>NC_060262.1:40433607-41069998 GCF_021901455.1 Neodiprion lecontei | reverse complement strand
ATCAAGAGCCGAACAACATGCCAGTGTCTGTATCATATTATCCCATAAGTGCTCCATTCTATAGCCCTAATGTACCTAACGCAAAATTGTACACCCCTACCAGCCGGTGTTGCGTATTTTATGGTATGGCCATGTGTATCATCGCATACATATACATGTACGGAACAGGAAAGCTGGTCAGCCAGCCGTCAACCCATGGCGTTTACAGTACTATAGAGAGTATGGCATGTTATGTAAAATGTGAAGATATAAACCAGCGGTATAATATGAATGAAAATTTTCCTGCGGACATTGTTAATCTACTTTTTCATCAAGGTCCGAAAGTTCGATGAAGATCACGTTGCGCCCGAGTACGGTATACATATTGTGTAACTAATATTCAAAGTTGAGCAAGACAAGTTGCAGTTTTAGCGTATTTAATACCTTGCTTCCGAACGTTCAGTGAACTCGTGCGTATGGATAATGATACACTACCTTACTACTGCTCGTACACGCACGAGTATAATGCTTGGCTGGGTATAAAGAACTGAGACTTGAATTCGAGGATCGCCAAGAACCGCAATGAGAACCGTGTAGAGATCACTGGCCCGAAACTGGCGGGAAGCCCTCGTTTCCATTCTCGCAACCCGGAACGTAGAACAGCGGGAAATGGCAGAGATGACCATTTCTCGCCAGATTCCATATTGCGGAGAAAGAATGAAAGAATGAATCATTGTTCTGACAGTTAAGAGTCTCTCACGCTGACCCCGTGTCGTTATCCTTATGGTACATGATTTTTTTTGATACTCCAGATTCTTCAAGAAAAATTGTAAGTTTGTAAGTGTGAACACCTCTTAGATGTTTATTGCACGTGAATCTAGCGTAAGAAAGTAAAGTTAGTAATCCTGCGAGTGAAAGGTTCAACCAGGAATATACAACACCGATATTGACACCAAAACCTTGTCGAAGCATTCGCTTCTATAGGATTACTGTACGTAGCTGACTATTTTTTTTTTTTCTTTTGTTGAACTCAATGGTACTGAGATAGGGTCAAAATGAAGTGAAGTAGACTTAAAAGAAGAAAGCTTCGAGTTTTCTTTTCTGGTACACGCGAGCAATATCGACGTAAAACATGAGTTGCGCTTTTTACTATACCTCGATGTTTCGTAATGAAAGTAAGACTTCTCGTTCACTCATTTCGAATTTACACCAACCCTGTATACATTTTGCTGCGGTTACTGTGCTTCCGGTTTTGGTACCTGGTAGCCGTGTACAGATGCCAAATGTAGACGTCTTATTGGACTCGGAATTTACGATGCCTAATGTATTTAAGTAACCCTGCACGTAAGTTAGTAATCCAATCTCTTTAACTCCTGTAACGTGATCGGATCTTATGGTGTTCGGAAACTATGTGGTGTACTTTAATCTCTATGATTTCGAACTAGTCTGCAAGTTTGGATTTCATACACGTTGACTAGAATGTACATCTGTGAGCTTGCGCAGATTTCAATTATTAATAACAAATAAGCTTTTCAAATTTGACTTCAAAGATTTCGCAGAGTCGATCATGAACTTGTGCTAATTTCCACAGTTATTGAATCGGATGAATTTCGAGTTACTGACAACTCAGCCGCCTTCTTTTATGCTGTTTAAAATGGTCATATTTACGTTAGCGATTAGAACCTTCGATTAAAAGGTATTCGCATAATTTCGGCAGTTAAGGAATCAGCTTTTATGAGGTGAACACTGCAGGTGAAAATTAGATTATTGTGAAGTCCCCCTACGCGTGAAGCTGTTATCATATCCTCTGCATCCTGTGCCGTACGTCCAAGTACAGGAAGCATAACATGTAAAATGACGCATACCTGTTGCACTTAGTAGGTTTCGTAACAAGGTGAAATTGTGGTAAATTAGTCGATCGATTAATTCCGCCTAATTTAATAATATACGGTAGACATACTGGGATTAGTTTTTCGCCGCAGAACATCATTTGCTACAGTCTCAATGATAAGACGATCTGGAAAAGGTATAAATACTCCGACACAAGATGTTGTAAAAATGTGAACAAATTGAAAAAGGATTTTTACAACCAGGTGGATAAATATTATCCAATCAATGATAGAATATCTTATCTGTAGAACATCGAGTGATTGTATGTGAAGGACTCATTGATCCTGCAGGTCTCGTCATTCAATGGAAAGTTGAAATCGGTGATTCATTTGTGTGTAAAAATATTATTATTACACGTACATACAAATGTGTGGAGCGCGATGATCAGGTGAATCACAAACAGATATGACTTGAAAGTGTGACTGAGCACGTGTACATCGTACAATATCTTAACTACATGCTGGTATGCCATATGATGCGTTATAATACGGCAGTATTGTACTCAGACGTACAAGCGCAAATGTATACTAAGCCCATGCATACCGATGTAGCGATGGTGCAACAGCATCTGCACACAAAGACGCTTTGATAAACGTACACCCTCTTATCGCTGGGCAAACAGATAACTGAAACATCAACTACGACAGCCGGCTCGTGCTACGTGATAATACTGATAAACGATTAGACACAATAAAATCTACTGCAACCCGTTTCTGACTAGTTTCATTCCACCCATGCGATTCAATAACCGATCGATACTGTGAATTTGTTATAATCTTGCGTGAAATCTTGGAACTTGTTATGAATGAATTTCCAAATAACAAGAAGGTGCGCATAAAGTATCATGTGGCGCACACGCGCTGACACCAAAATAGTCCTATGGAGGTTCGGATTTAATGTTGTCAGACCTTCCGCGTCTAGGTTTACACTTTGGTGAAAGCATCACCGAGCCTATATATTGACTTTTCCGAGGTATCAACTCGCTTCGCGATCTGACACCCTGTAGCCCTTGGAACTTCCCTCAACCTCAAATCTGCAGACTCTGATGGGAGACACGTTTGAGACACCTTACGTCCTGTTGATTTTTTTTTTCCTAAAAACGGCGAGCTGTGTCTCTGTTACTGGATAATTGATTTGTATTATATACAAATGCCATTTAAGATCATTTCTGGAATCTAGTATTCGGGAATGTAAAATTATGGTATATGTGCGCCACTAAGGGACTAAAATGGAACACCCTGTATATCGAGTGAGGCGCGATGCAGACACTACGCTGCTAATGTAAGGGTGTCGTAGGATCGAATAAGCGACTGCATACGTTTACAGAATACAGCCTGCGTTATAGCAGCTATATGTCCATGTCCGTCCCCAACCGCGCCTTCTGCTCACAACTAACAAAGAACATTCTTCGATCGTTGGTCGTCAATCCGTCGTCAACACCATCTTGCACCGCAATTTTTTCCAAAACCTTGGACACGTGCACATTCTGCAACTCGTATTCTCGGTTTGCTCAGTCATATCGGAATGGTTAGTTACGGCTGAATTTGTCGGTGCAGTAAACGCTGAGAGATAGCACGGTATCCACGATAATTCCTAAGTGCTTAGCAGTTTTAAGAGTCAATCAACGGTACAACTTACCTCGGCAGTGATAACGCCGCGTATTGTGATGCCAATCATAGGAGCAAACCGGATCTCAACGCCAGGCTCGATCACCAGAGTCCCATCACGTTCGACGAAAAGATCCTCCCGAACGACGTAAGGACTCCGGGATCTCTGGAGCAACCTTTCACCTTTGGTAATCCGACCGCCGGGTAATTCGGTGAAGCTTGATACTCCATAATCAGGCGTCACCCTATTGCTGTGAGGTTCGGTGTAGTATATCGTCGATGGATCTGTAGGGTTTGACTGTTGTCCCGCCACATTCCAACTTTTGCACAAACATGCCAAAATGACCAAGGCTTGCACACCGTACATCGTCGTCGAAGTAAATTCTGCTTGTCCGAATTCGAGTGTATCACCCTGTATGATTCCTAATAAATCCTAGCGACGAACCTCGTTCACTTCCGAGTGTATTGTTCCTTCCTTAATCTTGTTTAAAAATTCAAGAGCACAGGTATTCAATTTGACATCGCACTAATTAAGGTTGAAGATTCAAATTCTTATTACACATGCACTGTGGGCACATACTCCAAACGCAACTTTTACGTGAATTCACGACACAATAGTATTCTTGTACTCATAGTTGTAATACTGTACTCGCCATGGAAACCTGGAAGCGAGTATTACTACCGCAACAACCGCGAAAAGGGATCGATTAAAAATTAATTTAAATAACTCGAATTTTCACCCATACATAGTCCGCCTTCCGTTTCAAACACTGTAGTGTCTCCTACTGAACGCGAACGCTTATCAATTGTTCTCATTATTGTGACGCAAAAATTATGATTCATTATAGTTACTTACGAATTAGTATTATTTTAGTGCACCTATTAAAAATCTTGAGCCTCGCCTTTAGCCTCCTACTTTTGAACCACATGCGGTAGTTATGAATCATACATCCCAAGATCAAGCGTTACGTCTTCGATGATAAATCCACATAAAGGATTTAAGTGTGATTTATCGATAAGAACGAACGGTCACCGTAACAGCTCTATGTCTTTTAGGCATTACGATTTGCGTACATTTTCTCAAACACGCGTTTCACCCAATAACCGTTACAATAGCGAACTGGATTCGTTATACGAAAAATTTAAAAGTTGTTCATATATATATATGTATACACACGCAGCAGCCGTTAAAAGATTCACAAGTTTCGCGATTGTTTACACGTCAAACACGTATACACACATTCACATGTGCCATTGACTGCGACGATCGGTCTTTACGCAAAAACAGGTCATGAAAAACAATCACTTTCGTACTCGCGTGTACTCTTCGCGAGTATTTTACTACACAGCTGCTTTCTGACCGATGTAGGCTACTCGTCTGCCTCGGATCGCTTCTTCGGAGGACGCCTTCCCTGACGATGCTTTCGCCCGCGATCTCCTGCTGTTTCATTGGGCGCGGTTTTACTGGTTGTTGGAGTGGAAGTGGTGGAGTCGTTTCGAAAAGAGTCGCGGTCACGTGACACGACTATGTTACGCAGGTTGTGAAACAGGTGAACCCCTCCAGTTCCGCTGACCGCTGCGTCGTCTCCCCGTTAAACGCTAAAGTCGCCAGGTAACCGATGCCTGCGCTGCGCCGTCATCTGAATCGCGTCCTGTGTGCGTCGTGACGTAGAACTACACCTACGCTTTGTTAGCGAAGGTGCGATACACGGTGAAATGACGTAGTGGCGTGGTTGTCCGGTTACCTGAGCAGCTACCTGCAACGTTCAAAATCACGCGCCCTTTTCAAAACTTTACTCAGCGCGCTGCGCGTGCCCAGTCGATTTTTAAATAACCGTATATCCGCGTTGACAACGAAGATTTGAACGATCCGCAACGGACTATACTTATCACTGACACACTTTCGTACGGATTCATACAGGGCTTTTTCAAGCCTTTTCAATAATCAATTATAGCCGAAAGATGTTTGAAATACGTGCTCGTGCAGATGAATCGGTTCATGGATGCATGAATGATACTTTTTCTGCCTCCGTACCTCCTCAATTGATAAATATAAATCACTTGCGTACGAATTTGTTGAAACATGAAATAGCGGGACGGCAAAGGCCTTCTTGCTCATTGTTGCAGACTTTTATTCTTGCTCCGAATTTCCCCAAGTTCGTAACATTTTGCACAGGTTGATACAACTGAGTCATAGTAGTCCGTTTTCATTTATAGGGAATGTTATTAGTGAGGCGTAATTTTATAAATGGAAAGATGGATGTTCAACGCGCATATAATGCCAAGAACACACGGCTGCTGGAAGCCCTGGAAACGTATAAATTTGGTAGATTACATTTGTAGATGTCATAGCATTTGTTGTAATTATTGTTACGCTCTGAATTGCAGATCAATGGCTTATCCTTAACAGCAGCCCCACTTCAAAGATGAGCCTGAGAAAGCGCAAGCTTGCGTTTATGGTTTTTCGTATCACTAGAGGGTCTAGGAACAGTGTGGCAGACACCATATTCAGGAAAAATAAACCGCGTAATTCAAAATATCGCTTTTGGTGGTTTCACATGATGCGGAATTCATACCTTACATTACTAATAGCATATTGCTGTTAGGATGAAAAAAAAAATTATACAATCAAATTAAAGTAATAATTAAAAGCGTACAGCAATAATTCTGAAACGTGTATCCACTTACACATTCAATTACTGCTCTAGGCTCTACATTTCGGCCGATTGAATTCCGTACCATATTAAACCATCTTTATGCGAATGTTTCTTAGTAACCTTTTTCGAAAAATTAATCGAGAGACTTATTTTTCTGCACTTACGTTTAAAATTGTATGAAATGAATAATAAATATTGAATAATAGACATACATATTGTGAATTTTATTGCAAAATTTCAAGAGTCTATGTACAGTAAACTATAAATAAATGTATGTACTTGTATGTATTTTGTACTTGATACATATACGTAAAAGTAGATCTAAAGTTAGTAATATATGAATACAAAAAAATGAGCCGTCACGGGACGCCTGGCAGATGTGAAACATCGACATTATTTTGTAAAATTAAAATTAATTATAATTAATAATCAATTTAAAAAAATTAAAATTAATTAAAATTAATAATCAATTAAAAAAAATATATATAAGTGTTAAAGGAAGCTAAAATAAAAATCAGTATAATTTTACATTTACTGGCGTTAAAACACACCAAATATACGCGTGCTTAATGCACAGATAAATGCACACTTTAATTATAAAAATATAATTAACTTACTGATGACTTGATAGTGTGCCATCGGGTGATTTTGCTTTTTTTGCAGGAGGCTGATCACTTTCACTCTCTAAATTATTACTGTCAGACATTTTATTATCAGAATAATTTGTTTTCAAGTAAAACACAGGTTATGTGTACTGTAGTAAACAAAAACAAAACACTGTATACACTCCGGGAGTAGTCGTCACGGCTTGCGTCGCCACGCCAGAAATCTGTTTTACGTGCGGCTATAGATGTTTCACATCAAAAATATCAAGAAACAATAAAAATTTGCGTACATTGTAGAAAAATGTATAGAAATAATGTTATGTAAGATTATGATAAAAAATGTAAACAATAAATATATGACTACTTGCGTGTATAAAAACTTGTTTTTATATAAGATCAATTATAAAAAATATTGTAAAATAGTCGACAAAGTGACATTCAATTAATGTTGATCAGAAATAGATTAGTTTAAAAAGAAATACCAAAAAAAAACTAAGTTTTCTTCTGCGAGTTTCCGAGTGAGTTTCAAGTATCACAACCTGAACCGTTCTGAAGCTGGTACGTAATTTGCCTAATATTTTGAAATTCGCGGTTTCGTTTTCCCAAAAATGGCGGAGCCAACGAAATAGGTTTTTGAAATTAATTTTCATGACGCAATTATCGACTCATAACCTACCGTACTTACCGTTAGTGGGTAACACAGACGACGCGTACCGTAGCGAAGCTATACTCATAGACCAGCATCATGTTTACAAATTTCGATAGCATTAATAGTTTGAAAGTCTGCTACCAGATGGTATATCGTCTAGTCAACATCGCAAATACAATTTGCGAGTTGATCATTTTTGCGTAGCTTCGTGAACACTGTTAACGGTAAAATCCTAGCGTAACTGGACTTTGAACAGCTGAATCAGACGCTGTCTTGCTGCTGCCTTGAAGTCCCAACCCTGTTCAGTCAGTGCTTGGACACTGCTTGGACAAGACGTATTCCGGAACAAGTACTACGTAAAGAAGCTTTCTGATCACTTAACTGTAAAATTCCTAGCGTAGCTAGACTTTGAACAGTTGAATCAGACGCTGCCCTGCCGCTGTTCTGAAGTCCTGACGCTCTTCAGTCGCTGTTTGAACACTGCTTGGATAAGACGTGCACAGGGACGAGTGCTACGTAAAGAAGTTCTTACCTTTTGAAGCCACAGTTAAAATGGCGTAAGTACAATTAATTTACAGCGCATCTATTCTACAATTACTCAAAACAGTTGAATAATATTCGCAATTTCTTATACAGCGTTATTATGATATATTTGTAAACAATTATTCTAACCTCTTCGGACTTAACCCCGACCGCCCAAGCACCGTTATGCTCACAATTGAACCCAAAATTTACCGTACGACGTTCAGAAAACAATAAGATACGCTGCTATAATTCTATCTTAAGGGGATGCCCTGGTCGATTTCCACGGTGAAATAAATAAATAACTGGCATATATTCTACGGATTTATTATTGCATTTTCGTAGAATCCGTGCCATTTCTTTATTTCTTGCTCAAATGAAAACGTATTCGAGTGTTTTTCTTCAGAATTGCTTATAGAACAGGGTTTTTAAGCCTTTCTTTGTGTTTGAGATACGTGGATTGTGATATTTTGAGGTATAAATGTCAACGTCGAAGCCAACCAGGACACCCCCTTAACCCTTTGGGAGACAGTGGAAAGTATATTCTTCTCACCTATTTTATTTTATTTTATTTTATTTTATTTTTTTATTTTTTTCCGATGTTTCGGGTCTTTAACGTTTACTAAGGCATTTTTCAGACACTTAGGTTCCTAAATAATGTAACCGTTATGAATAATTAGGCCAACTGACTTATTTTATTTGATTCTCATAAACATTGAATTAAAAAAAAATCCATCTCTTCGGGAAAAAATCTGCTATTGGCAAACTGATAGAGCTAGAGCTATGAAAATTTTTATCAATGTTTTCTATGTTTAGTACTATGATATATATTTTATGCACATTTATTGACACCCCTGTTTTTTCAAAAAAAATTTTGAATTTTGAATAACCCCAAAACCCCATAACCCAATAAACGTATTTGACAAAGCCATCTCTTACGGTGCGCTGAGTACGTAAATAATATAATTTTACACGAGGCAAATGGCGAATGATTCCATATTCCATCACTAGGTGGCGAATACAAACCCCCGATCAAAAATTAACTCTTGAATACTTATAACTAGACCTATTGTCACACAGAACTTTTGGCTTTTCTTAGCGCTTTTCCATTTGAGTGGATAAATGAGAAAACCTAAAAAAGAAAACAATAACTAAAAAGGGACTAGTTTCTTCCCGTATCCACGTCGTTAGTTTTGGGTCACGCTGAAAGGAAGAATAAGCGCCATATTCCATTTTTTATTTAGGACTTCGAAAATAATAGTCGCTATCTTCGATCCTCCATCTTAAACGTTGCAAATCTCATGTCAGATTCGTAATCAGCGACTTAAACAACCCCCGCATATTAAATTTGGCATAGTCGGTTGATTTTTTATAAGTTCGTGATTTTTTATAAGTTCGTGATTTTTTAACATTTTGTCCACCATCTTGGATCCGCCATCTTGGACCCGCCATCTTGAATTTCGTAAATCTAACCTCAGATTCGTCATCAGCGACCCCAAACCCCGAAAACCCCGTGCACCACTGACTGATAACTTTTTTTTTTTTTTTAATGTGCCTCTGAAAGGGTTAACCTACATTTGCATATCGGCGTTGTAACTTTACTCAAGAGCATGCACGACGATTCATGCATAATTGCAACACATGAATAATGTTAGCATTAATCGGATTTCGCATACGTGTGCAAAATTGAATAGTATAAACATTACCAGTCAAGGTAGTACCGTGATAGCAGCAGTCCTCAACTTCCAGAGAAATATCCCCTGTATAAAACATTATAACTAAAGTAAAAAGTAGTTGAGATACAGTACACCTTTGCGCCTCCTCTCACATGCGCAGAAGTATAAAAATTTTCCCATTGCGTCTTTTGTCTGACTTGGCAACGTTGCATTCTAACTCAGTATCTCTTGCCCGTCAAGCATGTGTTGTAGAGAAATGTATTGTTATGAAATCAATTTGAGGTTAGTTATAATTGGAGACTGAAAATAATACACAATGACTTCGCGATTAAGAAACGGCAGATTTGTCCAAAAAAGGACTGCTGTACCGTAACCTATATCCGCAAAGTTCTGACATTTATTTCAATTCGTTGGGCCTTTATGGCATTTTGAACTTCCCGCGTAGGGCAACGTTGCCAAGTCACTATTTCTCACGGGTCAGGTTATGAGAGAAAGTTTGAAAATCATTAAAAGCAACAAACTTTAAGAATTATTTACAAAAAAATGAATACTGCTTGTTTATGTTTTTTTTGAAAAAAATTACTTGTTATATCCTCAATTAATAATTCTCAGTTTTTAAAAAAAATTCTAAGAAAAGTATGGCTCTTATTAAATAAAATGCTCACTCTAACTACGGTCGGGATAGGGAATACATGTAAATTGTACGACTTTTGATCGCTAATATTTCAAAATTTAGTACGGCAAGGTCTATTAAAAAAAATTCCTACGTATAAAGGACACTTCAAATTATGTGTATTCAAAAATTGAAAGATATTGTAAGAAAAGTGATTTATCACGGTACTACCTTAATAATGGAAAGCAGAATATCATATATTCCAACTCGAGTTGGAAAGATATTATTCATTGAATACTTATTGTTTGTATAAACTGACTTATTGATTATTTTGTATTTTCAATTCTGATATTTAATTCATTATTATGCAGTTGATAATTAAAATTTAATAGTGCACACAATTACTTATTACATTATAATCAAAATTTCATGCAAAATTTGTAATTTTCTGCTTGATAAATAACTAGAATAATGAATAAACAAGTGCGTTATGTAGCAGTCAACTATATATATTGTTTACCCTTCATATTATCAAACGGTTTTAACCAATTTCATCAAATGAACCCAATTTACAGAGCCCTCGATGAGTGGAACAGCAATGAAAATACGCAGAGTAATACTGAGAATATACGTACGCAGAATTATGTACGAGATGGAAGCGGACCCTCCACAAGCCATGGTGACTGAGGAAAAAATAATCCTATAAATCTTAAAATCTTAAAAATAGATTATTAGAGTAATCTGCAGTACTCGATTACACAATTGAAACGAGCGAAATTAATGGTTGATACATTTTACTACATTTAGTATCCAAGTGAACGGACTTATATGATAATTTTAATACAGATAATGGAACCTGGAGAAATAACAATGGTGCTCGACCTAGGGGAAACCGTGGAAGGGATCGCGGACCTAAAACAGAATGGAAGAATAAAAACACTACAAAATCTCGAGGACTTGAGATATTGATAGATTCCACAAAAGTTGGCAAACTTATTGGCAGAGGAGGTTGCAAAATTAAGGAGTTGCAAGACCAGAGTGATACTAAGATAAATGTACGTATCTACTAGTTTAAATAATTGATGCTTTAGTTCTGGCAAGTTTTTTATACACAACTCGGAGAAACATGAGTTCAACTTCATAGTCGTTGCAGCGGATTAATTGACAATTGGCCAACTAAATTAAACCAATGTTTTATTACTGCTTCCATTTCTTAGTTTTGCAATTCATATTTTAATTCATTTTAAAGCGCATCAACTGCATTACGTGATTAAACTTCTCCAGTTTTACCTCATGTTACTTTCCCTTGATATTTCTACATAGGTTGGTAAACCAGTGGACTGTATAAATACACCAGTGACTTTGATTGGCTCTCCGGAAGCACAAGAAAAGGCTAAAGCATTGATTGATGAATTATTAACTGACAAACCACCGCCATCACCGCCACCAAAAGTTAGTTCTCATTCCACCGCTGACAATGATGATGAATTTTTAAATTTCGACTGGTCCAAAGCCAGTAGAGACTACGTAAGTATTTTTTGTCAAAACACTGTACTGTATAATAGATGATTGAACTGATTTTGCCATGTTATGCTGGTACAAAGCCACTTGCCCAAACACGTTGCCACTTTACAGTAGTTTATTTTATGTGAACTTTTTTCCAACCAAAACTTGATATTCAATCTAGTATCACAGAAAATCAATGCTTGAGTTGTGCTTGTTTCTGTATAAAGAAAGGGATACATCGCATGTACTTTTTAATATCCAACTTCTCATTTCCTAACATCAGGAAGAATTCCGCAAGGAAAAATGGGCTAAATGTCCGCCGCTCATTAAAAATTTCTACCACGAAGACCCAGTCGTGGCAAATATGTCAAAAGGGAAAGCGTCTTATATTCGGAAAATAAACAACAACATTTCCGTTAGTAAAGTTTTTGAAGATATTGACGAAAATGGTCAGGAAGGCAGTGATGACCTAACAATACCAAATCCCATCGAAACATTCGAACAAGCATTTCAGGTTTGAGTCATACTTTGATCACTCATACATTTTTCAGTAAATATCGATTTATAGTTTTCTGAAAATTTTTCACTTGTCATTTCATTCAGTATAGACATTTTTTGTAATGTCTCATCGTTTCAGGATTACCCAGAAATCTTGGAAGAGATACGAAGGCAAGGATTTGTAAAACCAAGTCCCATACAATGTCAAGCATGGCCTATCCTTTTAAGTGGCAAGGATCTTATAGGAATTGCTCAGACTGGCACAGGTATGTAACTGTTAGGTACACTATTTGAAACTTGTAGTTTATTGCTGATATTGTGTTGAACTCACTGGATATCATGATAACGAAATAAATGATTTTATTTCATTTTAGGTAAAACACTTGCGTTCTTATTGCCAGCACTAATCCATATCGAGGGACAGACTGTTCCACGATTAGAACGCAGTGGACCGAACATTCTTATAATTGCTCCAACAAGAGAATTAGCTCTGCAAATTGAGCAAGAAGTGCGAAAGTACGAATATCGGGGAATAAAGGCGTACGTGCCAATTCGTTATTTCTTTCAATTTCTTATTGTCCGTTATGCAACCAGCTTACTCCATACTTTAGACAAGATAAACAAGAGAATAATCCTGTTATTTGCGAAATATTATACGACGCAAACATTCTCGACTTACTCGTAATGTCTAGGAATGAGAAAGGTGACAATATCTGTCAATTGATTATTACAAAATTCTTTGATTGCAGAGTGTGTGTGTACGGAGGTGGAAGTCGGAAGGATCAGGTCGATACAATAGTTCGTGGAGTTGAAATAATCATCGCAACACCTGGAAGATTGAATGACTTAGTCCAATCTGGGCATGTGAATGTAGCATCCATCACTTATCTCGTACTTGATGAAGCTGACCGCATGCTTGACTTAGGCTTTGAACCGCAAATTAGAAAAGTTCTGTTAGACATCCGTCCTGACCGTCAAACTGTTATGACTAGGTAAGGTTTTTCTCTTTGTCACTTGAAATTCCTATAATCATCAAGCATGTTTTTACACTGACTTATCCGTAATTTATTGTACTTATATTTTGATAGTGCAACTTGGCCACTTGGAGTCAGACGCCTTGCCCAATCTTACATGAAAGACCCGCTCCAAGTTTGTGTTGGATCGCTAAATTTAGCAGCTGTGCATTCTGTAATGCAAACGATTCTTGTAGTAGACGAGAGCGAGAAACCAGAAATGGTGGGTACAGTATTTCGTCGAAATTTTTCCGACTTACTAAAAAAAATTATTCAAATTTGGGGGTAGATCTTAGTCTTACCCTTTCATTGTTTGACTAAACAAACATTGTGGAACAAAAACTTCGAAGATACACACTAGATCGTACGAATGAATTGAACTCAGATCTACTTGTTCTGTAATGCTTCGTGATATTATACAATGTGAACAGACTCAATGTTGAAACATTTTTCCACAGTTAAATGATTTTTTCCGTAATATGGGCTGTGATGACAAAGTGATCGTGTTCATCGGTAAAAAGTCACGTGTTGATGATTTAGCTAGCGATTTAGCACTGCAAGGTATCCTCAGTCAAAGTATACATGGTGGCCGTGAGCAGTGCGATAGAGAGCAGGCGCTTGATGATATCAAATCCGGCGAGGTTCGAATTCTACTTGCGACTGACGTTGCCAGCCGCGGTATAGACATCGACGACATAACGTAAGAAACTTATTTTTTTTCATTCATGTATTACAGAGGTTGAAGATGGAGAATGATTAACTATTTTTTAACTGTTTATTTACCCAATTATTTTGCTTATACTTTGACAGGCACGTATTCAACTATGATTTTCCACGAGATATTGAGGAATATGTTCATAGAGTCGGCAGGACTGGAAGGGCAGGAAAAACAGGACAAAGTATTACTTTAATGACCCGAAGTGATTGGTCACACGCTAAAAAACTTATCGAAATCCTTGAGGAAGCTAATCAGGTAATTGAATAATGATTGATGCCACACATACATAATATATACAGTGAAATGACTCGGCAGAAGTGACCGTCAAGTAGTACTCGAATAAAAAATTGACATGAACATTCCTTAGAACTGATAGAGTAGTTATCTTGATTGATTTTTATTCTTCAGGATGTACCTGATGAAGTGCAGAGAATGGCTAAGCGGCACTTCGCATGGAAAGAAAGACGGGCACAGGAGAAGCAGCGTGAGCGCTCCGATGCTGGTAGTAGTCGCAGCGGTGGGGGCAGACGTAACGGGGGTCAATGAAGATTGGGCACAGGACGCGAAAATAGCAGAGGTGGATTTGACGGTAACAGGCGAGGCGGGAACAAAAGTTAAGAAAATCAATGGTAGAACTACCCGCCTTTTTCCTACCGTTTCTTGAAAGACCGCAGAGTCGAAGCTTCAATGCGGTGTGTTTGCAGTGTTGCACGTATATAAGAATAAAAGTATAATCTGAGTGCGTACATAACACACATGCATTCGTTCGCTTGAAATTTTTCTATTTTTGATAAAATTCAGTATATAAGAAACGGCAAATTATTACCTATATCGAGGAAAATTTCTTCACTACAGTATTACCTTATATTTGACTAAATGTTTATTTCTCATGATCTCTTTTTACTATTAATTGTTAATTATATTAGCTTTTTCCCTTTGTAATAACTTCAAACTGCTTAATCGCGGGGCATATGCTTTTGCGCACTTTAATTCGATCTGATCGCTGGTTCGATGTGGCTTAAAGAACTTAGCATAAAGGTTTAGTAAAAGTCTTGTAAAGTGTACTGTAATTCAGATATTTCTCGCCTTGGCAATGTTACTTTTATACCATTGTTACTAGAATTATCATTTGTATTCATTATTGACGGCCAGAAACAGAAATTGCCAATTTGTTGGCACATACTTTTATTACAGACTTATGTGAATCAGTGCCGGAAACCCTGAATATCTATTGGTATTAGTACGCCGTAATTTTATACAGCGAAAAAAATGTATGGCCATACAATTACAATGAATACATGTATTTATGACTGGCTTTAGTCACATATAGTTGAAGATGTTCCTAAATATGTTAAAAACTAACACGTTCCTACAGATCTCTTGAAAGATTTTGAACGTATCCTAGATCTAAGGCATATAAATAGTATTTAATGCACCCTAGAATACAAAATATCATAGGAAAATGCATACCTGATTTTGTACTGTATTATTTACGTTTTATATTTTCCATATTCAAAATACATTGATATAATACGATTGAGTTCGTTCAGTTTCATAACCCATCATTCATCAAGACAAGATATAAATAAAAATATCGATACGGCCATCAGCGCCGGCAACTCATCGCCGCGGAGGGCGTGGAGTTTTTGACGTGGCTAGAAAGGGGCTGGGGGGGCAAAAATCAGAATCTTCAATTACGCTAATATTAATATATTGGCGCGACGACAAATCACTCAATATTTAAAAATCCATAAAAAATATGAAAATCAATCGAATTCATAAAATGAAATGTACTTTTTATTCAGAATTAATTTATATATAAACTTGGAGGTTTAGATTTTTTTGAATCTTTTTTTAATCAATTTTTACAATGGTTTTAAATATTAGAAATTAACCAGTGGTTTTTTTATACTTATAACCGTAGCAGTAATTGTTATAAAAATTGATGGAAAAAAGATTTAAAAAAATCTAAACCTCCAAGCTTCTAGATAAATTAATTCTGAAGAAATAGTACACCTCATTTTTTGCACTGAGAAAAGAAAATGTGTTGAATTGACAAATATTTAGTTGAATACGTCCAAATAAATATGTTTTTTATATTGTCTAAAATGTTGTCATTCCAACAGTATATTTGGTTCGGTCCGAAAATATACTGTTAAGATGACAAAATTGTAGTCAATATAAAATAAAAAAATCCATTTGGACATATTCAAATAAATATCCACTAAAAAATCGTGTTTTCAGTTTTTCGAAATTTTTAAATTCATTCAAACCGCAAGCGAGGCACCGTTTCGACGTCTCAATTTTTTACCGTTTTTGGCGGTTAAACAATTTTGTCACCCCTTACAGCACTCAGATTTCAAAATTTCATCAAAATATGTTTATTGGAATAATGTAACGCGTCTACACTGAAAATTGCTAGCTGTAGGAAATTTTTTTAGGCTCTTGAAAATCGAGCCCTGTTAGTAGGTGTAGGAATTGGAACTCGAATATACTTGACATAAATGCATATCGCATTTTGATTTTTAATTATACGAAATAAGTATCACGTGTGATACTGGATTATGTATTTTTCTAAACGAAAAAAAAAGAAAAAATTCGCTACGTTGAGGGTGTGGAATTTCCACATGGTGCAAGATCTAGGTGTGGAGTTTCGCCATACCATCCCCACCAAAGTTGCCGGCGCCGACGGCCATTATAGATTCCGTAAGTACGCACGTGAGTTCTATCCTTAGAGCAGTTCTATTGGTTCTATCTCGCAACTTTGCTCGTAAATAGTTACAGCAGACATCTCAAATACCGTGCTCAGAAGTTGAAAATAAAATACAGCCATAGGTTAATATTATTTATTTATTTATTTATATTCTGTGTCAACAATACCAAATTGTTAAAATTTCAAATAATATTACAGTGACATTGAAATAATTTAAATATAATTATATGGGTTGATGCACGCGAAAATTTAATTATATACTTTGAAACATTTAGTACTGGTGTACTTCTCTGCAAAAGCTTTGCCTCCTGGGGTTGGTATTGAGAAAGCGATGTCATCCATGGATAGGACATACCCAAAATAGAAGTTGGCCCTGTAAATATAATAAATCCGATAACAATGTAAAATGTCAACAGCATAACTGTCATCAGTAAGGTAAGTGTATTAGTTATAGACGCCTTTAGACCCAATTATTGGCCCTTTTATTTCACAAAATTATAAATTTACGGCACCAATTGTGAATTTCTCGATGACTAAAATCAATCGCTAAAGGGTTAGACACTACAAATTCATTTTCTTGTAATTTTAGAACTAAGGATCAACCAGATACAACCAAAAAAGGTAAATAATTGGGACAGGGTCAGTAACTGGTACACTTACCTTATTTCTAAATTATGACACCAGTAAAAAGTGCATAATATGCACGCTATTAATCGAAAAAGTTTAACTGCCTTTTTCGGAGTTTTTCTCTTAGACTGCCATAACAGAAGCCACCATAATGGTTATTGAGATATCTGAACCGAGAAGTTTTTTTTCCACTGATTTACTTTTCAACCAACAGGTGTGTAACAATTCCTCCTGACATCTAATTCTTCAAGTCCATATGATAATTAAGTGAGAGCTCACCTTAGAACATCCACTAACTTTGTTGCGATTCCCTGTTTCCGATAGCTAGCAGCTGTCCATACCACTTTAATACCGCACTTAATGGAAGAGCTCTGCAAACTGCAGCAATCAATATTTTGTAAATCAGGAATTAAGCGATAGCCCGTCGTCACATATTCAGCAACTAACACACCCAGGATCTCTTTTTCTCTAATATACAGGTATATCTGTAACATGAGAATCGAATTGAGGATGTTAGTAAACTCTCTAGAACTATAAAAAATAATTTTATGACAAAATGCCAGTAATCGATTTACCTTGTCATTATGGTAGTCAGAAAGTTTCGAATCTGCCAACCCCAAATCCCTGTCAATAACTGCTAAAATCTCTGATACTTTCTTCCAGCAATACTTAGGAGCTGAGGCCTCAACCAAGATAATTCTACTAGAGGTATAACTGTCGGTAGTCACTACTCGTTCGTGCTTCCAACCCTGCAATATTAGTGAAATTTATCAAATTGTCTTTATTTGAAAATCAGCTGTTTATAAAAATGTTGCTTCATTTGTATTCTTTTTTAGCTGTGCATGTGTATTCCTTCCCAAAGTACAGTTGAATAATAATTATTATTTCACAACAATAGGATTGCAGGACATACTTACGGGGAATTTCAATATCTTCATACTGTCGTGATAATTTTGATGAGAAGTTTCATCACTGGGATCTCCTATTTGATAAACAACCCTACATTCAGGGCACTGAGTTGCACCAAACTGCTTCTGGCCAACATCAAGTTGATATTGACGGTCATCTTGGGCACCATTTTTGGCAGATAATTGCCAGCCTGCAGGTCTCTTGGTGCCACGGGTAACATTTTTGGGTGAGTCTCTGTCGGATAAAAATAAAAAGAGAAGTTTTACAAGATGCTTGGAAAAATATAACTCATTTACTTACATCAGGCTTTTGGTCCTTGCAAAGTCCTTGTTAAACAAAGGATACAACTTTGTTCCTTTGTTTTGATTAGAGTTATCAAGATTGCTAGAAACCTGATCAAGGTTAGCGGTAGGGCCATATGCATCCTTTATGTTCATTACCGATGTCATGCTAGTGAGTTCACTGGCAGGAGACATGGACATGCCATTCAGTATGATTGAAGACTTTAATGGCGATATTGCGTATTTTTGTGTGCTTATTAAGGGCTCCATTGTGTCATATTCATCATCCGCCCAATCATCTTCCAATACCTTCAAAATGTTATCAACACTTGTCTTATCTATAGGCACTCCGAAGCTAGGATCGTCGACTGTTAGATCATTGGCATCTAATGATAAATCAGAGATTCTGGCTTTTTTGTGGGGATTTTGCCTTTTCATAAATCGATGTGATTCTAGCTTTACTTTACCATGTGAGACCTGTAATTTTATCGAATCATTAACCGTGACAGTAGCCAGAGACTTTCTTGATACAGTTCTATTGGTCTTGAAGAACTTCTTTGCAGTATCAATTTCAGGGGATGCTGCCAACTCTCTTGATTGAGGCATGGCGCATTTCTCCACAGAATGTTCATCATGGATATTCGGCAAAGTGTTATCCATATTTTGCGTGATATTTCTAACATTAGACTCAGCAAAAGACGTCTCAGTAGAAGTGGCAATGGGAGAAACATCGTTAACATTTTCTTTCTTAAACCCATCAGCGAGTGAGATGTGTTTTTTGACTTTTGGCTTCCTTATTCTATGACCAATCCCGGCATTGATCTCACCATACTTATGTCTTTTGCTTGATCTCCCTCGACTGCTTCTATTAGGTAGACTGCGCCTTTTTTGCCCATGACGAACTTCACTTTGTTCAATGTTTATCGGGGAGTCTTGTTTTGGTAAGACTTGGGGTGGTGAAGAGCTGTAGAACACTTTTGTGCTCACTTTAAAGTCTTGTTGCCTTTCTTGGAAGAGCGCAGCCCTGGCCTTGGGAGCGGAAGTACATTCGTCAGTCTTGAATAATTTTGCCGAAGTTTCTATAATTACATCACGGGCAGTTCTTTTCAATATATTTTCTTTGCCATCTATTGGCGAAGAGTTTTGTGCTGTCGCAGCAAGGCTATTCAGAGACTTTCTGTGATGTAAGCGGGGCAGTGCAGCCTCTTTGCTAACCGAACCCAGAGGTGTAATCAGCCTTCTCATAGGGCTATCGTCCTTATAAGGTGTTTCGGCAATAATGCTGGAATCGAGAATTTGTACATTCTGAATTTCCTTGCCGAAACTCTTTCTCTTGGGAGTTTCAGTTATAGACTCGTTCCAAGCTGAACTCTTACCAGAGCGTTTGGGAGATGTCGGCGGAGTTTCTTTAACTATTTCATTCTCATCATTGATGGGAATCACTGGTTCTGGCAAAACTGGACAAGTTTTGCGACGTTGAGAATATCTCGCCGATCGGGTCAACGTTTTAAGGACACTGAAAGGAGACGACGGTACGACATTGGCTTCGTCGTGGCCCATGTTTAGCGTCCCCATTTCCCACAGATTAGAGTCCAAGGAACCAAGATATACCAAGGCCGCTGCGGTGGATCCAACCACCGGAGAAGTAAGCGATTTACCAGGCGAATTGGTCGCGCTACTTGGTGTAGCATCGCTCAGTGCCAAGGGAGACATCGGGCCAAGGTCTGATTCATCCCCGGAGTTTCCTCCACTAGGACTCGCTGTTTGGGTGTCCCGGAACAGGGTTCGCTTGCTCGAACTAGTTCCCGAAGTGAAGAGCCGCTTCTGGACTCGTCGAGGTGTATTATTAAAGACTTCCCCGAGCCCGACGGAGCTGCCGTCGCCGCCCGCGGACATTCTCCTATCACCAAGATCCCGTCAAAAAAACAGAGGCTGATGCAGATGTACAGGTTACCAAAATACTGCTCCGGTCTTTTCGACACGACGCAAATCAGTCAATGGCCGATATACGGACGGCACTAGTTATTCAGAAAAGTCAGGTCTGCGTTTATTAAAACTTCATTCGACTCGCGTTCTCAGTGAAAATGATAAAAGTTGCAGGTGTGCAAAATACTGTTGAGTCGCCGTTGATCGCCGCTAATCCCGCCTATCCGGGCCCGCTCAAAGTTGAGAGTGGTACCAACGTAACGTATTGCCAACCCGCTGTTTGAATTCACCACACTACACACGAATAGTGCAAATGCAATATTTGTAAACTATAAGGCCTTGAGTCCACAATTTAAGAACGGACCGAAATTCAAGCAAATTCTTACTAATGAAACATCAATGAAACATTTTCTGCGACCTTCTTCTTTATTTTAGAAACATGTGTGCAGAAATTATTGTAATTGCCGTAGTCAGCTGCGTACTGCGCATGCGCCATTACAGAGAGAAAAGAAGTCCCGTTAGATCTTCTTTCTCTTTTCAGTGGCAGGCTAACTTTACCTTACTTCATAGCTAACTCGATTTGACAATGGAACGCATACTGCAATATACGTATCTAATCAAGGCATTCTTACGCCGATGAACCTACCCATAGACACTATTTTCATGGTGCACTCTGGGACTGTGATAATATTTACATCAGTTGATACCGTTGACGGTTTAAGGTTAAAGAGCTCGTTGCCTTTCCTTCGACGTAAGAATGAAAGAAGAAAAAGAACTCTGACGTTACAGACTCGAATGATGATAGACTGCTAATTTGTTCAGCGATAATCGCTTGCATTAATAAATCGCTCAACCGTTATTTCTATTCACTGCCACGATATGGCAAATCGTGGAAGAGGTAGAGGCAAGGTCTCAATGTCTATAAATGTCGAACAATTAGGGTTCGGCAGAGGAGAGGCGCTACCGGGTCCAGTTCTGCAACCACCACCGAAGTACCCTCCTTTGGATTATAAGCCAACTCCTTTCACAATAACAGACCAGGATAACTATATGCTGGAAATAAAAAGAGATTATGCAGAGTTTCTCCGAGATACTCCAAGCTACGTACAACCGATCGTCGTTAATAAGGACATTGAGCGTTATTCGGATTGGTTTCAGGACATGATGAATGACCAGACTAGTTATGAGGAACAATACGACTGGACTGTGATGCCAGGTGAATTAAAACCCAGGAATAGTAGCCATAAGCGCCGTCAAGATTCAATTGTTAAAGAGCCGGCTAAGAAGAAGAGAGATATTGATGTTGAGGTGAGGTTGAAGGAACTTGAGAGAAAGGAAAGTAGTCAACGAAGTGACGTCGATGACAATGGAAAAGAAGGAGATGGGGATAACGAAGATGATGAAAAAGAGCTAGAAGAACGTCCCGAGGAGGAAGAGGAAGAATTAGATGAAGAGATGGATGATGGAACTGACTACGTCAATAGCTATTTCGACAATGGAGAAGCCTTTGATGACGAAGATGACAATTTAGATGACGGTCCTGTATATTGACATAGTGAACGGGTTACAGCATTTACAGGCAATACCAAACAAATTTTTGTTAAGATCAGCGTTTTTCACGAGTTGTGGCGTAAACCAAACTAAAGTACCTTTACTGGAAATTGTGTACGTTTGTAATTATAATTCCTAATTCATATTTCGTGATTATAATCATTCAATGTAATTGGGTTATAGAGCTACTAGATGAATGAAAATATATTTTTATTGAGACTTTTATTCTTCACTTTTTCTTTACAGGTTCATATTTACACAATATAAAATTTTATTGATGAGCTTGGAAGTACAACTGTTTTCCAAAATTACCAAATCGATTTAACAACTCACACGTATTGAATTGGTAATTATGAGGTTTTACATCCTGGTCCGCGTCATGTGCGAATATGCGAATGATTCATAAGGTCCCTAAGGCTGACTATTTTCACGAGTCTTTCATCACATTCAAAATTACGTAAAATAAACTAACGGTACTCATCCCTGGATCAATTTCAAATACATCTGAATAATATGTAAGTAGATTGTTTACGTGATTCGTTATTGTTATCAATGTTTTGATTGCCACAGATGAATAATCCTAGAGATGATATGAAGATTGTACAGTAAGAACGGCACTTTAACTGCATGAATCCACTTATGAATTGGGAATCGAATTGAAGTTTCGAAAAAAGAGTGTAACTGTACACTCATCAATGTATGCCAAGCAGAGAAATGCTCTGCATGCACTTCTGGAAATTGTCACCCGTTGAATACTTGTGAACAAGTCCTTACACTTAAGATAGGAACAATGTTGTTTCCATACGGAAAAATTATTTCTTTGAATTAAGTTCAATATTTAAAATCGGCGGGGACGCTGCTGTGAGCAAATCCACAGAACTTGGAGTTTCGTTTTGGACAACTGGTGACGAAACAACTAGTTCTTCTTCATTTCGAGGATCTTGATTCTTGAGAAATTGGCACGTGATCAAATACCAGAATATCTGTACTAAATTGTTCAACAGCCCTGTAAGAGAATGAAATTAAAGCTTGCCTGAATTATTTACAAGTTCGTATAATTGTTGATAATTACTAATGCAGAGATAAAACTGACATCTGCACTTGACTAACAATAAGTGTGCCTGATGAGATTACACCTCATGTACAATGGATTTTCTTAATATTAAAAGACATTCGGGGATACTCACCATTAGTAACAAAGATACCACCAACAGTAGCGCAAAGTTTAACTAGGAATCGAAATACTGAATCTCTTTGTTGTGTAACTTTAACTTTCAAAGCACTCATATCATACTTGAAGAAAATTCCAGGAATGCCATGCGAGCCTTTGTGATGATCAATGGGCCGCTGGTGGTCTTTTACACTGTACTGATAAGTCTTGTACGACCGCAATAAATTCCTGACATCTGTGGGAACTACCTCCACAAAGTACTGGTATAACATCATACCTGGAAATGATACAATAAAAGGTTAATTTATTTGCTTTCATAACAAAATGCTGCGCTGACAGCAGATATATAAAAATCATGTTCTACATTTCAAAACACTGAGGATTATATAATGTGATAACAAAAAAAAAAAAATGCGTTTAAAATTAATGACAAATTTATCGTTCTTTACTAAATTATTGAATATGTTATTGAAAATAAAAACAAACCATGATATTTTTGCGTTGAATAAATTATAATCGTATTAGACGAAAGAACTCACTATGGTCGCTTATTTTTTCATCTCCTTCAAGTGGATGTATAACACCAGGACTTGGTTCACCGAAGGAAAACCTGTTGATTCTATGCGTAAAGTTGTAATCACGTTCGGTCATAAAAGCAGATATGTGAATATGTCCTCTAGGGAGTGACAATGATTTTCCTGCAGTGATATGAAAATTACCAGCGACCTTATTTACGTCTAAACTGCCATATATGCGGCAAGCATCTGGAGTGTGATTAGGGTAATTTTTTCTGAAATAAAAATGTAGAATTTGTTATGCGTGGTCTTCTTGACAAAATACATTTCAACTTGACGCTATTTACTGCTTTGGACTGTCATGAGATTGAAACTAGATTGCACATTTTTAATGATGTAAGAAAATTGTAATTAGATGCAGAAATGAGGAAATGGAAGTTTGTACCGTTTTGGCATATCACTTAGCAGTGACAACTGATTAGACTTCCACAGAAGCTCGTGGACAGCATGGTACTCTTCTCTTAGGTATGAATTCATGTATTTGAGAGAATCGAAGTGGTTCCGTTGTTCAGGCGTCAGTTCCCACCACGTGTCCTCCTCTTCTAATGTTCCAAATCCCATCAAATTTTGATTAGTAGAATCTAGTATGTCGGCGCCCACGCGACTGCATGGCATCGCTACTGTTATGTCAATATTGACTTTTAGTTTAGCATCTATGAAGTCATTGTCAGGCTCGAATTTAAACTGCAGGCGAGTATCGAGAAAATATTGCGTCTCTGCTATCACCAAGTAAGCTATGACGCAGAAACTCAACACTGAAACTAAAGAATGATTTTGTTATTTGAATGCACCTAGCGAATGCCTAAAATGAAACGCTGTATTGACTTGAGCTAACATTATGTTCCACTAGACACAAAATCATATGAATTTATTGGACAGAAAAGTTTGTAAGCATCATAAACAAACTATAGACATTATAAACGCTGGTTTACTTACATGTACCACCAACAGCAGATTGTTTAATATATGTGTCAGGTACTTTGGGAAAACCATCCAGTTCCTTGACGGCTTTCAAGTTAATTTTCCTTCTTCTTAATATTGCCATTTCCGCCAGGAATGGTCCCAAATAAAATCACATTCATACACAATAACTTCGTAATAAGGAAGCCCTAATATGACATCTTTCAATGGGTAATATTGCTATTCAAATTAGTCATACTTGAAGTTGGAGGTTATACGCCAATCGTGGCAGACTGGCTGTTGCAGCTGGCAACCTGTCAGTGGTGTCTGTGGAAATTGAGCGAGAAAACCAGCGGCGGGTAATTTGAATATTTAAAACAGAAACTTCAATATTCTGGAGAAAGGAAATATGCAACGAAATGTATCGAATTATTTCAATTCAGTGATAAATTCGGTTTATCGGCGTTGAGTAGGACAAAATAAAATCACCGATATTCTCAATTAGAGAAAAAGATGTATATAAATTTATTGATTAACTAATATGCAATGCTCACTCCTCACCATCACAATCACATAATATTTAACTACGTTGAATAGAGTTTACTGTCTATGCCTAAGTTTAATTTAATGTAACACTCGTATAATCCTCGAGAGTTAAGAACTTGTCAGCGATGCCATCAACAGCTCCATTTTATTCAAAAAATTTTTACCCTCCATCTTGTCCCACCTAACTTCTTTGAACGAACCACCCAAGTTCTCCCATTTTCGCTCTCTCACTAATTGTCCGGGAAAGAAATCTTTTCTTGGTGAATGTGCTATTCCAACTTGAACCCCAGTCTGTGGCTCGCATCTGACTGCAATCATTCTAAGTGGGAAAATTTTTCGTTATATTAATTTCTTTCTTAACTTTTATAGTCTTTTAATTTTTCCTGTGAATCCTCTGACTTTTAACACTGATCGAACATATCGAAATTCCTCACCTATCTCCTATAGGCGATGCTAGTATACAGCTACTGGCGTTACCAAGCGGCTCAACAGCCCCGAGTCCCAAATGAGAACTATTAGCTAAGAACTGCCAGCCCATACACTTGGCCAATGCTTGGACAGCTGTTATCTGATGTTGGTAGATCTAAAATTAAGATTAAGATAGAGGTTCACCCATGTAACCTTACGCCGTTTTAATTTGATTCAACTTGAATGCGATCCAATGAAGTTTCTAACTTGACAAAAAATGAGATCTCGTAATTCCTGAGGTTCGTAACTCATGTGCATCACTCGTCCATCCCTGCATACGCATTTCAGAGACTTCTCACCCACGTGTACAACTAGCGACGTCCGACAAACGGTGTCGTAACCGTGCGTCAAAATATTAATCTTGACACAAGACTGGGTCGGAGAATTGAGAGCATTCCAGTGCGAAACTATTAATGGGTCTTTAACTTCTTTTGCTATCGTATCCAAGACGTACTCTGTCCTTAGCCGCATAAAGAAATGTTGAGCTTGCTGAATTATCTGCTCCAACAATGTTTGGCTGCAAATTGATAAAAAATTAGTGTAGATACCAGTATAGTTACTTCGAACTGTATTCATAATGCCAATTCACCTCTTTGTCATCTCCAGTAGTTCATATCTGTCTGCAGCATTTGGACCTGCCAAACAGCGTCTTTTACTTGGACCTATAGGACCTGAAGATGGATGAGGAAATGAATGATGTGTATTTTTGTGGTGAACTTCACGCAGCAATTGATGCAACGAGTGTTCCAGTACATGGTCATGCTCTGTTTTTTGTGGCGGTGGTGCCGAAGGTTTCTTATCATTGCCTGTACTGTGGCACAAGCCAATGATGAGTTGTATGCCTGGGAGAACCTAAAACATATTGTTAGAAGGCTATTTTTGGTATCGATCAAAACCTTCAGTTTAATGAATAACATAGTATGTCCATCTTCTATTTTTTTGGAAATACATTTTTTTACTGCTACATCTATTTCTTGGTTTCTTGCCAGCAAAAATTTTTTTGATATTTGTCCTTACCGTTGCCATGATCTGATTGCCAACAACCATGTGAGGGATAGGAGCTCGTAGATGTACAGCTTCCCTTGCTAGTTGGCTAAACAATTCTTTACAGAATAAAACGTTTTGAGCAGCTTCCAGTTTCTGTTGCCAGTGCATATCTGCGTTAGAGCTATTCGTGCCACCGTTTAAGAGGCTGATATTGGCACTGCATAAATCCTCCTGGTCTGGAAAAAGCGATCAAGATTTGTTGTTCTTCATATTTTCGTAATTACACTACAAATTTCAAATTAAAATACCAGTCAAAAATTATTTAATACCCTTTTGACAAAGAACTTCAATGTACGCAACCCCTTGCAGTTCACTCGGTATGGTAACCCTAAGCGCTGAAGGATTAACCTTGGAATTTGAGGAAGTATGTGATTGCGAGGGTGTGGAATTTGATGAGCTGCTAGAATTGGGATTCGGTGATGCAGGTGGACTGCTCCAAACCTTCTCTTCCTCCTCAGCTTTTGTCACTTCAAACATGCCAGTCTGTGTATACTTGGATCCAGCTAAAATTGTGAAGTATCGAAATTATTTTATTAATATCCAGATATCTTTACTTAAGTACGGGGTACATTGTTTAAGATATTTTAATATTTTGTTTGCATAATGCTTCAATGTGAATTAAAATTTAAAATACCTGTGCGGTAGCTAAGATCGCCAATAATAGAATTGGAAACTTTTTTGAGCCGCCAGTTCTGCCTGAGTCTTAAAAGTTCGATATGAAAGTCAGGAGTTGCTCGACTTCTGGCCAATTCATTTTGGCAATTTCTCAACCTCTCAGCACCAAAAAGAAGCACCTGTCCAGCACCTGACAGAGCTTTTTTTCTAGCATAGACTTGCACCATAGGTTTAACATCAGGTACTTCTTGGGGTACAGGATCTAAAACCATGTACTTTTTTTCCTTCACTATTGAAAGAACGTCAGCTAGAACGCAAACTTCTGTGAGGGCGTTTCTGCAGAGCAATAATTTTTCACATTGAATTAACTGATACAATCGGAATTGGGTCAACATCTCAATATTATAGGCCCAGTATTAAAGATTAAAAGATTAAAGATTATTGATTTCTGACCTTAATTTATTTCTTACACTATCCCAGGGCCACAGGGACGACTGAAATGGTGCTGGATCCTTAGAATCATCTTCACTTTTTTCTCCACCCTCAGGTGGTTCCTTTTTTACTTCATCGCCATTAGATTTACTGAAGTCAATTTTTTGCGCAATCTTTGCCAAGTTTTCGGACAAAGTGAGTGGCCTGGTGAGATATCGATTTTTATTAGCAATTCCTCTGCGTTAGGATATTGTATCTCAGTTTTAATATTTTTTTAACAGCTTTCTAGGCCAGAAAAATCCGTATTGTGAATAAATGTTGCTCATTATATGTAAAAAAAATATAAATAGCTCTGAGATTGTTGAATGATGTAAAAAATGTCAGTCTTGTTATGTTTTATCAAATAGCAGTTTTATTCGAAGATTTGGACTAGCACACTGAATTTCGATTCCTTTCGGTATTCTACATTAGGCAAAAATATAAATCTTTTGTAAAAATGTACAATAACCATTTTTTTACGAACACTCTGAATGGATCTGACAGCTGTCACATGATTGTTTTTTTTTGTTTTTTGTATAATATACGTATAATTTGCTCGGATATAATTCGATCGAGAGAAATGAAAGAACAGTATAGTATAAATAAATAATGGATGCACATTCTGACCGGTTGGAGTTTAAGCGAAGAAAGAACCAAAATATTTTGAGGTTATGACAAGTTATGCACAATAACGTTCAAAGTATCGATGTGCAAACAAACCAATTTGAAGATAAATGCAAACACACAAATAAAATATAGTTTAATGGTTCTTTACGCTTGATATATCTCTTGTCCATCGTAGGTAATTTCTTGGATTTGATTTTCTATTGGTGCTTCGACTGATATATTCACAGAATACGCCATTATTGTTCGATGGTCCCAGATTTCTAAACTTGAGTATTTCAATTGTCAGCGGGTAGTTCGATAGATCGACTGAAGTATATTAGAATGCCATAGGAGTGTCGAACTTGCGTCGAACAAGCGGTTTTATACGCAATTGTTTAGCAAATTCCTTTATTCGTATCATCACCGGTGATGCAATCTACATTCCTTCAAGCGTTGACTGAGGATATAAATCGTTTCAATATGCGCACCACGGGTACGCACCCTTGCATTTATAAGTCCAATCCTGTTTATTTTGTGAAATGAAAAATCATTTCATTGGGTGGATTAAAGTCCAATTTCCATCAAAAGAACCATTTGGAGCCGCAGAATAAGAATAACAAATGTTGCTGTGGTTAGCAAGTGTCGCAAAAGTGAATTTGAATAATGAGCGGGAAATGACGGCAAGATAGCTGAATAAAATCACGATGTGCGCCTGGGTTGGAGAGTGTAGATGACGCCACTGGAAAGACTGTGATGGAAGCGGCGCGAACCCCGTTTTGCGTCCTGTATTGATTCGTTGGTACTCGCGCTTCCCTTGCGGCGTCTTCCTTTCTGTTGTGAACGGTGTCCTCGTATTTCTTCACGTGACGGTTTGATATTTTTTCGTGAATTGCTGAAGATCTGCAGGTTCAAGTACCGTAAGTATGAGTCTTATTCCCGTACAATTGAGCTAGCATTCCCCGTAAACCCTACCTTGATTTAGAAGTGTTATCCCAATCCGCGCTACTAACAGAGTTCGCTATCCTCCATCCACCTTGCCTCGCCGGCAATCACTGCCTGGCATCATCCATTTTGGAACAAGTTTCTACGCACCCAAATTCTCGATTTCCAAACCGTATCTCCCGTCTGTTTAACGGGCCGAGTGGTATTTTCCTTCCACGATAAAATGCCTGAGTCTGTCGTGGCCTGGTGCTAAAAATCTAGACGATTTACCAATCTAAAGTTGGGAGCTAAGGTGTAAATATTACTCTGTACCGCGTTGCTATGCTCGTCGATGGATTTCGGTGCCTAGCTAAGGCCACAGTACAAGGAATACATCGAAATCGGAATTTAAGAAACATCATCGAATTTGACATGTTGAGAATAGCGTAATTTCGGATAAAGTTGCGATTCAGAATCTTAACAACATTTAAAAAAAAAAAAAAAGAAAGCAATACTTTTCCTACTCAAATTATGACAACTGAAAGATGTCCCAACTATGCTGCTAATTCTGGGCAGTTTGAAATGCAATAAACGTTGGTTTTGTCCATAAGTATATGCAACATTGTCAAAATATCGTGCTTTGCTTCGTTTTATGTAGGTGCATTTTTTTTTTACACAGTAATGTACAAAATACGCGGTATGAGTCGCCATTTTTGTGCACACGAAGCAAGACCAACATTTCGACAAGAAATGAATTTTATTTCACGATTTCACCGAATACATTAGTGTTCTGCGATCTATTTTCTCACAAAAGGTACACCGAAAGTTTGTTTTACATCGATTTCCGTGATTAATTGAAATAGTTGTAACTAAGGCAATTTCAGTCGGTCAAGAAGGAGTACAACGTCATCTTAACGCGTATCTCTTATCGCTACACCAACTTTCCTCATTGTAACTAATGATAAACTCGGCGATAAATAAATCCGTTCTCACAGGCTCACTCGGCTGATATATGCCCCGGAAACAACTGCTGTTTGTCTTTTTTTTAGTATCATTAATTGCTACAGCAATGTCCAACACCTTGCCAAATAAGCGCTGTACACCTTTTTATGTTCCCCATCATTTGCATATCTATACGTGATTGAGAAAGAAAACCGACGCATTTATGTGTATCTGTTTATAGACGTGTGTATCTACTAAGTAATATTTGGCTGGGTCAAGCTGTCTTGTCTACCTGATTCCTGGCTTAAATATTCATCTGTTGCATCTGCCCTCTATATATACATAGACATAGGCTTTAACTATCCATCTATTAAAATGCACACCTGTTCCTAACTTATTTTGCGTTTTAACATACCCCTAAGACTTGGCATTCCAATGAAAATCAGAATAACCAAATTTTATCATCCCCTTTTATCACGTACTCTAACGGCACTAGATGCTTTGAGTTGTGCAAAGTAAAGATTGCAGATCCAAAATAACCTTCCGAATATTCGAGAAATTGCTAAATCACAATATACTTGAAATAATAGTACTCTTCTATACTCACACTTGAACGTCGGGCAGTCAAATTTGTTATTGATTATATAGGGTACTTGATTGTATTAGAAATTCTTAGATCACAGTTGTACTCTGAGAACAATACAATATCAGGCAATCTTAAGTCTAGAATATTTATCAAGCAAAATTAAGAATCTTATCTAAAGAAAAGCATGCCAAAGCACAAATTACAATGCTTTTCCATAATATTCAATTGTGGAATAAATTTTGATTAAAAAAACATTCACTATTTTGAAGGTCATTTCCATTTTCCGGATTTCTATCAAATCCATTAAATGGATTTCGAATGTTTAGTAAGTCGAGTAAAAGTGAGCTGAAAAGGCTGAGATTACATTTAACTTCAGATCGATATATACCTAAGACGTAGATTGTTCGATGTTGAATAAAAGAATTTATCATCTCCAGGTTAACAAGATGGGTTCGGAAGGTTACACGCGAGTGTACGTCGGCGGTCTGAATGAGGGCATCAAGAAGGAAGACTTACAGGTGGAGTTTGAGAAGTTTGGAAAACTGAACAAAGTCTGGGTGGCCTTCAACCCGCCAGGTTTTGCCTTTATCGAATTCCTAAACGAAGACGAGGCGGAAGTAGCCTGCGACAATATGAACGGGACAGAGATAATGGGGGCAAAGCTCAGAGTCGAAATATCACGGGGTCGAGGCCGTGGGGGTAGTAGAGGAGGAGGCGGCGGCGGTTTCAGAGGGAGTCGAGGGGGCAGTGGAGGTAGTAGGGGGTTCGGATCTAGGGGTGGAAACGGAGGGGGCTACAGAGGGGGTGGCAGCAGCTACGGAGATCGTGGCGGCGGAGGATATCGCGGAAGCAGAGGCAGTGGGGGTGGTGGTAGGGGCAGAGGCCGTTTTGGCGACGACTACAGCTCTAGTCGCAGCAGTGGCGGGGGCGGCTATGGAAGTCGAGACAGCTACAGCCGCGACAGCTACGGCAGTAGTGGTGGTGGTGGTGGGGGTGGTGGTAGTGGCAGTGACTACTACAGCGGCAGGGACAACGGATCGTCGAGGTATCGCAGTCGATCTCCGGCTGGGCGTGGCAGGTACAAACGATCATTCCTTCGTAAAACAAAACAAAAATTATGCAAAACTAAACTGAAAACTACAACAAAATTATACCATCAAATGATATACGTATACGAATCTCCCAATGAACAAACCAATATGTCAAATACGTCAAGGATGGTTGGCTTCCTTAATAAGAGTCTGTCTGTTACTAGTCATCAAATTGTATACAACGCTGCAACTGTGATGAGATTGGAAAATTATCAGTGGGGTTTTGAAAAGCACAAGCTCATCTCTTATCTTCACTCTTCCGATTCGCATTTGCCAGAAACTACTCAATTAGAGGTTTCTTTGTATCTAGCTTTAGTTTTGAAGTTATTTTTTTATCGGTTTTTATACTCAGTTTGGCATTGTACGATAAGAATTATTTTCACCCTAGATTACATTCGTATAATGACATAATGATGGTGGCAATAGACATTCCCTTTTGTAGTGTGACGAATTTTGATAAAAAGTGTTTATGAAACAATGAACAAATCTATTTTGAATACTTTTTGGTATTGATATGCTGTACTGTGCAGAGGTCAAGAGATTAAGTTCATTTCTTTAGTCTCCTTTTTCTTTTTCGACTTTACACATAAAAGAAAAGTTTTCGGAATCGGACACAACGTTGAAAATTTGTCCTGTGATTAATCGACGAAAGCAATCTTCGAAGTTATTGTACTTTACTCCGAAGCATTCTGGCAAACTTCATTTACATGTTCTTCGTCTAAACAGGAGCTACTAGCTTTAGCAAATATGTAGCGAGCAAAAAACGACAAGGCAAATTAAAAAAGTGGTCTTCGATTAATCGACGAAAAACTTCTACGTTAAAAGAGGCACGACAAATGGCAAATTAAGGTTAAAAACAATAACAGATGGTCTTCGATCGATTCTTCTTAATACAACACAAGTGGTTCATGATACCTCTTTTCGAGTATCTAACAATATTCAAACATTTATCAATTCTGCGCTCTGTGGTACATCTGCAATGTTTAACTTCTGAATAATTTACTTCAACGGTCGTCGACAAAATGGCAAAATTGTTGCAACCACGAGCAGACTTGCTACCTTATATATTTCGAAAACACAAATCAAACTCGACCATTGTAGAAAAAAAACTGCAATAATTTTTTCAACTAAATCTGGGTGTCCGTATATTCAAAATAATGGGCCGGAGAAAACTCTTAATCTTACATACAAAAGTACAAAATATTTTATTTTTTGTTTATGAATGCGTTTGGTGCTGCAAAATTCGAAGACGGCTGTTAAGATAGTAGAATTTATTTCTGAATTTATTATTATTATTATTTTTTTTTTTTACTTCATCTAGAAAAAAAAATGTATACATGTTGATGATTGCGCACTGCTGGCTGGGCACATATCCAAAACTATTTATTATTAGATGATGGTTGTTGCAAAATTTTATTGAACACATTGTAGATATGGAAAGGCTTTTGAACATTCAGATTACTGAAACTTAGGTATCGTTTAAAATCATTTATGTCACAGGCCAATCATTGAATTCTACTTAAGTTACTTTTGTATACTAAAAACTAGAATGAAAAATGAACAGGGTTGTGAATCGATCGGGTATGCGATCACATAGATGTGAAATTGAATAGTTTCCTATCAAGTGGTTCAATTTTCCTATGGAATGTTTTGGGATGTGTTTGCAGCCCACGCGGCACATCCCGTTCTGGCTACAGTGACGATCGCGCAAATGAGGGCCGCAGTTTTGGGTCATCACACTAGTCAACAAACAATCAGGTACATCGGAATTATATTTGTATATTCAGAAAACGGATTACATTTCTAAAAGTTTTCAAATCAGTTCCATACAAACTTTTCAGTAATAATTGAATATCTCTAACCTCTTTATTTGATAAATCTTAAAAATATAAACGTGACCTGATCGATGTTACCCAATTTTGAACATTAGCTATTTCATGGTCCCACTAACGCTTTATGGAAAACGAGTTGAATTGCAAATGCGAATGAAAATGAGGGATAATTTGAAAAAGTTACAGTTCTAGAACAATCGTGAAAAATGCTAGTGTTTTGTAATTTCCAACGTCAATTAAATGTAGAATGATGTTATACTTGTCCAGTAATATATTTTGCAATGAATATGGAATAGAAGAAAACTTTATATTCTTCCGAACATGTAAGTTTACTGTGGAATGCATCAACTTCCCACTAGTAAATGTGACAGACATACATTCACGTTGCGTGTCCCACTAATATAAAAGTAAAAAAAGGTACATCCCATTTGTTTCACACCCTGGAATTTTCAGTTTCTTGGCATTTTTCAAAATAGCAAGTGTTTAAGCATCCTTTTACTCCCATTGATATTTCGAAGGAGTAGAATTCCATATTAAGAAGCCAGTAATTAACTTTGGAGAAAATTTGAATTTGCACATAGTCGATTTTTTTTTTTTTTTTTTTTTGATCAGTCCCCACCGGTTCACGAGTAGTCGCCCAGCAGCAAGCAGCATCTGTTCAAAGTATAAATTTGTGAAAGATGAAAGAACGAGTAAAATTTGCGCAATGACTGAACTGATTTTACAATTAAGTTTCCCTTTGTACAGAATTTATGAAATTTGATTATGGACTCTGGCGATTGTATTGAATAGGGGAAAAAAAACATGCATGATTAATTATGGTAAAGGGGCAGTTTGATGCCGAATACTTATCATTTATTATCGGAATTGGCAGGTGCATGCGCAGAGATCTATGCTGAGGTGATGATCTCTATGGTAAATAAAGACCGTCTGTTAGTGAAAAGACGTCGTCTATCTTACTGTCAGCCGAAAGTAATGTGAAACCCTGTTTTGCACTTCCCATGTTCACAGTCATCGTCATCTGCGTGAATGCACATAAATGAACTACGCTGCGTTACCACTATGAACTGCGGGCCATTCAACAACCCGCCTTCGACGACTACGTTCTGTCCAATCTACGCAGCGATATATGTACATATACAAGTTTAATTACATATTACAATTTACGCTAAAAACCAACAACAAAACGAAACATTATTTCACATTTTATATTCTCGTTTACGTATACATATACATATATAGCCTGCCAACGCTTCGATATTTTCCATGAGAAAAGGAAAAAAAAAAAAATATGAAAAACAATGCGTACTAGTTACTAGCTAGTTTGTCGCCAATGTGTTATTTGTGTTCACATATCTACGTTTCTACAAGAATGACGAACAGTCCACATCAGCGTGAAAAGCAGAGAATGAATTACATTCGTGTCTTTTTTTTTCGTATACGACAAAAACTGAGCATTTGCTCTAAAAGTTTGATACAGGATGTCGTAGAGCTGCATGGCTAATAAAAATAATAATAATAGTAATAATAATTATCGTAATTACTCAGTCAACTATCCATCGTTTGCTTCAAAGGAAGCGTATAAAAACCACTGCACCATCGCACTCTGGATAAAAAAAACTTCCCGACAATCACCGCTTGGCGGTTGAAACTGTTTCCATCTTTATTTATAGACGATCAAATTTTTTTTCCAATCAATTATTGAAAGTAGTCATACTTCGTGAGATTATTTTTAAAACCGAAAATCAGAATAACGTTATTGTTGTTGAAGGGGAATGAACAATTACATACTACAATTTTATAATATTCACGTAAATATTGAGCGACATTTGTTTACTATTCGTAATGATAGAAATGTTTTTATATATATATATAAAAAGAAGAAGAACTGATAATAAATACATCAATCAACGCATTGTACCAAGACACTGGATTAACGTATCGTATCGTACGGCTGGCCACAAAAATTCACTAAGTTGTGGAGCTGATTCAAAAGCAACTGGTATAGATGAAGTAAAATGAATATATAAATATATCTATTTATATAAACTTCTTCCCTTCATTTTTTTTTGTCTTACATTTTCGCCGCTTGTTGAAAAATCAAAAAATAAATAGGACATACATATTTATATAGCAATATCTATATATCTACGCGGTTGGTATTATGCCGCAAAAAAGGAATGGAGAAAAAAGAAAACGCAATCCGACGAATCATTTATAGAAAATGAAACAGACTTTACAAACTGCGATGACTTTTGTGATCTGTCGTACCTGGCCGAACAAAAAAAGTTTGAAAAGAAAACACCAATACCTTCGCAATAATGTTTTAATCGTCTGTAAATTACTATTTCAAAATGGAAAAAGAATTAAATAACTTGCGCACACCACTGCCCGCCACCCCTGCCTGCCTGCCTGTCTGCCTGCCCACTATCTCTGTCTACTTTATTGAACAGTGTTAGTTAAATACCTCAAGAGTTTGGCGATAAATGAATATTTCGAAAGATGAGAAAAGTACGGAATTTTAATATTTGACATTCTAAGGAAAAATACCACATACGTGAAGAGCAAACCAAACAAAAAAATTGAAAGATCTACCTTCGTGTAAAGTTTTGCTCTATATCAACGTTTCTACGAAAATAAGGAAAACAAAAAAGATGAATTATTTATCAATTGACCGATGAAACAAAAAATTTTCGAGCATTTCTTCGCAAATTGTGATGCACTCAATTAAATCGATATCAGAACAGAACGGAGAATTTCATTGATTGATAAAATATTCCGACTTGTGGAGAATAGTTTCAAAGTTACGTCGTGCAGATAGCCAGCTTGTCAGATATCTTTTTTCACACACGGTTGAAAGTTTTCGAACGAAAACAGTATGACTGGGTTTGCCTGAATTTGAAGAGGAAGCATACATATAATTGAAATACCAGCTTTGGTAAGAAATTTTCTCACATGAAGTACGAAAAATTCTTGCAATTAGTCGTCACTAAAAGAATCAGAATTTCCTTTACCTGCTCCATCGCTTAAGTAAGTTTCAAGAGGAAACGATACAATGTAAGTATTGTGACCTAACAATAAGGATGAATTAAAGTGTTAAAAGGTGAAAATAATTTTTGAGTGACTGAGTTTTTGTGTGAATAGGTTTAATGTGTGTATAAATTTGTTTTAAGCGCGCTTCTGACTCACAATGAAGTAATTTGTAGAATTGCCAGAAAGTATTCAAGTAAATAACATGAAAATGATCGAGTTGCACAATATTCATAGCTATTGTGTCATTACCTAAAAGTATTTCGAATAAAATTGCTAGTATTGAGATTATCCAATATTATACCTGAGAATTATCTTTTAATTTCGTAAGCTTTTCGCATCACATTTAAGGGTTTTGGAAAAATTAATGCATGTTTATCTTTTATATGTGAATGAAAAATTGTTTTTTTATTTTTTATTCTAATGCTTATTACATACAGAGAAGCATCACTTGATGCTAGCGAGTAACATAGATCTGCGATCAGTGTTTTGGAAGAGAGCTCTAATTAGCTGCTTCACCTGGGCAGCCGTGAACTCGTGAGCCAACAGCCCCTTACCATCAGCCCATCTGTTGTCGATCTCTTTCAGGGAGGCGCCAAGCACAATCACTAGTTCCGATAACTTCTGCCATCGTTTTACGTGAAGACGAATTGTATTGGGCTCCTAAAAAACAAATTATTACCTCACTCAAATACTTTACTGTTAATTATATTCCACTGCATATAATATCTTGATATTTCCAATGATGACAATCACTTTTTTTCGCAATGAATACAAAAATTGGGAACTATTGAATTGAAGTAAATTCACAGCACTTCTTTCATCAGTGGTTAATTATTTTTCGATTTGTAAAATTTGAATATATTTTTCAATAACCTGAATATATTAACTACATCTAGTTCATTAATTATCTAAGTTTATCGGTTGAAAGTTTTGATGATTAAAGACCATATTCATCAGAAATTGGAGAATATATATCTATAAAATTTACTATCAAAATTTATTCGTTTTCTTAAATTCATATAAACACATTTTTCGTTGTTTCAATTCAGTAATATACAGACTGATGATGTTATAAAAATAAATATTTCAATGCAAAGCAAAAAAAAAAAAAAAATTTGTCACGGTAGTGTTGAACAGTGAAAAGTGTACGATAATTTTTAATAAAAAAAAAAAAAACAAAATAGATATAAAAAAAACCTGTACCTATAAACTCATAGAAATATATGGAAAAAATAAACGATTGTGTCTCAAGTTTTCTCCACCACCAAAACAATTTGAAACACCCTATTATCTTACATTGTGATAGCTTCATAACATTCGATAACATGAGAAAACTTACAGGAAATATAGAGGGTGCTCTATTCATGATCATATTGAACAATGTAACCAATTCAGTGGCAACATCAGCCGGAATATCTTCAACATTGATCACCCTTGTAACCAGTTCATCGATCATAGAATTCATTATACAACCTGTAATGATTGTAATTTAAAAATGTGATTGCTTCAATCTTGCATTTTGGAACTTTGCAAAAACTTTCGACTATTTTGGTAACCAGAATCTCCATCATTCTAGTTTGAACGTAACGAAACTTTTTTTTTTTTCCTCTCAAGATAGCTTCAGTCAGATGCTGAAAAATACCATGCTAAATCCTAGTTTTGAATTTGCGCAAAATATAAAATCATCTGTATAATAAATGAGCAATTGTTTTTAAATATGTCAATCTCACATCTAAATCTAAAAGTTTATAATTGAATTGTCTGACTCTTCCTGTACATTTTTCAAATTTGTAATTGTGAATCAACTTACAAAGTGATTTGAACTCTTACACAAACTGAAGTATACGAAACTCACGTTTTATTCTTGCATTAGACTTTGATTTTGATAAATCACCAAGATTACGGAGTCATTCGGTCATTTTTATTGAAGAATAATTGCGAAAAATTATTTATAGTTGATTCAATCAATGCAGAAGTTTGCTAAACACGAGGGTTGATTCTTCTTCACAAAGATACTTACCTACAGCACGGCAATATATATTGCTAGGAAGAACATTGAGCCACACTGTTTTCAGTAGCTCAAGTTGCCTGATGCATTGCCTTATTGCTTTCTCTGTATTTGGCGGTAATTCAGGTACTTGGCCCAATGTCGACAAACCTACAAGAAAATTCAATCAAGATTAGTCACTATCCAAGTTGTGATCTCACGAAAAAACTCTTTTGCACTGAACTTGATTCTGGAAAAACTGGACCTTCTTGAAAAGTTCTTTCAGGTCGATAACGAGGCCTAGAATTTCAAGGCCGAAAACTATTTTTTTTTCATTTTGCAATCTCATTGGCAGATTAAACTTTTTTAGATTAAAACGCAAAAATATGTTTTGCGCTGTTTGAGCGGAGACAGGTTGGAGATGAAAAACTATCTTTGCAATGAGATTGAATGGCTGAAAATAAGTCGTAACACTATACTACTCTAATAATAAGAAGTGTATAAAGAAATGATAGTGTACCAGATTCTCTGAGTATGTCGATGATAATGTTTCTCTGATACTTCATGTGTTCCAAAAAGCATTCCGAGCCAGTAGAGCGAAGCACCAAAGTTTGGTCAGTGTAAGTAACATTGCGGTTTCGTAAAACGTCTGGCAGCTTGTTTTTATATTCATGTGTCAATACGAACAGATGATGAGCCAGGTACATGCAGTTGTTATGAAACAAAGCTAATAAATATTGATACATTTTGCTGAAATCCTTGGTGTATTGTTCCTTTGAAAATGTATCATGTATACTTGGCCAATGATCCAAGTCAGTAATCATTGAAGTAAGTCTATCCTGTTCTTACCAACTTGCTGAGGTATCGTCTCTAAAAATTTCTTGTGGTGCTCGGGCACCAGGACTGCATACATTTCAACTATATTTCGACTTGTGTAAAATAATCTCACTGCGCACATGTCAGAGCTACGACACGTTTCATCAAGAATCTCTTTCACAAGATCTAGGATTTCTTTGACACTTTTACTGAAACGATAGGAACAGGAATTTAGAGTAAACTTTCAACACTGATTTGGTGTACTATGCATCACAATAGAAAATATTGTTGGTCAATGGTATACAACTACCTTATTTGACAAGGTGGTAACTGGAATGTGTCCTCACTGAGTTTTCTATTAATTGTGAAATCGTTACTGGCTGACGTATTATCGAGCCATTTTTGTGGACCCTGAATAAATTGAAAGAATTTAGTGATGCAGCGTTACAAAAATTTGAGAAGTTTTTGAAATCCGAATTATAATTGAGAATAATATTCAAACCTGAATTTCGTGTTTAACTGTATCGTGAAGATCTTTCTTCATCACTGTTCTAGCCTTACCCAAAAAGTCTTGACATATTTTTTTTATAAACAAACCATCTACGTTTTTAATATATTCAGACAGGAATACTTTATCTGGCGCAATAAACTCTGTGAATGAACAATTAGATGATACTTATTTATATATACAACTATTCCTTTTCACCTTCTATCAATATAATAGAAATTAAAAATCTTACCAATTTCTACAAGGTAATCTTGAAATTTCGAAATATCTTGAATTACCGGTTCAAAATTTTGTAATTCTAGACTAGAGCTCGGTATGGTGTGCGATATGCAGTCATTGATCAAATTCTCTGAGAATTGTTTAAAAATATGGGGTTCCAGCTTTGTAAGGAACCTTTGGCCATCTTTCAAACGAACATTTAAATTCTGATGCATAAACTGGAAAAGCAGAGTCAAATTATGGAGAACACTTTTGTATTCCGGCTTTTTTGTTTCATCCAGATGCTGGACAGAGAACTTAGTTTCATCAGTGACAAACACGGAACATTTATAATTTATTATCGGACCAATCAGGTATTTCATTAGCTTATTAGCCAATTTATTCAAGTTGCCTGATAAGTTGTCCACATGATGCAGAGCTTCGACGAGATTCTGCATTTCTTCTAGGTCACATTTTATGCTAAGATTAACGCAGGAATGTTGAGAACTGTCTTCAACTATTTCCCATTGAATATACTGCTGCCAAAGTACTGTAACATCCGTCAAAAAAGTTCCATAGGTTGCAGAATAATTATTTTTCAAAGCTCGAAAAATATCCAAGTACTGCAAGTCCGTATTGGGATCGTCTAGCAATTTTTGCATACATTGCAATGTTTTTGCAGCTTCTACATATTGCTTATCTCTTTTATAACTTTCTGCCGACTGCAGGCAATCGGTTATCTCGATCAGACGACTGGAGAGAGCCAAGCTGATACTCGATTTTTGAAGATCATTTGATAGATTCTTGAGTTCTCTTGTAGAGCCAGACAGCTCGATTTTAATCTGACGAGAGAAGAATCTTGATATTAGTGCTTGCTACATTTGTGACCAATAATAATCTCGAACTATCCTGATACACATCATTGCAACCCATTTGTGAGATAATATAACGGCGTTGAAGACTTACCTGATCTTGTACTCTTTTTTGGAGTATATTTATTTCGTCAAAATGCCTCTGGATATCATGGATCAGAGATTGATCTTTCTTCAACTTTGGTACAAACTCAATGTAGTTATCTTTGATGTATTCCTTGACATCACATTTTGATTTGGATATTTGTGCCTGAAGCTCGGATATTTTTGTAGTCAAATCGATTTTTTCGAATTTCCCTTAAATACCAATGTATAAAATTTATGCTTAAAAGTAAATGATTATAGGTATGAGAGTGTAATATTAGTTGTGGCTCAGCAACATAGATAAAAATCCTAAATGAAAGCAAGTTATAAACTACATCAAATTTAAAAATATATTTTTCAAAAGCTTATTCAAATTCGAAAAATTGTATAGTACGCTCATATGTGAAAAATAATAATTCAAGTACACAATGTAATGTTGCGGAGCTTACAACATTCTGTGTTTGTAAGAAAAGTGAATAAACGTTGGTACAACAATGATATTGTTGTCAAAAGATAACCGTTACTAACTAAATGTGATCCGACTGTTATTCGGCGTTTTAGGATATGAAAATAATTGTCCGTGGGAGGTAAGGTGATGCATTTGCGAGCACTTTCATTACCTGCGGTAACCAAAACGTCGGCCAAGAACGAAGACATTTTACAATAAATAACGTCGAGTCTAAGGCTGAATTTTTAACAAGCAGTCCCGGAAAACACTCAAACTGCCAACAGTCAACCGAGTCAACCGCACTTAACCATTGAAACAAAGCTATCACAATTTCAGAGAAAAATTACCAGTGAAAATTACAGTTTGACCAACCTAATTCAACCGTATCGCCATGAACTAGCGAGTTATTACTAGTGGCACTCTGTTGTGTCGGTATAGCCAATTGGTATGCCGATACAACGACGTTATCGGTTACATTATTATTGTTTGAATCCTGTGTTCTTTGGCGTTGACTGAAGACATGTTCATTGGTATTTTGAATGAAAACAAAGTTTTCGATTTGCTTCGTATTTTAACGAATTTTTTTCTCGCAAAATTCGTTCCATACTCTTCGGTTGTGCTCTGATGGTAATTCGATGCATTTGAATTTGAATGAGCGCAGCCCGCGAGGTTACTCAGTTCGTCATTCAATTCGTGCAGCGTAAAGGGAGTCACGTGATCAACGAACGCTCCGGAATCCACATGGTCGTGCTCAGATTCACACAGATGATTTAATCAGTGTGTTCTTAATTAATTTACATTCGCTAATTAATACACGAACAGCGGTTGAATAATCAAAAGATTGAATGAGATTGAGGTATATGACCTTGACACGCCAATCGTCGAGAATGTGAATTCAGACTATTGCATAATTTGCCGTTAATTATTCGTAAATTAGTCGTGCGGCTTTCTTTTTTGACGCGCTTCATTTAAAAAAAAGGGGGTGGCATGCCAACTTTTCAAAAATTTAGTGCGCCATCGACCAAATGAATGTATTCGTGAGATTGAAATGTTCCGTTCAGTGCATTTGTACATATTGTACATTGTCATTTCGTTAAGTGTATTTTATTCTGCTTCAGCTACGGTTCTTTGTACGAAGTCATTCTTCTTGGTTCCATTGGAAAACAAGAAGATCTTAGGAGAAAAAATGTTTACTGCGTTGATACTTTGAAAATGATTGATTGTTACAAATAGTACCTTATTTTTATAGTAATCAAGATAACCTGCTCAAAACTACGTAAATTAATATTTCCTTAGAATAGACACACTTTTATTTCACAGTTATAGGTATGTACGATTATACTTTACAAATTGTATTTTTTTGTGTTTCAGATAATTGATTCTTGTTTCATTATAAGCTTTCTTCACGGTAATTTTATACTTTACTTTATGGTGATAATGTCGTTGTTAAAAAGGCTTTTTCATGTAAACTACGAATAAATAATATATATATAATACACTGTAGAGATCTCTGTTATTCGGATCCTGGCTGAATATAATTTGATGTTTCGCAACTTCCTTGACCAAATCTTTCTTGTAATCATCTCTTAGATGCATCGGCATTCGTTCTACGAACGGATTCCCAGAGAGCACGAAATCTGAAACAGTAAACTTGTATTACGAAATTTCCCTACTATTTATATTCACGCAATATTGTCACAAATAATTTATGCATAATATCGTAATATATCGTGTTATATTTATATAAAGGAAGAAAATATCTTACCGCTTAATGCCTCCGGTTTATCGAAAACGTAACTTTTCTGTCTGCGGCTGCAATGGCAGACTTCGAACCCAATTTCTTGTAGTAATATCTTCGGAGTTTTGTCTTGCCGGTCAGGGTGCTGGTAAAACGGGATGTAACTGTCTGCGTCCTGTTCAAAATCACAAAAACTCAGTGAAAATGATGTGAAATTAGCTTCTAGGTGAAAATATAGTGGATCATTTATACCGTCATGTATGGCTTGTAACGCGGCATGGCTGCCAAGGTTTTGTAAGCATTCGTGCTGGCATCATTGGCCACAAACAGTAAAAGACAAGTTCCGCCGGGTCGAAGCAAGTTGAAAATGTTTTCAAAAACTTTCCTGTAAACAGATTTATGTAACTGAGAGCTTTTCACCGAACTTAGGAATATCTTGTACAACAAAATTAGATACGTGATGTAATCGATTGAATAAATTCTAATTTATTTCGAGGAGGGAGAAACTCTCACCGCATATTCTGGCACCAATGTAAACAGTAAAACGAGGTGATATGATTAAATTGTTGGACTAGATTGCTCGGTAAATTCGGAGTCTCGATGTCCAGTTTGATGTAAGTCATCCGGTTGTTTCCCCCGTACTTATCCGTTCCATACTTCACCATGGCCTCAGAAATGTCTGAACCTGTGTCGCATTTTTACGTTAACTTTAATCCCCCTGCAACTGTTATCGCACAGTTTATACAGGCGGCAACAAACTCACAGACAATGGTAGCATTCGGGTTGATCCTTGGCAATATGAAATCCATCACCACGTCTCCAGGTCCAGATCCAATATCCAGGCAACGTCCAGACATTTGTTTAAGTTCCTCCCTGAACTCGGCGGTAATATTACTAGCGTCGTTCCGCTGTGATAAATTAGCTTTTATGTACAATTCCGGTCTATCCATGATTCCGAAACTTTCTGCTTTATATGACTCTATTAAATTGTTCTATTTCAGACCGCGGTATAGCAACGGTCGCCTATCTATAGCAGGCCGTACCTCGATATGAAAGCTTTGTAAGCTGACTAATGGTCTTCATTCTTCTGTGTTGATTTTTTTTTTTTTTGGTTTTTTTCATTTGTGTACATTTATACCACATCTCACCCCCCTTCCGGTCACGGAAACATCCGCAGTCGCTTGTCTTTTATTTATCTCTGAACTGGCAGTACATCATAATTTATGTCTAATCACTATTTATTTTCGGCGAATGAAGCCTATGTAACCCAGACAGCACAAACATATGAGGAACAATTTTCTTTAATTTCAAGTATTGTGTAGAGTGTACAGAAAAAAAACTATTCTCACCAAATTTGAAATCACGGTTTGATTTTTACTGTTGCCATAAACACTAGTGTTTTTCTCATCAATTTTTTGTTGAGAAACGAAAATTTTGAGACCAAGATAAAAGTTGGTAAGCTTTTGTGTATGCGTGTGTGATAGAGATGTGAGAATGAGCTGAAGAAATAAGAGGTCAATCGTTACATGAGTGTCGTCAGAGTAGCTACCCTTGTATCATAACAACTCTGTATACAGTTCGAGACTCTATGGCACCTTGAATACATCCAAATTATATTCAATTTATGTATTCATTTTCTCCTCCTTCATCCTTGGTCGCAGCTGTATTAGTTTCAACATTTGGTTTAGAAGGTAACAAACTAAACAAGTAACTAAAGGGTGACAAAAATCGAATCGAAAATGATACTTCGATTCACATGACGACATTTGTATATTTCAAAAACTGTTCACCAATTTCTATATGAATGAACGATTTTCACGGTTGCATTTTGAGATAGTATGTATGTCTATTATCCCTCTGATACGTTGATTTGAATTTGTGCGACTTGGCAGTTTTTGGTAACTGTATTCAACCCCTTACAGCTGGAAGCAGTAAATAAGAGCTGCTTGTTACAAGCTACGTATTCGTTCATCAAAACTTTTTAATACTTGTCACGAATTTCCGACAATGCTGAAATTTACCTCCTGAACTTCTGAACCAGGATTGTAACGGAGCTTCGCCTCTGGTGCGGAACTTCCGCGTGAAATTGAACCTCTGGATCTGCATCCCATTCGCCTCCGCAACTTTTCACGCGGAGGTGTAACGGAAGTTTTGTAACATGCGACACATACAGAAATCTAGAGTAGATCGAGGTATAATCGAAAACGAATCAAGCACTATAGCTTTCAAATTGTACTTCTGCCGGGTATTCGCTCTAATCTGGCAAACATACCAACAGACAACAGCGATGAAGAACGCGGATTACGATATGGAAATAATTAGTAAATTTATATTTATCCAACTGACCGAGGATCCTCCACTGTGGCGGAAAGTGAACACAAGATTGTGCTTATCTGGCGCTTCCTCCTGGTTCGGTACCAAGTGAACAACTTGTCAGTGGATCTGCTTTAATTTTGTAAATTTGATGTCTTGTTAAATCAATAATTAATGGATGTAATTTGATATTTGTTGAACTAAGTTAATGATTTTGTTTACCTGGTGTGGTAATTAGTAAATTAGATATAATTGAAGAAGACATTGCTGTTGACTTGTAGTTTATTTTTTAAGAAAATATAATGCTTTAAAATTTTTTTTAATCAATTAATCCACCTTCGCCTTCGTTAAAGCTCCGCTTCCGTTATAGCCGCAAATTATAGGCTATATCTTCGTAAACGTAGCGGAACCCAATATGTAATTTAAAATTCAAATGGATTGCTGCGGGCTGATTCGACATTGCGAACGTGATGGACTCGGCCGCAAAATTAGCCATCTAGGAATCACTGTCCTGTATACCTGTAGTTCTTTATCGATTGGAAAATTGCACAATTTTGTTATCGCTTCAGGGTCATTTGGGTGTTATCAACAGTTGACAGCGACGTACACCGACGTGTTTGAAGTAATATAATATGCTGTCACATATATTTATCATCAATATTGTCGTGTATTCATTCTTGAAAAACTGATGTATCGTACCTGCTGTGTAAATACATTTTATGTATTATATAATCGGTTACTTTCCGTTTTTGTAGTTGTTTCGCTGCCTTCTGTCGAGATACTAAATTGTTTATTACCTTTGCTTAATTACTGCTGATTATCTACAGCAGTTATGACATTGATTCGCCTCGATTTGTTTAATTTCGAAATCTTTGAAAAATGGCTTGAGATCTTGATGAAGTTTGATTCATCTCAATCTAAAATATTTCAAATTTGGAATTGGTTGCTTCGTTTCAGCATATCGTTTAAGGGAAATTATTTCTTCTTTTCTTCCCTGAGGATCGAAGGGCATTAATTTGCACAGTTTCGAATTCAAAATCTCGCGTTATACGAGAAGAATTGGTGCTATCTGTGACAAAAACGTACCTACAACGAAATTGTGTCGTTATCCAAGTTACTGATCACACGATACAGACAACCACTTGTAAGCCAGTAACTCACTGTCCATTCTGTGAAAGAAGCACGCATTTAACATTAAACCATTCTTCTGAATATACATAATCAATAAAGAAAAAAGTAAAAACGACACAGAAATAACGCAGTAGCGTAGTAGACGCAAACTTGAACAAACACCAGTACCTATACACATTATCTAAATTTCATTATAACGCCATGCAGGATGCAAAAGAATGAACTGTAAGTGCAGAAAAATAATTTCGTTTAAAGTACGATTATTCAAAGGTCAATGATTCAGCTCTGATTCGATGCACACGCTAATTCAGAAACGAAAATTCAAAACACGTAGGGATAAATACTGTGCAGGTAATATTCTTTGGGCAGTGGCCCCGCTTTTGTTTTTGATAATTTGATGTGATTTCGTCCTCCTTTCTCCTTTGTCTCAAGCAATGACTCCTTCTCCAGCAGACCATTTAGTTAATCTGTTTTGATTTACACCACGAAAAGGGGGAATTCGGAAGGGAATGAGTAGTCGACGTTCGAATAATAATATAGTAATTGGACGTAAAAACCCTCACGATGTAGAGATAAAAATCCGAGCAAACCAGCCGATGGTTGTGAATTTATTGATAAAGGACTCACAAAGGTGAGACAAGATCTGATTTTTTACAGGGTGAATACTACAAGAATTAATACCTTAGTTCCTAACTTAATTTGTCATAAGTCTAAGACAGCTCTCCTAGTCTAATATAGGAATGGTATAAGAAACGGTCTTAACAGTATGGGAAACAGCCCTTCGATTAAGCTGCATAATCTTGTGGAAGGTGCTTGACTGGAGCCAGTCGAAAAATATGCTATTGGCTTTGGTTCAGGGAGCAGCCCTCGTACTGTTTCAGCCTAGCTCACTAGGCGCGAACACGATCTTTATTCGCTGCATTGAGAATACTGATTTATTAAATTCAAGGAAACATTCCTTGTCGTATTCATTAGGAGATGATCAGAGTTCAAAACTGAGTAAATTGATATTTCGTTGGGATCGAAACATTATTATTTCGTAGTTATAGGTATGTGCGATTATATTTTACAATTTGTATTCTTTTACAATTTGTATCTGATAATTGATTCTGGTTTCATTATAATCTCTAGTGATAATATCGTTCTTACAAAGGCTTTCTTATGTGAACTACGAACAAATAATATATAGACAATACACTGTAGATATCTTCGTTACTTGGATTCTGGTTGAATATAAATTGTTGTCTCGCAACTTCTTTGACCAAATCTTTTTTGTACTCATCTCTTAGATCCATCGGCATTCTGTCTATGAACGAATCCACAGCGAGCATGTATTCTGGAACAGTAAACTCTGCTTACTAAATTCCCCTACTATTTACGCAATTTCACGTAATATTGTCGCAGATAATTTATGCATAATTGCGTGCTATAAAAAGGAAGAAGATATCTCACGGCTTAATTCCTCCAGTTTATCGAAAACGTAACTTTTCTCTCTGCGGCTGCAATGGCAAACTTCAAATCCAACTTCTTTTAGTAAGGTCTTCAGAGTTTTGCGTTGCTGGTCAGTGTGCTGATAAAACGGGATGTAACGGTCTGCGTCCTGTTCAAAATTTCGAAAACTCAGTGAAAATGAAATGAAATTAGCTTTTAGTTGAAAATATACTTAGTTTGCGCATTTATACCGTCATGTAGGGCTTGTAACAAGTCGTGGCTGCCAAGACCTTGTAAGCATCCAGGCTAGGGTGATTAGCCGCAAATACTAAAAGCGAAGTTCCACCGGGTTGAAGTAAGTTATAAATGTTGTCAAACACTTGCCTGTAAACAGATGTATGTGACTGAGAATTTTTCACCAGCCAGGAGTATCTTGTACAAAATAAAATAAGATACGTGGTATAATCGATTGAACAAATTCTGATTGATTTCAAAAGAGGAGAAGCTCTTACCGCATATCCTGGCACCAATGTAAACAGTAGAACGAAGTGACATGATCAAATTGTCCGACTAGATTCCTCGATAAATTCGGAGTCTGGATGTCCAGTTTGACGAAATTCACCCGACTGTTTCCCCTGTACGTATCCTTTCCAAACTTCACCACGGCCTCGGAAATGTCTGAACCTGTGTCGCATTTTTACGTTAACTTTAATCCCCCTGCAACTGTTCTCGCACAATTTATACAGGCGGCAACAAACTCACAGACAATGGTAGCATTCGGGTTCAGCTTTGGCAATATGAAATCCATCACCACGTCTCCAGGTCCAGATCCAATGTCCAGGCAACGTCCGGACATTTTTCTAATAACCTCCTCGAACTCATCAGAAATATCATCAGCATCGTTCCGCTGTGGGTTATTAGCTTTTACGTACAATTCCGGTTTGTTCATTATTCGGAAAATTTTCGCTTTTTATTACTTTGATGAATCGATCTATTCAACACTGCGTAATTATAACAACGGTCGCCTATTTAGAGTTGGCCATTTGGCAATTGTTACGCCTAATAAGTTAACTGATGATCACCATTCTTTTGTTTTTCTTCATCTGCATTTTATCGGGTCTTCCCCCACCTGCAGCTACTCTGGAAACCGACAGCTAGTCCGACAGCAGTAGCTTGTTCTTGATTTTATCTTTAAGCTTGTAATATATGTAGTAATATACCACAATACAGTAGTTTCTTTCTGTAGTTTAGAATATTACACAATTTTCTTATCGCGTCATAGCCACTTCGGCGTTATTAAGAGTTGACAGCGACATGTCTACGTACTACGTACAATACATTTTATGTATTACACAGCTAGCTAATTTCTGTTCTTGTCGTTGTTTCGTTGCCTTCTGTCGGGATACTAATTATAACTTTTATAAAATAATTATATTAATACTAAGCTGACTATGTCGGTAAGAGAAGTTCATCATAACCAACAACTATCGCGTGCAAAACGTACCGTTTTCATCGAGAAACTGTAAAGTTGAGAAAATCCCGTACAAGAAATATTATGTATGCCGAAATTATGCGACGAAAAAATAAATGTCAATCAAATACATGAATCTGTATCGTTTATATTTACCTGAAAATATCAGACGCATCTCTAAGATGCTCAATTTATTTTTTCATAATTTTTTACGTAATCAACTTTTAGCTGCAAATATTTTGAGAAAATTTTGAACTTATTCATTTTCAATTCTAATTGTTTCAGGAATTTTCCTGTGGAGAAGTTTTTTTTTGCTTAGTGAGAATTTTTGAAATTATGAATTCAAAAAATTCAATGTCTCAAGTGCTGAAACTAACCGAAAATTTCTGAAAAATCTTTTTCTTTGCTAGAAGTACGTTGAATATATGTCGAAGGCCTATTTTAAGAGTTTTCCAAAAATTTGGACACGGCAATTGGGTGTAATTAAGAAAAATTAGTTTGCAAGTTCTTGAATACATATGAAAATGAATGATGAAAACGAATCTATCATGCGGTTCGTTACAAATTAACCAGAATGAAGGATAAAAGTCTTGCGGATTTATTTCATATTTTGATAAGCTGTTAACGCTGTCTTTCAGTAATACATACAACTTATTGGAAATGTGACCAAAAATACCTTAAAGAAAGTACAGGCATGTGGCTTTGGAATTTGATACATGTATCAAAAAAAGTAGAAGCCGGCTGCAAAATCTTTCGGAAACTTAGAGTCTTTTGCGTTCAACGATTCTTTGCTCAACTTTGAGAAAAATTATCAACGCTAGCTATTGCCACTGATTGTTGGAAACATGTTTTTGCTCTCAGAACTATGCACAAAATCTGAGAAACATCAGAAACGTGCACTCCGTGTATTACTCAAACCTCTACTTAAACTCATGCAATTTAAAATTTTAAAACTAAAGAATAGCCCGATACAGTTCGATTTTCGCCATTCTGTCACGGGAGCACTCTTCCTCTATTCAATATGAACATATCCTCCGAAGGAGACAAGTATTTTGCACGTGCAGTACGTTTTACTAAAATTTCAACTAACTAAATGGTGTTAATTTTGATCTCATTCGTTTAAATATTCAGCTTCGTCTGATAGCTTTATTCGATCCCAAGATCGTACACTTTCATTTTCAATCTTCTGGGGACTATTTCTCCTATCGTTTGCATGAAGAAACGATTTTTAACCATATTTACAGTGGGTCAGGTGTATGTTTATTGCGCGTATATTCAGATGACATTATTTTTGTCTATATGATGGAGTTGCATTAACATTTCTGAATTTGACTCATTGTCAAATGAATTTGCTTGGTCAAAAAGTATACGGCGTTCTTACGAGGTTATTTCAGTCTGTTCCCGTTCGTCATTCCATATCCATAATAATATTCGACATCGCATTGTTTGGGAACACGCGGTTAGTGGTGGTAACATCGATTCCTGTTGCCTCTACATACCGACCAGTTGCAAGATTGGGTTGCGGGTGCAAGAAAGAATGCAGAAGGCGATATATCTTCAGTCAACGCGGCTGATTATTCGCAAAAATCGTGATATTGATTCATCTCGATTCATCTTCAAATTTTTAATTAGTCGATTTATTTCAGCATATCGATGAAGGGGTCGCCATTTCTTTTTCTCTTCCCTGAGGATTGAAGAGAATTAATTCGCGTCCGTTCTTATTCGTAATCTCATATTCCACGTTACGAAGTAGTGCTATCTGTGACAAAAACGTGCAACGACATGACGCAACAGCACGGATGCAAACCAGAAAGAAAAACAGTACCTACCGTATCTAAACCTCGCTACAGCAAGAAAGTGCATTATCATACGCTACAAAAATAGGACGCGTACTCAATGATACAAGGTGCAAAAAACTGCATTTCAGGTGCGGAAATTCTCTCGTTTACAGTGATATTATTCAAAGGTTAATCAATCAGTTCTCATTTGACGAACACAATGCTTCGTGAGCGGGAAGTCCAAAACATATGGACAATTACTGTAACGTTAATATTCTTTGCGCAGTGGCGTCGCTCTTAGTTTTGAACATTTGACGGGAAAGCGCTGAGGCTACGCCATCTTGCGCAGAGCTGTAAAACGTCGAGCTACGCCACTAGATACAGTAAATAATCTTTCTTCGAGCACAAAGTACGGAAATTCGGGTTCAACGGGATAGCGAGAGCAGTAACAATAAAGCGGAGGCTGGTAAAGTTCGTCTGCTAGCCAGCTGACGGATTTCCACTTAATCTCCGAGGTCTTCTTATCGCTCAATATCAATTCAACGCCCTTTCACTCGTCCACGAGCAATCTACGGTGGCTCGGTAGTCATTCGTCGTTTGTTATTGCAGTGACAAGTCTCGCTCGGTCTGACAACTGTAGAGTGTACATAAGTACAAAAGACAGCAGGCATGGTCGAATTCGAAGGTAGTCTGACGGCTGACGCTGTCATTTCATGACGTGGATAGGGGCAGGCGCGTGTGTACAAGTGAAACATTAATGTAGAATTGGAACGGTAACAAGCATTTGACGATTGGGGAAATTTTTCACGGGTCTTAGTTTTGTCCGAGCATCGTTTATTTATTTAATTCTTTTTTTTCCTTTTTTTTATACTTGTGTTTAAAAAACAAAGAAACTACATATCGCTACTTGAAATTACGTAAGTTTTAATTGGTTCTCCGGTTAAGGAATATTATCTCAGGTAAATCCCCATCTCCTTTGATTATTTTTTTCAAATTCATTCCTGTAACTGACAATTTTCGTTTCAATTTATTCACGCGGGAGCGAGGAATTTGCTTTGGAGCTGATGCACCTCTGCGGCGTTGATTTGTTATTCTCGCATTGTGTTATAGGTTTTATAGTTTTTTCCTTTCATTGTCGCCTTCCTTTTGTCCTAACCAATTATTCAAGGTCTCGTTACCTTTTTTTCTTACTTGCTAGACAAACGGTAATTACCGCTTGTTGTACTTGCATAATTTGTTTCTCAATTGACTTCAAACCGCGGCTTTTCCGATATGTGGCTTAAGTAACTTAAGTTAGTAACGTTATTATACTGATTCTCGTTCCGTAGGAATCTGAAATGCAGTAAATTATAGTAGCGTAAAGCGATTATTCATATTTTCAAAGCTTGGCCACTTCAAAGTCACTATAAAATTGCAAAATAGTAATTTTCTCTCTCCCCCAACGTTTCGTTACGCTAACGTTACTAACTTCAGCCTCATATCTTCTGACGCATCTATAGACCACCGATTTTCTCCCATCACCTACGATTGTTATTAGGAACGAGTTCACGTTCGGTCCGTTTATTTATCCGCTCGTTATCGTGATTACCCACAGCTAATTATATTACGGTATACTTGTGGTGTATGGCCGAAATGCTTGTTTCTTTCAGATTATACCGTCGCAAGCACGCGATGTCATATTCAATCAACAGGCGTCCCTTGCTGGCGGGAGTTAGCGATAGCGAATTCGAAGATGATCTGACCGAAGTTGACGACCCTAGTGTCGTCATAAGGGATGAAAAACCGCTTTTGAAGCCACATGAACCTTTGGACAAGTAATCACACTTACTTGATTATATGAGCTTGTATCGTACCAACGAGGGAAATTTTCCCCGAAAATTTGCAGATTTTACTTTTACGCTCTGTATTCAAGGCCCTGATAATAGCTGTATGGATATACTAGCTTTCATATAATATATAGGGGTTTATTTAATGACCTTAACTAAGGACTTGCTGCTGTATTTGCGTATACAAAAATATCATTTTTCGTCTGTTTACTGCACTAATTCAGAACTCATATGGCTTCTAGGCTAGTTTATCGGACTTAAACCGATAAACACATTGAAATAACATTGGAAGATGATTTTCTGATTATTTGATTGTATTCGCGTGTAATTTCCGAAACCACAACACCGAATGATAAAAGTTTGACATCTTCAGTGGAGCGTACATAGACAAAAAAAAAAAAGAAACGGCAAAGATAATTTCCGCCGAAATTATCACGTCATACGAGTGCTGGACTTGCTTCAGCTCGCTGAAGAAACAAAAATTTCACATTGCATTCTGCATATCGTTTCCTTACAACTCCTTTTTATTGTTATGTTCTGAATTCGCAAAGGCTTCTGTGAATTGTATCGAATGTTATTACATATGTATTGCGATGTGGTGGGCTGAAATATCACAACTGTCATTTTAAATTTCGGTGCAAAAATTCAATGGTTCAATGCATATTCAAAACAATCTCATTGCACAGCTCTGATATTCATACTTTTATTAAGTATCACAGCAGCTTCGCGTATAATCTTAGAATTCAGCTCGGCTCTGATACAACGGATCATTGTGTGGAAATATTAACTGACACTGACTTTAGAGTTATATCATGTTTCCCCGTGTTAATTAATTCGTTGTACGGACAACTGTCCCCTTATACCAAATTTTTCAGTTGAATCTGATTCACAGGCGCGGGTTTATTTCTGATTTTAAAAAAGCATTTCTAGACGTTGGCAAATTTCAATTCAATTTCGGAAAATTAAACATTATTAAGTTTCGTTGATTTTTCAAAAGATTACTGCAAATTCGAAACGTATTCTGGGAAAAATATGACAGCTTTTGCAAGCTTGAATTCTGGCGCTATTTTCGCAATTGCATGCTTATGAATCGTCGTTATTATAATTTCATTCGAAGGCTATAAAGATGGCATCACTACAGCGAGTGACGTCATACGGCTACAGCCAATCGGTAGATATTTGAAACCTGCAGTGACAGCAGTTGAAAAATTTCACTTTCAAATTATATCACGAAATTTTCTATAACGTATTTATGTATACGTTAAGAATTCATATTGATCTTTCTCTAGTCGCGAGATGATATCACTGAAGAAATTACAAGTAATAACAGAATGGGTTGTAATGACCTAGTTATGCGATTGCGCATAATCCAATAAACCAAAGTACGCGTAATTTATCCGCGTTATTGCTTCTTATTTTACAGATACAAGTTGGCGTATATAATTTTTTACTTCCTCGGAATGAACACACTGATACCGTGGAGTTTTTTCGTCACTGCCAATGATGTGAGTAATTTAATTTTGATGACACATACACGACATACGAACGTATCTATACTTTATTTTTCTACCCTTTTCTATAAGGTAAAATAAGTTTGAAATAGCAAAGTTTATTGAATTATGACCTACCAGTCGCAATTCAATCAGCTACTGTTTATCATTGCAACTTGGTCCCGCGATGATTAAGCTTATACATCAATTGCGTACGCTGCAGACATTATCGTACAAAGCCATGGTCAAGACGATGAATGTTCTTATCTGGACTTGTCACTGTGGGATCTCAGTATCAATTTTCGAAGGCGTTAGACGTATCAGGATACAATTGATGGGTATAAACAAGGAGGCCATATCCTAATTTAATTAATCAAAAGCGTTTTTGTTTATATTTCAGTACTGGATGTACAAGTTCAGAGAAATCCATGTAAACAATACCGGGAGGCATAATTACACTCACACCGAAAATTTAGAGAAGAGAAATGACCTCCAGGCGAGTTTCACATCCTATCTCAGCGTGGCTAGCGCGATACCAAATACGCTTTTCCTGGTGGTCAACACGTTCATAAGCAAAAAGTAAATGAGAAGTTCACGTGTTAGAGAAAGATTGAAATAATACGGATATTGGTCGCCTCTTGAAGCGAGAAGAAAAAATACTTTGCACGAAACGAGGGAATAAAACCTCCTAATCCACGGAAAAAACATTAAATTTATTAATCCTGAAATATTTTATTCGCAGAATGTCTCTGAGGATGCGGATGGTCGGTTCTCAGTTCATAGTGTTCCTGTTGTTTCTCATAACAACTGCACTTATTAAGGTCAACACAGATGAATGTGAGTGCTGTTTATTATATTATAGTTATTGTAATCGCGTGACAATTAGTCATCTAAGTGTAACAATAACAGAGTGTTTCACGTGTTTATGTTTCGAGTTCGAAAAGATTGGCGCATTTTTCCGAAATAAATATTCTTTGCATCTGAATTGTAGTGAAATACTTACGTTATTTAGTATTCTCAATTTATCGTGTTTAATAATGTTAAATCGTTTTAATTACAGGGCAGAATTTATTCTTCATAATCACGTTAACAACCGTTGCAGCTATCAATGGTACGTATGATTGTGATAATCAAACAAAATTTTTGCAAATTTGAAGATTCTAATGTCGTGCAATTTACGTTTATCTTTAGAAAAATTTTGCCAAGGAAATAAAGCGGCTCATAATCAAGTATGATTCATTTTTAGATAATAAGGATTAGTTCACAATCACATAAATTATTGTAGAAGAATGTATCGTTCAATTTTCAGCTTCCTGCGCTATTTTCGGAGGAAGTTTAATGGGGATAGCAGGGCGATTTTCGTCTGGCTACATAACGGCGATGATGGGTGGCCAAGCTTTAGGCGGAATTTTCACAGCTCTCGCCGAAATCGGTTCCCTCTGGATAGGCGCCAGTCCCGTTCTCTCGGGTCTGGTGTACTTCATCATAGGAGATACGATGCTGTTTCTCTCCTTAGTTGCTTACATGATCCTTGAGAAAGCAGTAAGAAAAAATTTCATTATCATTCGTTTGATTAATTATTCAAACTGGCGAAGTACGGATTCAATTTGCAAAACAGGAATTAAACAACGTATAAAATAGATTCAGATAACGTCTAGAGGATGGAAAACATTTTGTATCACCTTATTGAATATGTTATTCGCGAAATCTTTCAATAATACAATTGCGTCAATTGTAAAATTGTATTATTCATGCAAGTGGTATTTCGCGTGTTGGAATCATTTTATACGAAATAATACCGACGATTAGCAGCTGTTTCAGAGTTATAATACGATAAGCGGTTTTTGATTATCCGTGTATTTTATATATACTCTTCCTCTTTGATTGATGTAGTACGCATGTAAATCCTCGTACCAGATGTTATGCAATCAGTTCAACTCTAGTATTCTGCAGCCGTCAGAACTGTGACGAGCAGATAATATCCATATATTTTTTCTCTAAAAGATCAGTTGATATATTTTCACCTGCTGTAGATGTCTATATCACTCATAAGGATATACCTATAATTAATGCAGCAAGCCCTTCTGCATTCTGAAGTTATATTGCACACCTCATGAATCATCATGCAGTGAATACTTGTTGGCAAATTTTTATCGACTCATATTCCATTAGCGATATGTGATTCATTGACATATTTTCACAGGTGTTTTTCAAGTACCACATGCTTAAAGAACCTTCAGAGTCGTTAATCGCATCTGACAGAGATAACCATATTGCTGGTGGAAATTCCCAGGATGTCGGTTATGACGAGGGAGCGATATCTTACTTCAAGATTTTCAAAAAGATCTGGCATTACGGTCTAAGCGAAGCGATTACATTCTTAGTTACCATATCTGTTTATCCTGCAGTTACTGTACTCGTAGACAGTCAAAATAAAGGACAAGGTCATGCATGGAATGGTAAATCACTCTTCCAATCATTTCCTTGCGTCTGGTTCACCTCGGTATCATTTTTAATACTGCAATACTATATATCTTGTTTCGTTTCAGATATATACTTCATCCCAGTAGTTGCCTACCTTTTATTCAGTATAGGCGACTACGCAGGGAGAATATTGGCAGGAATTTTAGAATGGGTAAATGTGATATTGTCTACGTATAGTAAGGATATAAAATTTCACGTTTGATGCATATTATATATTTTTCAAATTATAAATCTCGATTCGGCTTCTATGCCTCTTTAATCGCCTCATAACAAAAGTTATACTGTTTTTTTCTTGTTGTGTATCTACTGGAAACACTTCAAGTAATTTGTGTTGTTTTTTATTTTCGCCTAGCCAAAGAACAAGCCATGGGTAGTGATTTTCCTGAGCATCATACGAGCTCTTTTCGTACCAGCGATTATGGTGTGCAATGCACATCCCAGACATCATCTTCCCGTTTACATAACTGACGACATCGATTACATCCTGATAACCATGTGCTTTGCCTTCACCAACGGTTACCTTTGCAACATTGTTCTGATATTAACGCCGCTGTAAGTACAGGGGAATTCATTTACTGTTGAAATGCGATGTTCAAAAACACAAACTTTGTTATCTTATATTTTGTTTTCGGTTTGTCACAGCGTCGTCGAACCCGAGGAAAAAGAAGTTGCCTCTGCAATGATGGGTGCCTTTTTGGGCGCAGGGTTAACAATAGGTTCAGTTGTTAGCCTGGGGATGGTGAAGTTACTGTGATTAATTTTTTTAAGAACACTGCTGTATTTAATAGACTGCCAAGACCTGATGATCAACTGAACTTTGGATATGATTATCGTTTTTCGTGATGATTATTTGAAGTATTTGAGTTCCTTTACTGTACGTAAGAACAAAAAAAGGAAATGTGAGAAAAAAATTTCATCCTAAGACAGACTGCCATACCAATATTAGTATTGCTATGATAGAATAAAGTAGAAATGCGTAAAAAATGAGTGTGGCATATAGTTATACGTATCTATTACAAAAAAGGTATTGAGTCTGTTTTCTACCTCTGCGGCATCATTCCATAATTAGGTATATGAAAAACGCATTTTTTACAGCCAGTTTACTGTATGATTGTAATTTCTTGCTGACTCATTTAGTCACTTGGTGATTATGTATGTAATATGTGTTTTTTCTATCGCGTATCTAGTTCAAAGCCGGCACAAATAGGGTACTAAGCTTATGACCGACCAAATCAAATATCATCTTTACGTGATTATGTGTATGTATTTACACGATTTGTAAAAATGACGAGATAAATAGGAGTTTACGGGTTTCACTGTTGTTCAAAATACATTCGGTATCTCAATATTTTTTACTCAGCTGAGTACTGATTGTACGTAATAAGGTATATGAAATTTGTAATTTTAAACAGTGATTTTCGGATTTTTTTCAACCATAACGAAATGAAAGTAAATTATGCTTTTTAAATTGTGTTGAGTGTACAAGTGAGTTTCTGTTTGTTTTTATTTTTTTTGTTTTGTATTCTACCTTACAAAATTCGTAATATTTTACCTAAATTTGCGTATCACAGAACTCCTGAAAATGCACATTTCCACAGTGGAACAATGTTTTAACGAGAATCTACTCAAGTTAACGCAACAGCTCGATATTTGATGTGTACCCGTCAACAATTAGTAAATGTATATCGTATGAATAAATTCATAAACTTGTGTAAAATAATGTAACGTTGCATCATTTGAGGGACGTCAAATCGTAAAATAGTAATATTTTAGATCCGATTCTACGTTCGATCGATGCAGTACAGTTAGACAAACTTTTAGTGATCTTATTTATGATTGTAGATAAAAGAAAAAGAAATTATAGTAATTTAGCACTAGAGAAATAAGGACAGATAAATTTTTATGTATGTTATTAATAAAAGAATTATAATCCGTGATTGGGTAAATATAATTTTTCCAATAATAGTTGATATTTAACGTAAGATTATACTTTATTCGACCCATGAGGTGCATAGAAAATTGTACACTATGTATTTACTACATTTGATTGATTGATAAATACTGTGTAGGGTGATTTGAAAAGGTAAAGCTGCAGCTCACCCTCGAAGATGAATATGTACGAGATTTTCATAGACAGAGGCAATTTAAATTTAATTGATAATTTCAGCTCTCGGCGACACAGTTCAAATATCATGGGTAAAGATAAATTATAGTACACAAATTTCGCGAAAAAATAAATAAATCCGATTTAATAGTATAATTCACGATTGATCGATTGAAATTAGAATAAAAAAAAAAAAAAACTAATTCAACCACGGATTCATTGAACATAACATCACTTCCATGACCGTTTTTGCCGTTCTTTGTCCGTCAATGGAACGTAGACGACCCCCATTAACGATTTACGTCGTATTTTACCATCATCCGACTTGTCAAATTGAACCAGAGTCTGATCTGAGTTTTCTGCACCCACTGGCACAAGGAGGCGACCTCCAGGAGCCAACTGATCTATCAACTATGGGAAAGAAAGAAATGTCCGTATTAAAATAGACGTCGATTGGTTAGAAAAGGAATATCTGTGCAATAGGGATACCGGTACGTATACTAACAGCTTGAGGCGTTTCCTTTGCAGCTGCGCCAACATGTATTGCATCATAGGGTCCACCCTCGGGCCAGCCTAGCCTGCCATCACCGACTGAAAATAATGTTAACATTTCCACTTAGAGTAAATGTGAAAATCTTAATGTCGAACAATCAATGAAACGAGTCATAATGTTGACGTCTTAATTTTTCAGGGTCATTACGAATCTTTTGATTAATTACCCACTAGTTTAACCCGCCCGCTGCTTAGTAGCTCAGGATTATCTCTTGTGATATTTTTCACAGCTGCCTCCTTCAATTCTGGTATGTGCTCTATACCAATCGCGACTCCTTCAGGACCCAGCATCATAGCAAAGCATGCGGTTAGGTACCCTGAGCCTGAGCCAACGTCCAGTGCCTTTCCACCCTCTTGGAGTTTATCTTCAAGGAGTTGCAGTGCGTAGCCATGCTGAAAGTAAAATTTCAAAGTAAACTAGACGATGAATCAAAGGAAACAGCTAGCCAGGAAAGAAGAAAATAAAATTGTTATGCAAGCTTTCTGTTCAGTGAGTGAGTCTAAGTTGTTTGATCATTTTGGTGAATTTACTGCTGCGATCTAGAAGCAACGTAGATCAATTTACAAATGCTCTGGAACAGTATAAAGACAGTTATTAAATCGAATTTGATAATACACTTGACCTTGGTCAAGTTTTAATCACGATAAAGCAGAGAAATGGCTTGACGGAGGTGGAAAACATTCTGTTCTTATAATGTACCATGTGGGGTGCGCTGATTGTCACTCCATAGCCGATCCCTTGGGGTGCGTCAATGTAGGCTTGTCCAATGCTTGTGTAATTTCCTCTATCAACAGACTGCATAGCCTTGACGACTCGTTCGGCTTTTATTATCTTCGAGTCTAAAAATTTCACATTAATTTTTTGTTCAGAAACAGATCTTCATCTTACAAATATGTAGTGAGTTTAGATGATTGGACGGGTCGTTGTTAATAATTGCGCGTTGGTAAAATTATATATTTGCTAAGGCCAAAGCAGGCGATAATCCATACCAATTCGTACATCATGATACTCTTTAATAGACGCGAAATTTGAAAATGTGGTGTATAACCTATGTAGGTAAATATTCAGAATAATATTTCGTTCAACTTGCCTTTCAGATATTGAACCAATTCGTGGTTGTTCTTTCCGTGAAATCGGCTGAGCCAAGACATTCTCGTGGCGGGATAAAAGAGCGTGAATAAAAGTAAAAGTCTAGTAGATTTAATTTGAAAACAGTGCTCCGCATTGCATCTAGTACTCGCGGCAAATCATTTTTCACCCGATAAACTTGACGTTTTTATGTTGTCGTTGAAAGACGCTCCTTGATGTATGCAATACGTGACGGTACTTATACTAGATGGCGACACCAATTGTATTGTGTTGTTCAATATTAATTCCGTTCATTTCAAACGCACTGCAGCCTGGTGGTCATTTTTTAAACTACTTTTGCCGCAAATGGGTGAGCGGTGAAATTGAAAATAACGAGTTGCTTGTGGGAAGAGATAATTTTCAAAAAAGAAATTTTCAACTTCAAGTACATTGCTAAAAATCATTTGACAACGAACATTTCGTCGCAAATTTCGCTAATCCTCATCTCCAAATTACGATACATGTATCATGCTTTGAATTACCAGCATCTGGCTCGTGATGCATATGGCACTTAAAATTGCATGGTAATAAAATACCATTTCTGTACCAAAACTGCGTGAATAAGGATATAAAATCCATTCGAATAAGTAGCATAACGGAATGTGAAGTTCAAACTCGCTGCTATAATGGGAAACGATAAATTATCCGCAAAAATGAGCGTTGAAATATTATACTATTGACTTACAAGTAAATCTGAATCCATGTGTTCAAGGAAAAATATGTATGTATAAATGTATATTTTATTTTTTATGCATTAATGAAAAAGTAATAAATTATTTTTTATCTAATTATGTATATAACGTATGATATATTCAGCTACTTCTAAATTCAAACTTTACCAACGTGTAGCCTATTCGTGTATACATATACAATTTTCAATATAATCCAGACACGGTAGATTTTAAAAAGTAAAATTTAAAATTTAATTAGTAATTAGCGAAATCGTAATGACAATAATGTAATGTAATACAATGTTTATTTAGCTGTGTAAATACAATCAGTGCAATGAATACAATGAATACAAAGAACACAAAGTGTGCAACAGAATAAATTGAAAACATAAAATTACAAGTAAAATTGGGAACATAAATTTCAACATTCTGAATTATAAAATTTAAATTGCGAAGAAGCTGGTTAAGTTCGAACTAATTCAGTTAAAACAGAGGCGATAATAGTAATAATAACAACAACAACAACAACAACAACAATAATAATAATAATAATAATCATCGGATCCTTCTATATGTATGTATTCTGACAATGTCTCTAAATCTCTTCTTTCTTCTGTATCTCTCTTTGCCAACTCCGACTTCCAAAATTCGTACTTTATCGTTGAATTTTCATTTTGCGCGATCCCGCGTATAACGTAGGTATGTGAATAATGCGATACACGCGGATTGCAATTTATATAAGAAATATATGACCAATTAATTTGGCATTTGGCTGGAGAGCATTTTAGGAATCGTATGAAATTATGAGGACTCGACTAAAATGATGCTGTTAATTATTTTTTTTTTCTTCTATAATTCAGTTTAAATTAGCTAGCTGAGCCTTAGCGTCGGTCAATGGAACGTACATGACCTGCATTAATTTTTTCGTCGTTATAGATCCGTTGGGATTTTTGTCGACTTGAACGAAGTCCTGGTACCGTTGAAATCCTTGGATTGCGACAACGGGGCATAGAAGACGACCGCCGGGCGCCAACTGGCTTACTAACTGCGGCGAGTGAAAGATATCTGATATGCGTAATTATTTAAAACTCAACACTGAAACTCATTCATTTCGCTACAGCAGATATGCCAATTTAAGCCTATATATAATACATATAATTATACGAATACACAGCGTCTTCAAGCAGCGCGCAGCTGCAGTGGAGCTTATTATAGGTATACACGAGAAGATCAAACTGATTCAGTAACAGCGTGGTGAAGAGATCTTTGGATCAACAAATTGCGCACCTGTAGCGAAATGAAAGCGTGCCGAAAAGAAAGACGACAATTGGGAAACTGAAGGATAGAAAAAAAAAATCGCTCTTTCTTCCAGAGGGATTTGAAATCACGAAACTTCCCAATCCAGCAGACTAGGTCGAATAGTGAAATTAAAATTTGCCAAGGTCAACTCACGGTTTCAGGCAAAGAATCAGCCGCGGCACCAACGTGTATTGCATCGTAGGGACCGTCCGCTTCATGTCCTAGTCTACCATCCCCGACTGTAACGTTAAAACGATGTATACAATGCAGTAAAAAGAAAAATTTCCAATAAAAAGACATCACGGAAAGATAAAACTCTTGACTACGTATAAAAGTGCAAAATACATGAAAAATTGTAAGACGATAATGTCGTTTATTCATATAAGCTACTCGAAATTGAGACTTTTCATAACAGAATTGGTAGAGCGGGTTGGAATTTTTATATTTCTTTATATTATATTTTATTTTATTTTTTATAGTACCAACAAACTTGATTCGCCCGTCCTGCACTAAATCGGGCCTGTCCAGTTCGACGTTTTTCCTCGAGTCTTCAACCAACTCGGGGATGTGCTCGAGGCCGACGACGAGTCCTCCGGACCCAACCATGTGAGCCATGCAAGCAGTGAGGTAGCCACTTCCGCTGCCTACGTCCAGGGCGTGGGCGCCTTTCCGCGACAATTGTTCCGTCATCATTGTCAGGGCGTAAGCGTGCTATGACAGAAATCAAATTTCACGGTTGAAGATTTCGGCTATTCGAATGTAACGTTCCCTTCTGTTTCCCCAATAAAACGTCAGATTCAGAAGTTGAGTATGAATAGGACACGGAAGTGAAAGAGAATTTTAATTGTTCACCTTTCTCTTTTTTTTGCTGGATGAAAAATCTTTCGTCTATAATAATTTCGTTACTTCTATGAATTGATTAATTAATCGAGTTTCAGAGGTGCGAAGTTGAGCTTTTCGCGGGAAATTTTTGCACCGTTGCTAATTCTTCGTTTTCTGTATTTCTTTTTTTTTTTCAAACTTGACTCATTATCTTCGTCTCAGAGAAGATTCGTTAATTCCGCACTAAGTTGATGCTAAAAGTATAATTTATAATTGCGTATCTAATTAAATACAGCGATAAGATGGAAAATTACCAATAAACGACAAAGAAATTGTATTCTCAATATAGATACAAGAGAAGCTATGTGTAAAGAGATAATAGGGTTACGAAGATACCCCCATTTCATGTTCGACGACGACGACCATCAATCAATTAACACTCGCAATTTGCGTTTACGGATCTTTGACAATCTGTTGCCCTGCTGCGATATAAATGTCACAGATTTGTTTTACAAATGAATATGTTCTTTTTTTTTTGTCGCAGCCGTATAATAAATCTACGGAGACCAAGAGCAGCTCAAGGTAACCAAGATTTGCGAAATTGCGAACGTGAAATGCAATATTCGAGCATTACATCGATGTTGTTGGAAAAAGTGAGACATTGTTGATTCGGAATTGAAAAATAAATACAACCTAGGCTATTTGCAACGCTCCGTTAAAACAACCGTGACAGTTGCAACGAGTGGAGAGAACACTAAAGTCAGGTGTTGATTTTGTAAGATAGGATCGTGCAAAATGTATAAGGTAGGTAAATAAAAATGCAGCCAGCTATGCGAAACCATTGTCACGATCTTATCTTATTTTTCAAGATTTCTGTGTCATGAAATATAAATAATCGATAATAATTGACATAAAAAATCCTTCCAGTTTTCACACCGAAGCCGATCGTGTGGCAAGAATGCTGTTTTCCATCAGTTGTTAAAGATTCCGCCATTCCCCATTATTCGAAAATAATTTGAAATCATTCTATGCTTTGTAAAAGAAATTTGAATGTAAAATATTTATAAAAAACATTTACCATGTGGGGCGCACTTATGGTGACGTTGTAGCCAATTTTTCTTGGCTTATCCAAGTAAGGGTCAGACTCGTGGCAATATTTCCCTCTGTCAATTGCCAGCATAGCATCTTCTGCTTTATCCGATCCAATTATCCCGGCGCCTATAACGTAATTACCCAATTTACGCGTGATATATATACATATACGGAGGTCTAATGATCGCGTACCTAATTCATACATTATCATCACACTAATGTACAGTCTGAAACGGCCGACGATTGTATAATAAAGACGGAAATTCGTATATACGCGGCGTAACGATGCGGACATTTCTTCAATTCACTGTAACTCACTTTTCAGCTTTGCGACCATCTCTTGATTAGTTACCCCGTTGCAGTGCCATGCCATCCTCTTCTATTCCTCAGCTTTCTCGAGGAGCGTATCTATCCAGCAAGAAAGTACATACAATAAATTCAACGATACTCGCAAGATAGGAAACGATAATCCGAGCGAATGACACAGCGGCGAAGAGCGCATCGCGATCTTAAAAAGGTCCGTTTAAACATTTATAGAACGATCCGTGACGACTGTGAATGTAAAGCTGCGGCACGTGGAGGTCTCCAAGCGTCTCTGATCCGCGGCTAAAGCTCAACTTTCTCACTGTACAAGGTACGGTCAGCAAAGGTCTCTGTAGTATTGATTTCGTACGTTGGATTCCCGGGTTTTGTTGGGTTCAGTCGATTCACGGTCGCGACTCTATCTGGTTGCATATGGGCGCGCTCTGGAATATGCAGGAACCTAGGTCGTGAGTCGAGATTCCACAGCCACCGTGACCCACTTCACCGGCTTGACCCAGTCCTTATCCCGTAGGACTCTGTCAGTGGGGGAAAATGGTGAGAAACGGAAGTACTTGGGCCGAGCTTCCCGAGTGATAAACGTGGTGTCGGAGTAGCCTGGTTTATGCAAAATACACCGAGAAGGTAACAGTAATTAACATCGACGTTTCGAGTACCGTGAAAAAAGTCACCCAATTTTTCTGTGCTTCGATTAAATTTCTATAGAGTGATATGTTTACTTGAATATGACGGTCTCTCTCTCTCTCTCTCTCTCTTTAACTCATCATCTGCGATTCCGAATGATGTAACAGTGGATTGCAATTTCAAAGTTGACTATGTGAATTTGAAACGAACTTTGTTTGTTGATTCTACCTTGTTTGATTTGATTAAATCACTTGAATCGAGGTGTGTGGAACTATTCTTGTACCGTTTGAAACAGACCGCATTAATTACTTGACATTAGATACGCGATGAGTTCATGCACCGTGGCTGGTGTTATATTCTCGGTAGAAATGGGGGACAAATTACTAGATTGTTGGCACAAAATAGATGATTGCAGCTGAGAGAGTGGGAAGGGGGGCTATTTGAAGTCGGCGTCAAGTTCACGGTGAAAAATCTTACACACCGAGGATTTATGTAAAGCTCACGTCGGAAGTGTCTCTTGGAACTGTGCGGGAGAAAAATTTATGAACCGTTGCAATTCTCGTATTGCCAAAGAGTTCTGTAAATTAATATAGCGTGTAGTTTAAGTCTGGAGTTGTTATATCTTGAGACGTGTGATATATATACGATCAGGCTATGACAATTATTCGCTGATAATGAAACTGTACCTGTTCAACAGAGATGCGCGGAATGATACTTCCGAATTATTGTCGTCTCGTCTGCTCGTCTTTGAAAATTTTTTTTCCACCACCTACTCGAAAGTTGATCTCTTTAATCCTCGACGACAATATGAAATTACGTGGTTAATGCATAAATCAAGAGAGAAAGAACGGACTGATGGTTCAGTTGACGCACGTGGAGAGTGTCTGGTGTACCGATGAGTTGTGAAAGAATCGCATGAGTCTTTATTTTCACATATTTTTCAGAATGTTTCGACCGAAAATCCAGTTTCATCTCAAGGCCTCAAAAGACGAGAGATTTTTTTCTCAAAGAAATGATGAGTAAGCTGAGACCTGATATGTACCGAGTTTAGAGAAGCAATAATTGCTGAGGTTCCATTTTTTTCAGACGTTTCATTCGGCGGTCGGTTGACGAAAATTCGTGGGTTTCAGACGACCTTGATAAACTTTGAGTGACTGTAGCCGGAGCAAATGTTAGAAATCAGCGATGCGGCGTCGGCAGTGCAGCCTCTTGCCGCATCGCGAAATTGATTCTATAAGGTGCAACTCTGTCGGCTTCTCGGACTGGAGGACTGGCGTCAGGGAGGAAGATAAACGGCGGCAGGCAAGATAAAGCTCTCCTGCTCCTACAGCAGACGCAAGCTCCTCCCTGCAGTTTCCGATGCTACGGATTTACTATAAATTGAGTTGAGTTGATCTCGCCACGGTCAGACGATGGGTTTCCAGCTTCTGTTACACTGTTGAAGGATTGCTGTGACTACTTGTACAGCCACGTTATCGTTGAAAACACTTATGGTCACGTGCCGAGAACATTTGGTTGAAACACAACCATCCGACATGGATAAAGAAAAGTGCACCCCCGTTCGGGAATCGGGAAAATATCAACAAATCATCGCTGCTGTGACAAGTGTGTATAATAACAAATATAAACATTCGTGGGTACTTTTATAAATATGCGTAGCTCTAAATTTTGTGCGTCGTAATGATTAAAGTAAAAATAACTTTAGAGTTAAACTTGCGGGGGTTGAAAGTTGGTTTTTTCAGTTACCCGTGCCTTCAACTACAGTATAAGTTTTGTCTAAAATGTTTATAGGAATATCCGTCACATTGAAATTGGCGGGAGATAGATGGGGGTGAAATTATTCAATTGATGTGCACTTTGACTTTGAATTTGACTTGAAGTTCGTAATTATTTATGGAATATATCGCGATAAAAAAAAATCTACAATCTCAGTCGGAATTATTCATAAATGGTTCATCTAAAACATAAATCGTCCAGATCAGAATACTCTGCGTCGTATACCTTTCATTTTTCATTTCAATTCTGTGTTTGTATAAATGGACAACGTGTCATTACTGTCGATTTGTGAACACAAATACATCAGTTGTCGCGATATTAATTAGTATAGCTTTATGCATCAATCCTTGACGTCTCAATGAACTTTTCCTTCTTACGTACGGATTACTTAAGGAGTCCCATTACCTAATCAAAGGAAAAGGCATTGGACTAAATCAAAGCTGCAAGTCTTTCTAAAAAACCCGGGATCGAATGAAAGGCTTGGAATGACTTGTCACTGATACTCTAGTAACTTTGCATGACTTTAAGCCACTTCCCACGACTCAAGAATGAACCAAAATGACTTTTGGCAGACGAGGACAGTGTCACCCCTTTGGTTCCCTATCCTGAATGAATCGACCATTTTCTCCCCTAAATATAACTTTGTTTCAAACTTTCAGTCAACCTGGCCGCGTTCGCGTACGGAACAATGGTAGGCTGGACATCACCGATGACACCGCAACTCCAGAGTGATAATCCGCCTGTTGGAGTTGAACCAATGTCGGATGAGGGTGCTTCGTGGCTTGGAGGCTCCCTCTGCGTTGGGGGTCTTCTGGGCACTCCGCTCTTTGGCATGATGGCGGAAAAATTTGGGCGGAAAACTGCCGGATACTTGGTGGCGATGCCTTACGGAATTTGCTGGCTCGTCACCATATTCGCCCAGGATCAGAGCTACCTCTTCGTGGCTCGTTTCTTCGCCGGAATCGGTGGCGCCGGTGCAATTTTGGTGGTTCCCCTCTACGTCGGGGAAATCGCGAGCAACGACATCCGCGGGATGCTTGGCAGCCTGCTCGTCTTCTTCATCAACATTGGTATCCTCCTCACATACGTTCTGGGGACTCTCCTGTCCTTCCGTGTCTTCGCCATTTGTGCTTCGGTTATCCCCATGGTTTATCTCGGGGCGTTTATATTCATGCCCGAATCGCCGACGTATCTCGTTCGCTGTGAACGGATGTCGGAGGCTGGAAGGTAGGTCGTATGGATTCAAACTTTCCGTCATGTTTTCAAAAGATCACCGATTAATTTTGCTCGGGAAATTGTTCAACGATATTCATTGTGACTTACTTTTACCGTTATCGAAAGACCCGAGACGCTTTTTAGTTTCGTCTTAATACGATCATTATTTCGAGTCATTGTACCGACGTCCCGATTCTCGAGCAAGACTTGATGGTGTTGGTTCACACCGATTCCATTAATTGAAAAACAAATTACGTATGATCGCAAAATAAGCTCAGTTCCGAGTATTCCTGACCGATATTTTTATCGGAGATTACAGCAGCGTGGTAGTTATAATAATCAGTGTTCTCGTACGTCTCGCTGAATGGATGGAGTGTAAGAGGCCGAGGAGATAAATTGAGCAGGAAGATTTTTGTCTGCTATTTATAGTGTGCTTTGTATTCTGATTGGTCTATTGACACATGTCGCCATTGGTAGACAAAAGAATGTTAATTTATGGCAAACGTGCTACACGAATAGATTTACGCTTGTTGACAGATCTTTGCTGTGGCTTCGAGGTGGCGAGCGAGAAGTCGTGGACAAGGAGCTCGCCTTTCTGAGCTCAATGGCCAAGGAGTCAATCGTGTCACAGCAGAAGGTCGGCTTCAAGGACTTGTTCAAAACCCGTAGAACGATCAAGGGTGTTATAATCGCGTTCGGCCTCCTCGGCGGGCAACAGCTCTCCGGAATTTTTGCCATAGTAAGTAACCAGGGTCGGCTTCATCGTCTCGCAAAAAGCTCCGCTTCCCAACCAACGACATACACATCATTCTCAGCATCATCTTCATCGATTTATTCATACCGAGCGGTAAATAACGATTGTTTAATCATCGTTTCAGATGAGTTACTCGGCGACGATATTCAAGGCTGCGGGTAGTTCGTTGTCCCCTGACATGGCCGCAATTATTGTTGGAGCCATTCAAGTATTCGGCTCGAACATATCGACGGCGATGATGGAACGCGCTGGAAGAAGACTATTGATTCTGATTTCTTGCGCCGGTATGTCCGTCTGCCTCTTCACACTCGGATTCTTTTCCTACTTCCAAAACCACGGTTACGAGGTAACGGCCTTCAGCTGGATTCCCGTAGCTGCGTTGTCGGCTTACGTGATCGTTTACTCCTTGGGCATGGGTCCAGTGCCATTTGTCGTCGCCTCGGAAGTCTTCAGTCCGGAGATTGCCGGGCTGGCCAATTCTGTCTCCATGGAGTTTCTGTGGATACTGGCCTTTCTGGTATTAAAATTTTTCCCGACCATTTCCGCTCTCGTCGGTATTTACGGGTGTTTCTTTATCTTCGGCGGGTTCACCGCGCTCACGTTCGTATTCACGTGGATTTTCGTCCCGGAAACCAAGGGCCGGTCTGTCGACTCCATTCTTCAAGAACTTGACGGAAACTCGAAACTCAGGGACCGTGCGAAGTACATCACGACCGAAGAGTCGAGCAAAACTGGCTCAAGTTCCGCCCCGCCAACTCAGGTATAGCTTATAAGAGATTTGTTTATAGAGCGATATTGTGGTTTTTGCGTGTTTACGTAAGTGAATGATCAAGTCCAGGCAGTCTTATGCCTTTACGATTGCGCAGTCGTGCCTTTTAGAAGAAGAAGTATTAAGAAAAAAGTAAAATTTCGCAAAAAGATTCGTTAAATCGGAGTTCAGAATAACTCGATAGATTTTTAGTAGAAAACAAAAAAAAAAAAACGTTGCATATATTTTCATTAGCTATTTGCATGTGTGACGCAGTACGTGAAGAGAGAAAACTCTAGCGTGATAATTGTTAGTTATTTTTTGAAAATTTTTACAATAATATCGAACGTCGAATTGTACGTTATATAAGAATATTCAAATTTCACACCGGGATCAGCTTTGCCAACCAAGCGAATGTTGTGAAGTAGGAACAATTCCAAATTTAGTTCAACATTTGTTGTTTTTGTTGAAACAAAAGAATTAACATATCGGCTTTGATTGATCGTTGACGAGTAGAATCTCTTCGCTTGTCTTCACTTTCGCGTCATTCTATTTTTGATAATTGTTATTAAAGGATCAGGGACCATGAGAATGATGGAATATTTTCGGGCATCGATGTTAGGCTAGCTAACTTTTGAAATTGCATAATTTTAACTTAAATGGCGAGCCCCAGTTTAAACTTACGTTTGAAAAACTGCCACGGGCTTCGCGCCAAGCAGCTAGATGTCAGTTATCAGCAGGTGAGAAGTCGTTTAATCGGGTCGTTCCACTTCGAAATTACAAGCGTATGTACGCGTTATTTGAATCCTCCGCTCTCGGACGATCGACTCGTGTGATGAATTTTAGAATTTTAGTTTAAAAAAAAAAAAGACGTATTAAAAGTAAATGTTTAGAAGAATGAGAATTATTGAGGTACAAACAATTGCGAGGGCTTTATAGGCCAGCAATTCTCAATGCAGCAGCGAGCGAGGCGCCACCGTTGGCGAATCGGTGACGTCTTGATCATCGACGCCATTTTGGAACACGACGCGGTTGTTTTTGAACACACATATCTACGGTGCGTAACAAATGAGATCGACTAATTCAGTTTGTAAATAACAATTTCGACCCGAGTTATCAGCTTTTGCTATTAAGGCGGATATCGTATTGGACATATCGTTGGTTTAAGAAAAATGTTGTATCATACGTTATAAGTATGTAACATAATTATTACATTATACAGATATGAATGTAACTTAGCATAGAGTATTTTTGTTGTAAATTTTAGCTATAAGTATTTATTTTTAACTTATAGATATTCATCGTTGTAATAAAATATACAATATATTTTAGTTTACAATTCGCTAAACACGTTTATATCTCAATCCCGTGTGTCTAATCGTCGTATTTTTCGCGTGTAAGTATGAACGAAAATTGCGAAATCTCATATCAGATTGATTATTCGCGCTCGGACCGTGAAAATAAACAATATTTTACGGTTTGAACATAAAAAACAACCTTCTGTGTATTACCGTAGAAAAATTATTCCCAAAATCAAGAACTGTAGGTATTTCTTATTTATTTATTTTTTTCCGCGAAAAACGGCATTAGTTGAACTTGCTTAAACACTTTCAGTCATTTGCCCATAATTTTTATAGTCCTAATTTCTTAAAATGTTCACACATCGAAATATTTTACTATTCAATGTAGTATTGATTCATTTATAAAAAGTACTGACAAATAGCAGGGAGTCAGTGGAAGAGAAACGTCACCAGAAAACAGATGACGAAATAAAAGTAAAAATAATTGAATTACTGGAACTTCTTATAGAGTGTTCGGTAAAAGAGTTTTCTTCGCCAACTCGACTTCACGAGATTTCCCGTTCTTTCAGGAAAGAATAGAAAATACTCTCCACAAATTGAATTAATACTAGTTGTCAATTAGCGAAGGAGAGGTGATTACGTCAGGACAAAGAGCGCACAGCTGTAGAAAAATCCCGAGAGCATTCCTAGGTGAATGTAGTTATTTATTTAGAAAAAAAAAAAAATTAAATTTAGGGTGTTTAATCGTCGTCTAGCCTTTTCCGAACGTTTTTGTTACCAAACTTGCGTTTTTTGAAGGTTGAGGGAACGGTCTCTTCATCGCTATCCCCGGCATCGACTCTGGATATTGTTTTCTCTTTGAAAATTCGCTGGGGCGCTTCTCGCTCCAACGAGGGAACCGAAACTGCGACAAATTCATGTTTCGGTAGCTGCAAATCGACCGGCTTCTTCTCGCTGAAATTATAACAATAAATTAATTTACTGGTTCGGTTCCTCAATTGAATTTCGAGGGCGAAAAGCAATTTGGATGTTCCTGTTACGTCATCCGGTAGTCGTAATCGTAATTAGACATTGAACATTATTCGGTATTCGAATACCGTTAAAACAACGGGAACCAAAATTCTCTGTCAGTTGAGTAAGATCCGATCCTCTTTTGTTTTGCTACAACGCTGAATCGCGATTTTGATACAGTTATAAATTTGTACGTAATATTAATGGTCGAGCTGGGATGAAACGTGAATGTCCCATAAAAAGGACTCTGCGAGGACAACATTGTGTAATATGCTCGAATCAATAAAATATAAACTGCTTTTTGTCATTTACATCCGAAGCGGTAATAACGACCTCTTTTGTCCGTCAATTTAATTTACCTCTAAATCCACAATATTACATTACATACATAAGCTATTCAATAATATTTTATGCGGCAAATAATACACGGACCAAAAAACTTTCCCATATCGAGAGAGACTGGACATCTCGTTTCATTCAATTAAAAAACTCCGATATGTTAGCGAAATTGATCGAACGATGAGAATTTGAAATAAAAAAAAATAAAAAAATAAAAAAAAAACGAAGTTCGTTAAAACGAAACTATTCTCCATTCAACGTAACCCAGTTTATCTCGCTGAATTGGCGGAACGTGTTTGTCGCCGATGGGTAAAAAATATAGGTATACCGGTACAAAACGACACGGAATCGCATCAAAGAATCGACGCGAATCGACTTTATGCCTGTCTCTGCGTAGGTAAACATAAAACATTTCGCCAAACGAACCTGTGTCAGCATTCAAACACGGGGACATTTGTATGCGTCCCCTGTCATCCGTAGGTTATTATAGAATCTGTTATTTAAAAGCCCTTTCTAGGTAACCGGTAAACTTTACTTCGGGCGAGGCTCGACTGGAAATACGAAAAATCAAACTGTCATGGGACACGTGATACGGCTTCGTACCTTTGCGGATGAAATTCATTACGTGCTGACGTATTTCCCCGGTTGTTCTGCATTCGTTACAGTTTTCACTATAATATTATACACACCCCTGTATCCAGCTCCCCAAAGCCCAATAGATTACCCTGAGGAATACACGAACACAATTTGCCGGGATTTACGGGGGTTCATCAAATTTCTACACTTTGAAGGCCGGGATACCCGGTATTTTCAATCAGGGAGATTCAAATCAATACTACGGAACGTAATTTCTGCATCGATGATGTAAAACAGAGACATTTCAGATACTATACTTATTCTATTCTCGGCCGAAAACTAAAATGAATAATTAGGTCGTTGCGCGTGAAAAAATTGAATACATGTATGGAAAAGCAGAGAAATAAAAAATAATCTCGTTTTTTCTTTATTAGATCGAATAAAAATTAAATCGAATACACTAGATTGAAAATTACAACACTATCATAAGATCATAAGATCATAAGATCAGTTCAATTCAACTGCTCTTAACACGCGCAATTATCTACATTCTGATAAAATAGAGGAAATATCCGATCTAATTATCTTATGTGTTTCTCTGCTTTGTACACATAAAAAAATTGGTTAATTCTTTTTTTTTCACGCGAAGACGCAATTATATCCTGGTCTTCTCACATCACTTGCACGGTCTTCCACGTTCCGTAGGGTTGTGGCCGTTCAGGCACACTGTAATCTCTCCTATAGGGAACGCTGGGTGATTGATCCTCATCATCGTCAGGCTCGACGGCGTGTTCTTGTTCCTCCCGCTGCTTCCGAATCTCTTTGTATTTTTCTCTCTCGGCGTTGGCTCGCCGCTCCTCGGCGGTTTCCTCCTTCTTCTTCTCCTCGTCCTTGGCTATTTGAGCCAACAGTTCCTCCTGCAGAGCCAATTCCTTGGCTTCCTCCTCCTGCTCGGCAATTGTCGCGAAACCTTCCGCTGGTGGCTCCCACACAGATTCTGTTGAAATTTAGCGATTCAAATTACACATTCACACATTAACGCCGCGCCTTGGTCTGCAGTGGATAAAAAATATTGCGAGAAATATTTTTTTGAGTGGTTTTTATTCTGGTCATTTGAATAAAGACGTTCGAATCGTTTTTTTTTTGGGCATCTTTTTTGCCATCGCTTGCGATTCGCTTCAGGTAGATGACGTCACGTCGATCACCGCCTCCGGCGGAGACGCTTTGTACTATGTAGTTAGATTAGGTTAGGTTATGTTGAGATTAGGCAATATTAATCGATTTCAAAGCTTATTTTTGATGATTCGCGATATTTCATTTCTAATTTTTTAAGGTTTTCGAGACGTTTGATCGAATTAATCGATCAGGCTTTAAAATTCGCTGTGAAAAGATTACCTAAAGTCAGTGGGAACCGTGAGCTGATTTTCTTCGGAAATTGTTCTGAACTTTTGATCGAATAAAATTTCCTCAATCGTTTTTCAAATTTTAAAAATCGAAAGGCATAGTCACGAACCGTTTGTCTGGATGTGCCAGTAGTAGGTATATCCTTCGGGACTGACTGCTTCGTACCAAAGTTTCTGGGCGAAAAGTTGACTCCTAACTTTGGCTGCATCGTCTTCCGACCCTTTCTTGACCCTCTTGCCTTTGATTTTAGCCTTGCCCTGAATCTTCACGTCTCCGCTTGCTCCGGGTAAGCCCGATTTGTGGCTGGAAGATCTGGGTTGAGACGACGAAGAAGGATCGCAGGGATCGACGTCGAATTGAGGCTGCGATTATTAGGAGGATTGATTCAGATATCGTGAAAATGCGAGATAAATAAAAATGGATCGACGAAGAAGTTTGAAAAAAATAATTCGAGTCCCGTAGTGTAGTGTAAAGTTAATATTCGAAATCACACGTAAAGAAGAGGAGAGGAAATGGATTAAACAGCTTATGATTAGTCGGAGGATATCCAAGCGTGCTTCTTTCGGCAATTTCGTTATCTATACGTTCAAATAATTTCTGACCTCTCGCTCTCCTCGATTCCCTTTATTTCCACGTGTTTGCGCGCCTCCGACTGTAGGGTGAAATTGTCTGTTCTTGTACCTTGGACTGGCTTCTGGAGGTGCCAGCTGAGGTGCTTTTGGAACATTCGGCGGTGCGGCCTGTAAAAAAGCCGATTCGTTTTTACCCAGATTTTATTTTCGATCGGCTAGCTGTTTCACATGGTGTCCGGTAAAAAATTTCTAGCAAATTCAAGCACATTTCAAGGAAAACTAAGAATACACGAAAATGACAATTGTTATATACATTTCTTCATCCTGGATATTTCCAGGACTTTTTAAGGACAAGCAAAATTCAAGGACATTTCCAGGACTACTAGATACCACGATTTCAGCCGCCTTTAACTTACAACTCACGTCGTTTTTTCCTGCGTTTTCTAATTTTTCACGAATTATCCTCTCCGCTGTTAGATCAGTCGTGTTGTTCTCAACGTCTTTGAGATATGCCGCCATTGCTGCCTGAAACGAAAGAAATTGCGTTTTATTTCTCATCCTCGCGTGAATCGTGTAAGCGCAACTTTTTTTTTTTTTGAACGTGCTATGTTCGTTTTTAGAACCGGTAATCATGCAGAGCGGAAGAAAAGAAGAGTGGAATAAATGTTTCGCTGCTCACGGTCTCCATTTTCTTAATGTCATCCTCGAACTTCCGGTGCTGCTTGGCCTGTTTAGCACTGTTTTTATGAATCTCCCGGAGTCGTTTGCCGACATTTTCCTTGTGCTTTTTGCCACCTTCGTGGAACTCGATGCTCGGCTTGTTGTCGGCGATCCAGCATTTGCAAAAATCGCAGAATTTCCGACCCTGAGACTTCCAGTAATCGGCCCTAACGAACAAGATGCGTGGTGGGATTCAGTTACAGTTTTACACGTGTTAAATCAGTCATTATGTACAAAATTTATTCATAAACATGTTATCATTTGCATTTGAATCAAGCGCGCGCGCACCGTGCAGAAATTGAAAGTAAATATGTAAATGGTATTTATATAACATAATTTCAAGGAGGGTGAATCGGGTGAATAAATATTATGAAGCTGTGGATATACGTGTTCCTCTTATTTACTCAAAATGTTGGGGAAAAGTGAGAGAGAGAGAGAGAGAGAGAAAGGGGGGAGGGAGAGGGAGTGTAAACGAATATCGAATAAGGATGAGAAACCGACCAGGCGACAATCTGAAAATCAAAGTTAACGAAACTTGGAATTGTTCGATTGAATGCTAGAACGTCGAGAGCAAGAGAACTTCTTCAATATTGTCCAAACCCTCGGCGAGCCTACACTTATAACTACTTTTGCGAATCTACGAGCGGAAAATCAGGAAAGGGTAGGAAAAAAAAAAGGCAACGCGTGTCCGTCCGAAAAAACATTTTCGCGGATAATAATCTTTTCCTTCATTTTCACGTAAGCTGGGTTAGTTGGATGGAAATAAGAGAATAGAAAAAGGAAAAAAGTGGATATACAGATTACAGAATATGTCAGCAGTTGAGATTTATATACGACAATTGCATCCGGTTACAATGAAATCCGACATTATTCCGTCCCTCGTCGCTTCGTACAAGATGGGTTTTCATAAAACGCGATAATGCCTGTCGATCTCCTCCACTCTTCAGCGAATGCGAGAACAATTTATTGCAGACATTACTGCTGCACAATATGCCTCTGGGCTCTTGACAGCAATAAATTCTACCTATAACTAATAACACATTTTCATCCATGGTGTAGGAATTTGATAACACGTTAATGCGTCACAACGAAATGCGGTTTTACGAGGAGTCGGCTGTAAAGTGCATTTATATTCAGCCATTTATTCTGCTAATCAATTTGTATTCATTCATTTTTTTTTTTCGGAAATCGATATTCCAGTTGATCACGTGTAGGTAAATGGTTTTGTTTGCGAATTATGTCGAGGGTATCAAAGATGCGCCCTGCATAACATGTTTCTTCTTTTTTTTAATAAAATCAGAATGTATGTTCGAACGAACGACACTTGGTCTACATTCCACTCCCGTCTATTGTCCTCGCGAAATATCTACCGTACACCTATACACACAATCAAGCCTAGAGCTAAACAATAACAATGAACGTGCGAAATAGTGCATCGGCCATTCTCGCCTAGTTGGCAATTAAATCTCGCCTCCCTGAGCTTTGCAGTGTTTGCAAAGTGCCGTTAAGGCTCGATCCGCGTGTCCGTTTGAAATATTTTTTATAATTAAAATTGCTCACTTGAAATTGCTCAGCTAATAATTCATTATCAATTTTTTATGGGCATTATTATGTTGAGAAATGACCGAAAGCGCTTGTATTACGCATTATGGGTTCAATTTCGGACCAAAACCCAGCGCTGTGCATGTCGTATTAATCAGCGGTGTATCTACTTCGGTAATTAGTCTAATACAACGCGTTATAGTGTACACCTCACATTTCGGAGTAATTAACCGATCCGGGGTTCAAGGGCGCAGTCTGGTTGACGCCCATTTTTAAAAATCGGCTGTCTCTAAGTGCTCTCCACGTATAATCCTATTGCAAGCTCAATTTTACGGAACTCTATACAGTTGATTGAAATTCGAAACGAAGGAATAAAAAAAATATATGGTGTTTCTCGAGAATTCAACGATGAATCGAAAACCATATTGATTCTCGATTCCACACATCGTCGAAAATAATTAAGATTTCCATACTGTTTGTTCTTTCACGAGGTCAAAGTGCACAAAATACGCAAGATGACAAACTGGTCTTACATTTTTCGCGTTCTACTAATATTTCGCAAAGTTCATCGTAAATCGATCTGTAAAATTTATTACCGCACTTTGTTTTTAGCGTATGGCTATCAACATACCGCGAGTTGTATAATAAATATGTAACGACGTTACAATGTGCACGCCTATGAATTTCTCTGCAGTTTTTCGTCAACTTGACGGCAAAAAAAGAAACTTAAAAATCGTGAGCCAAGCTCATCAATTTTCTCTGAACGATGATGCATGGACTCAAAAACAGCGAACCTCATTCTAGAAATCTATCAGTCAATAAATCCGCCCCAATTTCACCCAATTTTCCAAGTTACAAGACAAACTGCAGAAAGCCAACGAGGATCTGAACTCGTAGACAAAATTTGTTAGTCCGCCTTCCTCCCCCTACGAGTTTTGTATCCCAATGGGTTTCCGCCCAGCCGATATCCGGTTATACGTACTGCATCGCGTGATATACACGTCGAGGTTCAGAGAGCTCAGCTTTCCGCATAGTCTATATTCCGCACAATATCCCGCACGTACGCGATACACGTAAACCGTTTTGTTTTGCACAGCTGTCCCGTTGTGCCTTTATCCGTCCGGTTCGCATTACTTGATTCTGTACTTTATTCTGATCTCGTCCTTAAAATGCGACGCATGCAGTTATGGATCAATGGACCCCATCGTCCGAACCCAAATTTGACAAGAGGGAAGAAGCCGTTTTAAAAATTTTCAACCAAGTTATTTGGACAATGATGGAGAAAACGAATGAAAAGGACGTAGGTACTTGATATGCGATAGAAATGAATCTGCAGGCCAAATTCAAATGGACGTTGTTTATGTATAAGAACAGATAATCTGTTTATTGGAATTAAACTTGATGAAATTTTTTTTTCCTTTGATATTCTTTTTTTTTTAGTCTTCGGTCAATTGGTTTCTTTCCGCTTGATAACTCGTTGAATATCCTTACCTGTTGTCCGTCTCCATCGTAGATCAATCAAAGAGTAATAATAAGAACTGGTGGAAAATGGTCCAAATATTCCATTATCCTATATTTGAGTATAGAATATATATTTTTGTCGATAAGAACTCACGATATCGAGTTTCCCACGAAAGTGCCCCCGTTAGAACTCAATTATACGTATGTATGTATACATGATATGACGTACAGACACCGTTTCGAAGACTTCTCAATTATTGCATCGAGTCACGCACATGCTTTGTGAATATATTCGTTTCAGGTTGAAATTAAATCGGATTACGGCTACGGTGTCGGATTGAGAATTCGCAATTCCGTTAGGTTTGACTCTTCGAAATCCTGTTTGCGTCATTATTAAGGTCAAGATTCTCGGTTTATACAGACAATCGTAGACGCCGAGAAATAGAAAATTGGAACATTTGCAAGTTCGGATCTCTTTTTTATTATACACACTGGAAAAATTGTCTCATTCGAGGTTTAAAAGGAATTTCGTTAACGAAGATCGTATGAATATACTGGAAAATATGATATTGTTAATGAATCAGCTTATTGCACCAACTCATCGTCACAATCCCATTGATATTGCAATTGTTGTTACAGGCAGTGGTCAGAGGCATTAAATTATTTTCATAATATAATATTTCGATCTCTGACTCGATTAGATACACGATTTTCTCGTTGATAGTAGAGAACTATCGTTCTTTACCTTGTGCAAACGAAAAGAAAGGAAGTCGAGTCTTGAGCAGTCCCCATCGTCCGTATTTCAAAAGAAACAGCATCAGCCTCGGAGGTTTTTCAATATTGTAATTATTGTCATCCAAATTGAAAGCTATTATTACACCAACGTTTTCATCGCGCGGTATCTTTGATAAGGAAAAACTTCCCGACGGCGACAAAGTCACAAAGAAAAAAAAGAGAGAACGGAGGCGTCATTGACGAGTAAAATAATCTCGAGTCTGTGGTTCCCTCAATTGTCGCCCTTCCATTAAACGAACTGCAAATGATATCTTCATCAAAGCGTACTTGATCTACATTTCATTCCCGACCGTTGTTCCATAGTCGACGTAAGTGCTAAATAATATAAGTGCATTCTCGCCTAGTTGCCAATTAAACATGACCTCTCTCTGTCTTCTGTATAAGTATTCTCAAAGCGTCGACGTGTCCCAGTATAACACCGGCCTACGTGTACTATTTCTCTCTCTCTTTCTCTCTCTCTTCCACCCCTTCTTGTCCATCCAGCCAGCCAACTCTGTATACACAGCTGTGTGTATACTCGGTTTTGGTATACAGAAACTCAGGCATGATTGGTGATAGCAAAAATGTTTATACCGCAGGTCAGTGCGGTACAAACTTCGCGTGAACATCGCCTTGTGTTAATCCCGGTCAAAGCGGGCGTTCGCAATCACCGTATAAAAATTGTTGGGGGAAATAATTTGATTACAGAAGGTCATAAGGTGAAAGAGAAGCTGGTTCGGTTCGACAGTTCGTTGAAACCTTCGTTTCGAGCTCGTCAAGAGTTTTCGTGTTGCGAAGGAATTTTCCATTACCGATGGGCTGATTGAAACCGTTATACGAACGAATATTTCAGAACCCGATATTGAACAAATATAAACGATTGATGATGCCTAGTCCAATTAAAGTTCGACGCATGCATCACGTATAAACAGATATCACTTCACTGGTAAATAAACACTATCGTCGCGCGGACCGCTTCTGCCAATTGGATATGGCTTCCAGTTTGAGCCATTGAGCTGAAAGACCAGTTGACGCTATTCCAATTCTCTTCTTACCGATCGCGAACGCGATGGCAAAGTCAACGAAGATTTTGGCGAGCCACTGTCGCACGTTGGAAGCACTTGAGATTTTTGATCGTTTTTCGAAGAGGATCCAGGTGACGTCGAACGACACGTGAAAGAGTTCGGAATGGTCTCACGATCCGCAACCGCGATAGGTGAGCCCTACGTCCGCGTAACCGTCATAACCCTGCACATTCTATAAATATCTTCATCAATAATATCGTCCCCTATGTGCAGAGTGAGATGACTGTAGCCATACGGCACGGTCCTGGTACCGGCCACAATATCTTACCGGATTTTACACGCCCGAGTTTGCCAGCATCAGCTTGAGTCGAGGAGCACAATGTGCCGCATTCCATTACAAAAGACTGATTACTAAAATGGGCCACGAAATGCGCAGTGGGTGTAATAATTCGTTCGTTCTATTATTACATTCGCATCGGGTCGTTACCGGCTATACACCCATGGGGACAATTTGTGTGGCACGATTTGAGCCAACAAAGCTATTAGTCGCGTGTCACTTGCAGCCTGACGTACATACGTAAATGTTGCACCCATAACACTGGCAGCCTTTCTTTCTGCCAATCCTGAAGAAATGAAGGAATTCTCTCGATTTCTTGGGCACGGTTTCGAGGGTCGAGAAAAAATTAATGTCATAAACTGTGCGAACAAAGTTGGGGAACTTCACTGAGAGAAAAGATTCCTCCTACAAGGAAGGTATTTCAGTTCGATCACTCCGATTTCATTTCTTTTGTAATATGTTATAGTAGACTAAAAACTAAGCGACATCAATTTTTTTTTTATCTGCCATTACACTCTAAGGGGATGAAACCACTCTCCAAAGTAAGACATGTCAAGAGGGGATTTCGCACTTTTACTCGCAAGAACGTAATATTTTTTTTTAACCAATCCAACGGGAAGTGTTTTCTCATAACGAGAAATGAAAAATGTAATTTTCTCAATAAAAAAAAAAAAAAAAAAAAAAAAATGCCAAATCCCCCCTTGACATGCCTTACTTTGACCTCATTAAAGTGTTCAATGGCAGATGAAAAAAAATACGTGTCGCTTAGTTTTTAGCATACTATAACATATTCGCAAAAGAAATGAAATCGGGGAGATCGACCTGGGATACCTTCCTTGTAAGTCTCATTAAAGACAGGCCGTTGTTGTGAGATACACGTGTCTGTTGTATAATAAGTGGGGCTTCTAAGTAGGTTGAGTTGCGCAATTTGTATAAGGACAGGTACAATCGTGCTTGCATGCATGCAGCGGCTTCAAGGTACACGAGCAAAGTGTTTGTTCGTACACAACTTTAAGGTTAGATAAAAGGGGGGACAAGTACGACGATCCCCCGACGACATCCCAACAGCCGTTTATTTACTTAAGAGCTCATGTAACGATGAGTGGGATTGGTCAACATACGGAGGGATTTCCCATATCACGGTAGACTTACGGCAGCCGAGCTCAGCGACGGAATAACGAAGCCCATTAGCATCCAATACAAATAAATCCAAGGCGAAGTCGAAGAGAAAAGAAAACAAATGTTTACCGATGGTTTATTTTTCCAATCTCTTAACGCGCTTTTCTTTATCGCGCGATAAAAATGTCGCTCAAGTTCCTAAAGGAACGTCGTTACAGTCCAGCTAATTGTGAATCATTGATAGGTGCTTGCAGGTCTTATATTCTTCGGGCTTTTCGGCCAGTTACACTTACAAAATTTCACTTCATCAATTTCTGACACTGCTGCGTCTTATGTCAGGTATATCCGTTGACCATTTTCAACGACAGACTCCGACTACGAGGCTTTTTGGCAAGATTATAATGATTGCAAGTAAGTATGATGAAAAAGTGTCTTTTTGCTATAGTCGAGTGAATGTATCAAGATGAAGGCACAGTGTGTGAGTATGATCTATTTCGGGTAGCACAACTTTGGCTTTTACGTTCAATTTAGATACGTTTACGTGGCGCTAGATAACTTCGCATTCAATTTAGATAATTAGGGTGCTTCCTACTCGCCGACATCTCTTCTCTTCCACCTGGCAAACGAAACGAGATCTAGAACGATTTTAGCCTTTAGCTATCCGTCTCGCTTCCTCCTCCACTTCCCAAAGCTCATCGTTCTACCGTGTACTACTAGGCTATACTTCTTTGGCTATAGGTAGTTCAACTTCTACACGCGTGCTCCACAAAAGCTGCGATATATCATCGGCTGATTATACCCACCAGCGAAACTACCGACACTCGACAGAAACTGCAAACTCCTCTATACCATGAAGCTGAAAATTGCTTTGGTGAAGCTAACCCGTCTTTCTCTTTCCGACAGTTCCTCAAACTCGCTCATGTCCACCTGGATCTTCAAGCCACTCGAGAACTTATCAGGCAATTATATCCAGTTTCCGGCTAGTCTCGATTCATTCTGTGGCTTGGTTTGAACACCATTGGAATAAAGCGGATAACGACACGATTTTTCTCAAAAAAGTTTTATGCCCCGTTCTTTGTCTCGTTGTTTAGAAGAAGAGGAAAACGATGTGTGTGGCTCTGTTCTTTTAAACACCGATTGTGCAATCAGGCTTTTGAAAGAATCTGTTTTTTTGATGTACTCTAGGATCATTAGTATTGCTCAAAGTCGAGTGAAACAGGTCGAATGAAATACCGAACAATATCTCTGCAGGCTAATTTTCTCAAGAGTGGTTAATCGTCCTCCGATAAAATATTGGTACGGTGTATATAGGTGCCTATATGTATACACCTGACTTCAAAAGCCGTGGTATTAATTTATATACCGCTATTTCAAAGCGCTTCAAACGAGTGTACTTCAAATGACTTGTGACTCGGGTTGACTTCGCATGACTTAATGTCACTCCGAGCGAAGTCAAGAGACGAAATGACGGTTGTCTGAAACCGTGGTTACGGATTCTTCCAACTTCCTGAATATGCCCAAGTCAAGAAACTGCAGAAAAGCCTGCAGAAAAACCTAATTTCTGAACTTTGTCCCAAGTTACAGGTTCAAAATCGTGACTAAGAATCACACAAATCGACTGTCTGAAGATGGTGCAAAAAAATTGATGTTCGGTACTTTTTGCTTGGCACAGTTTACAGCGTGACGTTTGGCGATACCAGAAAGTGGCTCGGTATCGTTGTTATTTAACATACGTTGTTACATAGGTATACACAGAGCTTAAAATCTACAGTACCGAATGCTCGGTAATCTGTGTTTCGGATGAGTGAAGCACATGCAATGCTACTTGGGAGTGAATCATTTAACCACTATCTGCTAATGCAAAACTCGCGTCAGAGCTTTTGAACCGGCGGATCTTATTCGTTGGAAAATAATCGGGAAACATCTGCAAGTTCTAACTTGTAAATGGGAATCAATTTGAAAATGAAAAATCGGATAACCGGATATTTACATTAGTCTGTGTCTTTCGTAATTGTGACCTGTCATCTGGACAAGAAACTCGGGCTTCTCCTCGCCTATCGTAACAGTTTCAAACGGCGTGTTTTTTTTTTTTTTTTGCCCTTGACAAATATCAACGATGAAGGATGTATGGACACGTGGACAAGCAGTCCATGCTGCGAAATGATGAAGGATTCCGGGTGTCTTGACGAGTACGTGTACTCGTACCATGATCATCATGGTTCAAAGAATCACGTGCGATATTCACCTCCTCAGTGCTTTCGGTATTTTTATTCCCTCGTACTTTTAGTTTATTTGATATATTTTCTTTCTTGTTTCTCGAGTTTTCTCAGTTATAACAAAAATAATAATAATTTGCTACTTAGTCCACGTCATTTGGTCCGTCGACTGGGTTCAGCTCGAGCGTTTATTTTGTCCCGTTAATTCGGCATGCAATAAATTTGTCACCGCTTTTAACGAGAGGTTCGCTCGGCAGTTTCACCATCGTATATTTCCAAGATTTCTCGTTCGATGACGACGCGTCTCCTGATTTGTATTAATGATCGTATTAATTGAGAGTAGTTTTCTTGTGTCTCGTTTCTTTTTCGGAGCTGTATTCCGGGTCGAGGTTTTTGGCTATTTCCACTGTGATGTGACGTACGTAATAAAAATGAACGGGTATCTGACGTGCGACGAAAGTGCAGTTGATCATTCGAATATTAGACACGGAACGGCAAAATAATGTACTTAAATCGAGAGGCAATCAATAAAGTTAATATTTTTAAAAATATATAAGGCTATCCAGGTGATTTATCAAGTAGAAAAAGCCACAAACTCAACGACGACAATATTTCACAAGTATAATATACAACCACACAGCTTCGACCTACACGCGCTTTTATATATCAAGTAGAGCATATGAATTTAATTTTAGTTTATACATAATAAAATGGCCCAAAGCCATGCAAACCGCGGACCGCAACATGACAAAACGTATTGTTGCTACACAAAGACGATTTCCTGTCGCGGTAACAAAATACTGTTAAATCAATCTATAGCGTTTATCACCATCAAAGGTATTACACAACTCTTTTATCACAATTTCCGCGATTATTTCCGTAATTGCAATAATCGAAAATCGTTTCCGCTTTGCGTGTGTACGAATACACGTTAAAAATTTCCTCGTTCAACTATCAAATCTCCTAAAATATTGATTCTTTCCCCCTTTCTCAGGGATACAAGATTCAATTTTGTTACTACGAAACGTCTCTCTTGCATACATGTACACAAATTTATTAACACATTCAATTATTCATCATCTTTCTATCCCGATTTTATTTATCATTCTTATTTTATTATTTACCACGTTATGTTATAGTAAGCCGAAGATCTTCTCGCGCGATCGATGTCACGTGCCAACTAACAAATTTTTTCACGCTGTCGTTACACACTAATATCGTATGTATAGTGTACGTGTATCCTAGTTATACCTATAACCTATCCTACTTATCTTACCTGCGGCTGTTCATCCGCGGTGACTGACGAAGCTACGCGTTGAACCTTCGTAACGGTTGGATTCCCGCCAAATTTTACGCACCCCAGGCCCCGACTAGACGCTGCATGGTCGGCCATTTGTTTTTTTATTTCTATTCTTTTTTTTTCCCGGTTTCTTACTCGTGTTAAATTCATATATTATTCTTCTTTTTTATTTTCTCGCTTTCTTGGTCTCGTTTTACTTTTGATATCTATCGCACGCACTTTTAACCCAGCTTTCAAAGATCGATTTGATCAAAGTGGAACGCGTTGATTGAACTTATTTATATTACTTTTGACACGATAATATACATTGAATGCGATTTGTTGAAGAAATTAAGAACAACGCGTCCGGTTTCAACATTATGCAGGTTTACGTATACAAAACTGCTATGATAGTTTAGATTTTGTTCGTCACGATCATGTTTCTTTTTTTTTTTCCCTATCATTTCCTTCTTTTTCCGTTCCTAATTCTTATACATACGCAAAGAATGGAATAGAAATAGAAAATATTTACGCTAAATCGAATTCGCAAATTCGATTCGTATTCTTTTTGTTTTTTTTTTTCTTGAAAAGAGGTAATTGAACATTTTCTCTACGACGTCGTTTATTAGAGTTTATTAAAATTTTATGGAAAAAGGCAGGAGGAATATAATTTGGAGAAGAAATACGTGGCAAATACAGGGGTGGGTTTGTTTATGCAATAACTTTCCCTCTCGTTAAATAATACCGTGTATAAGTCACGCTCGTTGAAATTATTTTGAAAAACAATTGAGCCACGGCATAACGTTTACAACCGTTTATAAGTTTACAAAAACAATGCATTCCTGCATGGAACAGCTTATTACCCCTTATTTTATACCGCTAAACGCTGCATTGTAAATCAGCGGCTGGCCGGCGTTTTGTTCGCGGCTTTATACAGCGGAGGTGCGTTTTAAATCAGTGCGCCAAGCACAGAGCGACGCTGTGGCTGTGGCTGGATTATTTAACTTTCCGCGTTGCTGAAAATAAAAGAGAAATCTTCGTTTAAACTACTCTTTGTTCTTTCGGTAACACGAGCCAATAAACTTCAAGGGCTTTAAACTATTTATAAATAAATATGAGAGGTAAGAAAAATAAGAAAAAAAAAAAAATAAAATAAAATAGAAACAAACAACGTACTGGACGTTTTTCATCCCTCTGCACGCCTCTCGGGTTTAATTATTTGTGTAACACGTGTAGTAAGTGTTAAATTTTTCCACGCGATAGTAACTTTCATTTTGATACAAAGAGTAGAGGAAAAAAAAAAAATGAAATAAAAATAATTTATAGATACTTCGTGACGTTGGAGAATTCAGGACGATGTCATTTATTTTTTCAACCATTCTATTTTCTGTTGTCTTGAGATTCTTTTTTAATCCCACTTTTATATGAGGATGAAAAAAACTCGAGAAAAATAATGAAAATAACAATAATAACAACAATAGTAATAGGAATAATAATAATAATAATAATATTAATAATAATAATAATAAACTAGGAAAAGAAAACCGAAGGAGAACTCGATAATTCAAAGCTTTTACTTATCCACGAGGAATCATAAATCTCGCGACGATTTTTTTTTTCGCTCGACTTTTTTCTTTTTAAAATTTTCTATACTTCTTATTTGTTTGTAACACTAGTTTTAAAATTTTTTTTATATCTTTATGCATAACCAACTTTCTCGGACGATGCGTAGACTTAAAGAAACTCGAGGTATCGAGGTATAAGAGACACAAACACTGCACGGAACGATCATTCTTTGCCGTATTTATACATTGGACATTATGTGTATGTACATACATACATGCGTGCTTGTGAAAGAGGAAGAGAATATACCTGTGTGTATATGTATATAGTGACGGTGTAGTAAGTTAACGTTGAAACAGATGCGACTGTCAAAAATATCTTTCAAACTACAATAGACGCCACATGCAAACGAAAGAAACCATGTAGCTGCCAATTCTCTCCCTCCCTCCCCACCCATCCATTCGAGAATATAACTATAGGCAGTATTTAGCCCCTTGAAAGCTTATTCGGAGTTACTTCATTCGATTTTTTCTTATTTTTTTCATTCAGTGAACAAATATGCAAAAAATTTTGATGGTTCGATCGAAAGAACTATGGAATATGCATTTTCATTATATACTTGGACAGCGGTTTTTCTTTTTTTATTTCTCATAATGTTACTGTACATTTTTACACATGTATACGATCTACTCTGCAGAAAAAAAAATTGGAATTAATAATTCTTATGAAATGTGTATAAATTGTATAACTTACAGGTGAAATATAAGATTTAGGAAAATTTGTAATTTACAGTCGATTTTCAAGGCCCGAATGAACTTCCATGAGCAGTGAAAATGAGCGAACCGGTTCCGATCATATAATGACGTAAATTCTATTTTTCACCGTATCTTTCTTTCTGTCGTTCTCGTTTTTCTCAGTCTCGTATCTCCTCTTCCGCGGGTATATACAATAAAATTTTTTTTTATTCAACACAGTGATTATTTTATTATTGTCACGATGATTTTGCGAAAGGTAGATACGAGGAGAAGAAGAAGGAGGGGGGAATTAAACGAGCCGGCGAACTGTGCCAAACAGAAACTCCGGCTATCTGAAAGATCTAATTTCGTACCTACGCGATGTGTTTTCGGAGGCTGGGTTAGCCTAGCCTTAGTCTTGGTCTTCTGCCTTTTCGCAGTATCTATTATGTAGCTGGCGATGGATTGTACCTGCGTGTCGGTGTATCAAATCGGGCGTCGTGACGTTCCCTAGGACTAATTAAAACCGACATATAAACGGCGCGACCTTTCGTGTCTTTTGCCAATTGATACAACTCGCAGATTCGGAAGGTCGGATGTCCGCGCGCCGAGTGGCGGGAATAAACGCGAACGCACGATTAATGGATTGACTATCAATCCGGCGATGCGGGGAGTGCTGACCAATTTTAATTAGTTAGAAGAAAACTTTTGTCATCCACGCGAAGGCCAAACATGCACGAAGGTTTCATTGCAGTCAAACTAGGAAAGATTGGGCGATAACACAGGTCTGCGACGAAAAAAACTGCACAGGTTTTTTATGCTGTTTCTTATAGAGTTTCACTCAGTGAAACCGCGAAATATACTCAAAAATTTCAATTACGTCGGGTTTTTTCTTAAACTCGTCTTTGTAGTTTCGTTTAGAGTGAAATTCCCGTGTGATTCGAAATCTGGTATCCTATTCTCGATTATAAAAAACCTATGCAAACGTGACTTCTTACTTCCATTTAATATGCATTAGAGTCAGATTCGAGAATAAATACAAACAGGGAAAGAGAAAATGGAAAGCGGAAGCGTATTCGAAGGTGTATCAAAGAGAAGAAGGAAAGTTTTCACAGGCGAAAAGAATGAACGCGGAATGTTAAATACATTTCACAAAGAAATTGTTTGTTTAATTTTATAAGAAATATTGCTTAGTCTATTGTAACAAAATGGTGGTTTGTTCATTATTGTTATGTTTCTTTTCATGCAGACACTTCGTATTTTGCAAGAATACTGTACGTGATAAAGGGAAATGGAAGTCATTTTTGCATTTGGCACACTTGCAACCATAATATTTACAAAAAACATCCAAATATTTTTTTTCAGACATGTGTAATTAAGCAATTTTTTTGTTTTATCGGTTGGTTTTGAGGAAATGGACACTTTTTTGGATTTTGGGAGGACTAGTATCGAGTTTAGTTTTAAATTTTACTCCTGTAACACATAGAGTGGAATCCGTAATAAAGAGAATCGATGCGATTATGGATTCGAAAATTCGAATTCGGTTGCAAAAGTCGTGATTGTAGAATTTCATTATATGCTTTATTGTTCTGGTTTAGTGGAAGACTAACGACATTTTCTACACTCCGCGTACGAGGAAATAAAGGGAAAATCAGTGAAACGGCGGAAAAGCGTTTTGGATGGCTGGATACGAGGCTAATTTTAGATAATTGATTATCGACCGTGATAAGCGTCGTCGTGAGATATTTAGCGAAACCCGTTTATGGTTTTACCGGCCCTTTGACGAACGGCACAAGCGCAGAGATTCGGTTCTTGAGAAGCTTGAATTTTTTTTTACGAGAAATTGGTGTTCCTGTGACTCAAACAATTGCAAAGAGAAGATTACACAAGCTCTTAAAAAACTGATATTTTAACTGGATTGAATTTTTGAAGCCAAGAGGGAAAGGAAGAAAATCATATTCGTTGCTGCGCTCGATGTAAACGATTAATTATTATACAGATGTACGTTTACCGCAGAGTTTGAAAACTCGAGTCGTGTAAATTTCTCAAATGTTTTTACAGCCCACGGTGTACGTAAAATGATGTATATGGATTACAGCGATGTGTACAAGCCGAAGTCTGAGCGTCTGCAGCCGTAAAAATCAGTCGTTGCAGTCACAAAAGCGCTGGCATCAACGATATAAGATTAAAGAATATTATCGCCTAGCTGCGATGATTAAACACCGTAAAATTTTCTGTTCAAAGTTTATTTTCCGTGTAGTCTGGTAGATCAGTTACTCGTATACAAGCGTATATGTGTATACATGTGTCCGAGAGATTGAGGAGGAAAAAAAGTAATGGGTATATGAAGAAACGGATGATGATGTAGAGGGAAATAAAAAGGAAGGCAGGAAAAATCGACCTCGTCAATTTCATACAACAACTCTGATTCCCTGTTCGCCCATTTAAAAAAAATGTTCTCCTAATCTGCCGCCTCGTTAAGACCACGGCAACTGCTTAAGACGTCGCCAATAATTCCGAAACGACTGACATTTGTTATAACATGTGTGTATAACTCTGCAGTGACACGCGATATATGTATAACAACGTCGGTGTAAAGATCATTATTATTATTATTATTATTATTATCATCATCACTGTTATTATTATTATTATCGTGCTAGCGAAAAGCTAGACGAATTGTGATGAAACGACCGAATGAGAAGTCGGAAAAAGATGACAATTTTTGCGCGCGAAACAAGACGAGCATAATTGAGATCGATGAGGTAAAAACTCGCTTACAGGCAACGAAAAATCAGACACAATTTAATTATCATTCGATTCAGAATGCCAGCTCGTTTTTTCGTGCGAATTTTTCCTTCGTTTTTCTCTCAATTCTCGAACACCGTGCAATCGCCACGGCCATTTTCTTCTTCTGCGATCTCGTTTCCACTTTAGCAATCTTATCTCTCTTTTTCTATCGCGCAATTGCGTAACTCGTGCGGTTTAACCGCGTGGCTCTGATCCGGAATCAAGGTGAGGAAAAACAAATGAAGAGCGTCCTCCATGTGGAAGTGGGTTTGAAAATTATCACAGAAGTCAGTGCGTATGTACAATCATCATCGTATTATTATTATTATTATTATTATTATTATCATCATGATTATTTTTACAATTAACAATATTCTCACGGTGTGTAACAATTATAATATACATACATGATATATAGTACGACGCTGATACGCGTCTTGACTAGGATTCTTAAAATTATATTTGGTCCTTTTTGAGAAGACTTTTATAGATACACCGACGTCATGGGTAACAACGGTAAAATATACATTAAATAATTTATACGTACATGTATGATGTGTATCTATGTACTTTCAGGTAATTACAATATATTATATGCTAGACAGCTAAAAAAATATATGACTATTTAATACCATGTATCACGCCTCACAAACAGGGTGCGACAACATTTCAAAGAAACGAGGGTATAAAGTGAAATTTGTATTCCAAGATTGAGTTCGGAAAATGCGAAAACAAGAAAGGAAAATAAAAAGAAAACAAAAACTTTTCCGTCGAATGAAAACTTTGAAGGTAAACTAATTATTGTAACTTTTTCCCCCCAGCGTAAGTTTCTCTCTTGCAGATGTTTATCTCGTGAAAATTGAACACCTTGTGCTAAGTACGATTGATATTTTTTTTTTTTTTTTCAAGTAATTTCTTATCAACGGGCACGAATAATAGAAAAATTCTTTACTTACTTGAACAGACGGAAAAGTTTGCACAATTAATAAATATAAGGCGAATTTTAATAATAGTTAAAAATGTGGGTACAAGGCGGTAATCTTTATTGTATTGTAGGTGAGTGACTTCGCAAGCATTATATTGGTCGTTTGGGTAAACAAAATAACTAGACACGTTTTTTCATTCCTATACATAGAATAAATGATACAACGGACAAAAATAACAGCGAGACAAATCTATTCACATTTTACGTATATCGTATATATTGGATAAATCTATCCGTGTATAATAATGTTTACAATGTAAAGTCTCTCTTCGCTTTTCTATTACAATATACATAATTTCGTGTCTTTTGTAACATTGCTACAACATGTACATCTATATATATATAATATTATATTAACATATCAATTTTCGCATTCATTTTGTTTCCGGCTTTCCGTTTCCGAAACAATGAATCCAAATTCTTTGGACCACCTCGATTCCCCGAGAAGGAGAAAAATGATAATCGCACAACCGGAATTTAAGAATACATTTCAGAAAAACTTACGCCCTGATCTTTGGTTTCCCAATCGTGTATTGCGACGACTTCGACAATATTTAATAAAACAGCAAAACGCTGCTGGAACGAAATCGGCTGATCGGCAAAAATCCTCCGTCATCCGGGTGCCTTGATTTGCTTCTTGGTCAGCTCGAGAAGCAGCGGGTAATGGATGTCCGGGCAGTATTCTTGGCTGTGCTCAACGAGCTCCAGGTGCCTCGACCAAACTCGAGGGTCGTAGAATTCCCGCTGCCTGGCCGTGAAGCCCCGCTCGATCGCGGCTTCCGTAAATTTTTCAAAAGTCGAACCTCGCCTCGGCGCCACTATCAGCGCGATTCCGTCCTCAGCCAGCCATCCGAATATCGTTTCGACCAGGTCCAGCCGAGCCTCGTCGAAAAAGAGACAGTCCGCGCTGAGGATCACGTCGTAGAGTCCGGCCTGAGACGTGCGCCGGGATTCCGGCTGGTTCCAGTCCATCGACCACGTCTGCGGAAAATTATCGCAAGCAAATTTGTTCAATTCTTGGAACTTTGGAAAGCTAGTTCGATTGGTCTTAACCCGAGATCGCTGATTTCAAAAATGGGGTCGAATCTGAGAAATTTTCAAAACTCAAAATGTCGGATCTAAATGCATTCCGCATATTGAATTTTGTAATTTTAACGATTAATTAAACGTTTTCATCGACCCCGAAAACCCCCGAGTAACTAATTTTGAGCAAATCACATCAGTTTTCATATTGTCAGTCCACCATATTGGCTCCGCCATTTTGAATATCATTATTTCGACGTCGGATTCGTTTTTAGCGATCCCAAAAACTCAGGGTTACCGAGCTCCACTTTTCTAGTCCCCATAACCTTCCCGCAATTACATTTAGTTTGTTGAAACATGCATTTTCAACACTTTGTTTATTTATAGCCCTCACTATATTCGTGGAATCATCATAATCACTCTTAAAACATCAACATCGACATCTTAGAAGTCCAATTATGCAAAAACAATTACAGCGATATTACAAAAATTGAATGTAACTCTTGGATAACCGATTCAAAAAAGGTATCTCATATATCAGATGCTGTGTCGCAAAGGGTTAAGGAGATGCTATAGTCCGTTTTTACCGACCGAGTAAAGTGCAGCCCCTTATTTTTATTCTTATCGAAGTCTGCAACGAATCACTGATATGAAAATACTGCAGTCAGCGCTGTATTTTAGAAGCGATTCCGAACAAAAGAAGTCGATAACTTTTTTCGTTCATGCGGGAATGAATTTTGTTACTCGGTCGGTAAAGGCCGGCTATGGCATCCTCATAACGGTGATCAGGCGGCAATCGTTTGAATCCGAGGTTAGAAAAAGAGGAAAAAACGGTTTCGAAACATCACCAGTAACGTCACGTGATCATCCCCAATGTATCTAATAATAAAATATAATAATCTGTGTGAATTCAATAACACAAACTGTGATATCAACAATTTGAGAGAAGAGATTTTACAATTAGAATGTTTAAAGCTATTAAAATCTTGTCTTTTTTACTTCTGATTCGAATATTTTTGGTCTCATTTTTCCGCAGTTCGGAGACCGTTACAAACTTTCACCGTATTATTATATTTGTGGTTTCTGGCTTGTTTCACTCAACGAGCGGAAGCGAATTTCCAGTTTTACTACCGAACCGACGTTCCGCGGTACCTTGTGCATATTGTGCTCAACCATGTTCCGGCCGGGACGGATTTACGGCGCATTTCGTCTGCTGTGGGTGAAAGCAAAATGCAGGCAAGCTCAGATTCGGGGGTAATTTGAAAAATTTCCCGTATCGTGGTGTCAAGGCATGGTTGTCAAATTTCGGTAAACATTACGAATTACGCGAGTAGGGGTCGTTCGAACAGGAAAATACACGTGTGGACACATATATATTGCCAGGTATGGATACTTGTTATTATACAAATACAAGCGTCCAAAAATTGTGTCTAAAATAGCCTCACTCTGAGCGATTATAAACCCTGTGAGCGAAAATGTGTGAAACGAAATTTCTCACGGTCGACTTATCTCCCGATGATCACGAGGCGTCGAAACCGATACCTGCAGGGATTTACCATCCACGATAAGAACACGGAAAACAATCAGAATCATCCGTATGCACGCCTTGTATGCAGCAAAAATAAGCGTGCAATCTGCGTACAAACACGAGATCAACTCTCTCGACTGATCGTCTCGCCAGAAGGACAAACATCAAGTCCATTAGAGAGTGTCGATTTTATTAAAACGAAAAAGAAAAAAAATTGGAACCCCCCCCCGCCGGGGAAATTGATTGTTTACACGGGTATTACGCATGCGTATATGCGATATACGCGTAATGCAATCTTTTCCGTTGCACAAGCATTTCGGTACACAAACCTGACTGATTGTGAACGGTATGGTGGAAGCCCGTTAATTATTTGCGTAACACGGACGCGATATACGCGGCGAAGGGCAGATCAAAGAGAATGTAGGGGCTTAGGGTTGGAAAAAAAAGAAGAGAAAAAAAAAAAAAACAAAGGACACAAGTTCAGGGGCTTCAGCCGAATGTCAATGCGTAAAAAGAAAAATAAGCAAACGAAAAACATTACGGCGATCGAGTCGAGTGATCTCAAGTTTTCGAGTCAAAGTTTGTGCTCTTTATTTTTGTCTTTTGGAGACCAATTTTGAATCGGTATGCGAAAAAAAAAATTTTTATTCATTTCAGAGTCAAGAGCAAATATATTCGCCTTTTTATTTTTTTTTTTTTTTATTGCAAGTACTGTAACTGCAGCTATTGTTTACGAAAAATATTTACACTCTGCGTTTATATAATAACGAGTCACAGCCTTTCTGCAGAACGATTGAACAACCTTCGAAGAGATTGAGAGTCGCGGTTTTCACGCTTCTCAACGCGATGTCTCAATTGTATAATTATTCAATTTCAAGAAATTCGCGCGGCAATTTATAGATTTCTGCAGGTCTGTGACAATATCGGTCTTCGCAATCGAACTGAAATCTAATTAACTCGACTGGCACTCGAGTCTGATAAAAATTTCAAAGTAATTGAGAGTTGGGTGATGTGTCAATCTTAATTATTATTATTATTATTATTATTATTATTAATATTATTATTAACATTATTGTTATTATTAAAGAGCCTGCGGGAAGGAACAGAGGATCAAGAATAGATAAATTGGAAACGAAGTTGAAGCCTAGCACCCAGAATTAACTGCCAAAAGTGCTAATTTTGATTCAAATAATTAGGCAGTGATACCTGGCAGTCGAAATTTCGTCAAATACCTTGAAGTCTATAATTGTACCTATAGTTTGACAGAATTGTGGGTATAAAACTGAGCTGCGTCATCTCTGTCGAAAGAAGTTCGACTGGTGATTCTGACAACCAGCTTCAGCTTCACGTAATTACGGAGTTGGAGTTAGTAACGTTAACCTAACGAAGCATTAAGTCGAAACTTGCTATTTGGCAAACTTAGAATGACTTTAAGGCAACCGAGTTTGCAAAATATCAGTACGTTTCGCTTCGTTACATTTCACCTAATTTTAAATAATCCCAAAGTTCCGAACTGTTCAGATTTTCCATAAGAACGCATCGTTACTTCAACGTCGCGAAGTTAAATCTCACGAAATGGCAAGAACTCAAGATCGGACGAGGTTGAAGTTAGTAACGTTATCGTAAAGAAACATTGGGAAAAAAATCAAGATTTTCTAATTGTTACAATGATTTTTAACGAACTAAAATTGCGGTATACGAGTATGTTTTGTTTTATTACAGTATACTAAATTTCAAACAGTTCGAAAATGGCGAAATAACGGTTTTTTCTCAGCACGAACCGTTACGATAACGTTGCCAACTTCGACACGATAACATTGAAACGAACCTGACGAACATGATTGGCGTTGACGTCGTCCTGCCTCAGATCCTTGGCTGCCCTTTCCCACTGAACGACACGACAATCTATAAAGGTGTCCAATTTGTTCCTGGCGACGATACACCTGGCATTATCAACGCTGGTGACATTGCCGTCGGTCAGGGTGACGGCCGCGGGTTTACAGTACTTGGCGACAAAGACTCCGGCAAGGCAGCTCATCCCTCCGCCAAGTTCGAGGACCGTTTTTCCCCGGCAAATATTCCGGTTGCTCAGCAAATAATGAGCCAAGCACTCCTCCGACGGCCACACGCAAATGTTGCCCGTGTTGTTGAAGCCGATCAGCTCGTTCGCCGTGAAGCTCTTGTTCACCTCTCTGACGTCGACAGCGAAGCACTTCCGGTCTATCGTCGCCGCGTACGAATACCACGTCGATTCACGATCCCCGATAACGTTCTCCAACGCCGCCGCGTTCACCAAGCCGAAGTTGGTGAATCGTCTCACGGAAATCGGGTCGGGTTCTAACTCCTCGGCGTCTTCCTGCGGCTCCGGCGATCTCGTCAACGCTCTCGCCAAGAGACGCCATCGCCGCTGCGCCCGATTTATCATTTCCGTTTTCTTAGTTCCCGCCATCTTCTCGCGGTTCGCGTTCACCTCCAATTTTCTCGACCCGATATCCAAGCCCTCCATCCTCGTTGACCGCAGATCTTTTTTTATCGTTCACTCGGTGTGTGAATTTACCCGTAGATCACTTCAGCTTCTCGTCACGATCGCTTTGTGACGTGTGATACGTGGGATAAGCATTCGCTGTCTTCCCGCCTTTTATCCTATTCGGATTAACCGAAGATGACCGTCACACGTGACACGTGATCACGTTTAAAAATTATACGTTATAAAAATTAGTCGACGCGTTTGATGCTCGTGGATATTGCCGATTAAAAACAGCCGTTGTGTTGTTCCCGCGTTGTTTATTCTGCATTTGTCTCCTCCTCCGACTTTCTTCTGTTTCGCACAAGGTTATCTTCTACTTCCTTTTCCTCTCATTTCTCACAATCAATTATTCGAGTAAACCAGTATGTATTCACTTCAGTTCCACGTGCAGTTTGCGAAAAATATATATTTATGTAAAATTAAGAGGAAAGTAAATCCGCAACCGGTGCCCCTTTGCGGGTTATTCTTCGCCCCCGTTGCAGCAATTCGGGAGCGCTTTTTTGGGGGGCGGTTGCACCGCTCGGGGCCCTCGAAATTAATCGAGGAAGAGGAGCCGCGCTTGCGATGCGCGCGAAGGGACGAGACCAACGGACTAAAACTAAAACTCTCGTAACTCCGCGCCACGCGCTACTCGCGCATGCGCTTTTGCCTCCGGCTATTCTCCCTCCTTCCTCATCCTCGTTTTCTCTCGCCACTCCTCCTGCCCTCTTCAATCGGCGTCGGCGACGCACGCCGCGAACTGCAAAACGTCAGGGATTCGCGCACGTCTGCAGCGATTTCGGAGGCTGCAGAGATTTCGCGAAACAAGACGGAAGGATGGGGGGGGGGGGGGGGGAGGACTCTTGCTTAACAGGGCAAAGGGGTTATCATTGAGTAAATTTACACCGAGAAAAAGAAATGATTCGATTCAATTTGTACTCTAAAATATTTTAACTGATGATAAACTTGTCAAATTCGTCTACAATTCTTGGCCAAAGTTGGAGAAAAAGTAGGATGAACAATAATTGCGGGTAATCATCTGCTTTGAAATTTTATGCTACACTTGGAAAGCACGGTTGCATTTTTGAGTCGCATTTAAAACTTGTTATATACCGTGCAGTTACAGAAAGAGGACGTTTTCTTCTGTAAGAAAAAATAAAAGACACATAAAGAACTAAACAACGTACGGTATTTATAAACTTTTATGACTGTCGAATGAGCTTTCCAAATCTCTTGATATTTCGACACCGCGGTTTGGTGCGAATTTTTCGTCAAGAAAATCGTTGCAATTCTACAACGATCAGTTTGTAAATTATATTGTCGGTAAATTGATCGCTCTGATTTTGTTGAAATCATAACAAATGTTGACTTTGTTTTCCTTTTTTTGGGGCACAAATTTTTCAATTTCACTGAATTTACACGAGGCAGCATATTCTACGTATAAAGGGTCTAAAATCCTTGATTGATCAGTTCAAGAAATTTACAACGAGCTGAATTAATTTTGTGAGTGCTTTTAAACCACCGAACTGAACTGTTCAGTTGAAAATACGCTGCGATTACTTAACGCTTGAGAAAATTTCTTGGGTATTGATATATACCTAACGGTAGATCTAAAGGCGACTCGATTAAAATTTATTCAACCGGATAAAATGTTTACTTAGTTGAAAAACGAATAGATAAATTGTCAATAATTACAAAACGGAGGAAAAACATTCTAACGAATTTCACGAATAAAATTCTATTGTATACCTAAGAGAATTTATAGGTTGAATGAATTCAAAGCCGATCCGTCAAGGTGATATATCGTTCAGGCTAGAAAAAGACAATTTTGTCTTGCTAGGTTCTAATCTCATTTTTGACTATCTAATATGACAATTAATTTCCATAAAGAATATTTTCGGATACAGCATATCGCCATTATCGCATCAGATGACATATGCATCGCAGTATTCCCAGACCGCTTTTCCTTATTTCTTACACTCACAAAAATATTTACAAAATTTGTCAAATGCAGAATTAAGAAGTAACCATTGAATACAAAAAAAAAAAAACAAAAATAATGCGAATAGGCGTAATAAAACCCTACTGAAAACATGTCCTACAGATAATCTGGCAACATGAGGGTACGGAAATATGATTTCACCTACTTGTAGGGAAACGCAAACCTCTCGCTGGGGTGGACCGCTCTTTTCGCAAGTGTCCAGATTTAATCTCGCACTGCGGATACGCGGCGAGGGCGTGTATCTTACACAAGGTATATTTGCTCCTCTTAACTACACGGTAGGTATGATTGTATTTATTTTATTTTCCTGGGGGTGCGACGTAAAATGGGGGTTGACAATGCCGAAAGGGGGGAATTGAATTGACAGCAATGCGACTCGCCGGCATATATATATACATATATATACAAACATGTATTCTTCCATGCATCGAGGTATGTATGTATCTCTAAACGACTTGACTACAGTACTGCGGTGCTTCTGGCAACTCGTACAGACGCATTGCGTCTAATCGAGAAGCCGAGCTGTAACGTTGGCCAACAATAACGTCGTTGTAGCGAGCACAGGTACACACATATATGCAGAAAATATATTTAAGTATGTATGCAATGTGTGTGCAATCACGGAGAACAGCGAAAAACCTTGGGAAGACGAAAATTCTGTCACAAATAAGTTACAATTGTCTGTACGGATGACACACACGGATACACACGCTTTATAATATCCAAGTGTCGTACATCGGATTAAAAATATCCCAAAGTATAATACTTGCACGCTGTGTGTACTGTAGATGATTTCCATCATTTTTACCTTTATCTGTCGATTTATATTAATTTGTTAATTGCAGTGTAAATATATCGTTCTCAGGACGAACCTTTATTCGAAATTTGATATTTTCTGGTGTTTTTTTATCATGAAGATAATGAAATTTCGTGAGCGTAAAAAATGGGAATGTCACGCTTACGAGAAACTCACTATTAATTCTGTTGCAATGCGAGGGATTGAATTAAAAAGCGATTTTTTGACGATACGGGAAACGGTAATACCGGCCATAAATTACCTGACAAGGCACCCGCGTCACGAGGCTCTGTAAACACGGTTATCTAACTATAAGTGCTTTGTGTATAAGATATCCTGAGTTGAGTGCTTGTGTAAAGTAGCCAGACTGGTGTTTAAAAACTGTAGAAGAAAAATCAAATGAAATACGATTTTGACGTATGGATTTACCAGCTGGCACGTTATACTCATATATTTGCCTCATCAACAAGAGTCACACGTAACTTCGCACGTGCTGGTAGTTGCATTTTGGAGTCGGTTAAATCGCTGATAACATTAATTCGATATTTGCGTTGAAATGTGAACGTAAGCAGATGAGCTAATGTTGTTTCGGGAGGAATCATTAGCCGTGTGTTGGAAAACGTTTTGTCTATGCACAGTACATTTTTGCTACAAAAATGTAATCGAAGTACGACTTTTGGAGCAAATGAATCCGTACGGGATAAAAGAAATTACTTACATCGTCGATGTTGTTGATATTTATCCCGTTTCTCAGCTCGTCACTTAACGGTGTTTAATAATAAAAATGATTGTTATTTTTTTCATAGACGTTTCTTCATCACTGTGAAACATAACCTCACTTCGGAACTAAACATAGCAGACACTAACTCCGTGGCAGACACCCCCTTCGCATATTCTGGCGCTAACTTCATAGTTCAGTCCGCCGTCTTTGTACAGGATCGCCAACTAAAATGTACAAAAATCACTTAAACTGTAAAGTGAATTGCGAAGGCACGAAATCCCCGTTTAATGCGAAAAAAATTAAAATTTGTCGTTCTTGTTGAAAGATTAATTGATATTTCAATTAAAAACGCCCGTTATTGGTCAATTATGTTGGGAAAATTTGATAGAATCCACGAGATTCTAGGTTAATTTTAGTGTATTTTGTTTTTATTAGTTGGCATATATTATCTTGAGTAATCGATTATCGAGGTAGCGACTGATAGCAGACGATTGTTTGCAATCGACGATGACATCGAATCGATGACATTAGTAAAGAGAATGAGTTCAAAAGTTGCAATTAGTTTAGAAAATATATACCCGAAGTGCATAGTGAGAATGCTGATGTGCAGCTGATTAGATAGTTTAATATGTGCACCGAAAAAAAGATGCCCCTTCGGATTTTTTGCACTAGTCGAAAATGGTTGTCAGCGGTAATCACAAGTTAACCTCAATTGTACGGTTTATTAAATAGAGAAAAACAAAATCAAGTGCCATAGGGTGGAGATAATCACACGGAATTTGCTAACCGCCATGGAGAAATCATCCAGATTTGGCTCCGAGTACATTCCTCTTGTCAGCGAAACATCTACAAGGTTACGTTTGCTGATACCTTTTTCGAAGATCGCCTGGTTCACCGTCTCCCTTCCGTTCTTAGGTTTCGCCTTCTGTGTCTGCTGGTCTGTGCTGTACAATTTCAAAGAAGCTACTTTCACACACTGCGAGGTACCAGGTTCACCCTTCTTGTGTACCTTTTCATTTAATCGAGCTTATAATAATCAGTATATTATTCTCAGGTGTACAATTTTCTTCCATCAATTTCTGCCGCCATTGGACACTACAAGCCTCAAAGCGACGTCTGGAAGGCGGCAATTGCCATCCAAGCACACACCAGGGTACTCGTTCTGATTATGTACTATCGACACTATAAGGAAACGGTATATAAGTGGGCGCAGTTTGTTGCCCATATAGCTCTGGCTGCTTATGCGATCGAAAACACTGCCTTAGTTACCTTAAGTTTTTGGTCTTCGCATGACAATTATGGTACGTAATATCATTTGACCTCTTTAATGCTGATGCAAATTACAGAATAAACATAGAGAGCCGATGTAAGATTGTTCAGCAATTAGTCTTTACCGCCAAATTATTTTTTTGTAGCTCTTCACAAGTTATCGTTCATCACCTTCTTGATAATGTCTTTGCTGCACATGAGCTTGTCGTGCATGATAACGAGGAGTTGTAGAAGCCCAGCTAAAGATGCGGTTGAAGCAAGTTCATTCAAATGGAAATGGCGTATGCTGTTCGCTAATGTGTCTTCGATACTATTGGCATGCTATTTTTTCTACAGGCACAATAAATACTGCGAGGCGAACGGTGAGAAATATCTCAAGAGTTCTAAATATATCCATGCTAAATTTACAACTTCAAAACCTAACCTTTCTTATAAAATAATACATTTTTAGTGTACTCTCTCTTTGCCATGTCAGAGTATATGGTTGTTCTGACCAACATGGGATTTCACATGACTGCGGCTTGGGATTTCGCAGGAAGGAAATTTTTAGTATCTTTAAAGGGACTGAGAATAATCTGATTATCCATACGATCATCCATATGATATATTTATTACATAACATTTATTTATATACATATATTGTACATTTATGTACAGATATCGAGATTCTCATGCAGATTTGGACATTAAATGTACAGACTCCTTTTTATACGTATTTTTAGATATCTTGTAATTTTATAAGACTCTGCCATTCAATGTCCACTTTGATGCGAAAATTCCCGGATATTTTTCATAATACCACATTTATCTATATTTCATTATACTGTATTATGTAACGTTAGATATGGATGACACTTTTAGATTCTACAAAATAGCATCTCGAAGTTAGCTATAACCAAGTTGTTATTTCCAAAGCTAGGATATATAAGTGTATAAATACTTATACTATTTATTGTATTATACTGTAAATTAGTCTTCTGATATCAGATGAGGTTTCACGGTTTATATTGTTATTATCATTACCGATGATAAATAGATGGATTTTACGTCACAGATCACTTTGTTTTTCAATAATTCTTAGGTCTCTAATGCAACATTTGACGTTTTCTCAGTGGACACGAGTAGGTTCCGGTGAGATCCTTTGGCAAAGAATTATTATCTCTTTGGTTGCGCATATAATATGCCAAATCGAAAAAATCATAGACAATTATTCGAAAACTAAGAAACTAAGAAGTCCTATCATCAAACATTTTCTTTACAACTTGAAATCGTTTTCTAGCTTGTCTGAAATGTACTTTGCTATGGCCATACTGCTTGTCGCCGCTGGTGAAGGAGCGTTACGACAGTGAATTACTCTGCTTCCAATGCTACCCTCTCCTCCGTCAAAGACAAAGTCATCCACCAGCTCTCCCTTGTTATTCAAAGCCTGTGCTCGGACTCCAGCCTTGTCGCTACAGATGGATTATAATTGTACATGGCATTGTCAAGACTGTAAAATTTCAGAAGTTATCCATTACAGTTTATACAGGTGTACGTACCTCAGTATATCCTTCCCAGTAATTCCAGGTAGAGTTTTTTGCAAGTCCTTCACAATTAGCGAAGGGAATACGGATTTAATCATCTCCATTGCCCCTGGAAGCGCGTACTTGAAGCAGAGCTTATACAAGCCTGGGAATGTTGCCATCTCTATGCAGTCTCTCAAGTTTACTTGTGTCCAACTGGAAAATCGCGGTAGGTTATGATATTCAACGGATTTCTTCTTCGTAATGCTAACATTTCGTAACAGATTACGCACCTGTAGCCTTCTCTGGACAACGCTAAGACGGCGTTTGGTCCTATCCACACGTCCCCGGACATTCTGGGCGTAAAGTGGACGCCCAAAAATGGGAACCTAGCGTCTGGGACTGGATAAACGTTCGTTGTAACGAGGGACTTGGTTGTGTCCGACATCCTGAAGTACTCCCCTCGGAACGGAACGATCCTTGGATTCACGTCGCATCCTGTCAATTTCGCAACGCGATCTGAATGCAATCCGGCACAAGTCAAAGCAAACCTCGTCGGAATGTGCTGTAAAATTTCAATCAATCATGTAAGCCCAAACTGCGTGAAACGCAACTGAAAGAAGTAAGCAGACGCAAGGTCCAATGCAAACCTTGTTATTCTTAGTATGAACAACCATTGGCATCAGTTTACCAAGTGTGCCTTTGGACTCTATCATTTCGGTGAACCCTGTCACCTCGGAATTAAGGAATATTTCACCCCCCATTTTTTTGAACTCATCTCCGAAGACCTTGCAGACCGCTCCCCAGTCTACGATACCGGTCCAGGGTGACCAGAGCGCTTTCTCGCCCTAAAACGTCTCGAATTAGTTGTATTGAATGTGAGTCGTGCGAGCATCTGGATGCATCGGAATATCTCCTCACCTGAATGTTCGTTTGGAAATCTTTTATACGATCTTTTCCAACGACTTCGAGATCCGGAACGTTGTTTTTCGTCCCGCGATCAAAGAGTTCGTCTATTCTGACCGCCTCTTTTTCATCCTTGGCGACAATGAGCTTTCCCACCTTCTTGTACGGAACGTCATGTTTGTCGAAGTAATCGTACGAAAGTTTTGCACCCTCGACGCAGAGCTTGGCCTGTTTGAAATCAAGGTATGGTGAATTGTCTTGCATTGTAAAACAACGTTTTGTAATTTAATTCCCGCCTTTCTTGCCCTCTGATTACCGCGTACCTTCAAACTTCCCGGGGCGTAATATATACCGGCATGCACCACTCCACTGTTATGTCCGGTTTGGTGCATCGCCAGGTCCTTCTCTTTCTCGACAATCGCTATTTTCATTCCTGGATGTCTTGTCAGCATTTCTCTTCCAGTTGCGCATCCCACTATACCTCCGCCCACGATCACCAAATCGAATGTGTCAGGATGCTCCAGGCTACAATTCAAATCATTCGGTTTGTTATTCTAATTTAGAATGCGCGAACGTGGCTAGACAATATCTATTGCTACCAAGTATCGATTTGATGTTTTCTTATTATACTAACATGAGGATGTGATAATTATCCCAAATGGAAAACAGGAATGTTGTAATATATAGACAAATTCATAATCTTGATTAATGGTCAGAATGAAACTTGACGAGCCATCTATTGGCCAGCGATAGTTTTGTGTAGCGAGACGAGCTCGCGCGGGACCGTACGCGCTAGGACACAATCTAGCTCTCTCTACTCCTGGACTCCTTGTTAATAGGACATGCCGCACTGGCATTATGTAAATAGACATTATACTCTAATAAACTACTTTAATATTAATTGCATAAAACCACACTCCCTCTTTTATATCCACAAGGAAAAAAGACTGGGAAAAATACGGTTATTATCAAATTGAAACCGCATCGCTGTTTGACGGGTTGACGAACGTTTCAATTCTTTTCAATTTCAAACCGAATTCGAACGAATTCGAAATTATATCAATCATCCACTGCCTGTCGACTGCGTAAATCTATTTGTGGAAGAGTAAATATTCACTGTAATATCTTACAGAATTGAATACCAACCTGGTTCCGCTAGTTGAGTATAATTTAGCCAATTGCCGGGCAGGTTTTCGAGCCGACAAACGTATCAGGAAGCTTGCAGACATTTTGATCGTGGGATTTAATTTTTGCGCGCGAATAACCAATTAAATGTTACGAAAGCGAGGAAATTTCCCAGGGTATGTGGGTTCAATCAGCAGTGTCGAAATACTACACTGGGATCATTTGGCATATGCGTGACCGATCCACGTTGACGAGGAAATATTTTGTTCTTATCGATTTTTATATACAATCCAGCGTTTACAGATAAGAATTTCATGCGTATTGACACATCCAATGACTTTTCCTCAAGCGGTGTAAGATTAGCCTTTCATTGTCGCTTCAAGCTTCGTGGATTTTCGATATCTTTGACGAAACTGTCCGTTCCCAAGTCCAAACCCCAGGATTCAATTTTTACTACAGAAACAATAACATGTAAATTAAATAGTAACTGAAATTCCAAATTCGATTTTGACTCGAGGAATTGTCACTCCGATTTCGATTAGTACAAGGCGCGTTTGTACAGGTAGCGAACGTCTATCTAACGAATAAGTGGTTTTCAGAATGATACGCGAAGGTCAAGAACAACGTTATGCAATTAGCGCGATGGTCAAGGACGTACAACGGATGCGTTTGCTGCAAAAATTACACGCAGCCTTTCGTTGTCACGTCAAATCGTACTGAGCTCTACGTTTCGACACAGAAACGCCTGCCAGACACTTTTGCGTCAGACTGTCTTATCGACACTACTGACTGGTGCGTAGTAGAGATTCTGATCATCGGATCCCCCCCTCGTTAACTGGTTTAAAATATCTGATGTGTAAAATAATTTGGCAAATCGTCACCGGTGTTCATTAATGACGTCATGATGACGTCGTGTCGACGTATGCGAGGCTCTTGCTGCGACGGCGCTTGCCATCTCGATTACTAACATCGGCAAGTGGCGCCACCGTTCTTCCAACGTCACGACGGTGAAGCTGTTCGAACGAGACGCGTTCGCGAGTGTTCTTTACTATCGCGAATTTGCAAAATATCGTCACTGCCTATTACGCAAGGAAATACGCTTGTTCTAGTTAGAATATAGACGCAGGATTAATGAACTCCAATTGCAAAACTCTCGAGTGAATAATTGAGGCGGTTTAATCTGCCAATGTTCAAATCACTACTTCGATTCGAACGTAATTGAAATTCAAATTTAGGGCCCCTTATCCGCTGAACTTTACGTTTTGCCATACCTATTTGCTACTTATAGTTAAGCACTCCTGAAATCACTTTTAGGTTTCAATTTTAATCCCCGTACTCTTTCGATAATATAGACTCATACGGTTAAATACGTTTGCAATCGATAAGGTCTAGCAGAGGAAATCACAAACCGACGGACGGTTCACGGGCTATCAAAACTTCGATGCTTTTTTTGGATTGTTAACCGAAGCATACGCGATTACTGTAGAATTATGTTTGTCGGAGACTTGCATGCTTGATCGGGCCCCGACAATGACAAGACTCGACGCTTCCAGAGGTCCATCATGCAACTGGCCCTTTTCATCCCCTCCCTTGTCCTTGGAAGCAGATCTCCACTCTCCGTCCGATGCAACTCGACGTTCGACTTTCGATGGAACGAAGTTTATACCCATATACCTGGGTGGGTATGTTGTTTAAAAAACGACAACAAAGAACGGTGCCGGAGAATGGTTCAGGGCTACAAGAGTTGTACCGAGGAGAAGAAAAAGAACGACGCTACGGCAGATTAGGTGCGATGATACAAGATCGTAAAATATGAACTACCTGGTGCAGTACAGTGTATAATAGGAAAGTTGACATGCTGTCCTATTTTATAACAGTGTAGAATTTTCAGCGCTTCTTATCTTCGTCGTTGTTCAATTTTTATTCTACTTAAGCTTTAAAATAATTTTCAACCCAGGTAGATACGTCTTTCATTCCGGTACTGTCTGCAGCGCTATTATACCAACGTATTTCTCAACTGTGTATTTTTCCTCGCTGGATAATCCCAAGCAAACATGAGGGGCTGCTTATCTTACGGTTTTACCAATGGATCGATAGTGGTTTGAAGTAACACACACCGCTGAATGATCGATATTCCACTTCATTACAAAAAATGGATCGAAGTAACTGTGTTCAATCGATAGACAGGTAATCAGGCTGATGCAAATAGTATCACTGAAAATTCAATTGGACACCTGCAATGGTGTAGCAATTTTTTTTTTGCAACATATCTCCACAGGTGTAGCGACAGTAAAAGTGTCTCCTTATCGCTTGAAAGAGAACACCTATATCGGTACATGGTGCAGGAAATCGTGCTGGCGAGTCAACAACTCATATGTAATGTATATAGTTATATATTCTTTATTTGTACGTTGATTATATTATCTGGTAGTTTCCAGAGTTTATACTTTTAACTGCATTCACCTCTGATCGTAAATCCGTGAAGAATTCAGTTTTGCTTATTTCTCCAAAGACTCTTTCATCTTTCAGCGTAGCTAAAACGTTTGAAAAATTCGTTGATATCCCCGATTACAACCACTCCCTTAACACCCTTAAAACGCTTAGAAAAATATAGAGTCCAAGAAATGGTTAATTCTATGCTTCATAATCGTCTCGACTGTACGTTTGTTTCCACATAGCTGTGACCTGGAGCACAGCAAATGATCTCTGAATGGTATAAGTCTATGGAACTGGCAGACCCGTGTTTACAAGCTATTTTCGTAGATACACCGAGCGAACGGTCGTTTTTGAGTTCAAGTAAGCCGATTTGTCAATACTCTCGACTTTCGACCGTAGAATACCTATTACCATAACAAAAATAATCTCAAGGGCGTGAAGTTGCCCGGTTTTCAGACAACAGACAAAAGGAAGATTCGTCACGTCATCGACGGCGCCCCAAACGAACGTTCACAAGTAGATAAACCCCCTTTCTACGGTCCTGAGAGGAATCCGTGCGTGGACCGTCTGCGCAGCAGCGTTCAGTCCGAGAACCGGGAGTCAGTCAACCCAGTGGCAGCCTGCCGTTCGGGCCAGCTTGACGTCTCTCCTGGATGCATAGCTGTACGTCGGGTCGACATTGGTTCCGAGGAGTGCAAGTGCGGTTTCAATTGAACGAGGAAACGGGACCGGGGTGAAGTTCGCGCCGGAAAGTCTACAAGTAACACAAGAGTGCTATATATTATTTAAAATTGTAATAAAAAAAAAAACCGAATCGCAGCTCGTTATTGTACTAACGAGAAGTTTTTTAGTTCAGTGCCTCCACGGGGAGATGATATTGTGATAAGGTGTCGTGCGATGCGCCGATTCGTGAGGTGAACCGATCCTCAAACACCGATCGGCGCCGAGCCGAGGACTTGAGACCTTGTGGTTCCGACGCTCGGCATGGAGGACGAGCTGCGATGCCCCTCGTGCAAGGAGCTCTTCTCCGAGCCTGTGTTGCTGCCCTGCTGGCACGCGCTTTGCCTCTCTTGTGCCGTGGGCCTTCAGGCCCCCCCCGATTCACAGCCGGAATGTTGCGCCCCCGATCCGGCGGGAAACGGGCCCGACCAGGAGGCCGATAAGCTATCGATACTGTCGGAAACCGACTCGGGGGTCGTTTGCAGCAGTACCTCGACCTCCTCGCGACCCGGAAGCTACGTCGGCACACCGGGGAACGGAGGGTTTCCACCCTCCGGGGGCACCCTCTGTCTTGCATGTCCTGTTTGCCAGAAGATGGTCTACTTTGACGAGGGTGGTGCGCACAATTTACCCAAGTACAGGGCCATGCAGCACATCGTTGACAAGTACCAAGAGGCCCGGAACGTCAGGCTTCAATGTCAGATGTGCGAGGCGGACCCTCGGGAGGCAACCGTCGCCTGCGAACAGTGCGAGGTGAGCCAATTCGACGTTCACATCACGCCACTAGAGTTTCTTTTCATTCAATCGGATTAACGTTTCATTACGATCACTCTTTGGGATTGTACGAGATACGGTAGAACATAATCAAGGAAAACATGCCCAAATTTTACAAGGCTGAAGTTACTGCCATTAATGTGACGAAACTTTGTAACAAAAATTATTATTTTGCACCTTTCGAACACCTGAAAAACTTGAATTCACAGAATCTGAGTTTGATGATATCCTGTAATAACAGTTTACGAAATTTAAAGTAATCCTAAAGTTGTAAAATAACGACTTTTTCCAAAGATGTATCGTTACATTACCGTTACAAATTTCAGCCTGATCAAATTTTGCAGTCATTCTAAAGTTGGAAAATAGACATTTTTTTTTTGTCGTGCTTGGCTATCATAACTTTACTAACTTCGATCTCGTGATTTGTTCAATTTTTTTTCCCTAGTTTAGTATAGTACGTCTTTAACGGAATTGAGGTATAATCAACTAACAGACTGTGTCTGTGACTGTGTGTCTTTTGGGGGGTATTTGGTTATTTCAAATTCGGAGTAAATATTTCTGAATTCTGTGTTCAAATTTTAACACAATTCATCACAAATTCGGATGACGTTGAAGTTAGTAACGTTATTGCAATGATTTACGTTTCGAAAAATCCGTTATTTCGTAATTTTAGGAGTCTCTGAAATGCAGTAAATTATAATAAGGCAAATCGGTAATTCATATTTTCAACACTTAGCCATTTCAAAGTCACTACAAAATTGCAAAATAGTAATTTTTTTCCCCAATGTTTCGTTACTTACGCTAACGTTACTAACTTCATGGTCATGAATTCGAAAACTTGTAAGACCGTTTTCGTAGTGGGCATAAAAATCGTAGGACGGGATTATTCAGTGTTCTAAAATCCGGATTAGGTTCGGAGTGGTTCAATATTCGAATTTTAACGGAAGTCGTGCGATTAAAACAATTTCGAAAACTTAAAAACCCCATAAAGTGTAGGAAAACATCGAATCATCGTACGTTTCAACATTAGAATTCGATTCTGGGTTGCCAGATTTGATTGAGAATATCGGATCTTAATGGAGTTTAGGGTGACCTGGAAAACTTGGAAAATCTGAGAATCCCACAGGGAAATTTTGTGGCAGAAAGGATCTCGAAGTTTGGCACTCGGAACGTTCTCGTTCGATTTAAAATTCACGAGTTCAACAATCGAATCTTTTAATGGAATGTATCCAATCTTAATAGCGTCTTAAAATGCAGAAACCGTTTAAATTGCACAGGATCTCTTGAGTAGCAGGAATCGAGTCACCCAATTTTTTCACCGTTGTTTAGCCGATCAGAGTCAGTCATCGACAAATCTACAAGTACAAAATTTGCTAAAAATCTGTGCAAATACGAAAGTGCGCAAACTTCCCGGGCTCTTTGATGTCCGAGAGATGAACCGAGGGTTTTACTTCAATTTCGGTGAAAATCCAGTCCCACGTAGCAGTATTTGCTTGAAACCGTATTTTGCAAAAAACGCGTCTGCAGATGACAAAGTCCCACGAGTCCTTTTACGGGGTTCGAATAAAGGTTCTTCACGATCATCGACGTGATTCAAGCAATGAAATTGAACCACCAGCATCGCGTTCCCCAGCCTTGATAGGACAGCTGTGTTGATCCGAGTTTAATTACAGTTGTTCGACAGTTTACAGGATTATATATTTGTCAAGAGAACTGTTTAACCGACTATTTCCGTTTCTGTCCGTCCCTCGAACTTCCGAAAGGGAAACCTCCGCGATAAATTCTTTGCTCCTCTCTCCCGCTTCTTCTACCTTGTTAGATGCTATTTCCTCTTTGGAGGTGTGTGCCAAAAAGTCTCTTCACTTCACTCGCCCACCTTAACCCAGTTCTCCGCAGAATGTTGTTACCCTTACTCTCATCTCACCTCCGTTCAGCGGTGAGATTAGTTTAATTGTAGACCGCCTGAAATAAAGCCCCACCTAGTGTCAGAAGAAATAAAATATTGGTATATACATAAAAAAAAAAAAACACTTTCAACTCTGGGATTAGATTAGATACACAGGTACACGTGTATTGCTCTGTAGAGATTTTTCTATCGTCATGTATTCTGCATAATGTTATTTGTGTTTTTCAAAGAGAGAACTGGCCGTATGACATTTCCGCTGTTGTTGATCTCTCCGGGATGACGTAAAAAAACGGCGAAGTATATTCATCATCCATAATCTCTCCACGTTTTGACGTATATCGTGTGATGAGATTAAAAAACGGGGGGTTTCGAACGAAGGGCTTACCTCAGGATCCCTCGCGTCATTAGTTACCCTGTCATTCAATTCTATATCAAATATAATGGCTCAACTTGGCTCATTTGAGATCCCTCCAGGTAGGATTATCGTTGTTCTTGTTGTTGTTCTTGTTAGGTATCATTGTTTCCGAATTAACTCCGTTGAATTACATACGCAACACAGGCACATTGAGAAACTCAAACTCACTCTGGTCTTATCAAAGGTCGTACCCTAATTGAGAGAAACCTTTCTTGACGAGTCGCAAAAAACAACTGACTGAATTTTCTAACTGGAATTCGAGCATTTACAAACAAGTCAAGTTTCGTCGATGATGAATCTCTCCGCATGTATCTGTACAGTAACCGAATTCGATTTTGTTTATCTTCCTTTTCTCATTTCTCTTTTCTTTTCATATACTTCCGTTATACGCTGACAGATATTTGAATTACTCTAAATTGTATATCCCAAACACATATACATCCTAACCAATAAATTCAGAATTTTTTTAATCAATTGACTATAAGCTCTCGTGAAACGTAAAAGAACAATAAAAATTCAGCGATGGATTTTGTGGTCACATTTAGTCATTTTCAACGACGTATAACACGTAGATAAATTAATTTTTACTTTCCTTTTTACGGCTCATTTCGGTCACTTTCATTTATCAAATCTGGCTACATTCCGTATGACATAATAACACCTCAAAGGGTGTTTGTGTCCACTTGATTAGCCGCTTACTAATACGCCTGGAATCTATATCCGATTATCACCAACTGTCTCTATTCAAGCATAAATAATCAATGAATCCATTCGAGCATCTGATTACATAGCAGCTAAATCGGTTAATCGACCCCTAATTATAACAAACAGTCCCGATTACTACGTTCGGTTTGATATTGTATCGCGTTGCTTCTACCAAGTGCAGCGCGATTAATTGAATTTTTCGATTAATCGTTTTTCCAGCTAATCGATTAGTCGACGGTTTCGATTCATATACCGATTTGCCTGGAGAATTATTATAAGGCAAGTTCGATTAATCGAAGAAACGATATTTTTTCCCGACGATCACTAAAATCCTTGTTATTGATACGAACCTTTCCGCAAACTTTCAGGTTCTCTACTGCGACTCCTGCCGAGAATCTTGTCACCCCAACAGAGGGCCCCTGGCCGCTCATAACCTCGGACCACCAAGGGGCAGCTGGCAGTCCTCTTCGACGAGGCAACGAGGACCGGGTGACCCGGGTGCGACGGGGTGCGCCGAACATCCTACAGAAATGGTTTGCCTCTACTGCGCGATGTGCAAAAGCGCCGCATGCTCGTTGTGCCTTCGGGACAGACACGCCGCTCATCCCCACGACGTGCTGCCCCTCGCCGCTGCCTGCAAGGCCCAAAAGGTACGTCCCTGAACTTCTTCCCCCACCCCCGATTCAAAGGATTCAGTCGTTTTTTCTACCTGCGAGGTTCGTCCGTCTACAGTTACAGTTCGAAAATTCTCGTAGTAGATTTTCTGGTTACAGGTAGAAAACTCATTTTCACTTTTCATTTGGAATTGCGTGTATTTTTCGGTTACGACAAAAAATGTGCACGAGAATATTCAAGAATTGTACATATATAACAATGACAACAACTAAATCTTTCTGGTAAGTAAGAAAATATGCTCGTGTTGAGGGAGAATTTTTGCCAATCATGGTTCGGAAGTACGAAATCAAGATAAATGTCACGTCGCGAGTTTAATCTACCCGCGAGTCAAAATTTGGAATGACGATAAGCTTTCGGGCCTCATGGTTGACGATTCGTTCCCTAACTTTAGGAATTCATGGTACACCTTACCGGTATAATGAGACTGCACTTTGATATCGACCTTTGATATTCAAAACTGCATCCATTTTCCTGTTTAAGGATATCAAAGTATACTCTTACAATGTACTATACGCATATTTCCAAAAGTAACAGGTCAATCTTTGAGCATTACAAAGTCCAATCGCATGTCTTCGTAAAAAACATTTCTTCTTCTTTTTTGATAATATCTATCAAAAGTCGTCGCATATGTAACCTAAGACTTTCTTCTCTTATCAATTCCGCTAGTTTCAATCCACCTATAAACGAAATCTGTACACGAATGAACGATGATTCACCGTTAGTGATCCGAATGGAACCTAAAACTCCAGTGATGTAACCACGAGTATAAATCAGTCGCTCCAGCGTCGTTTGCCGACAGTTTCGTTGGTTGGCTCGTCGGAAAAGGAATACCCCATAACGCGTTATACCCGTCATTCGAAAACTAACAGGAGAGTTCCTCGTGATCGACGTCAGGACAGACGCAGCTGTCCTCGTAATCCTCAGTCGAAACTTTCATCGCAGGACGAGGGCTGAACATTGTTTGAACCGTCTTTTCGTATTCGCGCATCTGGTGCCACCTGGCCCATGTGCACGATGTATACCTCGATCACTTTGTGCGATATATTTACCCAACCGCGAATTCAAAACCGCAAATTGCAAGGGGTAAGACCATAAATTATCAGCGCAACTTACGGACGTGGGAAAGAAGAGTGATAATTAAGCGGTGTGAATTTTCTCTGAACGGATCCCAATTTCGTATACGGACATTCGCATGGTTTTATGGCAAGTTGACAAGAGTCTTTGAGTTTGGTTTGTGGAATAATTACTTCGATACTCGCGGGTGAAATCGACTATAAAAGTATAACGATTATTCGAGGCAGGGTGCAAGATTTGGGAACACCAGGACAAAGTACACAAACGCACCTGGGACGGCGATTCTGTTGCACCTGGTCTTGAGTTTCCGTCAGGGAATCTGTAACTCCGATCAGTGAGGTTTTATTAACGCTCGTTTTTTATTTTATCCTTAATTCGTTTATCCATTCGTTCCGTCGTTCTTCTTCGTTTGTTATTTTCATTTTACGTTATACGTTAAGCAAGAATTTATGCGTAGGTAAAAAAAGAAAGAGAGGGAAAAAAAAAACCAACCTCTTAAAATTAGTGAAAAATAGAATACCTACGTATTGATATAGCTTAATAATCGCATAAATCTCGTGCGAATAATCGCCGCGTCGTTTGCATTTGAAGTATTGCGAGTATGCATATGTGATATTGGGTATCCTGTATCTCGTATGTGCATACAATGTACATAAACCACAAATCGCATGCATGATTTATGAAGTGGATAAGTAGATGTGTGTAAGGTATCCGCATCAATGTATAATATGTGTATCGGTATATATATCGCTCGATTTCCGACGCGGTCTTCCTTGACTTTCATGATGCGCGGTATAGATATATTACAAGCTAGATACCTAAGAATTTATCGAGTATCAACGAACCGCATATCGCGAATAATATTTATCGCCTTAACGCGCAGGCGAAAATATTCCGGGATAAACGAGAATTTCTTTCAGTAAATTCGATCCTTGCACGGGTTTTAATTCAGGACAAGAAATTAACTACTCGAAGCTTAGATTACGAATTTGAATTTTCGATTTAACGACGAGTTTGTAAAACAGTTTTGCAGGTAGTTTGTTGAAATTCATTTTTAAATTATCGATACAATTAGTATAAATTTATAATTAACGTTGGAAATAATTTTGATTACACGTGTAACAAAAAAAAAAAAAGCAGAAAGTCGGATCAAAACCTGTTAAGATAAAAGTAAAATAGTGGTGTTTGAAATTCCGTATCCATTGAAATTCTGGTAAAAAATTTCAAATTTTTTTTTATTTTTCATTTTTTTTTTTTTTTATTTCGTTGTCACGTGCTCTAAAAGCCGCGCGTATGGCTGTAAGTATATGTATATCTTATGTATATTTAAATATGTATTATATCGAGTTACGTCGTATGTCTAGATTGTAAAGTGGTACTTTCATGCATCGATTGGCAGCATCGTTATGGCTGCCTGCTTCTCCCACGTGTGTATCAAATATGACGATACGTCACATGAGGGAAGAAGGGTACTTTAAAGTAATGGAATCACGTCGAACGCGTTTCCCGATACTGCAGATCGGTTCACGTTTAAATGTGTATCTAACAGTATGTCGAAGATAAACTTTGATTAGGCGAAAGGGAACTGAGAAATGTTATGAAGAAAAGAAAAAAAAATTATTTTCAACATCGAATGATTGGATAGAAACGAGACAGTTTATATTCGATACAACGCACGCTGTTCATTTTTATTAACGTATCATATTTCCAAAGTAAATTTCACCGTGAATCCCGAGTATTTGAATCCATAATGAAAATACATTGGTCTGAGTTTATTTTTTCAATTTTACGTGGAATGAAATTATACGTTTTACGGAAAGGTACGCTCACAATAATAGATACGGAATTTGTGAATTCTCTGATGCACTCGACGAGAAAATAAATATCTCGTGTATTTATTTAAACACAGACGTATTGAGTACTGCTGCTGCTGCGTCAAACGTGTTTAGATTTGAAGCCTTATATATCTATAATAAGCGGACCATAAAACGTATCATTCGAGTTTTAAACAGACAGAATTCCCCGTACTAATTAAAGCTCAACTCAATTCCTCGGGGACTTTTAACGAGACTCTCTGAAAATAAATAAGTGGATAAATAAACGGTGAATATAAATTTGAGAATTCCTTTCCTCGTGCGGATTGTTAGGTCTGAATTAGTTAACGCTCTTTTTTTCTTCCATGTTCACATTGTTTTCACCCACGAAGCTTACGCAATAACCATTTAGGAGCTTGAAATTGCGATCTCTTGCCCCCGAATTCCGTGCGAAAATCAATTTGTAGAACGAATTTTTTCAAACGTTCTTCCGTTCGTTTCTCATGTCAATGATCGCTCATAAATTTTTATTTTCTGAGAATTTCAATACTAACAATAAGAACACTAATTTGTGGAGAAAGCGTTTTTTTTTTTTGTTTTTTAACTGAAAAAGACATAAAATCGACGACAATAGTAACAAGACGATGACGCAAAGTGAAAAAATTGAATTTCAACCATCAGTTTTTCCGACCATTTTCATCAAATCGAGAAACATTGAATTTGAAGGGTTGCCCGGGCGCAGCGCCATATTCGAAGGTAGTTTTCTATGCTCCATTAAATTGGATCGTGGAGGGGTTGCGTTGAACAAATACCACAGGAAACATCAGCGTAACGGAAGTATCAGTTTTCGCAGTAGAGGGTAGACGAGTACAAAGCCTTGCGCATCTAGTGTTCTCACCTCTTAATCTTCTCTCTCTCTCTCTCTTTCTCTCTTTCTCTCTCTCCGGATATCCTGCTCCTCTTACCTATATAACACTACACATTATACAAATGAAGTACAAGACCGCGTATATGCAACCCATCCACACTCGTTATGCACTCTTATTCCGCAGACCCCCCGGGATATTCTCAACTTTTATATATTCGCAGGAAAAACTCGAACATCCAGTTTTTTCACGTTATTATTATTATTATTACTATTATTGTTGTTATTATTATTATTATTATAGGTTGGTGTGTATCAGCCAAGAATTACACATGGATATTATTATTGTATTTACCTAGCCCATGTTGACGTAAGTGTTTACAATAGGCTGTCTTCCGGTCTTTTAATCGAAGGATTTCTTTCGTCGTAACTTGGATACTTATCATGATGTCCTTTTTCTTTACATTTCAGTCTCTTTTTCGGTTTCGACAACCTGACGTAACGTAATCCGGTTGAAATCCTAGGAGAATTGTCCGTTAAACGTGATGCAGCGGTGACGTCATTCGTCTGCAGCGAATCACCGCGTGGATCGTGTTCTTCGCGAATGCGCGGGAAACGAGATATAATTTGAATTCTAATACGAGGAAATTATTGCGCGAAATAATTTCAAGAGTCATATTAATGAAACAATTATCCGATTTAAGGATAAATGTTTTGATTGAAAATTTTTTCTCTACTAGAATATAGAATTGATCACCGGTATGCAACGCGGTTTTTCAAACTCTTCGCGGATGGTGTTACAGCGATGTGTACAACATGTTACAAAGTTAAGCTCCGCTTTGGGATGTGGATTATAAAGTCGATTTTACCAACGTATAGTTCGTCCGTGTACAACCATGTATTATGTATCGTGGCCGCGTCCAGGTATCTGCTGCATCAGAATTCGTTTTGTTCGGTAACTTTCCACGTGATGCCAGTTAGTGTACCACCTATAATCTACGTAACGTTTGTACTACAACGCCGCAAATGGAAACTTGTTCGCAAACGGCGCCTGCACTCCGTTCTCTGTTTAACCTTAAGTAAATCTGCTCGTTTGCCACATGCGATAACCCGATATAACGTGTCTCAATTTAATTGCCCTGAACTTTCGAATCGTTTGAGATACCATTGTTAAATTTCGTCCAAGGTGTAACGAAAAAACATTCGGTGAGCTGAAACATCCAATTTAAGAAATTCGAATTTTTCAACAAAATTTTTCTTCCGATATAATATTCATTTCCGGAAGATTTTCATCTCTTAGTTGTCGAATATCTGCTCCGAGAAAGCAGGCGTGATTCTTGTTCCCGTGATGGAAAGCTCGAGATTGCCTTTGAACGAAATTGAAGAATCTGAACAATTCTAAGGGAGCAGATAAGAATAGTCAAGGAAGTGTTGTAAAAATATATGGGATCTCATGTATAAAGGTGACGCGGTATAAAATATCCTAGGGTTATATACGACCCGAGTTAACCCTGTGAAAGTATCGCGTCAACGGATCAAAATGTCGGATTAAAAATCGCGCCTATTTCGTTATACTGGCAGATGGTATTTTTTATACGCCCGTGCTTACTTCTGCAGCTACACTTATACTTGGAAATGTATACACGTTATACCCGTTTCCACTGCCGTAGTAAAACCGGCTCTTAATCAAGCGTCGCGACGAGATTCTTCTTCTTTATCTCCTTCCTTCCTTTCTTTCCTTCGTACTTCCTTTTTTTGTTCTATATACATATACTATAAATTACTGCAAACGAGGGCATAATTACCGTGAAAATTTGCCTGGCAAAAAGAAAGACTGAAACTACTTTTCTCCTCAATATTAATCGACAATTTTATTCTATTTCTGGATAATCGAGTCAAACTTGCAAACACGTTAATTATTGTAGAGGATAAGATGGCCTGCTCGTTCTAATTACTTTTCGGAGTATGTGTCGTACATCGCCTATAATTCTACACAGGTATAATTATACTCGATGAGATCCGAAGTCTAGAATAATCCCGCGGCTGTTGCGCAACCTAGGGCTGAATGCCTGGATGCCTCCGATGCTTATGGCTGGCTCTCAACAGCTCTTGCCTTGCTTTCTAAACGTCAAACACGTGCGAGTTTAGTCACGAGTATACCTATATCGCGCATGTATCCCTTTCGTAAATTAGGTACATGGTACGTTATGTACTCTGTCGTCTATTCTCTCATCCTCGCCGTTGCCGGATTCCATGTTTTTGTCGAAAGATAAAAAAGTGACAGAGACGACAGCGTATGTGGTGAAAACATTGTTTATGCAAATTTTAGCTGGCCAATTATTTCAAACATTTTTTCCTAATACGTCGGAAAAAAAAATAAATAAATAAAGATAATAAAATCATTACACATCGATTTAAAATTGCTTCAAAATTTTGTTTCACAATGTTATTGTTCGGTTTATTAATTTTTTTTTAAATTGGTATATCATTGAATATTCAATTTTTCAATAATGTACTGATATTGTTTATGATCAACGAGTAGGACTATTAAAGAAGAAAAATATATTTCAGCGGATTTGTAAAAAACTGTTTTCCCAATAAAATATATCGAATGAATCTACCAGATTCTTGTCCACGTTTTTAATCAAATGTAAATAAGGATCGATATTCGAGCTCTTGTTTATAATTTTAATAAATCTCTGGTTTTCTAGAATTTTTAAGAAAATCATCCTAGCTTGCAAACGTGTATAAATTTAATATATACTTAACGTGTGGCTATCTCGTAGTAAAATCGAATGAAACGTTTTATCGTTCAACTAATTAACTTCGTTAAATACATTTTCCGATGGCCACATTTCCTCCCTATCACGCGTTGCTTCACTTCCGGATTTGCCTATTTTTTCAGCATCTCAAAGAAATTGACACGCTATTATTTGAAGCCCCTTTATTAACTTACAAAATATTATTTTCCCGGCCTAATGATCTTGCCGGCTTTTTAAAAACGCTCTATCATTATGTAACAAGATTACTGAGAATATAATGAGGTGACCTATTTAAAAAAATAGTAGATCACGTAGTAGTTGCAACTAATTCGCTGGCTCATAAATAGTTTGATACAAATTCGTGTGTAATCTTGTTATTTTGAGAGTCTTTTCATTAACGTCGATCGATCGTATAGCACATATTTACGTCACGTATCAATAGCAAAGTTGGGTATTTTATAATTTTATTATACACATATCGAGAGTAAAAAAAACCTCTATATTCACACAGGTCTGTCAATAATGATGATCGAAGCTTTGACTGAGTTGAAAATAAATCTATTGATTGATTTGACGAAGTTTTACATTCCGTCGAGGATGAGGAAAAAAGGTTGAATAAGTGGATTGGAAAAACACCAAAACAAGTTTTATACACCGATTGTTCTTACGGTTTTTTGTTTTTTTTCTTTGTTTCTTTCTCTCTTTCTCCGTCTCATCCGGTGTATAATTATTCCGAGTAAGCGTCATTCGTCTTAACCGCTTGCGTAGTGTTTTCGCCTTCTGTGCCGCAGAAGAGCTTTCACGGTGATAAAAGGAAGAGTTGAAAGGAAGAGGAGAGTGACAGTACGCAGAGTCGTTATCTTTACGCAAAATTAAGAGCACGCGTGCTGCAGCACGCAGCAGCAGCAGCAACAAGGTGCGTGCGTTGTTGAAAACGCTAAATACGAAAATAGATACTTGAACGCGAGCCAAAGTTTACTTCTGTTCCGACTCGTGTGAGGGGCAAAAACGACCCCGATAACAACTACGAACTCGGTTACCCTGCAGGCGTATTTATGCGATCTCACATGTGCACCTGGCGATGAGAATTCTCGGTGACAATTTACTCCCACTCATCTTGGCGATGATGCGGCGTCATCGAACCGATTCATTGCTTTGCTTGTCGCGACTTTGTATTTGGGATAGAAATATAGAAAGAGTAAACAATCGATGGGACAAAATATCGAATTTTTAAAAAAGCCAAAATACGATGTATAGAATTTAAAAATTTTCAAAGTCGAAGTATGGAGACGTGAAATATTAGAAAGGTCAGAACATAGGATTCCAAACTGTAGAATCGTCAGAATTCCTCTCGATAATATATAGAATCACATCACAGAACATGTTCCATGTTTGACCTTTCTATGCTTTGTGTTTCTGTATTTCGTTTTCTTATTATGTTGTCAATTTTCGGTACTTGAACTTTCCACATTTTTAAATTCTACGAATACAATTTTCGCGTCTATGAAAATTCGATACTCTGATCGTTCTATAAGTCAACAATTGCAGTTTTTTATCCCTACCCCTCTTTTTTTGAAACACAAATCTGCACGGAAGAAGGAAAAATTGAAATCATGTTTTGGTAAGCAGGTTTGATAAATAACTTTGCAAGAGATTTTTACAAGCGTATTTTTCTCTATTCCTAATTTCTTATTCTTTACAGTAAAAAGACAATTAATCCGCAACTTTGTGGGAATATTATCTGATAATCGGTGAACTGGATAAACAAACGACAAGATATCCACTTAGTTTTTGGAAACTAAACCCTTTTGAAATAATTCGGAGATTACAAAACAGTGATTTATTTTTCCGTGTTTCTTACACATAATGTAAATGAATGAGAGAAAGACTTGATTCCCTTTGTGCAAATATATTCGTAGAATTCATTAACCCCTTCAGTCACAAATTATTGTGCCAAGTCAACTTTCATAACAAGATTTTCAGGCTCGCTGATTAAGAATCTGAAATCAGATTTTGAAAATTCAAAATGGTGGATCCAACACGGCGGACGCAAAATTCAAATTTGATTGAATCCGGTCAAAAAACTCTATGCAGAAATTTCGGGGTCGCTGATTAAATTCGCCGTACCGAATTTTCGAACTCTCATTTCAAATTCGTAATCAGCGAGCCCAAAAATTAATAATTTATGTAAAACATGTATACGTGTAGAGAGTTAACTTTCTAGGAAATGAATTATTCACGATTGTTTTTCGATCAATTTGTTTCTAACAATAACATTGTACATTATATCGCAATAATTACCCCGGAGTATTGAATACCCATTAGTATACTATCAGAAATGAGAAATAAACCGCAAAGAAATATGTTTCCAAAGTTCTTTAAATGCACAAAAAACGGATATAAAATAGGTGGTAAGAATACTTATCACGATGACTCAAAGTAGACTTGGCGCGAGACTCTGCCGAGACTCTTGATAGGAACGAAGACCGATGAAGCGGTTGAATATTCAATATTGTGAGAATGACTATCTAGGAGATGCTACGTCATTTGTATCCACGTGTCGACATGTTCAAGAGGGATTTTATCGTAATGGAACGACTCAATTACATTCTCACTCCTGAGATATTGGCGTGTGAAACGTGTGCTTGAATGTGTAAAAAATAGAAATAAGAGAAGAACGACGCTAATTAAGTCGGGAAAGTTATCGCCGATAACGAAACATTTACAGCCGAATAATTATAATTTACAACTCCTCTACAATGACTTCGAAGATGTTCAGTTTTCAGAACATGGGTGTATATTCGTATAATCTTTTTCTCACCTCGAAAAAAAAAAAGAAGAAAAAAAACAAGCACAATATATTATACGGTATATTATCCCGAAAGCATAAAATAAATGTTCACTGCGTCAATTCGAGAGAATAATCTGAACGTAACGTTCAGTCAATGTCGGGTTTTATTAATGCTCAATGTACAAAATGAGGGTCCGCGGTGTTCTTCGATCTGAGAATCAGTGATTCGCATGATTGGAATAAAGATAAAGGAGATAAATCGGTATTTAATAAAAACAATACCAAAAAAAAACCAAACCTGATTCTGGAAAGTTTCTCGAGAGAAAGAAATCGGGATTTCGTTTCAAATAACCGCCATTACTTAGCATCTAAATGTATTATGTAAAGTACATCGCGTATGTATTTAAATGCGTACAGAATCTTCGAGTACGTACAACGTAGTTTTTTGGTACGATATTTATACATTATACGTTTCTCTCGGTCTTTCGGGAACCGGCGAGCCGTCCTCCCCTTTCTTTATGTATATGTATATATAATACGACTTTTACTGGAAAAGTTTTTCGGTGTTTCTCCACGTCCATATAACGTTCAAAGAGTGACGTTCATGACCGGCTGATAGCCATCGATGTTGCCGCCGCCGTTGCCCCTGTGCTTCAAAGCTTCGTTGACTTTTATTATTATAGCATATTTCAGAGACAGAGTTTATACGCTGGTTATGCGATACCTATAACGCGTCCGGCTCTCACAGATACTTCAAATTTTGCCAACCAAATCTGCAAGCTCATGTTTTCCCGTGTATTTATTACACACGCCCTGAACTCGACGGTCCGAAAAACGAACCAATCGATACCCTTAGTTTTCAAACATTTGGCAACGTTAATTTTTTAACTGCGCATGTAACTCCTTGAACAATCGTGTAGTGTAATGTTTATCTAGAAGATGTGCAAGGGAATTAAAAAAAAATAAAATAAAAAAGAACTCCGGATCCGTTTTGACTTACGCACGATTAGATATACTCGCTTTGAAACGAGCAGCAGTCTCGTAACTCGATATTGTGACTGTACCTATGCAAATAGATTGACTTTTACTGAAGAAGTTCGTCTGTGAATTATTTACACGTTACTACTTTCTGCCAAAGGATGTTTCAAGGATGATTCAGCGATTTTCAAACTTCTCAGAACTTTATGCGAAAAAACACTTGCGAATGGATAAATTACGTCGTGTACAATCTATCGACAACCCCTCAAGAAGAAACGAACCTCCAATTTTCCTGTATTTTCACATAAAGTTTGACTTGCGTCAATTATATAATCTTAGAAAACATTTATTCTGCCATTGTTCATTTTATTCGGAAGACTAATTTCTACTAAGTCAATGAAATAGTTTTTTTTTTTTTTTTTTTGTTCTGAGTAGTACATTTGAAATTGCCATTTGTTAATTATAACCAATACCGGTCCGAAATTGTTAACTTGAACGTTTATCGACGCCAACGCGATTGTAAAAGTCTTTTTCAATGGACTTTCAGAGAATGGTCTTCTGTATATAAACAACCCATTGTAAATTGTGTGAATTCGATTTGAATTTTGAACAATTCAATGCGATTTGAAACGACGCATCGATGACTTAACTTGCGTTACTAATTCCAGTATTTTCTATTTTCGTATTTTCAAACCGATCCTTACGTCTCAAATAATACGATAATTTGATAAGAATACTCAGTACAGGTACACGACTATCTCGCAATGAAAAATTATAAAAAATTATCTATTTTCCGTAAATAACCAAGCCTATCGTGGCTTGTGTGAGAAACGAACTAAGAACGGTATCTACATGGTGAATTTATGGCTCGTCGTTACACCGGGAATGCATTCGCTGCGTGCATGCTTTATACGAACACGAGCTGAGAATACGTGTGTGTGTGTGTATTATGCATCGGTGTGCGTTTTTGTACCATTGCGCGAGCAGTACGCTTGCACGAATGTCTAATGGCGTTGTTGCGCACATCGGGAAGTGCATGTCTCCATGGGTTTCCACCCCTGCATGCTCGGTGCTGCCACGTGTCGCGTGTCCAACCCTCGATAACAACTTTGCAGATATAGCTTTCAGGACTAGAGTCTAGTCAGCCCCGGGTCCGGGAACCGGGAATAAGGGGAACACGGAATAATTTCGCTCGACTCGGAATATTTTTTACCCGGTATCATCAATTTTTTCTAACGGCAATCGGAGGTTTCGCAGGGATGACCACTCTCGTTATAAACCCGCTCGTTATAAGGCCGCTGCTTGAAATTTGGGATCGAGAGTCTTCCGTGTTGCCAAGATAATTGTGGGACGGGATTTCTTTCATGGTAGATTTAAAATTTTATTATAGTATTTATTACGATACAACAAGAAACAGAACTTCGTGCACTTATAGCGTAGCGTCTATTTTAGCTTCAATGATGGCGTTAGTTAAAACAAGGTATCGGTGTTATAGCTCGAGAGAAGAAAACCATGGAATACCAATTGTCTAGAGGGTCAACTCAGTCTATATCTTAGGTCTATCTATATAGTTAGCCTCTCTCTCATTGGCTTCTTATATTTCTTACATGCTGGACCCTGCGTGAAAATCCCTGCAGTTGAAAAATCTACGGACTGACTGTCAATTTTTAGAAAACATTTAGAAACTTGGCATTACGTAGAGACGTGTTACAAATAACTTTGAAAATTTATTTTTTAAATCTTGAAACAAAAAATTTTCACCGCGTATTTCTTTAATAAAAAGAAAAGATGAGGATATAACAAGGATGAAAACTATTCAACCATGCATACGAGAAATCACGTGTCAGACACATCTGGAAAATTGTCTAAATTGCCTTGAAAGATGTCGAATACCCACGGTGTTTTCTTTAACTGAATTTCGGCCTATGTATAAGTGCGATATTTGAAATTTCTAGAATCTAATTACTTCCTTTATATAGCCCCGTAATCGGCAATATAACTATAGTCGATTGTGCAGCGGAATAAAAAGTTATTGCTGTGCGAAAAAAACGTTTATCGGGTCTCTCTTACCGTAAACGCTTTTCAATACCGGCTTTTTTTGATTCTCCTGAATAATTTCAATCCTCTCCAACCATAATGCCATCAATACGAGTCGAGGTATAAGTGCACGTACAAGGTACATAATACAAAGGACCTGTGTCGTTGGGTTGAGATGAGATGCATGAACCGGGCAGGAAGGGAAGAGGAACAAGCCCGAGATTCGGTCGGGCTTTGTTGTCCGCGTCAGGATTGAATTATTGATTGTTATCGAGGCTGAATCGAAATGCAAATTGCGCCCTGAAAATCGGGCGAATGTAATAAGCCACGGAACCGTGAAGCCCGCCAAGCTTATACCGACGGCGAAACAACGCCCGAGGGTTCGAATCGATTCGTGAAATGCGTCAAGTATTATAAAATATTCCAGCTCGCCGGAAGTACTCAGTTTTCGATCAATCCCGAATTCGCGACGATTTTGCCACGATCGAAGCGAAATTGGCACTCTGCGGTGCACCTTGAATGGCGGCGGTTTTTCATTTTCGTTTATGCAAGGTGTTCCGTAATTCGCGGTATCGTTAGTCTTGGAAATAGGAACAGCGAAGTATTGTATGGTATTTTAGGTAAAATTTCTAAAAAAAATTGGATGTCTCACCACTTGGGACATGCGTTTTTACTCACCTTCGAACGACTCAAAATTTGGAAATCAGGATCTTTGAAGTCACTGATTACGAATATGTAGTGAATATTAGAGAATTCAAAATCGTGGCACCAACGCAATTGAACGATTTTATTTGCATGAAACTTGGTATTTAGGGGTTTCTGAGGTCCCTGATAACGGATCTGAAGTCAAAGTTCATAAATGCTGAATGTCTGACTCTTTGTAGTTAGCGTTCTGAATTTTCGAATTTTGACTTCAGACATGTCGTCAGCACTCTGAAAACCCTCAGGTACCAAGTTTAACCAAAATCAAATAACTTCTTGCATTTTCCACGGCTATATTGGATTCGCCACTTTGAATTCTCAAATTTTCAGTTCAAATCCGTAATCAGAGACTTCAAAAATCACCGATTCTCAAATTTCGATCCAATCAGAGGTAAGAAAAATGCACGCTCCTTCTCCAAATATCATGCGATATATTATAGATATAGTATATTGTACACAGTAATTTCACCGATACTTTATTATCCTCACATTTTTCACCCACAACATTGCCACGGGCTAATTACTGTCCGCGACTTACGGGACACCCTGTATGCTCGGAGCTGCGTAAACTCCTCGTGTTTATAATCGAGGGGTTAACCTGCATTCTGCGTGCCGCGATGGGGTTCACCATACACATATCAACACATCTCGCTTCGAGACTTGCTGCTGCACCGCGCACACAAGCGGGTCTCGAAATGGTTTTCATCTCCGAGAATGAAAGGCTTCCAAGGACCGCAAAAGACTTGAAATGGAATTCTCGTCACTCTTCAACTCGGTTCAAAAGACTGTTCGTTACACAAAAAGAAATTTCAAATGACCTCAAGTGAATTTCAAAAGAGTTCTCTCTGTGTGCACGCAGACCGAACACCGCGAGTCTACGCATACATAGGTATTCATCTTTATACTTCTAGAACGACTTGCGTAACACTTTGGGAAGTTTTGATTGAAACTTGCCGGCTTCATCTTACGTGGATATTATAATATTTACGGAATAGCGACTAGCAATGCAGAAACAGATTTTTCTAAGTCGATCAAAAATGGTTACAACTTCTGCATATATATATCAAACGTAGCTCATATTTTTAGACATTTATGTTGGTAAAACAGCTTTCTATATCGATATAAGCTTGGATAAATCTGACAAAAATTTGGGATTAAAGTTTTTCGTGTCTGTGTATTGACATTGTTGACATGCTTGATATACAATCTGTATAAAAAATATAGGGTTAAATTACGAAGTCTATGTAGGTACTATAGATAAAATATATAAAGTGTCGATTTTGTTCCGGTCGTGATAAAATCCAAGTTCATAAAAAACCATGTATTTGTTTACCGCTACTTCCGAAGAAGTGCGATTTGAGGACGCGGTTCCGGGGTTAGGAACGGCGGATGTACACGGGCGGGCGTTTTTGCCATTCGTTGTCCCATTAGCCGGGCGAAATCCTCGGGTTTTGTTATGACGATAGGACTGGGAGGTCGGCGGTACCTGGTAACTCGAGGAACTTGGAGAACAAAGGGCCATGAAGGTATTATAGGTTGGCCCGGAGTCTGGTGACCGGGTTTCTCCTCCTCGCGGGTCGCCGTATATCCTCACATATCACGGACCAGTTTAACCGCACATAACCACCATCGTCGCCGTTCCTTAGTTCTCTCTACGATATACGTTGTACCACATACATCAGCGATATGGATATCTGCGTTACAGGCGTCTATTTAAACCAGTTCACTATGATTCGATTGGCATAATTCCGTTGGAGCATGGCAAAAACGTTGTAATGTATATATATGTATGTTAGGGTGTTTTAGAAAAAAATAATTGACGATCCCCTAAAAAGTTTGTTTAGGTTAAAAGACAGATTCTGTGAAAAAACTGAGCGTCATACGTTATCTGGAAGATCGCGCTCGTTTGATATTTGAGTTTCTTTCACATTTATTTTTTAATTTGAGAAGAAACACGTTCCAGCATTTCAATCATTATTTTTTTCGAGACATTCATATTCAACCCAAAGATCACGATCCATAACACAATATATCGTATCAACCGGGAATCTTATTCTCCTAAATTAAAAGTTCATGTTAAGTTGTAACTATTTTATGAGATTGAAGTATTAATAAAAAAAAAAATCGTCAGATACATTGCGCTTGTCAAATATCGACTGGAGACTTAGCATTACAAGTGTGGGTTTTCTTTGAGACGTAAATTGATATTACGATTGATGTGAACGATAAAAAAAAAATCGTTTACAATACTTCATATCTTAAAAAAAGAAAAAGTGAAAAATTAACTGAGCGCAATCTTCCACGTAACGTAAAACGCTCATCTTTTGACAGATTTCTTGTTTCCTAAACAAACTTTTTAGGGTTTGCCATGATGGAAAATCGCAAACGATTTTTCACTGAAACATCCTAGAACATACATTGACGTACCGATAAAAAAAAACTGTAAGATTCTCGTGTGGAAGGTAGAGTTTTTTTGTTTTTTTTTTGCTACGACGATAAGAGAGGAACGAAACGAGAATTGCACACGAAATTCATGCACGCAACGTTCTGGACATCAAAGAAGAGTTTCTGGACACGAAGAGAAGGGCTTAATTGTTTCCGAAAGTGCGCGGGGATCTGCAAAATGAAAACAAGGAATGCGTGTTTGAATCGTCAAAAATAAAGGTGCGGAAAATATGATCATGTGTAATTCTCCCCATTTTAACCTGCGGAAGAGAGGGACAGAGAGAGATGAAGAGTGAGTGAAACGTCGAGCGACGAGTTTAATTAAAATGCGAATAAATTTTCGGCCCGTTTCAAGCCGCCCGCACAGGTGGTGGTGGTGGTGGTTGGTGGTGGCTGGTAAGCCTTTTACTCGTTTTCCCTGTTTCGCGGCTTTTGCCCCACAGGCATCGCAGCTGTGCGAAGGATTAAAAATATCATCTATATACGACGAGTTTACTGCTGCGGAAGAGTTGTAGACAGTTATAATAATTATTACAATGATGATGAGGAGTGAGGGATATTTTTCAAAACGTGGCATAACAAATTAATAATTTTCAGACGTTTTTGTACAAGTCGGCCACGCAACGGATTAATAAAGTGAATGAGCCGAACCGTCTAATTGTAAATCAAAATTTATGTAAAAGAAAGAACGATGTAAAAAATGTATTCAACGGTGTAGAAAATGAACCGGAAAACATTGAAATAGGATGAAAAAGACCAGAGTTTGATTATCTTGAACTTGATAATCTCAAGAATTTTTCAAAACTTTTGTCAATGTTCAAGTCCGGTATTAAAAAAAAAAGTCTGTAAATTAGTTTTTGTATTTATATTTAGTCGTCCAACGTATTATACACAAAAGTACACAGAATATGCAAACGGAACTATATAGATGTGAAACCGACAGTTCTCTCAAGATCTGCTTAATATTAAACACAGTTAAATTGTCCAATTGTACAGATACCATTTAGCTTTCGTTAGGTATTCCAATTTTCTTACAGACTTATCACGTCGTTGCGTCATCGGCGTAAATAACGTTGATGTTGAGATTCGAAACGTTTTTCTGTCTCTTTTCCTAAATTTCGTTGTCAGACGGCGGTGCCGATTCACGGGCATCCTTAACAACAAGAGCGAGCTTGCGTGCTTATTACGTACACAAGTGCTTTTTCACTCGTTTATGAATGAAACCCGGAAGTCGAGAGCTTTTCGCGGGTAAATCTTGCTCAGATGGTGGAAGCAGGGAAGGCGAAACGTACGCGTGGACATCAGCCGGTGACTCACTCGGCACAACGATTGTGTACGAAACTATTAATACCCGAGGGACCTGGCGAAGTCCGACACGCGTTCGCTCTTCCTCATCTTCAACTTCATCTTCGACTTCATCTTCATCTTCGACCTCCCCCCTTTCGTCCCACGTTTTATCTCTTTCTCCGACGGTCTCTCGTTTCCTTTTTTCCTTTTTCCGCGCTCTTTGCTGCAACTTTTTCTCCGCGGTATGAACGCGTGAAACTATCTGTGACAACTATAATACTTTTATACACATAGACATGAAAAAGCTCGCGCACGGAGAGAGAGAGGAAATTACTGGGGCACAATAAGACGTCGGATAAAAAATAGACACCGACGCTGCTCAGCGGCTGTCACGTGTGTTCTCTTCTTCTAAACTCCTCCGGCGCCTATATTTATCGGCTAAGCTTCCCCTCGAAAATCTCTCCATACTCTCGCGGTTGTTGTGCCGTATATAGTGGCCGTCCGCTGCCTCAGTCACTTTGTCAATCGTCAAAACCCACCAAGTCCGGAGTCCCGAAGAGACACAAATTTTACAACAAATGTTCGTCAATTTGCTCAATTCGTCTTCAAGCTCTCCGCTCATTCACGCGTAGAAAAATACTGATACAACAAATTTTTTCGAAAAAGACAATCCGATAAATATGAAAAAAAGAACGTGATTCAGCAAGAAATTTTCGAACTAAATTATGTACGCGTGTATTTTGTTATTATCGATATTTCATGTTACACTGTTCTTCAATTTTTTTTTTTTATTCAAGTACAGCTAATGAATCAGGATTGCCCTAACGTACACAAACGTATCGGTAGAATTTCGTGAAAGCGAACGATGCCAGCGACGCTTCGCCGCCGTCAGATAGGCAACCGGAGATACATCTTACACGTGGTAAGTATCGTCCGGTGTAACGAGGGTTGCCTATCCGGCGGCGAATCGTTGCTAGCATCGTTCACTTTCACGGAATCCTCCCGTTATTATATACTCAATATTGTATGTGATATTATATCAAGTATTATACGAATATGTTGTATCAGCGGCTTCTCTGTGCTTGCTGCATGCAGTCACGTTTTCTCTCGACGTAGAGTGCACGAGCAAGTCTGCGCCCCTCGACGAAAAAATCAATACTTATGGTACATAATGAAATCAATGCCACATATGCCGGTTTCAAATGCTGTATTCAACGGACGCGCCCTTCTCTCCGGGGAAGTCGAAGCACCGCGGGCAAAAAATTTGAATTTCGATTTCGCGGGGATTGAATTAAACGGAAAATTAAACTACACTCCTTTATCGTACACATCGTTCCTTTTGTATACTATACCCATGCGCATACACGTGTTATACCCGTACAATCGTACATATATACGTTATTAATATCAACTGATTGCGAAACTTTGAATTAAAACGTTCACGTTCCACTGACGTATTGTTATTTCATTTAAAACCCCATTCCGCGAACTTTTCTTTACAGGTATAATCGGGGAAAAGTTGGGGTATTTAATACGAGAAAAAAAATCCATCCTTATCGCAGTTCTAAAGCTTTTTTTATGATTGGGCTGCACCAGTTGATCGCACAATTCTGAGAATTTATCGAATGGTTGAAAATTAATATCAATAAATATGATATTTATTTCACCCGTAAATTGAATAAACACGCATGAATAGCACAAAATCGACAAAATTGTACAGTCGTAGCTGTTATACAGCCTTTAAGCATTTTCATTTTTTCACCTAAGCTCGTGCGTGTATGTAAAAAGTCTTATAGAACGATGTCCAGCCGTCTGTATAACAGTGTAAGTGCGGAGTGACAAACTGTGTGGATTTATAACAGTCAGCTCGCGTGTCTCGATCACTTTCATTCAATTTCACCCACGTTTACTGCCCGTTAAAGTCTCTCGCACGTTGTAGGTACCTACCTAGATAAACTCTTATCCACGTATAAAATATACATATACACATGTTAAACCTATGTGTATAAATGTTAAACCTACCAAATGTGTTTCTCGTCGTCGAGCGTAGAATTGTTATGCATATACGTCCTGAGTTATTAAACGCGATTCGCTCTACCGATAAGCAAATCAACCCTTCGCTTAGCTTTGACGCAGGTAAATTGTGCCGGTGAAACCCCTTCGTTTCAGCCGTTCCTGCATTGCTTTTATTATTAAACCTACTTAGAAACCTCACGTACCTACCTGTTTATGTACCCCTTGAATAACGTCTATTCACCCATAATCGTTGTGTGTACATGTGTACACGATCTATACATATATGTATGCACGACGACAACTATATACGTAACATACATTATATACATCATTCTCCCCCTACGATATCGTTTCACCTGTCGAGATAATTACGTATGCATCTATGTAAGCGATACGTGTATATATATATATACATATACACATACACACACAGCTATAGGTTATGCAATTATTCAAAACGGTTCTACACCAAGTTTTCCGCATAATTAACCATTTGCTACGTTGAATAGCGAATGAAGTATACGGATCATTATGTAAATGGGATTGTGATGATTATGGTGATAAGGTTGCGATGATACGTTCACGATTCGAATACCGCGAGGGTTCAAATATACGGGTATAAGCTGTTGCACCCACTCACCGAAGATTTTGTTTTATCTTAAAACGATTTTACTTATATCGTGGACATTGTGCAAAGTTGGGAAATTTTGTGTTTGGGCACTAGAGTTCGATTGATTTTGTAAATTTGAATGAATATTTGTACCGCTGAATTGAATTTCCACAGTCGTTCGACGTTCCGAACGTTCTTATTTATGGAATTTTGAATTAGCGAATATTCGAAAACAGGTTTGGAAAATCTAATTTTTCAAGCATGTGTTGGCAAGAATTATTTTTTGTTAGAAAATGTTCAATCCCAACTATCCGAAAATAAAAACATCTAACAAATCATTCACACTTATAATAACATGATCGTAGCGAATTCAAGTTTCTCCATAAATTTCAGCAACCTCTTCGGATCAATCGTTGAACATTTTCATTCGTTCTAGCTTTTGCATTCCTCGTTTGTAATAATTAGTTGATAATTAATGAAACTTTTATGATTGAAATGTTCTGACGATCTAATTCTCGATTTTAGCGACTTCAGTGTAGAATTGAGAGGAGAAGTCAGTGATTCTGAGCTGGAGAATTTTTTGGACATGTCGGTTACGTTGGGAGTACAACCTCCTTAAATGTCGGCGATCAGAGGAGAGAAGATTGTTTTTCTCTCGTTATATTTTAGGAACTCGAATTTCTTCCTCAATGTACTTGAAGCTGAACGTATCTAACCATTGATCCAGAAATATCACTCCATTTGGCACAAAAAATGTGGTTCTTATTTGTTTTTTCTGCCCTTTTTTTTGCCACTCTTCCACGTTTCAGGAGGCATGGTGGAGTCTCGCACCAAGTGTGTTATAATTGAAACGTACAGGCTGAAGATACGTACGGAGTTTGTGTGTAGTCGAAAAACTTATTCTCTAAAACATGCCCAAAACATCTGAAAATCGTCGAAAAAGTGTTTCTTTACTCGAACAAAGGCATTTTGACTGAATAATTTTATTTTAAAGTCAACGAGTCAAAGCTCATTCATTAATCCAACGATATTACGATTATATCGTATCACATTCACACTGCATCCCTTTTCAAAATCCTGTAAAGTCAACATCGAAAATTGCTCGTCACCAGATGTCACTGGAGTCACGATTACTCCAGAAGCTTCTCCTGGCATACCGTATCAGAAGTTGGACACAAATAGGCATCTACAGACTGTGTCGCATCGTCTTCTTTTCTCTTCTTCTTCTTCTTCTTCTTCTTCTTCTTCTTCTTCTTCTCCTTTGATGCATAGACGAAGACACGTCAGTCGCGTACAGCGTCGCTGTTTCTCCAACTTCTAGGACCGGTTTTAACCGCGAGAGCGCGCCGACAGATGTCGACCAATCAATTTTTCACGCTCGGCCAGGTATGCAGTTCCTTATAAACCGAGACCTCAGCTTCGGCTCTGCTCAACCTTCTGTGCTCACAGAGAGGATTTCTCTGATTCCGCGCCCTGCAGCTGAAATTGACTTTTATGGTAGTAGTCAGAAAAGCTCGGATTATTGGATCCCTTTATTCACGTGCAAAGCAGGAACTCGCGTATCTAACAACAATTCTCAAATGAAATAATTGCCAAATTGAAATACCTCGGTGTGAATTGGAACTTTTTTTTTTTCGATTCTCGACATTTCGTCTACTTTTTATTATATTTATTATCAAAATTTCAACTGATTGTCGAGATCGCTGGAATATTCTAACTTTAGAAAATTTGACGCTGTTCTTTTTCGAAAAAAATTTCTGCGACTCCAGGTTAAAAAATATCAAACTATATCATTGAAGAATTCCGGCAAGAATCTACTTGATTTTTGAATGATACTAGAAATTTGTGTTTCAAGTTTTCAAATCTTACAACTCAAGGTTCAATACGTCTCTCGTTAAATTTTCATTTCACAGAATCTGAAGATACTTATCGTCAGGCTTTTGCCTTTCGTTTGTACCTAAATGTAAAACGTTTGGTCAAAAAAGTTTGTTCCGCTCTTTTCACCCCCACTTAGAGATTTCCGCGCATGATCGCCGTTTCTGCAACTCCAGAGAGATCAAACGAGTACGATGGATGCATATACATATACGTAGATTATACACATTTGTATAGGCGATGCGGTATACGTGCACGGGGGCTATTCGATGTTTTTTTTTTTATTAAAAGGAGAAAAACGTGTAGTAAAAACAAAGTATAGGTACACAATACGTATGACTGCGTATAACGCGAAGGAGCGAAAAAGGTTTCTTCCACTTCTCGTGCTGCACTCTGCGGCATCCCTTCCCCACTTTCCTCCCTCTTGACTCTCGGGGAGACTGCGAGACGGATCGACTCTATATTATGCAAACACACGCTCTGTCAACACCCCCGCAACGGGTCGTTATGTACATATTAGAGTTATACATATATATATAAATATATATGTGTCTCTTGTGTGATGTACGCGTAAGTTTGAGTAGATGGTACGAAGCAGCTGCAGAACAGCGAGATGCGGCACGAAAACAATACAAAATTTTTTATAATAATTCACTTTCGGTTGCTTCCTGTTCTTCTATTTATAGGAATAGGAATTTTTCAAACTTGTCAATTTTTTTCGATGGCGCATAATCGTTATTTGTATAATAATTTATTAAAACAAATTTCATGCTTTTCCTGGTATAAATCGTTAACTCGACGGACAATGAGTCGATCTTTAATTCAAGATCTTAAAAATTTGCAGTGAATTATTGTTTATCCGTTATTGGAAATCCGAAAAAATTATACAATCATTGAAGAAACCTTTACCCCGAAAGAATTTTTTTTTTGTAAGAGATTTAATTAATCTCTTTTGTTAACCGAGATTCGTTCTCCGATTTTATTGTATATAATTGAAAAAAAAGAAAACACTCAATTTTGCTATTTTAACCATTGTTCTTGACTGACAATGAAATTTCAAATAAGACCATAAAATATCGGAGAGAAAATTGCTATTTGCCTCGATATTTATTTAGGTTTATCGTTTCACAATTCCATCGAGGAATATACACGCAACGTGATGCAAAATAGAAGGGAAAGATATTACGAGAGAGTTATTCCCGTGCCAAGGGTATGCAGAAATCGGCTCTCTGCACAGAATCTGCGACTGTATGTATACATATATATACACATACGTATGTACTTGCAAAGGGATAAATACGCGAACTTAACCATACATACATGTATAATATGGGAGATGCATTCGCTGCTACGCAGAGTTGAAAATTTCATTGGAACCGCCCTTCGTTGACGGGGGTTCGGGATGGGGATGAGGGGATGTGGATGTAGAAGTGGAACAGGAGGCGGCGGGAGGCTGAGGTCCAATCTAGCCGAGGGTAGCTCGAGCGGAAGGAGAGGAGAGATAGAGAGAGAGAGAGAGAAAGAGAGAGAGACAGAGGGAGAGAGGATGGGAGGGAGGGAGGGTGAAAGTTTCGATTGAAAGTCGGTATATCAGGCGCCCTGCAGGCAGGCGTCCTCCTCGAACCCCCCGCGTATATAGGAACGTTCGAATTGAGTTACGTAATTGCCGTTATATCGTTCGGGCGCGAATTGCGAATTTTCTACGACGAGGCGACGCGAGTTTTGCTGTATAAGCTGCAGACTTGTAGCGAACGAACGCAAATTGATTCGCGTATAGGTACGTATAAGCCGACGCGACGTGCCTTTATTGCATACGCTTGTAGGTTACACGCGCATTCGTGGAAGTCAAATTTTAAATATCGATAAAAGAATTAATTAGTTTGCTGCGCGCTGCGGAATTGCGGACGTATTCAATGAGAACAGAGTTTACTTGGATAAATGTTTGGCGAAATAAATGTTTTCTTATTAATGTCAAACGTTAGTTGAGCCAAATAGTGACGGGTGGAAATTTTTTTATTGTTAAGAAATCGTATCTGGCTCAACTAAAATTTGATTTATCGTAACGAAATGTTTAACTCGATATATTTAAATATATACGTTTGTTAACGGTAAATAAAGTCTGAATCCGAAATTTGGAGGAAAAAATGAAAAAACGATTTTTCGTTTACGCTGAGGATATTTTTTTTTTTACCATTTTTCCACTTATCATGATTGTTGATTCAGAGTTTCAAACCGTAATGACCGGTTTATATTTACTAATTCATTTAACAGTATAAATATTTAATTAAAAGATTCGTCCTTTTTCAACAGCCAGGAACCATTGCGGTTGATTAATTATTGATTCGAAATTGCAATGCTGCGATAAAGTTGGGACAATAATGTTGAAATGTGTGATGGTTATTGGAAAACGAGAAGGTTGGGGTGAAAATTCCGAAGTGAATAATAAATATTCAGATTTATCGTTGGTAAAAGCACTCGCTGAATTGTTTAAATTTCTGCCGAGCATTCACGAGGTAAACATTCCGATTGATTTTCATTAGGTATAAAAATTTCGGCAGATTTCACCTCCGCTTGATTTCCAAGAACTTCAACTATCAAAATACATTGTCCGCAGACTTTTGAAGCAGATCTCAACGGACTGATTTTTCGAAAATGAACAAAATTAAAATGGAACGAACCAAATGGCTGTCGGTAGAAAAATTGCAAAAATTCACCTGCAATTTTTTCAGCCATCCATTCGAATTAAGCCCCTTCATAACGCCTGATGCACACGAATTTTTCGTAACTTGATCCCTCGGAATTTCGAACCGCGGATTGCAGCCGGTCGAGTTGGCAAGGAACGCGCCATATCCGTAAATGTGTAAAACTAATCCTGAGGGTGGAATGGGGGGGGAGGAAGCATACGGCGTTTTGTGTTGCTCGTGCTTAGCCGTGGGAACAGTGTAAGCAACGTCGCCGGCTGTCACAGGAAGGCCTGGAGGGTTCCTGTAGGATTGAGAGTGGGAGCAAAAGTAGGGGGGGAAAATTGGGAGATGGAGAACGGATCCCGGGTCCTGTGAAACGGTGGGACGAAGTCTGACGGTCAATCAATAACCATCACTGGTTCGTTTAGTAGTTTACGCTACATCGACTTGCCTTCCTTAACGGTGAATGGTCTACGAAATCAAAGGTGGGAACACGCGAAAAACAGGTTCTAAATTTTCAGAACCTAGATTTCCAGCTGTTATCTTCGCCAATGACGGGGAACTTGAATGAAGAACGTGATGAAGAGACGAATATGACCAACTTCGAACCACAGAAGCTGAGTTATCAACGATTCGACAAATGATTGCATAATTAGAAACGCTCAAAATGGCTGAAATCTGATCATTTCTATCAGAAATTCTCTGGCAATATTAAACAAATCTTTGTTATTTAAAAAGTCTGTTTTTATCCACTGTGCAGGTAACTATTGATAAACATTCTGGCAGGCCATATCTGTATTGTGAGCAAAATAGGTTAAAAATCATTAGGATCGATTGAAAAACGCAGGAGTTTAATCTTTTCGAAAGCTAAATTATATAACCTTTTCGCAAATACTTGATATTTTAAGTTGTGCGATTCGAACTTCCTCAGATTCTTTTTCATCGCTTGTGATAAGAATGTTGTTCAATTCGTTTACACCGTCATTGACACAAACAACACCTCTGCAAGTTATTTAAATGTTTTTTTTTTTTTGTCTCGTTTCCTAACTTTTGAATGAGACGGTGGGTCCCGTTCGTCTTCAAACATTTGGCCGACGAAAGCGTCGCGACGCCGACTCGCGCCGCCGTCCCCAGTGAATGGAGGAGGACAAGCGCTGCACGTGTGCCGCCGCCGCCCCCGCCCTTGTGTAACCTGTGCAAAGTCCTGCTGGAAGTTTGTTTAGGAGCGCATCAAAGTGCGGCAACCGGTTGCACCAGTCCGCCCTAACTCTGTTTGTCCTCCTTCCAGGGCTACTAAACTCAAAACTCTACGGGGATTCCCTCGGGGAATGGGGGCGGCGAATTATTAAGAATGCATCAGGTGTACAGTCCGGTCGAAACACTGTCCCTGCCAAAGAATCGCGAAATTAAGACTGAATAACTGCGGCGCAGGTTAATCGAGTTGAACGATGTGAAAACAATGTTACCTCGATGCGGTGGAACAGGAAAGAATCAACGTATTCACACGAAATGAGTTCAGTTATTAAAAACTTTTCGGAATAATAATATTATTCCTTTTTTTTAATGGACAAATCTGTTACCATGATAAATTCGATTCAGCCGGTTTTTTGTAGAATTCATTATTACTAACAAAATGAATTACCGTTCATCGAAATTGGTCGTAAACCAAACAAGTTCATTCATGTGATCCGTCTTAGATAATTGATACCGAATTATTTTGATTATAATTGATAAAACTTGTCGGAACCTAAGCGATTCTGGGAACATTTTACCGGTCAGCATTTGTCTTGTGATCCGCAATTGGTTGGATAGTGATTAGTTGGCGAATCGTGAACAGTTGGACAAACGGCGAATGGTAGTACGTATTCTGAATTGCCTAAATGCAGGCGTATTTTGACTGAACGTATTCTGAATTGCATAAATGCAGGCGAATGTCAGGTGAATGTATCGTAAATTGCCTAAATGCAAGCGGATTTCGATAAAATGTACCATGAATTGCATAAATGCAGGCGAATTTTCGTTAAAATGAACTCTAAATTTCGTAAATGTAGGCGGATTTAGGTAAAATTTGTTCCAAGTTGTATAAATGCGGGCAGATTGAGTGAGTGTTGAATTGTCCATATAAAATTTCGGCTCTTGAAGAATCAATACAGAAATCAGACATATCAGATCCCGATCTCGACTAAAAATGCGAACAAGAGTTTTTGACCCGACTATCCGGATCGGTTTATACCTTAAATCTCGGACCGTTTCTAAGGCGTATGGATATAAGGTCGTTTTGCACGCAAGGCCACCGAGCTTTGGGGGTATTTTTGGTAAATTCGTGAATCACCGAGCGGATAGAGACGCGGTTTGAACCCTTGTAACATCAAACAAGCCCATCATGGTCGGCCGGTGGGTTTCGGTACCAGAAGCCCTCAGGTGGGCTCAACATTTACATGCATGCGCGTGTTCGGCACGCTGTTCGTCTCCTTCATTTACTGGCTCGGTTGAGTTTCGACCCCAACGATTTGTCGGGTTAAATCCTTACACACTTTACCTCCTATACCTATAATCGAGTCCGCTGTAAAACATGCTTGCACAGCTACCCCCGAAATCAAACATTTACCCAACCGTTGCTCATGAATTATCTACCGCCGCAACTTGCCGAATAATTGAACTTCGATCAGTGAAAGCTCTTCAATTATAATGTCATACATTATCCTCATACTTTCGTGCATCGATATCGGAATGACAAATGGATGGTTCGACACGCAGGGATAAAGGATTTGTTTACTTTACCAATCGTGGCGACGGAAACATTTCTTTTTTCAATGGATTTGAGGGTAAAAAGTGACCATTGTAGGAAAATAATTTTGGATTATTCAGGGAAATTGCATTCAATTGAATTGAAAATACATTCCATCGATAACGTTTGATAGATTCGTGAAGATTTGTTTTACTTTCTTTGCACTTTGGCCAGCGAAGTCGATCAAAGGTGAATTGTGAATATAAATATAAATGGCGTATTCTGTTGTCCGTGAAGGATATGTACGTATAATAAAAGCGGTATTATGCATGTGAAGTCTATAAAAAAATTAAAAATAAATTTGTAAACAGGTTTCGACATGAAAGACGAATTTCATTACATAATAATTCTCGAGAACCCTCGTATAATAGTATGCATAAGTATATTGGTCAGAAAAAAAAGAGAAGAGGAAAAAGGCAAAATAAAATGAAAAATCCACCTCTTTCATTTTGTGACTCACTTCATGGTACTCGTATAAAAGCGAAAGGGTGCAAGGGTGAGCATCGTCCATTATGATATGTATATATATATATATATATATATATATATATATATAAAAGGGGAGGCGGATTTCTGTAGGTGTATATTATAAGCGAAGGGAGACGGTGCCACGGCAGATAAAGATTTCGAGGTAAAAAGAGAAGTGGAATTAATCATTTCAACGACAAAAGGCAATACAGACGATGGAACAGCTGTTGGACCCGCCTTTCTCAAACGAACAAATTGCCCCGTGACAAAGGGAACAAACCGAGATAACAGCGAGATAGGAAGTGAAAGAGAGGTGAACAGGTATAATACTCTACATAGGTTTGCTTTTTTTTCCCTTTTACCTTCTTTTTTGTTTCGTCTCAACCCGTTGATAAAATATCCTCAGCGTGAATTATGAACGCCGGTTTACTCCATACTAATCTTCTTTTTTTTTTCTCATACTCTCTCTCTCTCTCACTCTTTTATTGCTTGATATTTATTCACCTGTCATTGGCACGGCATATTATGCTCACCAATGTATAGGGCGTTCCATGCCAAGTCAAATAACAACAAATTTTGCAATCCAATTCGGTGAGAAGTATCACGAAAAAATGATTGTTCCTTTTGTTTTGTTTCATAGAAATATCTTTCTTTATATTGATTTGCAAGTACCTGCAGAAATTGCGTATCGGATGTCTTTTGGAGCACTTCAAGCCATGCCCCTTGCGTTACTTTTGTCCCGGAATCGAAAGAAGGGAAGAAGGTCGCGGATTTATGTAGGGTGCGGTCTTCTATAGTGGATGGCGCGAAATACCGCGAAACCGCAAAGCCGCAAGTCTGCGGTTTGCCCCGTGTCTGCATAAGCTGATATACGTATATTTTCGCCTGTAAAATTCAAGCGCACTTAATAATAATTAAGCTGCTAAAGCAGCTACAAAGCATAGAATTATGACATATATTTCTAGGCTCTAGGCAGTGTGAATATGAAAAATTTATTTAAATTTTCGTTCTTTGTTCACTTATTATCGCTTTCGTGTTTGCTTCTCCTTTGACTTTGTTTTTTTTTTTTTTTTTCATCTTCTTTTTCGAAACCAAAAAGCTATTTACACCGCGTTCAAATATATCGAACGTAAAAGTGAACAAAGTTCGGATAAAAACGAGACTAATTATACGAAGCCTTGTAACAATTTCAAAGGCCTTGTTATTACATCGTCCGTCGGTTCATTTTTATCGCTTCTCGGTATCGTTAATATTCTTCATTCTTTACTTTCTATTTTGCAAATTTCGTACATAGTCACGCTACGCGATCGTTTCGCGAATTAATTTTATACCCTGTCGAATATTCACGGCGGATCGGCGAATTTTATGCAGCGGGGAAAAGGGAAGAAGAAAGTGAGAGGGTGGAGATTGTAAAAAAAAATAAATAAATAGAAAAAAACAGCAATAGAGGGTGTAAAAAATTCAAGCCTTTCTTCTCCGTCTCTCTTTTTTTTTCTTCTCGTCCTGTACGAAGGACAAAATTGCTCCACAGGTACTTCAAAGCTTCGTTTGCGCAAAAGTTTCGTTTCGCACGCGATTATACATAAATATATAATAAAAATTCATCCGACGGCCTGAAATTATTATACCTTTACCTTTTTTTTTTTATACGTATTAAAATCTGTTCAACGGTGATTGATTATAAAAAATATTGAGGAAAAATATTGCCTCGTCAAATTTTCATTGATATAATTATTCGATTGCCGCGTTGCATTTGCAGATTTAAGAATATAATAAAAACAAAAACAAACAAATCAATGAATAACGAAACAAAATCAAACCGGTCTTACAACGAGACAACGTGCAATAAATAATTACCCTCTTATTCTCAAAGGTTATTGTCGCCGCGGTTTCATTTCTCTCGGTTTATACTTGATCCATCGGCAATTTCCATCGATTTGACCCCCTCGACACCGTCTCTGCGTCCCATTAACTTGTCTATAAATAAGGGAATTTAAATACGTGCAACGTGCATATTGTATGAACGATATAGATGCTTGTAAGTTTCTTGCACCGATTGACCGTAACTTTACATCATTTATATGTACGCGCTGCGTCCACTTGGGTAGCTGCATATAAATTAAACTCGATACATGCACGTAATGCATTTTTTAACATACCTATATAGATATGGTTCGAAATTTTTTTTTCGACCAGTTCAACATGGATGCCCTATAAGTGCGTGTAACACGGTTTTCGTTCTCACGAATTGATCGAATCGCAGCACACGTGATACTCTGTGTATCTTTTTTCGAATCTTTATCTCTCCAACGTATAAAGTTACTACGAATATTGTTTAGACAGGCTTTCAGCAGCTCTGGTTCTGCCCGGCTCTTATAGTCTAGAACACAAGGCCTGGTCTGTTCGTTTTTTTTACAATCAAATCCTCCATTTATCAGCTCTGTATATATATATACAATATACATACGTATATTACAGGCGTAATAAACATAATAATTAAATGTAAATGATTTATCGTGCGTTAAAAATAATCCGTGTTGCATGGTATTTTACCAATGTAAGTGGTATTGATACCTAATTTCTTTTAGTTCGTTTTAATTATCGTCAAAGTATAAGTTTTTCATTTGTTTAATCGAAAAATTAACTTATCATCCGGGGTGAATTTATTATACCTTTTATTTTCTGTCCGTAAGCACAACTGAACTCGTATGTATAAAGCATGATTGGAGAAGATGACGGTGAAGGAGGGGATGATGGAAGAAACAGAACCTGAGTACAGTGTAATTTCTGTTAATAGATTATCGCGGCTTCTGTAAGCAAGCGCATCGCGTGCATAGCGAGATGCAGTCGGAGCTTGGATGCACTCTGTATATATCTTACTAATTCTACTGATTCGTATCTTGGAATTAACTTGGGTTATGTGTGTATATACATATATGTATATGTGCATATATCTCTTAACTGGGTCATTGGAATTATACTGAATCTAGAAGATTTTCCTGACGGTATAGAAACGCGATTTTCAATGCACTCGAAATCGGTAGAAGGATTATTAAAACAAAGAAGAAGATAATTAAGAAAAATAAAAAAACAAAACCAGTAAAACGAATTGTTTAAAGACAAATTATAAGAACAGTATAATAAAACAATTGTTAATTTGGCTAATTGGACGAATTGATTCGCATTTGAGAGACGTTTACTGAAAAATTTTAATGCAAAAGTGATGTTTGTTTAATTTTTACTTACAACAATAAATGTTTGAGAAGATGGGTAATTTTTTTTTTCCCCTATAACCGAATCAACGTTTTGTTTTCTACAAAAGCAAGCATTATTTGATAAAACTGTTTTTTTTCTTTTATTAGTTACGTGAAATGAATCAAAATTTCACATCCGCAAACCTGCAGACTTAAAAATTCGTATCGACCGGTGATTATTTAACGACATAACAAAGTCAAAAGCAAACTTTAAAGGTTTTGATTATTACCCGATGTATAGAATCAAAATTTATTTATTAAAATATAAATTCAAAAAAAAAAAAAAAACAACAAAACGAGTATTATATTTTATTCTTCATCATCCTCTCCATGGATGGGCGTCAAGTTATCTCTATCCTGCAATATAAAGCGCGATATATTTTCGCGATATGGATTACCTACAAACATAACGATTCACGGAAGTGCGGAAGATCGCGAGTATCGGGATCAATTTTGTCATTTTACGTTTCTCGGCAACTTTTACTACCTCATACCTTTGTTTATCCCATATTACACATCCAGGTATAGATATTACGTATAAAAATTTTACTCGCAAAGTCGCCGACGACGAATCGTCGAACCAGCCTCGAGTTATTTTTCTTTTCTTTTTTTTTTCTCAACGCAGTACAATGATAAATTTTTATTCCAGGCTTAGATGTTTCTAGAGATGCTGTTTTTTTTTTTTTTTTTATTTATTTTTTTTCTTCCTCTTTACCTCTGCACGTACAGAATGCCTCTGTTTGTTATATAACGCATTCCTATACATACACAGCTACCAGATCCTGTACACATTTGCTATATTCACCGTCTCTTCGACCCCTTTCTCGCCTCTGGATCGCCAGACCCGTGCAATTCCTCCTCCGGAGCTATAAATCTATCTTACCTACGCTTCTCTCCCTCTCTCTCTCTCCCCCTTATTTTAGATCTATGGACCTTTTCACACTTCCTCTCAACCCGTCCCGCTATCTCATATTATATATTTATTCGTACCCTACTTTATTTTCATTTGATTGAAAATTATATTCATACAGGGTACAGGGGTGATAGAGTCCAACCTTTTACCTTAGCTTCTACGAAATAGAATTCTCGAGAGAAGAAAAATTCGAGTCTGGACTTTACCGAAGGGCGCTCGTATTGGAAGATCGAGAAGTGAATAAAACAAAAAAAAATTAAAAAAAATCTCAAGCGAACGACGAGAGAAAAGAAAGATACACTCTGGCTTCGATTTTTAAAACGACCGGACTAAGCTTGCTGAGAAAATTATTACCATTGTATTTATAATTTCGTTTATCGTTACATAACTTACGAAGCTCTGTATTTTCATATTAAAAATTATTATCCCTGCACTTTCATTCGTGAAATTGATTTCAAGATGTTTTTTTTTTTTTCTTATCTTTACACATTTTTTACAAATTTTTTTGTTCTATATACGTTTTCGATCAATTTCATCAGCGATTTATCGCGTCTTTACCGAATGGAAGATCTCTCCGCGTGATTACATAGATTTTTTGATTTTTTTTTTCTTTTTTTTTTTTTTTTACACACAATTCCCTGCACGACTAACACACGCCTTGAGTAACAATGGCTGCAGGGCCTCCGAGTTGACAATGAGTCTGTAGCCGAGACGCTATTATCTTAATTAAACCTCCGCTTCGCCGAGTCTAGACTCTTTACAGACTGCGGGAGGTTAGTAATATAAAGTATATCATATACGGCACGATATGATACACAGCATTATTAAGTAATAATGCTTGGTAGTTGATTGAGAAGGAGAGAAAACATGAGGACATGCCATCGAATGGTTATAATAACAAATAATTAGTTATTTCCATCGAACAATTCGTGATAATAATTATACATTATACAAGTTATGTTATTTTTCTAAACTCGTTTATTACTTTTGTTATCATTATTTTATTTATCTTATTTATTTATTTCTTTTTTTTATTTTTTCTTCCACTCTACCGGTTTATTCAAGCTTGCAATTATCGTCCCTTGTTGTAAAAATTAACGCCTCCTTTTGCACAAACTTCGCCGCGAAAGCCGTAAGGTAAAAGTTTTCCAAGTAATCACCTGGGGTGTCCAGTCATCCTGAAAATTCCCGGGGGAGCGAAGGGTGAGATTCTGGTAATGATTCGAATTTCGAGCTTCTGGCAGTAGGAAACAAACAAACAAAAAAAAAAAAAAATATCGGGGAGGATAGATGTATGTATATATTTTTTTTCTCAAATCTTTTTCATATGTAAACGCGCTACAAAGAGAGAAAAAAGAATTTCTTCTACTTATCTACTTTTGCGAAAATCGCTTCACGTTCTATCTTCGTTTCATTCCTGCCGAGAATGCCTTATATATGTATTACTTATACCAAGATGCATGCTTCATGCTTATCTTTCACTCGCAGTTTCTGGTCTTGTCCTCCTCAGCGATTCTGCCGTGGTATTATACATACATACTGTACATACATGTGTATATATATATATATATATTGATAAAATCTGTATTACCTACCAAGCTTTCATATGCTAATAATGGGAAAAATGTATAGATCTCCGCGATTCGGATATACAACATATATTATACATATATATATATATATATATATACGTGTACCTGATATGTAAGTAGGTATGTATTTACATAAAGGTATACGTGTGATAATATTAAAGCAGGGCTTTTTATATACACGTACATGTAACGTGAATGAAATGCCACTGAAGTAGTATATGAAGTATGTAAACTCAGGTGTGCATGTATATATATATATAATATATATATATATATAATATAAGTATTACTTCGCACGGGATATAAAGAATATTTTATTCTGGAAGTTTTTTCATCCCTCGATTACTTTCGTGAAAAAATGTATGAATGTAGGATCTTCTCTCTCCTACGGTATACTGTATAAATAAATAAATAAATTTAAATTTGAAATGACGAAATAACTTCACCTCGGTCAAGTTACAATTATCATTGTATTCACGCTATAAGAAAGAAGAAAAAAATAGAAAAGAATCGGATAACATTATATATATATATATATACATATATGTACCTATATATGGGATGAAAAACGAGGCGGAAAAATTCGAGAAATCGAGAAAACTAAAGTTTGTAATATCCTGTCTGGAGAGAAATATCGTAAAGTTGGTATACAGAGATCGGAGAGAAGAACAAATAACTGCACGAGGTAAGAAAAGAGCAAAACCATGAAATACGGTGAAAGCTACGAATATTGCAAGGCGTATATACATACGTATATACATGTACGATAACATTGTCTCGACGAGCTATTTTCGTCGCTGCTCGCGTGTAATTGAACATCCGGTACTTGTTACGGAATTTCGGTCGCGTGATCCGGGAAATTGTAAGAAATCGTGGGTGTTATAGGAGCAAAATCGTTCGCGGGATAAGAATGAGAATAATAATAATAATAATAACAACAAATTCAAGCTTTGCGGGATTCAGAATCCGCACTCGTCGTCAAACCGGAATACATGCATCGGACTAACGATTTGTTTAAAAAAAAAAACAAAAAAAAAAAAAATTTAACGAAAGATCGAAACAGCACGTTAATCGTGCACGGAATTAAGTGGTGAATATTTTCTTGGAGAAATGGAAAAATATTTGAGTCGGGGAAGAAAAGGAGAAATAAATGTATAAAAAACGAGACAGGAAAGCAATTTTTCTCACGTCCCTCGTAATTCTGAGACCGTTCTCGGACTGCTTGACTATTTTCCCGGTGCCCGTCGACGGTGATCGGGGCGTCACGTGCGCCTGTATTGATCCGGCACTGTGAGAGAAAGGAGGGCCAGGGGTGAAACAAGGCTTGAAGGGTGCCGAGGCATCGATATCAATAATTAATTATCATTTAGGGTGAGCCAGGCTCTGCGGTTTGAAATTTTTTTTTAGATCAAGTCAGTGAAAGTCTTCGCTTAATGCGTTTTTGAAGAGGCTGTTTTGCCCGACGTAAGCGATGGCCGGTAAGTTGAAAATAATCGATGCATCGATTTATCGGGTCCAAAATAATAATTGAACAGGACTCGATTGAATCGGTAAGAATTAATGGATTCAACGATTATTTCGTAGTTTTTTGAAACGGTGTTGTTGATACCGAAATCTCGTTAGTTTTCGAACATGTGGTCTTAATAGCGGAAAAGTTTTTTGATAGTTTATAGTTTTATTCAAAATATTTTTCAATTTCAGGTAATAATGTTCATTTATCTTTTACTAATCATGTAAAACAGATACTTAGTAAGTAAGACAATGATAATAATTGATACTTTAATCACATTAATTGATATTGCATTGCGTCGTTCATGGGAGTAATAAACAAAAACCGATTGTGAGAAAAAATAATCGATTATACTCGATTTATCGGTAAAAAAAATAACCGCTTTAATCCAAAATCAATTAATTTTGGTCATTCTTAAGTATCTGGCCAATAATCGGTATATTTTTATTGGTTTCACAATTAATTTACAACATTCGTTATGATCTGCAGATATATTTTTAAAAAATACAAGAACGGAAAGTAGTCTAATTTCGGACGAAAGCTGATTGTTAGAAATCGATGCTTTGTTTCAAAAAACTTCAACATCGTCAAAAATCTAGTAGATTCGTTCGATATTGTCACTCTACGATTGATTTATTTCATTCGGAAGACTATTTTCTACACAAATTAGCTGAAATGAATTTCCTTTTTTTATTAGCAGCCAATTAAATATCGTCATTTGTTGATTATGTATGTTATTTATCGATGCCAGCAGCATAAATAAAAAAAAAAACGCATGGATATCAGAGATTTTATATTCTATCTCACAGCATTATTGAAAAGGTCTTCGTAGGTTAAAAATATAATTATAACTTATTAAAAAATATCAGGATAAAATTAATAAATAGTATTTTCTCCAACAATCCTCGTCGAAATTTCCTTTCAATTTGATAAACAGCTGTAAAATAATTCTTCCTTTTTCTTCCTCTACTTTCAGACGGAGTTATCACAGAATCTGCAACAGCTGTCCGAGCGGGCGAGATCCACGACCGAGTTTATCCAGAGGTTGAAAGGAATGACGGACAAAGTTCACGTGAGTTTGTTGCCTCGCGGTTATTATCCTTGTGTTCCACCTGCACCGGCAACGTACAGTCTATCCCGCGTTTCTACTCCTCCCGATGCTCGTAGTCTCCAGCTTCCAGTTCATCTCGTCACTTGAGCTCTGTCAAACGTGCGAAGAGGATACCGCCTCTCTCTCATTCCTCATTTCTCACTTTATCTCTGTTAAGCTCTCCTGCACCGGCGTGTTAATTAGAATTTCTTACGAGCCGACGTTCCCTGAGGGTTCCAGTAAGAGGGGAGAAAAGATAGGATTACCCCTTTTAACGCAACCCGCATCATGGAATATGGACTATTCTAGTACGGTCAAAATAGGTCTGAAATAAAATAAAATTAAAACATTCGGGATATTGCTGCATTTTTGTGTGTATAAGGATTTCCAACCCTCAGGAAAACGGCAGAATTTGACGTTTTTAGCAATTCTTTTTTTTTAAATTGCTATCAACAGATGAAAAATGACTTGACCATTGTATAGAGCAGAAAATTCTAGATCGGATTATGTCCTGATATTTACGAAATGCAGTCGAATTAACGAATTAAGAAAAAAGAAGTTGTTTCACCAAAATTCCCCAGACGCCGTCGTGGCATAAGTACCATTTCTTCTTTCTGAAATTTTATTTTTCAGGTCATTATATACGCCAAATTCAAATTTTGCAAATCTGACCTTAGAATCTTGATCAACGACCCAAAAAACCTCACGGTACCAATTTTCGCTCAAATCCATTCATCCGTCAAGATATTAACATTTTTATTTGATTTTTTTGGAACTTTGTTATTTGAATAATTGACACAGTACTATACTGATCAAAGCCGAAATCTAATAAATTCTAAGTTTGGAAAAGACGCATCGATTGAGACCAAATTTATTGAAATCCGGTAACTAGTTTTCGAGATATCGTCGGACAAAAAAATGGATCACATACGTGCATGTACACTTGGCGACAACGAATCTGAGACGGCTAATTTTTTCCACTAGATAGTTATGTTGGCAACACATAAAAACCTACAGCGCCACAGTCGGCCGAACCCGAAACGAATTCAATCTCAATAAACGTAACATAACCCGTGACCGTCGAATCTAACCTTAAAATATCGCGGGGATAATGACTTGTTGGATTGACACGGTCACGGGTTATGATACGTTTATTGAGATTGAGTTTGTTTCGCGCTCGGCCGACTGTGGCGCTTTAGGTTTCTCTGTGTTGCCAACGTAACTGTCTAGTGTAAAAAAACAGCAGTCTCAGATCCATTGCACCCAAGTGTACATCCACACAACCGGACGTTCATTCTCCAAACTGAAAACATGGAGATCTAGCGAAAGCTCAACTTTTAAATTTTACACCGATTACAATAACTCCCTTTTTTCTTTTGAAAACAGTGAAACGGGAGGTTATAAAGCCGCGAATTTCCCATTACAGGAAGAGTGCGCAGCGCTGGAGCGGGACGTGGACGACACGGTGGCCAGCCTGGTGGGTCAGATCCATGCCCGAAAGGGTCGTTTGATCGACGCGGCTCGACAGACTCGCGACAACCGGGTTCGGTCGCTCCGAGAATACGTCGCGAGGTGCGCCTCGCACCTCCAGGCGACGACGGCCCTCCTGACCTTCTGCATCGAGGCCCTCAAGGAGACGGACAGCACGGCCTTTCTCCAGGTCGGCGGCATGCTCTCGGTGAGGGCCTCGACGGCCGCCGGTTCCTGGGGCGCAGCCGAGGGTGTTCAGGAAGCCGCGAGGCTGCCCCTCCTCGATCTCACCCTAGACGACAAACCCCTTCGCAGGGCCATCGATCAGCTCACCTTCGTGCAGCTGAAACGTAAGTCTGTCGAACATGCTGCCCTCACTTATTGTCACTCGACGTCTCACCGCCCGCTCTGAGATTTCATTTCGTCGAGAGGATCGGGATTTATATGTACATATACGAGTATATGTGTATGTATACAGACCGTTCCAATTTAAAAGACGCATTACCCTTTCAGTCGAGCCAATGGTTCGATCTGAAAACGGGTCCCGCAAAAGTTGTATGGTTCGGAGGGGGACACGTGAAGAACTTTTTTCACGCGGTCCAGCAATTCAAGTGGTGATGATGCTGTGGAAGATGGACCATTCTTTTTTAAATGGAATCCTCCTTGGAACCGTACAACTTTTGTAGGACACACTTTCCAATTGAACCATCAGGTCGGTTGACAAACTGATGCGTCTTTTAAATTGGGACATCCTATGTGTGTATATACCCTCACGGACAAAAAAACCCCACTTGGGTGTAAATTCGTATCCCCAACTCATAGATAATGCTAATTTCCCATAAGAAAAAAGTTAGGGGTACGAATTTACACCCAATTTGGGGTTTTTTCCGTGAGGGTAATTATACATATATATATACGTATAATTTTTTGTTTCGTCTTTAAACTAACACCCACTGTATGTTATTGAATAATTTCCTGGAGGAACCTTGAATTTTTAGGAAATCTTTGTTCTCCATCAGAGTCCATAGACTGTCAGACACGTTTTACAAACCTCACCGCATCAAAAGTGGTTATAATTTTGAAAAATAATGTGCTTTCGTCCAATATCCATGTTATTATAACGCTGCTAAATTCAATCTCAGTGTTAAAATTTCCTCTCGAGTTTTGAAGCTTGCGAGATACTGAGATGAAGAAAGCTTCATAACGTGAGACGATGTGTTTACAAACTTTAGACGATCTGTTGCAATTGAATAAATGAAACAATCACAAGACCTGTTTCAGAACTTTTCAAAAACTAAAATTGAATTTCTTTAATTCCATCCCTTCTGGACAGCGATTAGAAGCTTCTTTTGAACGAAAAATTGAATTCATGACATACGAATGTAACGTGAATCGATGGAGCGGATGCAGAGAGAAAATTAGAAACTGCGTTAAAGTTTCATGTTTTCGCCTTTGGGATTTATTAAAAATTCCCAAAAGAAAACCGGAAACCGTAGTTTCTTTCGGCTCCAAATTTCATACCTGGGCGTTAGGCGTTAGGTTAGATTTTGTCAATACATGTTCGTGTTATAAACAGCGTTGTAATGTTGGACGCTGCAGCCGCCGAGGGGGAGGACCGTTATCCGACCGCAGGTAAAGCAATCAAACAATCAAACAATCCGAAACGGATGATGAGGATACATTGTATGGGTAAAGAATGTACACTCGAACATGCACGCACTGCACGAACACAAACAACACAAGGACGATTGATTATTCTGTCGGAATCTGTTAGAACAACATTGGAACCTCGACTGGAACTAAATAGAATTTACACGGGATGGAAATCGGTCATTGGTAAACGGCAAAAACCGGATCGTAAAACGAGTTCAGCGATCTGCACATGTTGACAATTAGCTACGTTGTTCGTGTCTATAGATTTGCTTTTGAAGTATGGACAAAAGCATGCTTCGAGGTGTCGCAATGGGCAGGAAATGTCGACTGACAATTTTCGACGCGATGATTTTACTATCGGCCATTGAGTCAGATTAATCCAGACCAAGTGTCATAAGTGATTTAAAAATCGGTCGATCCGTTTTCGCGTTATCACTTGATAAAAAAAAATTACGTTTTTGAAAACAGCTCGGGAATAGTTCAATCAATTCTTCTCAAAATCTAACCAGCTTCAAGTTAGAAAAATACCGCGTCGATTGAGACCAATATCATCAAAATCCGTTCATCCGTTACCGAAATATCGTCGGGTAAAAATCTATTACGTCAAAATTATCCAAAATTAAGAACGCATGGAAAGTGAAATCTCATTTCACATGGTTATAATAAATTCGACGATCAAAACGCGATTTTTTACACTACGTTAGCGCGTTCAACGACTTTCTATAATTTTACGAAATTTTCGTTTCACGATCTATTTTCAAAAATATTTCTCTCAATATTCGATACACCTATATTGCAAAACGCAGTGAAACAATATCGTACAATTTCATTAAATCTTCTAACTATCAGAACTTGTTCTGTGACTATTCCACGTAACATGTTAACTTAAAAGAGTTCAAAATCTACAATGCAGCGTATACAAGTTTCACGAAATCGCGAATTGTAGTACAAGATCGCCTTTTCTCGGGGAAACCTCATTTCGAAATCGTTACACGTGTTTCTCCGCCTTGGTCTCGCGCACCTGACTGCATCCAGGCGAGTTCATACAGCCTTTCCGCTGCTAGCGAAGAGGTCTTTGGGGATGTTTTATCCCTCTTGTGATATCCCAGTCTATCTGTCCCTCGAGAATCGAGTTCCAGTCACCCTGCGGCTCGACCGACCGACCGGAAGAAAGGAAGTAAGATGAAAAAAAAAAAAGAAAAGGCAAAAGAAGTTCGCGAGCGCGTTTAACCGCCGATATCGCGTTGGGCGAAACGAAATTTAACGATGAATCTGACGGACGGTTGAACAAAAAGTTGAGAAGAGTGGAAAAATCCGTTTACAATAACGTATCTTCAGCGAATTTATTTGAGAATGTGATCAAATTTGATTGACACAAGTTTAGATATCAACAATCTGATAAATTATCGTAAAACTGGGTTTTGAAATATCGAAGGATGCCATCTGGTGGCAGGAAAAAATACCACACTAACGGGGTGGGATTTAATTACAAAAATCGTTTTTCAACGTGTATTTCACTTGGTAATAACTCAACGTATCTAAAAAAAAGTCGAATCAAATGAAGGAAGTTTCCTGTTTCCTTATGTTCGTACATTCTAGCTCAACTGATCAGCTGTTATGCAGTTGCGACGCCATATTGCTCTAGTCACGCTTCTACTTTTTATCCCAATTGAAACGTTCTTAATAAACAAACTCTTGTGTTTTTGCCGCGATTCTAACGATCTCGGGCTTATTTCGTTCACGTCGTTTCGTATATATATATATATATAGAGGATAGACGTCTGCGCTACGAAAACCTTTGTCTTTGTCAACCGCCCTGCTGATGTTCCCGAAGTTTATTAGCGGCCTGCACAGGGATTCTCGGAGGGACAAACGAGGCACACTGTCAACAATGCGGTAAACTATTTTCCAGGGTGGGCACACGCCGACCCGAACTAACCCGACCCCGAGTGCCAGGAACAACTATGTCTCGGGAGTCAAAGGCTGTCTATGCGGAACGATTTCCGCCTCGAAGACCGTCGATCCGAAATTTCGTCCCTGCATGATACAAGCGCAGCCATGTTTTGTCGGAGGGCCAAAAGCAGAGTGGCCGTTATTTTTCCAGGAAGACTTGCGTTAATATAGAATAATACTTGTTCGATTGGCTGAAGTTAGTAACGTTAAAAATCGTTATTGCGCAATTTTAACATGTTTTTTTTTAAGGTATAGACGTTTCAAAATAAGAGTATGTTTTGTTTATCATGGTTTACTGAATTTAGGACATTGCTGAATGGGGAATACCTAGTTTAGATTTTTCGAAAACAATTTTTTTTTTCAAATTTTATTCTTGTAATTTACATATATTCAAGTATATGCATAAAAAATTTCATGTCGATCCGACAAATATTCTTCAAGTTACGCGCACATTTGCAAAAACGTCCCGGCGCGTTTGAAAGTGCTCTTAAAATTTTGAACGTGCTTTTCTGAAAACTGTGTTTTTAAAGTCGGTGATTTCGGACGAGCAAAATTTCTCGGAAACGGCTGAACCGATCAGTATCAAATTTTTACACAAGCTTTACGAATGTATTTTTAAGTCCTTTATCGAAGGTTTTTTTCTCGCTGGTTAATATATTCTGTTTTATAAACAAATTAAGGCGAAATATTATATGGAAAGTCGAATTTTTGTTTGTGAAGCTACCGTTTTGTTAAAAATTAATATTTTGCTTATTCCCTCGACCAATAACCAGTAAATACCCTACATCAACTGAATCCTTTTTGTTTTTTCATTTCGGATGATCCAGTCCAGAGATAAACCTTTTCTTAAAGCTGCTCCCGGAGATCGGCTATGGCAGTTTCAAAAATCATTATTTCTACAAATAAAAAATATCAGAAAGAAGTTTAATGTTACCCGAATATGTATATAAATTCTTACGTTAATAAATTGAAACGTCTCTTCATGAAAAATCCTTGAAGAACCCCTAAAGGTGCGAAATAACGATTTTTCCTAAACATGAATAGTTACAAAAACGCTACTAACTTCATCCTCGTCAGGTCTTCCCAATCGAGGGGTTAATTTTTCGCAACGATCACGTTTGATGTTTCACGGATTCTCCGAAGTCCTAAGAAATCCTTTGAAACCCTCACGGAGTTTTTCTCTTCCGATGTCTCGCGTACCGAAATCGAGGGTAATTCTCCAGATTTATTGTGAAATTATTGTACCTTTAACGCGGACATCTTATAAGTACGAATTGTTTACAGTTGTACGATATCTCTGATATCTCATACCGAAGGTAAAATTTCCCAAAATCCCGGAAGGAGAGGGAATATAATTCTGTCTCTCTCTCTCTCTCTTGTTGCATCAGCTTCTGTATTCAATATCGCGTGAAATCCTACGAAATTCCTGTATCGGAGTGTTATTCATTGCTCCTCAGATGTTGAAATCGAGATGAAGTCGACAATGAAATTTCAGGAAATGTTTCCTCTTCCATTCCCCGTTTCGTTCAATCATAATATATCTATAACAAAGTATTACTTATAAAAAGTCTTACTTTGTAATTGAATACCTGAATATGATTCGCAATGTTGGAATTCTATAATACGAAATTCGGTGAACTCGTTTCAAATTTCCTACGTTTTTGCGAGTCCCTTACAGAAGTCGAAAAATGCGTGACATTTTTTTATTCGATCTATAGTTTGGACAAAACCTGGGAAATTTAATGATACTACAAAAATGATACCTACACAAAAATCTCGTACAGGAAAATCATACACTGACTGCTGTGCACACTACATTTTTTTTATAATTAGTTCACCAGTTGTGTTTTTGGTTTTTGGAATTTAAGAATCATGTGATTATTATGGTTATTCAAATCACATTTTTCTATTATCCTGTTTACTTGTTTATTCACAGAATCATTCCACACATTCTGAGCTCTAAAGGGACAAATTCTATTTTTCAAAAGTTTTGCAACTTAAAAAATGTGAGACGTTCATCCCGATTCTTGGTGTAACGTGGATTTTCCCCGTGTTACAGCACCCGGTGCACCTCAATTAATACCGGAAGAATGCAGCGCGGAGAACAACAGCGTTACCGTTGCTTGGCAGCCTCCGGGAGGAGGAAGTGGTGGACAAAGAGGACCAGCCGTCGAAGGCTATCTTCTAGAACTTGACGATGGTTGTGGCGGGGAGTTCAGAGTGAGCTGTGCTTTTTAAATTCTCGTTTCGCGTCGTTATGGAATAATTGGTCTGTTGAATAGAGTTATGGTGAAAAAAAAAAAAAAAAAACCTGTCGAAAAATCTTCGGCAATGTTATTTGCGTCAATGATGGTCAACGGGAATGTAACAACATCCGTGCTATGTAATAAAAATGGACCCAAGCAAAATCGAACGTCACAAGTTAAGATATCGACAATCTGAAACGAGGTTGTAACACAGGTTTGCAATCAAAAAACTGAACAAGTGTTTTTAACATGTTTCTTATAGGTTTTTCAATCACAGAAACCACGAAAAATATTCAAAAAGATCCATCACGTCAGGTTTTTTTTTTTTTTTCTTTGAACTCAAGGAGCGAAACTCCCGTGTAATTCAAAATCTGGTATCATATTATTGACTCTAAAAGTTTTCATAAATACAAACAGGGACAGAAAGAGAAAATGAAAAGCGGAAGCGTGTTCGGATGTGTATCAAAGAGAAGAAGAAAAGGTTTCACAGGCGAAAAGAATGAACACGGAATGTTGAATACATTTCATAAAGAAATTATTTGTTTAATTGTACAAGAAATATTGTTTAGTTCATTGTGATACAACGGTGGTTTTTTCAATATTGTTACGCTTCTTTTATGCAAACACCTTATATATTATAAAAATACTGTACGTGATTGAGAAAAATGGAAGTAATTTTTGGATTCGTCACACTGGAAAACATAATATTTACCAAAAACATCCCATGCAGTTGAAAAATAAATTCTAGTTTTGCATATCCGTGTAGTCAGAACATTCAAAATGATTAAACTCTGGTGTATTTGACCCGATAAATAACATCGCGGGAAACTTTTCCAACGATTTTCTCTCTGTTCTTAACTTTTGATTCAGAAAGCGAAGCCCATTCATCCTTGAGAGCGCGGCAAGTCTCAATTTTTCACCTCGCGTGGTTCCAAGCTCTTCCTTGTTCCCCCCTTCTTTTTTCATCCTCTTTTTGCCCCTTAAATATGTGACTCGAAACCCTCGTTCTGTGTGTTTTCCTTCGTTCTGCCGTGTGCTGCTTTTCTCCTTTTTTGCTTGCCTCGACCGATTTTTAAGGCATCGAAACTTGCCGGTTCACAGGAGGTTTATTGCGGACGAGAGACAATCTGCACGGTCGATGGTCTCCACTTCAATTCCCTGTACAACGCGAGGGTGCGGGCGTTCAACAGTGCCGGTGAAGGGGAATACTCCGAACTGATCGGCCTACAAACTGCCGAGGGTAAGTCCGACCTCTCTCCCTCTCTCTCACTGATTTCCGCCGTACCTCTTCTTCCTTTTTTTCCCTTTTCCTCTTCACTCGCTGTTTTCACTACATCTTCACCCTACGGCTTTTCTACCCTGACGCCCAAAATTTTTTCACGAGTAAGGCCGCTTTCACCACCCGAACAACCGACAAACTTCTTCTTTATTTTTTATTCTCATTTTCATTTTTTTTTTTTTTTTTTTTACTTTCTCGTTTGTCGTTCCGTTTTACGAGACGTGGTTAAGAACACAAATTCCTCTTCAAACACCCGTCGGGTACTCAAACCGGAACTCTAGCCGCCAGTTTAAAGTCCTTTTGGATTTGAAAGTCAAACAATGACACGCGAGAACTTGACTCGACTGATGGAAAGTTGTTCAAAAAACTCGCCCTCGTGAACCATTAAAAATTAAGGGGGTATTTACGGTAAAAAAATCTTTGCACTTTTGTAGATTTAAATCTCTTCTCTGAATGAGCCCGTATCAATTTTGGTCCGAAAAAAATTTGTAGGCGTTGAAAATCTGTATTTTTTTTTTTTTTTTTTAAACAGTATAAACTTGTATGTATTTTTTTCACTTTTGATTTTTCAAAGCTGCACGCAAGGTTTTTTTATACAGTTTCTGATCGATTCACCTGAAATTTTTACACGTTGTCTCTTTTAAGTATTTTTCACGTATCGTCATAGAATTTTTCTCAAATTCTCACCTCTGAGTGATATACCTTAAATTTTATGTTGAAAAACGTTTCTTTTTTTGTCATGATTTAAAAAAAATGATACATCTTCCGTCAAAATGAAGCTGTTGAAAAAATTCTATGACAATTTGTGTGCATTTCCATGTAGATTATGTCAGAAAAATTCGTATGCTATGCTACAAATATTAAGTGAGAAACCTTGCGCGAAATGAATTTCCACCTTTTTACCCTCTATTAAAATTGAACTCCGAGCATCACCTTGATACATTTAAACGAGGATCTAACGAGGCAAATTTACTCTAAAATATGTAAGACATCTATCCATGCGTACCTGATACTTGTAAAAATTTTTAAAACTCTTCCTGCACGAGAAAGAAAAATTAACTGAAATTCCTGCAAACATCCCCTTAAAGAAAACTGTCCTCTAACCCTTGCGGTAAAATCTATAACCCCGCAATAATTTTCACCTGTACATTTCCCCGCGGCGTGAACCAGTCGCCTGGTTCTCCTGGGCCGTCGGTCCTTCGAGTTCGGTTCTCGGTGCCTCGATGGGATCTGGAATGTCCTCGGGGATGGGAATGGGACCCGGAGTTCCCCAGGAAGTCACTGTCTCCGAGGACGCGACGAGCGCCTCTTGCGAGGGGTACGAGCATCGGGTCGTTCTTTCGAGTGTTGGATTTTCCCGAGGTGTTCATTACTGGGAATTGACCATCGACCGATATCACAGCGACACCGATCCTGCCTTTGGAGTTGCTCGTGCTGACGTTGCCCGCGATCAGATGCTGGGTGAGTTTTTAATGGGTTGTTGTCATAATTTTCATCGTCATGATCAATGGAATTCGGTGGTTCGTTCATTCCAGATCGATCTGTCGGACCATTCAGATTTATTCGGTATTATATCCTGACGTAATTTTGTCAGCAATTCATTTCTCTGTTACCCCTTTTTATTCTTCTCTTGGTTTTTCATCCGGGTGAAGGATCAAAGGAGATTGTAATATCGAGACGAAGCTATTGATTCACCGCGTTTCGGTAAAAGGTCAAAAGTCCATGACTACAGACTCTTGTTCTTGAAACTTTTATTATTTTCATTTTATTTTATTCTTTTAATATATTTTCTTTGCGATGTCTCATTGCAAGACCGTTTTTTTTTTCTCTCTTATTTACGAATTAGATGATGACCTGAAATCTGAAACAACCTCCGATTTTCATGGAAATCGGTGTCCATATTTTTCTCCCTCGACCGTTGTAATAGTCAGGTATAAAAATTGTTAGATTCCAAAACAGTAAACAAAGAATTATCGTGCGTCAATTGTTCAGAAATCAGTGAGTCACAGTTTTTCGGCCAAGTCTGATATCGATATAATGAAATTCAAAATCGTTAAAAAAAAACTTTCGATTTTCGGTTTTTCTAAATTATTTCCTTCTTTTCCGATCCGCAATTTTGGAGCCGTATTTTTTAAATCATGACAGTTCAAACGACTCCGAAAGCCGACTTCCATTAGTTTCCATACCCTTCCATCCACGAAATTGGATTCCTCGTTCCGAAGTTGGAAACTCGCACCATGATATTAGATTCGCAATCGGGAACCCCGAAAACCCTCGCCAAGAATCATCTTACACAAATTAGTCAACATATAACGTATCGTATTTCATTCATCCTGAAAGGGTCCAAAAGTTTGTCGCTTAGAGATTTCAATACACCTTAATCAAATTATCGGCAAACCTGTACGAAATTCAAATATACACTACCGGAATAGTCAGTTTGCAAGGCTGTATCTGGTGGTTTCAAAATCAAACTAACGTAACCAAGCCGCAAACGACTTTGACGATCTTTGACGGTCTTTGACCTTGTTTTCCACAAGTGATTGGTTGGACAAGCATTGATCACGTATCACGATTTTGCATCCATAAGAATTGAAAAGTTAGGTTATGTGTCAAGAAAATGGCGTCGACATGCAGATTCTGACGCCACGAAGACGTTGTCCAATAGTGTATACATTAGGGTGGTCCCTATATTGCGTCAAACAAAAAAATCTATAATGGAGCGTGGCAAATCGGTTTCAAATGGTGAAAAAAAAATTAGTCAACTTTTTCAGGTCTTTATTTCACTCCCCTACATTAATTAATTTTTTTCAAAATGACAAATGATCAGATTACGTAAAAAAAAAATAACCTCAATATTAGCACGTCATCGACTGTGATATTACCTAATAGTGTCGACATGTTGATTATTTTATTACAGTGCTTACTAAACGAATGCTAGTGTTTTGTTTCAAATTTTTTTTTCTTCAAATTATGTCTGATTGACAAAACGATTATTTTTTTTTCACTGAAAAGAAGACGAATCTCAATGAATATTCGAGATTGTGGATTTTTTTGCTTACGAATAACTTTGAAACAAAAATAGAGTACAAAATATAGTGAATGAGGATATTTTCGAAAAGTTTTAAACTTCCCGCTCAAACAGGGAGACTAGGGGAATGAAATAGAAGTCTGAAAAATATAGGGAATTTTTTTTTTTCACCATTTGGAACCGATTTGACACGTTCAATAGTGAATTTTTTTTTGAACTCCATATAATGACAACCTTAATGTACATACATACGTATCTACAGCATCGCGCATTCCTTTGTTGAAAAAATTCTGAAAAAAATGTCACCGACGCTTTTCCGCGCCAATTATTTTCTCGCTACGTTTCACACTCGACTCGAGTAGAAGAGCGAGACTCAAGACGGTGTTCGGGCCGGTATTTTCCCCGCAGGTAAAGACGACAAGGGTTGGAGCATGTACATCGACCGTCAGAGGTCGTGGTTCATGCACGCCGGCGGTCACGCGCAACGGACTGAGGGCGGCGTGCAGCAGGGATCGACGGTGGGCGTTTTGCTGGACCTGGAGACGACGCACACGCTGCGTTTCTTCGTAAACGACCAGCCGCAGGGCGGCGTGGCCTTCCGCGATCTCTACGGCGTTTTCTACCCGGCGGTAAGCCTGAATCGGGGGGTCTGCGTCACCCTTCACACGGCCCTGGACGTACCTCGGCACCTCCTCGCCACCCACGACGAGTACCTCAACGACATAGTGCAGAGCTAGGGGTACCTAAACGTCCTCAGGAAGGGCCTCCTCGTCGGCCCCGTTGGCACCGCCCAATTTTTCCCCCGATGCAACGCCGCTAATCACAAGGATAACGGATCGTCTGACACCTTGGAGAAAATTATTGAGGAGGAAAATTGACCCCCACTATTATCTTAGGTATGACATTGTACACTCGAGGACAATGAATCTGAGACGGCTAATTTTTTACACCAGACGGTTACGTTGGCAACACTGAGAAACCTACAGCGCCACAGTCGGCCGAACCCGAAACGAATTCAATCTCAATAAACGTAACATAACCCATGACCGTCGAAACTAACCTTAAAATACCGCGAGGATAATGACTTGTTGGATTGGCACGGTCACGGGTTATGTTACGCTTATTGAGATTGAGTTTGTTTCGCGCTCGCCCAATGTGGCGCTGTAGGTTTCTCTGTGTTGCCAACGTAACTGTCGAGTGGAAAAAATTATCCGTCTGATTGTGAGATTCATGGTTCCCAAGTGTACGTATGATTAGGGTTGTGCGATTCATCCGTTGATCCTTTGAACGTTGTACAATCGTTTATGCGATTAATGGCACAATTTTAGCATACGCATGGTATGTGGGTACACGGTAATAAAATTTATTCCAAATACTGCAACCGCTTCCCCTTTTCTATAAAATAAAAAAGTTAGTTTTCTTTTGTTTGTATGATTTTTTATTGTTTATTCTTTTTATTTTATTTTTTTTTTTTTTTCACCATTCGGATTCTGCATCATTGTTATCTCTAACTTATACCTATAGACATATTTCATGATCCTTGTCATCACGCGCTCAACGGGGTTGTTATTATACTTAAACTTGCTAGTTTTATACCTATGTTTACAATAGACTATGTTTTGCCAGATGTAGCCGTTTTTATAGATACTTGTAACTTTCGATACGTGTATGACTACCTTGAAGGGGGACGTCGTTGAATTTTTACATAATTAACAGTTGAAGTTCTAGAAGAACTTCAAAGAGCTGTTCTTCTTTTTTTCATTATCTCTAATTGATCTCAAGAGCTTTTTGCCAAATTTCTGAACAAGAAAAATCCTCGCGGTCCAAGCTTTTTACATGTATTCAAATACAAACGATTTTTGTACTACGAATATTGACACCGTGATAATTTTTTCTCATCGAAGATTTTCCGTGGAACGTGTTTCAGAAAATTTTACAATCATTGGCCTGCAATGTAATCTTGAAATACAGACTTCGTTTAAGAAACAATAAAACAATGAAAACATATTGCAAATATGTTACGTCAAGGTGGTCATATTTCTGAAATTGTCGAAATATAATTCATTACATATACATATATATATATATCATTATATATATATATATATATATATATATATACACACACATGTTTTGTATCGTGATTATAAGATTTTTTCACTCGCAATTATTATTGCTATTATTAATAATTATAAAAGACTGTATTTTTCAAACGTAACGATACGTATACGCCACGTACACCACGTGACATTGTACCACAAAGTGATTTTTTGATTTCGATCTATAGGGTACTTAATCATATCGAATTATTATATAGGTAACATAGTGATTATTATTATTATTATTATTATTATTATTATCGTTGTTGTATTCTAAAAAGGATATCAGATAGATTTAATATATAGATCATTCATGACAATAGCTAGTCTCTTGTGTTAAACAGCATTCTTAATAACCAGCCGCTTCCAGACACGCCGACCATCAAATGGTGAACATTTCAGAAATTTCTAAAGGCTGTACAGATCTGATTCCTTGTTTTGTATAGGTGTACCAGTTAAAGCCCAACTTGTAGTGCCCTGAGAGCCTGCAAACTGCTTCCGATGTCTCGTTTATATAATTGCGTACTGTATGAGCCACATCAAGTACAAGTCTTTTCCAATTGATCTGGTAGAGGATCTAGGCATCTTCATAATCTTTGCAAATTAAATTATAAGTGGTAATAACTATATCAATTCTGGGCAAACGTCTTGGTTCCTTTACTCCATCAGTTCTATGACCCAGTTCAAGAGATAGTATACTTTGTTTGTTTCACATGGTTTTCTGTTTCGTCTTATCAATTAAAAAGAAGCGTAGATTAGCACACCACCAATGTACCATCCTTAAGTTCGTCATTGACGTCATCATGTGCATCCGTTATAGTTAAAATAATGAGGGCAATAATGGTCAACGTTTCAACCGAACCCACACCATCAGCGAAAATTCCGCCGAAAGGTGTTTACTTCTCTCTCTCCAAAGAAACAATGCGAGAACATCTCGTTGAAACGGCAACAGAGAAGCTGCTAGATCTTCTGGATCTCCAACTCGCTCGTCTTCACTTAGACGAGCATTCAATGATTTGTGAAGATCTGCCAGTTCTTCAGCAGTTAAGGCCTGTTCTTTTTGGCCAAGCGGTTTGACATCCATTGGATCAGGAAGTGAAGGTTCGTTGGGCCTACTGGAGTATGCTTGTAGATCGAGATTTCATTTCGACCCACACTTGTTGGAAACTGTCGTCCGTATTAGTCAAGATTAAGTTTTTGTCATCGAGGGCCAGATAATTTCTAATCGTAGGCAGCACTGTATCGTAATAAAGCTTCTTCTTTTCACCATATTTAGACGACGCTAATACGTAATTGCAGTTCCCCTCAAATAAAAACACACTATCATCATCATCATCATCATCATCATCATCATCATCGTCACAGTGCATTTCAGTTCCATTGGGCTTTAGTTTATCAGAGCTGTCAGCAGTCACGGAAATAGACCGAATCTGTTCTTAATCATAGATATCATCAAGTATATTTTTTTCGGGGGAAAGCTTATCTGTGTAAATTGGTATGTCTGAGGACGAACTACTTTCATCGAGTACTTCGATTTTTCTCAAAATCTGAGGCTCATTTTTCCTAGCTCTAATTGAAGTATCTTCATTGTGTTCATTTTTAATCCCGGCTACCACGGCTAAGATGATTTATTGCCCCGATATCCAGAATCTTCCGTGGCTCTTGCTCCGCCCTCTCCTACGCGCTGATCCATCTCTTCAAATTATCGACGTCCCACTACACACTTAGACCTGCACTTAGATGCGATTTAATATATATATATGATATACACATACATACATAGTATATATGTATATGTATACATATATGCCTACAATAAACAAAAGAAAGAATGGAACCATCCAATGTAAAATAAATTCAGCTATAGGTATACATATAATATTATACATTTTTCTAGTCTCTAATAATTAGATGGATAGATTTCACGAAGCGATTGACGCGCTTCTTTGCTTTTTTTTTCTTTGATTACAATTTTTATTTTTGTATTTTTTTTTATCCAACTTGTTTCTTCTTCGGTCGTTCCATTAATGATTTTTATTATTGTTATCATTGTTGTTATTACTGTTATTATTATTATTATTATTATTATTGTTGTTTAAAAAAATCTCCGTATTCCTCGCTGTTTTTTCATTATAGTATTTCTTGATTTTTCGGTACAATATATACAGAAATACAATCAATGTAGGTGAATATCTGACGAGAAGGATCGAGACATTGGACGTATAATTATAATAATATGTATACGTAATTCTAAATATATAATATCTACGAGCATGGCTTAATTAGGTTTGTAAGATTGCGTGTTCTTAATACGTCGCATATTACGAGGACATTGTAAATAAATTGTAAATACTATACATATATATAAAATCAATACAACATCTATATATTTACTATACATATAAATATATGTTACATATGATATATATATACAAATATATGATATATTTGTATGTATGTATAACATCATCATTAGACATTATTGTGTCGATATACAAAAAGACCGACCGCGATCCAACTATTCTACTGTAATAATCCGTAAATGAATAAATGAATAAATGAATAAATTATAGTGAATAATGAAATTTAGAAGGAGAGGAAGGAATGAGAATGCCTTATTTTTCTGCACTTTTTCCTCCGTCACTCTCTTACTTTATTTGTTACACACTTCGTCTGATCCTTCATTCTTTCTTTCTTTCGTTTCGCGCAGATCCTCACCGAATCCGTCCGAAGGGATCTCTGATACGGTGAGACAGGGATTCCTCCCTTTTCCCTGCCTTCCGCAGCCAATTCACGTGTCGTATTATCGATAATATCTGTCAGCCGTTTTGGCTCACAGATCATTTCGCACGTCAACGTCGTTCAACGCCTATACATATATGCAGCCCGCTGTGAAGGATATTCTTTGGATTTTCGTGATGTTCATAAACCACGAAAAGAACTGCCGGGTTTGTCTTGTTTCTTTCAGGTTCGTCGGAGGCGAAATACAGGGCGCGAAGAGTAAAGTAAAACCGGAAATTCGGGCGAAGTATCGAGCTGGGCATCGATCATGGAATGTGAAAAAAGTAAGTCGAAATCGAAATAAAAAGATCGGTGATGAGAGAAGCCGAACTACTGCGAAGAGCTTTATTGACGCGAGTTTCGGAACTTCGGATAAACCAATCTGTCAAACTCTCAGTCACGTATATATTATACGATTCAGCTTCGCAAAGTTTATCCGTTTTCTTGCCCAGCTGTTCAATAATTCCTGGAACTCTCCGTGAGGTGATACGGTTAAAACGACGTTGTTTCAACGATTCGTTATATCGTTTTTCTTCGTTTATTTCTTACCGGGAATAAAGTTGGTAAGGCATGTAGATCCTGAGATGTAGCGCGATAAAAGCTTTGAAATAAACTCGACTAAACGTCGGACGGAAAAGGGTCCTTTTTGCGTTAATTGAATCGTTGCAGTGGTGAGAATAAAAATAACCGTTGGCATAGCCAGCGGGTTTTATTATCATTATCCTACAAGCTCGCGCCACGTTCTCATCGTTTCTTTCTACTACTCGTTTCGCAGGGACATAATTTAATTTTAAAACAATAATGGTACATCCGCATCCCACCGGCAGTCCAACTCCTCGACTTGTTTTTAAAACAGTTTTAGCGATTTTATATCGTCTCTACTCGAGTATCTTTCAGCAACAGTCGCTCGACGGTCGTAACCGCAGCCTTAGACTTAAACGCAACTTCTTGATTAGAATTCTAATTGCTATGGTAACGTTTTACGCGGCATAATATAGACCTTCGTTTCACCCTACAAACTTGAATATTTATTTTCCCACGAGCCCGTCGTCGCTGTAGTATATAAATATAATTAACGATCCCACCTAAAACCCGTCACTCTTTTATAGGAGCATCTTCTTTCATCCATCTGACCATCGCCCAAAACCATTACAAGCGACGTGAATCGCGCCGTAAAATTGTATCAGAATATTCGGTAACCGACTTCCGGTGAAAAATCCGTCCCCCGGTATAAGAACGACGATAATAACACCTCGGCGCGATCGCTTCGCGAAGCCATCAGTGAAGCTCTTCATGGTAGGTTCAGCTCGTACATTCAGCGACGCGTAAGAGGCTAATTTCTTACCTTCCCCGCGAAGACGAGATCTTGCCGAATAGTGGTTGATGCACGTAGCTACAGGGGATCCGCCTTTCTATTCTCTTCGTTGGTTCTCCCTCGTGGGGTGCATAGCTCCGAGAAGAGCGAGCATTTACGAGGTGTGCTCATTACGGGAGTAGCACTCGTGCTGATTGCGCCAGCTGCGAACTATGCATCTACTCTATTTACTGCTTACAAGTCTTGGAGGGAAATGAACGTGAGTGATTCGCGAATTGGAATGGTCCAGAATTAATCGTATCCCCGATCATTCTTATTACCATTATTAATACAGTTGCAGTCCGAAAATCGTCGATAGGTACAAAGTTGCGCGGTTACATACGTAGTACGTGATTCGACATGTCGGGTGAACGAATTCGAGCGTTGGTAAGGAATCAAAATGGCCGCCGTTGAGACACCTCGAAGAGTGTTTCGCCCGCACGATCGCTACGAGTACTCGCCGGTTGCCGAGGGCTGTTACACGCCGAACGACATGGTGGCAGGAGTAGTTTAGTCGATATTTCGTCTTCGACGAGAGACCGGGGCGGTAGAATTTGGCTCGCAAGTTCTGCCATATACGGGTGTACACGTGCTGCCGTCTGTCGTTCGCATTTACCATTGAACTTCGTCTGTCACAAATGTGTATGTATTTGAACACGAGAGGTGAAATAAGAAGACAGAATAATAATTTTCGACATTCTTATATTCCTCAAAGGTATAATTCTCATTTAATATATAATATTATTTATACAATATTATATAATATAATTTATACCTGTGAGATGTAATCTTGGAACAAGATCTTCAATATGTGACGTGAAGTTTACAGCGAATGGAGAGGGACGATTTGATGGAGAAATCTATGCAGCGAAGCGTATCACGAGCGCTGTTATCGGTTATACGCGCGATGAAGATTAGTCGGAACAAGAATATCGCTGCTGCAGGAGGAATATGATCGCTGGGTCCAAAGTGGATGTAAAATATCCTAGGGTAGTCTGCAGGGGTTCCGGGTCGCATCCCCGTCATCTATACGGCTAATGGCATCTCGGGAAATAACGCGGTGAGCGAGAGAGTCGAGGGTTGAAACAGGGATGAAATGGGGGGGAGGAGCAGACGCCCTGTACGCACGTGCATCTGACGTGTAAAGGTAGGTGATTTGCCGAAGAATGTTAGTGGGCACAGTGATAGGCGATTATGCAGGTGTATTAATGTGCATATACAAACATGAAGCTCGGTGAGTTCAGCCCGCGGGCTCAGCTCCGCGCTTTTAAGGGATGTAATTAGGGGTCCTTGTCGATTTTCCCACCCGCGGGGGCGACCTTTTTCCAACCTTTTTGACCCTCCCTAAAAATACCCTTTCCATGTTAAAAATATTATACACGTATACGTATATATAAATAAATATGTATATATATATATATATATACACACACAAATATAGGTATGTATACCTACAGCCCCGAGGGATGTCGCCTTGATATGCAAAACCATTCGAATGGAATTAGCCTGTCTAAATTCGAAGGAACGTTCTGTCCAATTTTGGGTGAAAATTGTAATTTCCCGTTATCGGATTTCTGGAAAGAATGTAATTTCGACCTGATCAGAGTGTAAAAAATATGTACAAAAACAGTTAGTACAGTACAGCAGGGTAAAAAAAATTTTAAACTGGAACAAATCAAAAAATAGAAGTTTGGAATCAAGAAACAAGGTTAGTTTTGACCAAAGTTTATAAGAAAACTGTTCTTTCGGTACGTACGTAGAAAAAAGTCTACTACTGCAAATCTCGATCGATATAGTTCAGTGATATAATTTGAGACGACTAACAATTAGGTATATATTATCGCGTACGTATATTATAACGTGAATGCAAAATTCGTATAGTTTTTCAGACTTCAACGGACGATAACCGATATTTTTCATCAGTCATGAACTCCGCACAAACAGTTTGACATGAATTTTGCCGACAATGAGATAAATCTATTTCGATGTAAAGCGTCAGATCGTTACACGAAATCTGCTGTTTTATCGTTGGATACTTTTTCTGGTTTCTCTGCATTAAAGGGGGGGAGGGGGGGCTGGCTGTAAACTCATACCATTATTATATATTCTGTTACCGATTTCAATGAAAAAAATTCTAAAATTTCCTCGAAAATATATATAATAAAGCCGTCCAACTCAAATGGCTCTAAGTGCGTACATTTTTTTTGAAAAAAAAAATCCCAAAAATAGGTACGATTTTAGATCACCCAAACTGTATCCCCCCCCCCCACCCTTTAAGATGACGTATTTGGTCTTAATTCACCTAAGTTTAAGCACTCTCTCAGTCTTCGTTTCGTGATTCTTTCCTTTTTATACACCACATATCCATCCTCAAGGTTAATTTGACGATTGAGACGTCTGGGTAGAAAAATCACTTTGCGCCCTCTTTCTCGATGTCCGCAGTCCCGTTTTGGGGGGTCGTAACGCCGTCCTGGGAGTGCTGATTCGTGACTCGTGACTCGCGATGCGCTTCAGGCGTCGTCAGGGTGCAGCTGCAGCAGCGGCGAAGTTTTCCCCAGGAGTCTCGTTACCCCGATAGGCCGTGAAATTGCCTCCGGCGTAGCAGTTTGCAGTGTATAACGCTTTGGTCCCCCCCTTCGTTACATCATGTACACGCGATGGGTATATTATGTACCTTATACTTCAGGGTATAACGTTCTTCGTTTTATGTACGTACAATACGTATACCTATGATGTACATGGTCAAGCGGCGAAAAGCCGAAGGCTCCGGGCGGCGACCCCTCGTCATTTTGCCTCCCTCGTAAATCAAGTCGTGAACTTCGGTCCCGGCTCCGAAACCTTTACCCTGAATCCTCCCTGAGAACTTGACTTTGGTCAGCCGACCGGCGCTAAACTATACGTTTATAAATAATAATTATCCCTGCATGAAATCAAGTCAGCGCGAAAAAAGCTTTACAAGATTTTGCGTATCGATAGCTTTCGAACCATTATTCCACGACATTTATATGCTCGCAAATTACGATGAGAATTATATGCTGTTACTTTTTCGCAACGCAGATAACATTTTGTCATATGATACGTGAAATCTGAATCCGTAATATTTCATCTGTATTTTTAATGGGAACTGACATTTCAGAATATTCAGAGTTTCCTCTAAGAATCATAATAGTATTAACTGAATCCCTCGGTTTTCGTTGTATTTACATTTGCAAAGAATTTTACTCAGCGAACCCTTGTCGATGATGTAAGTATAAAAGTATTACTTACCAGCCTAAACTCCAACTTCTGATAAAGTATCGGTTACGAATATTCTCTCATCTCTTCGCAACCCAACGTCGAGTAATATCAATACCTCGACTCGCACCAGGAGCCAATTTCCTCATAAAAAGTTTTGGAATAATTGTGGCTTTGTCAGACAGGATCGGACCACAAAGGCGACAATAAAATCGTATAACTTTGCGACTTCTTAATTAACAGGATCGAGCCTGGATAATTACGATGCCGGGGATATATTCCTTTGTTCCCGACGTACAATGCCGGCGGAGCTCGGGATCCGATCAGGTATTTGTCAATTTCCCCATGAGGGGTCCCCGTCTGGTGCAGGACTGTCGAACCAACCCCAGGGGACCATTTATTTCTACGCATATATCTATATATTAAGCTTACGCACGCTAATCGAAGCTTTATTTTTTCGATCTTCTATTCATAAGCGCGAGAGAATTTATACAGATATTCCGTAGGCATGGCTTTGATAATTTGAAGCTTTTGAAAAATTGTTGCAATTAAGTTACCAGCGCTAGCATCGAAAAATTATTTTCAACCAGATAACGTTGTGCCTTTTTTTCGTTGAAATATGTATGCACAAGAGCTCCGCTTGTGCAGAAAAATATACTTCTAAATATTTGTAACAAATGAAATTTTGAACAAATCTTTTAACCTCTGATTATCTTGAGCGTAATTTGAGCTCAATATTTTATTAAATATATCATCCAAGTTTCAGTTTCTTTGTCGAAACTCTGAAAGTATTTGAAAACTTTGCGTTATTAAATTTCTGTCTAATCGCTGAAGAGGATCGAATCACGCGAAAATAATCATGGTATAAAACGAGAGGTATTTAAGCGTAGAAAAATCTGACTGACAGCGATGTTTAAAATTTTTTCATATATTTGTTGAAAACATTTTTCCACCGTAGAGAGCTAGGTATAATATATCGCAAAGTGCAAACGATAATAATTAAATTTGTCAAAGTGTCTCGTCGAATATTCAATTCGTCGATAGAAAAATGGAATGAAACGAAATGAGCGAAAAAGCGAGAATAACGAGATCTGCACGCATCAACATCAACGCGAACATCGAGCATCGGTATTTCGGACAATCCGCAGCTTGCGGCCTCCCGGGATATGAGCTTTTAATTTAATTGTTGTTGATTATTTACGCGGTTCGTTGGACCCCCGTATTTACGGGACACGCGACGGGGACCAGAAACGAACTTTACGCGTTTATGTCGGCGAAGTGTGCGTTGCCTCTAGCCGCCAGAGCGATAAAGTGCGCTCGCGCGAAGCTTTCGCTACCGGGTTGGAAGTTGGCTGACTGAAAGCTCGAGGCACGCCAGGCGGCGTTACTACGCCCGAAACGACAAACACCGAAACTGCAACGCCGGATCGATCGGCTCTGGCCTTAGAGGTGGTCGTGCCACTGCCACAACTTCTGTACTTTGTACAGGGTGGCGCATTTTAATTTCCTACCCCAAACTACACCGGAAACTCAGTTTTCTCGGATTCGGGTCGAATCGCTTCTCATAAACTGACTCGTGCACCGAGCTGCAATTTACGATTCAACCACATTGGTCGATGTGACAATTCGTGGGTTAAACTTGAAGAATTCACATTCAGAGATAGGTGTATCTGACTTGATATTTGGGAATAGCGGAAAAACATTAGAATCGAATCAACGTCAACAGAGTTTTATCACTTTGAACTTTCTAAGTACCTGGAAAGTTTTATCTCATACTCTTAACCCCTTGACTGTTAGTGACATATACTCGTATATAGGCGGAAAAAAGTCGTGCCACTTTTCTGTCGTGACACTTATGTGGGCGTTTGAGAAAAAAAACATATTTTTACTACATCGATTTGACTGTGATTTGGCAAATCATTGTTTTTGAGGTCTTTGAATTATAGGAGAAATATGATTTTTTTTTTTTCAACCCAAAAGTAGCACGAAAATATCATTTTCGTCCGACTGCTAAGGGGTTGAGGGAATCTGTAAGTGAAATTCTAGCCCTACGATACATATGTGCTACAAGGCCGCTGATTATTATTGTTATTTATTATAACCGACGAATCTTGATATCAAGTATTTAAAGGAGCAGATACGTTTTTAAGTAAATAAAAACTACTAAAATGCACTTTTTCATACTGGCAAGCTCTTCAATTTCATGTTTTATGACTTCTACTCTCTTGAGATATAGATCTAGAAGTAGCAGAAGTAGCGGAAGTGAGACGGAAAAGTAAAAAAAAAAAATAAAATATTTTGTAGTAACGGGGTTTGTATATTCATATAAATTTTCATTCTTCGTTGTTCAAAAATATCATTTTCGAAAATATCCCAGATTTTTCCGAAATTATTTTTCGACATGGGGAATGATTTTATCCAAAAACAAAGAAAGAATAAAAAATAAAAAAAAATCAGCGGCTTCTCAGCACACATGTATCGTAGGGCTAAAATTTCACTCTCGGGTCTCCTTAATATATTAAACTGTGTCATCCGAATCTGCTCAATTTCATTTCTATTACGTACAGGGATTTTTTGGCATCCTATGTGTCCACTGTCACTGGCACAAATGACATCGCCAGAGATTACACAGCCGCTAAAGCTTTTGATTCGGACACTGGGGTCCATTTATCTTTAAGAATAAGTCGTCTTCTTCTTTCTCGAGGAGGGAGTAAATGCTGTGAAAAGATTTTCTCAAAGGGTCTAACACATCGAAGGTAGTAAAGGACCAGCGACATCATTCGAACGAGATAAAAAAAGGCCCATCATTCATTTTTCATCATCGATTAAACCTTCGCGTATCGATAACCGAGGTGGCAGGATTAGGTGGAGGCTCGTTTTGATACGGAGAGAAGTCGAAGCAGGATTCGGTTCTCAAGAGTTTGGCAGACTCGTTCGGAAGGGGTTGGGGAGCTTTCGGTATAGTTTCGGGGCCTGGGGACGATCTGCGGGGGGGTTGGGCGGGAGGGGGGGGGGGGCAGGGATGAGTGCCTGCCCATAGCCAGGGTGGAAAAACAACAGGAAAGTGGAGTTCGATCTCGAACTCGAAACTTGAAAGCCCCGGGAAGCTTTGAGCCCTGAGCTTTATGCTTGAGCTTGAGCTTGAGCTTGATCTTTCCTGGCTCGCAACAGCTCGTTCCGCTCCCTCTTCCAACTCAATACACCGGGGACTTTCTTGCAGGCCTGACTCTACGGGCGATAGGAATGAGACTTCAAGAAACAGAAACGATCCTCGACGTCGGGGCAGCTTTGACGGACGAGCTGTTATGCAGACATTTTTATTTCCTTTCATTTATTTTTTTATTTGTCGTTTTTTGCTATATAGGTACACATGCGACGTAAATTTACATTTTTATGATTTTAGGGGTTGCCCAGGATCGGAATTTTTCAAAACTCGATTTTTAAAAATTTCATTTTGGTAATATATACATACATATATATATATATATGTATGTTCAGGTATATACACAGAAAATTTTACATCGATTCGACAAATATTCTCCAAGTTACGCGCACATTTGCAAAGTCGCCCCGGAGCGTTTGAAACTTTGACCGCGTTTTTCTCAAAACTATGTTTTCAAAGTCGGTGAACAAGATTTCTCCGAAACGGTTGAACCCATCAGTCTGAAATTTTTAAACAAGCTTCATGCATATATCTTTCAGTCCTTGATCGAAGGATTTTTTTCTCGCCGGTAAATATTTTGTATTTTATAAAGAAACTAAGGCAAAAATTCTTATGGCAAATTGGATTTTTTTTTTGAGAAGTCGCCATTTTGTTAAAAATTAATATTTTACTTATTACTTCGCCTAAAAACCAGATAATACCTTACATCAACTAGATCTTTTTTATTTTTCTTTATTTCGGATAATCCAGGCTATTTAAAAATCATTATTTTTCCAAATAAAAAATATCGGAATGAAGTTCAATGTTGCCCCGACATATATACAAATTATTATATTAATAAATTGAAATGGCTCTTCATGAAAAGTACTTAAAAATCGATTTTTCAACCTCTTGACCCCTTAAATTTCATTATTCCATGATCCCGAATCACGAAGAGTGCATCGAAATATAAAGCACGGGGTACCTTTGCCACAACTAAGGGCCAGAGAATCATTCAAACTGCGACGTCCTCCATATCCAGGTATATTTATGAGCCCACGTACGTATATACTTATAGGTATGAATGCATGGTGTATGATGTAGTCATGCGGAGGATTCGGGATTGAACGCGTCATTGACTCGCAATTGTATTGCTATACGTTCACGGTTCAGTGCTAGCGAGGCGTCCTTCCGCTGCAAAAAGGGAATTTAGAAGAAAATATTTCCACCCACTCCCGCAGCTCTCGAGGTCTGAAAGTGCGGGGATGAAGAAAAAGAAGAGAAGCGAAAAGATAAAGAGATTCCATCGAAGGACATCGCGCCTTCTTCGCGTCACCCTCTTCTCTCCCACTCTACCATCAATTACCATTTTTAATTTACCTTTTAGCAAAGTGTCTCCCGTCGCTAGCGGACGACTGCAATTATAAGTCGAGGCGTCGAGACGCTTCGGCATCCTCATCCCCCTCAAACTCGTTTTTCTCTTGTATTCATACCTTGGCGGGAAATTCGCCTTGAAGTAGCCACGCAGTCTGGGGTGGTCCTTAAAAAGGTCATATTTGAATTTCGACCGGCTCGCCCTCAAAATCGGCTCCAGATAATTCAAAAATAATTCCCTAATTTACTCACATTTTTATCTCAACTCTAACCCGAGCTCCAAAGAGGGTGGATTCCATTCAACCCTTGCGGCGGCACGTCAAATCTGCTGAACGGATTTAAATGAGATTTGACGTAGAGAGGTTTTTTTGGGTAGCTGATTACGAATCAGGACTCAACGTCAAAAAATTCAAAACGGCGGATCTAATTTGGTGGTGCAGAATCCAAAAAAACATTTCATTTCGATAAAACTCGGTACTCGAGGGTTTTCGAACTCGCTGATTACGAATCTGATCTCGAAATTAAAAAATTGAAAATAGTAGATCATATATCACAATATCAAGTGACTTTTGGGGTTTTGGTCCACCATATTGGGTCCGTCACTTTAAATTTTCAAAGTTAGAGTCCAGCTTCGTAATCAGCGTCCCAAAAAACCCTTTTACACCAGAAAAGTATAAAAAGATTCATTGAGGAAATCCGAGCTCTTGGGGGCACGTGTTGGAGTTGAGATATAAATCTGAAAGCGTTAAGGAATTATTTTTGAATTATGTGAAACCGATTTTGGGGGCGAGCCGGTCGAAAGTAACGTTTTTAAATACCACCCTAAAGTACACCCTGTACGTGGAACGCTGGGCGCGTTTGTAAGTGAGTCTTGACTTTGCAACGAGATTGGCAAACCCTTCTGCAGTGAGCGGCTCGAGTTACCGAAGTTGGTAGTCGTAGAAGCCGGCAAAGTGGGTGCAGACTTCTAAAACACTATACCGAGGCCGCTTTTGCCTCGTCGACGTATCCCGTGTGCTTATAATTCAAGAGGCCAAATTTCCGTGCACAGCTCTGTAAGTTATCAAATTTTGAAATTCCCATCTCACTCTCGCCGTTTCATAATTCAGGATCCTTTCGGGCGGCTAGCGAGAAGCAAGCAAACATGGCGCCGCGTTCAGCAGCTCTTCGCAACGATACTTACAAGGAATAATACAAGAGAACCTGCAAGAGCTAAAGTGATTAGCACAGAGAACGGCGCAACACTCGGAGACGCACGAAACTGTCTCGACTCCATTTAGCGATCCTTGCTAATGGACCAACGAAACGAGTCGAGGCTTGGATCTTATACGTATGGATAAGACGGCGCGATTCTTGCCTACAGCGTGGATCTTCTCTCTGGGATCACCACTAACGATAAATTCGGTTGTCGACGGTAGAAACGTGTCGGTTCATCATTTTGTTTTTTTTTTTTTTAGAAGAAGAAAGGTGTACGAGAAGGAGAAAGCAAATGTCGTTGAGTGTGCGCGGGTGTCTCATGTCGGTGAATCGTGGATATTACCGCACGTAACGTGGATAGGGTTCTTGATTAACACTGATAAACTGCTTGTAATAACACTTTATTCATTAATGACGCGTAACGTATCTGCTGGATATTTTATAATATGTGTATCATGAACTGTGTACTTATTACATAGATGGGCATGTTAGTTTTCAATGTCTAACTACATTGTAGGTTGTCTATTTTATACTACGTATTAGACAAATGGGCATGTTAGTTTTCAGGGTCTAACTACATTGTAGGTTGTCTATTTTATACTACGTATTAGACAAATGGGCATGTTAGTTTTCAGGGTCTAACTATGTTGTAGGTTGTCTATTTTATACTACGTATTAGACAAATGGGCATGTTAGTTTTCAGGGTCTAACTATGTTGTAGGTTGTCTATTTTATACTACGTATTAGACAAATGGGCATGTTAGTTTTCAGGGTCTAACTATATTGTAGGTTGTCTATTTTATACTACGTATTAGACAAATGGGCATGTTAGTTTTCAGGGTCTAACTATATTGTAGGTTGTCTATTTTATACTACGTATTAGACAAATGGGCATGTTAGTTTTCAGGGTCTAACTATGTTGTAGGTTGTCTATTTTATACTACGTATTAGACAAATGGGCATGTTAGTTTTCAGGGTCTAACTATATCGTAGGTTGTCTATTTTATACTACGTATTAGACAAATGGGCATGTTAGTTTTCAGGGTCTAACTATATTGTAGGTTGTCTATTTTATACTACGTATTAGACAAATGGGCATGTTAGTTTTCAGGGTCTAACTACATTGTAGGTTGTCTATTTTATACTACGTATTAGACAAATGGGCATGTTAGTTTTCAGGGTCTAACTATGTTGTAGGTTGTCTATTTTATACTATGTATTACATAAATGGGCATGTTAGTTTTCAGTGTCTAACTATATCGTAGGTTGTCTATATTACACTGTACGTCTACGTCCGATCCACTTCGATCAGTTTACATTCTCGAAAGGAAGACAAACGGTGATTGAGTCTGATGTCAGACTTCGATGTGTGGGATATATTCGTTACTGCAGGCAATCGGAGGTGATTAATTAGGTATATTATTCCTCGCACTGCAGGGGTAAGTGAGGCCGTCGCAAGTTTCCATCAGCATGTATACATATATACGTACAAATACATCCGATATCTGTGTGAAACATACCGTGACGCACGTACAACAAGCAACCACTATACCCTGAATAATTCACTCCTTATTGTCATTGTTTAGTATTGTATCGAGTTATAATTAAGCCGACGAAGGTTATAACGTGTTCCTAAGCGCGAATACAAGCCTCTATCTTTCACCTAACTGCGACACGGTTTTCGTTTCATCCCTTTATTGGTCCTCAGGGCTTAACCACCTCCGGTATTCACGAGAAAGGGCGGATATTTCGAAACAGGAAGTTACACCAGGGAGGGACGGAAATTGTAAATGTGCGAAATGGTAACGGGGACGCACCTTGAGTAGACAATTGAAGCTAATTTTAAATTAAACTTCTTAGTCGTTACTGATTGACATATTGAGGACCGTACAGTCCAGTAAAAAAATCTGGCAAACGAAAATAATGGTAAAATTAAGGGGGTCAATTTATTTAAATTGAATTAACAGAACCTCATCTCGATATAGAAAGATATCAAAGATCGTAAATTCGAGTGGTGAAAGTTTAATGACTATTTTTAAAAGATCATATTATTGTTCCATTTTTTTATAACTTTAGAATCGTATTGTTTGGTAAATTTCGATGGATTTTGAAAAACAGTAAAACTAATCGTTATCAGATTCGCCAAATATAGCGATCAAATGTGACGAAAGAAATGTCATGTTCTCCACCAAAGACTTTAAGGGGGTAAAACCACCGTTACATTTTTTATATCTCGTTGTGAGAAAACTTTTCTAGTTGGATTTGTTTAAAGAGTATTATACCAAATCGCCCCTTGACATGCCTTACTTTGGAGGATGGTTTCACCACCTTAAAGTCTCTAATGAAAGTTGAAAAAAAAAAAAAAAAAAAATACATGTCGTTTATAGTTTTTAGTCTACTATAACATACTACAAAAGAAATCAAACCGGATATACCGATCTGGAATACCTCACTTGTGAGTAAAACCATATTGATTTGAATCAATGAAACATTTCTTTCGCCGTAACCGGAAAATTTGAGTCATTTTTTTCTCTGCTCGGTAAACGGAGAATGCGTGACGCGAGGGGCTTCGGGAATCACCGTTTATATGGTTCGGCACCCTGCAACTTCAAGAGCTGTGCGGATATATATTTCTTCGGCCAGTTTCTCGCCAGCTCTGAGAGAAGTATTTCATCCCGCCATTCCGAGAGATTAATTCGAGCGAACGCGTTGGACACGCAGCTTCACGCAACGCGGCGAGTGGCGCCCGTCAGTTGGCGTCAAATATTCCGGATACTTTCCGTGCCTGGACTCCGATATGCGGTGCCCGACGACCCGCGAAAAAGATTAAATTCACCTCGCTTCGCGTTCCAATTTTATCCGGGGGATGTAAAAACCGAACGAAACAATTCCCGGCCGCGTGTTTCGCCAAATCTTCCCTTCTCCCTTTTCGTTTACTAGAAATCGGTCTTACAACGAGAACCCGCTGACTTCGATATCGGTGTCAATTAAATTACACCGCCTCGCATGTTCATTTTCTCGATCTTTTTCTCGTCAGGATTACTCCAAGGGGGAAAGATCGGAAGGACAAAAAGCGGAGAAGCTTTTCAAGCTCGATGGTCAGGGTGGCCACACACCTCCGGAAAACCTCGAATTGTCAGGAAAATTTTTACTTGGTCATGGAAAAAACTGGAATACTATCAGTTTTCTGTCATGGGAATTAATAAGGATTTTTTGAGGTAAGAAGTTTAGATTTATGCGTCCAGAAAAAAAATCGGCTTAAATTGGCTTTTTTGTACATTGTATTTTGTTTCAATTCGAATTGAATTTGAACCGAATACAGAGCTGAATGATTTAGGTTTTAGTAACTTACCAGAACTGGGAAAACGTCGGGAAAAAATAGATCTTAGATTCTGGAGGGCCTGGAAATGACGTGGAATTTTATTCCTAAAAATTTGTGGCCACCTTGGACGGGGCAATGTGAAAATTACCTTGATTTATGACCGGGCGTCTTGAGAATTTGGCATTGTGTATAAAAAGTTATCGGGAGTGGATCAGCGGCGATTAATTTTACCAGTTGGAAGCTCTGCAGGGATGATTTGCGCGACGGTTTCCTGCCGGGGGAAAACGGCAACGTTCCAAATTGCAGGTCTACGAACGTTCTAATTAACCTCGGAAATCTAGAACTCCCGTTTACACGCGTAATTCCCCTCGACGAAAAGATCGGAGATGTCGCAGTAGCGGCGGAAAATGCGAGAGCTGATTAGGGTCTTGAGTACAGCGGGACGGGATTTTGTACCAAGAGGTAATTTCACTCGAGGCAGTCATTTATGTACCCACTGCTGAACAAAATACACCGACTCTGATGTTCCCAGAGTTTATATTCTTCATGAATAAATAACCTGATGAAAAGTTTTCAACGAATTCAACATTTGATCCTGATTCCATTTATGGAAAAGTAAGATTCACGAGAGATTTCGCGTTTCAATTCGATTCTATTCGGTGTATTTTTATATTGAATTCACTGCTTCGTTGTACGCGTATAATAGTACGTCTCAAAGGGATTGACACAACAAGATACGAAACGTAAGAGATCAGCTCTGAAACGGATGTGTCGGAAAATAAGCTGAAAAAATTCTTAAGGCTGGCGGGGAATTTCGAGCCTTCACAAGCGATTATTTCGAAGTACGATAAGCCCAGGGGATGAAGGATTGTAATTTATAAGTGAAGCGAAGCAGTGTTATCCTGAAAGGATCGCGTAGCGTGATTCTCCGCAGATTTAACAGCGAATTTTTTGAATACATAACGGAATAACAGCCTTCGCTTCAAAAGCTTCAGTTCAAGGTAGCTGAGACGGATTCTTCTCACAGAGTCTGACTTTTACCCGATTATACATCAAAGAACGCGGTATAATATACTCGGATTAAATAGCGTCGTCATTTCCCTGGAAACAGCTGATAATTTTGTGAAGAACAGTCTGAGGCAAAAACTAATGAGGATAATAATTAATAAATTGATCGAAACCGCGTTCGAATTATCGAAAACAGCCGTCCGATCATGGTTTGCGGCTTTCGCAATTACTTTCACGAAATATGATTCCAGTATCGGCCAAATTGCGCGCCTCTGTCACACGCTCTGAAATCGAACGTACGGGACTTAACGCGCACGTAAATTCAACCTGCAGCAAATTGCAACACGTATATTGTGCGTGCGATTCCCTCTCGACAATTCGACTCTCCGGTAGGTGCATAAAACCCACTTGTTCACAAAGCCATCAGTTTCTCCTACATGCGCCTAAATTCCAAATGAGCCGTATAATGAAAGTCTATGATTTGTCACGGTGAAACGGTGAAACTAATAAAAAAAAAACTGACTGATAAGAAATCGTCCGTAGAGTAAAGTGAAAACTCTAAAGCGGCCACTACATAGAATATTTTTTATGGACCACCTAAAAGAGGTCATTCATGTTTGCAAAACATGAATATATCATAACCTAAAACCAACGATCATCGATTTCTTCTCGTTAAAACGGCTAAAAATGAATGTTGAAGTTATGTTTCCTAGGCTGAAAAGATCTCGTAGGCACGTCAAGATATTACCTATCTCAAAAGCACTAAGTTCCATAATGAAAATCACCGGTTCACCGTAACGCAAGTGATAAAGTTTCAGTATACGGCCATATTTTTTGCGAATGACCCAAGAAAGTTCGTTCATCTTTGCAAAACTATATTCATAACCTAAAACCAATGATCATCAATTTCTTCTCCTTAAAACGGCTGAAAATGAATGTTGAGGTTATGTTTCCTAGGCTGAAAAGATGCCATAGGTATGTCAAAATACTATCTATCTCAAAAGCACTGAGCTATTCCATAATGAAAATCACCGATTCACCGTAACGCAAGTGATAAAATTTCAGAATATGACCAGTGGACTATTGTGGCTGTGAAACGTGGGAAAATTCGAGGGTGAAAATTGGCGATATACTAAATGGACATAGTTACATACATATATAGTATGCAGGCACGTGGGTGTGTAGGTACCTGTAATAACGACGGCGAAACTTCAGACCCTTTTGCAGAAATTACGCCGGGGGTGGAGGAGGTTCGATATATTGTGATATAGAGGGGCCGAGAGGCTTCCTTTGATCTTGGTAAGTCGCTCGTTAATGCGATTTCTCTCCGTCAATTTGTTGCCTAGGTAAATCAAGCGCAGGGAAATTACGAGCAGTAGCCAACCCGCCGCATCTCCCTTTTCCTCCACGCCCTTGTAGGATTCTTCAAACGGTCCAATAAAGAGTCCTTGAACATTTTCGACGCTCCTCCTTATTTCACTATTTTTATTACCGCTCGCGTGGGAAACGCCGAGGAATGTATATAATACAGATTTTTTACACGACCTAAACGCGTTCTCAAGATTCATTATTTTTTGGCTCGGCAGATTTCGCTTCTTCTTGTGGTGGTTTACTTTTCTGCTTTGTTTCTTTCATTTTCTAATTTTCTCTCTTCAAGAAGAACAATCTTTCCTCGCTTATCTTTACCCGCTTGAAATTACCCCGAGATTTTATAGCGACGAGAATAGACTTAATACTGACAATTTGTTACGATGATTTTATTTTTCATTGTAGCCGGAATATCGAACGTGAATTTTATGCCTTCGTTGAATAACCGAATCCTAAAATTCGGGACTTGCCGATGATGAATTTTCCCGATGTAACTGGGGGTGGCCATGATATTGAAAATTCAGCGAATTTCCCGATTTGGATAGGGTGATTTTTTTTTTTCATCTCGAACCCGTTCCTAAAAATAAAGCTGTACGATCTCAGAGGGTTTTTATTACTTCCTGTACCTTCTGGCTGGTAATATTCGATACAACGGACAGTTTTTCATTCGTTACAAGGATCAAGATTGGCTAAATATAAGCCGTCGAGTTCGCCCTCTTTTCTCTTCAGCCGCACAACAATAATGGGGCATAAAAGAGGTATAATATTTTCGTTTAAACATATCAAGGGATCCTTGATATCTCGAGACCCTCTGAGCGAGCTGAGAAATTTTATTCGGCTCACGTAAAAGGTAGATCCGACTTCTCCCGGCCCTCGGAGCTTCGGTGCCGAACAACTTTTGCGAGGAATGTAGAACTCGTGTATACGTTATATAAGTACCTACCTAAATATTTTTTGCTATTCGGAGCTGCGATTTATTCTGTCGAGATTTATTAAAAATTGGCTCTATTAGATTGAAATAATGTGCAAGCGATGAAATTGGTCGGTGGATAAATAAACTTTTGAGAGACAGGAAGTTCATTGAAACGGCGAGAACACTTGGCCTGCTGTTTCAAGACGTGGGATGAACTACTTTTTGTTCCTCTTCTCTCTTATCAATCTTGCAAATCACGGTTTCGCTTAAGCCACGCCAGGTTTATAACCGGGTTTTTTTTTTTTACTTGTGATACCAGCTGTGCAGATTATTTTCTGTTAAAGAACAAATTGCTACCAAACGAAAAAAGACCGAAGGTGTTGAGTTTCGAAATATGATCATGTATAAAGTTGCGCAATAACGATACTTCTAAAAAATGTATAATTACAAATTAATCTTACGAACTTAAAGCGCATTTAAAGAGACACTTGGTTCGATTATGGGCGACATTTTATTTCAAATTCTTCATCATAAACAAATCTCAGTCCAAAATTTTTCCATCATCAGTTGTTCTCTTCTCGAGAATTCTTTCGGCGACAACAAATCGTCGTAATGCATTTTCGACGTAGAAAAATCGATATTTCTGGATTTATTGCGCCGTCGGATCTTTTTTCTTGTAATTGTGGTAAGCTTCGATGGTTTTCGGTGATCGAAAGAATGTTCAAACCAGAAAGGGTAATGAAACGGAAAAAGGAAGGGGGAGCGAGAGTGCGGAAAATTGCGGTATTCATCTTAGTTTCAAAATTATACATCGGTATTCAACGGAGTCTTTTCCCACAGTAACCGCAACAACTCAAGTGTTTATAATCGCCTCTTCGTGCTCATGAAGAAAGGGGAATAAAGACGGAAAAAGAGAAGGTGAAAAAAAAAAAAAAAAAATTGAGAAATTACAGGAACCGCGACGTCTTTTCACGGAGCTAAATAATTAATTTCCATTTCCGCACAACGTCGCTTCTTAAACCTTGTAAGCGATTCTTGTTGCTTTTTCGTTCTTTTCTTTACGCCTTCTTCTTTTACGCCGGCATTATAAAGTCATTTTCTTGTACCGCCACTAATTACGCGTAGTATAGGTAAAATAAACATAGCTTCGTACCTTGGTAAAATTTAGGCAAAAAAAAAAAAAAAAAACACAACAAAAAACAAAGAAAAAACAATACACAATATTTTCACTTATTGTTCGGGATAAAAGTTTGTTTTAATGTTATTCAACGTTTGTAACAGTTCAGGAAGTATTAATGCGCGTTTTAATTTAGTTTAAAGTTTTCATTGGTATAAGTTTATGTATGTAGTTAATGTTGAACTTCTGAAAAATTGTTGATAAAACGAACGTCTGAACTGCAAATTTTTAGAAATTTTCTTCGGTGAAACTTATTCCAGAAAACAGATCGAAGTATTTGCAAAAACAACGCGCAGACATTTTTTTTCTCCCTAGCGCCGAGAGGATTTTCCAAACTCTCTTCAGCGGCGAATTCGTTCGCGCAATATACAAACGGAAGAGTAAAACGAGCGAGGAAATGTCGCGCGTTGGTTATTTCCGGCTGCGTTGCTTAAGGCGGCAGTTCCACCGTTCCGCCAGTCACCTTAAGCGGTATTACGCCCGGGAAGCGAGGAGATTGACACTGGGATTCCCCGAGCTCGAAGCGCAACTCGCTTCACGCAGCCTCTTAGAAACGAATTTATCGTTCGCGATTTCCCGCCTAAATCGCGACGAACGCCGCGCATGTGCAGCGTCGCGACGCGCGAACCAAATCATCTTTTTATCATCGGTGAAATCGTACGCATTAGGTGGAGTGACACGGATCCAGAGAAGCGATTCGGTTCAACATCCGAACGATGTTTTTCCCTTCCCCTCCAGGTTACGTGAAATATTGTCGTTACTGACGATTCTTGAAGATTTCTGTTTTTCAGCGCACGTCATTTTGACAAGAAAAACAAAAAATTTAATCAGTCACATCGTCGCTTATCTGATTTCAGAGGAAATTGCAGGTATAGCATTCCTTTAACAGGGGGTGAAGTCTGTTTTTGATAGGGATTTTTTTTTTTTTTTTGTATCCTATATGTGCAATATCTAACTCTACAATCTCAGACTATTATAAATTTGAAGTTTATTGCTGAGTATTAAGCATGCGATGTGTACGAAAAAGTGTTTGCAAAACATATTTGAGACCAATATGATACAAGCCTTCTGGTGAAAATATCAATGTTCACTTTCAAGTATTCTATGATAGGCTGTTTATTAAATTTAAAACTTGATATCATTCTAACCCATTTTTATGTTCGAGATTGAAAATAGTATGTTTGGCTGCTTCATGGTAGTGTAAAAAATTAAAGAGTGTATTTTAGAAGGATGCTAGTAGGTTTCAGAATATGAAAAAAAAATACCTACGCGACTCTTTCTTTCACGTGAGATAAAGAAATCGTATGAAAATCGGTGAAGTCATTTCAAAGCAGAAACGACATTAAAAAATTGTGTTGATCAACATTTCGAATGGTTAAAAGTTTAAAAAACAAAGTCGAAGAGACCATTGTGTTAAATTTTGTCAGTAGACATGGCCTGAGAATTGTGCATGATTTGGATGGTGTCGATAACTTCCTCGGAATTTTCTGAAATTATAACCCCAATCGAAATTCGAACCATTTGGACGTTTGACTGTTCGAACTGATAACCTTCTAGACAACAGTCGATATAAATTTTAATCACGAAGTAAACATTTTTGAAGAGGACTGGCTCAGCCAGAAAACCATGCGGGATCGGTTATCGGATGTTCACGCTACGGAACAACTCGACTCGAGAACCCTGAGGAATGCTCTCGGAGGAAGGCGGTCCTGGAGGCATTCGACTGTTAGCCAGGACACGAGACGGATCAAGTCGAAACCTCAATATTCTCTGAAATTTTAAATCTGTTAAATAAAGTTCCTGTTAAAATAAAGTACCTTCTACAGTCACTTGGATCAAATTTAACAATACAAAAGTGATTTCATCGTAAATCCAATGGCAAGATCCTTTTCCCGAAACAGCACATCGGGCAATTGGAAGTACACATTACACGTTTCGATTCTCGTGAATCACGCCTGCACGGAGTCGATGATAAAAAGCTCAGCTTCAGCGAGGCCCGGATAACGTGCGATGTAAACTAAAAAACATTCCTGGGTGGATAAAGCGAGTCGTTAGGAAGCTTTGACTGCACCGTGCGGGTGTCGAGATAGGCGTGAAACGTATCGATTTCGCGGGACACCGACCTTTGCAATGACCCGAGTTCCCCGCTACGTTCGTCGCTGTTCTGTCCATCCATCCGTCCGTCCGTCCATCGGTCCACCCTACCTTCCTTCTTTCGTTTCGTTTCCACCGATCGCTGCTGCCAGATAGCGGAGAAAAAACGTTCAAATTCTGGACACATCTGGCGCATATCTCTCTTCGGAACTGTCAAAATAATGGCTGGCTCGTAGCGGTCGAATCTGTAACCCGATTTCATCCTCTCTTCCATATCCATTCGTTTCGAAAACTCGTTCAAGATGAAACCAGATCCAACAAATCATCTCGAGTTTCATACCAACGCGGAAAACTCGAAAGATCGCCGAATGCCAGCAGTTTTTTTTTTTTTTTCGAATGATCTACAGATTCCGAAAATCTCTCGATCGGTTCGTTTCCTCAAGTTTTTTTTTTTTTTTCAAAAATTTAGCAAATCAAGCAAGCAGATTAACATGTTGTAATTATCGGAAAAATTATAATATTATTGACAGCTATAAAATCACTCCGAATGTACAATATTTACTTGTAATTGCATCGACAATTTCGTCGCTGCCGCGAGAATTTTCATTTTGCTGTAATTATACTCTCGTGTAAGTTTGAAAAATGAAATTTGTCCGAATGAATGGCGCAGTTGTTTTACGACGAATAGAAATTTCCGCGACGTTTAACGTCGTTCGGCGTGCAAAGGGCACCAGAAGGTAATAATTCTCGTCGGGAACGATACATGCATGAATCTTCTTCATTGCGTATTTTCTCCCTCGCGAAACTGCAGAGGCAGAGGCATCCACACCGAGGTTTAGTATGCGCGTCGGAAGGCCGACACGTGGATCTCGACTAACCGTAGGTAACGAGCGGCACTTGAATCGAATAAGAAATTCGTGACTCCGTGCCGCCCTCAACGCGAGCAGCGACGCAATCTGCGGTAATCCGTTACCCACCCTTGATTTAATGGATTATACGCACGATCCTTGAGCATGCGCGGTCCGCCGATCCCTTTCGTCTAATTCGATTGCAAATCTCGCGCCTAGCTGAATTGCTAATTTTGACTAACGTCTACGCGTCGTGCGTTAGAGGAAATTAATTTGTTACCGAGAAGGGTTGAACGTAACAGGATCAAATTTGCAGGCCGATGAAGTAACGACTTTCACCATTTCGTTCGATCATTGACTCTCCGGTTATTGTATGCGTTATACATTCAGAAAAGGGAATACTTCGTGATTATTACGATATCGAAGGAAAATTTGTGTTTTCACCTCTAGAAAATCAACTCCGATGATTTTTCCGTTCCACAGTATTTCGAGTTCAAATTAACGGATTTTCACAAGCTTTGTCTCAGTCGATGCAATTCCTTCGAACTCGGAGCTGACTAGATTTCGAAACAAAATGGTCACTCGATTCCTGAGTTATTTTACAAAAATGTAAAATTATTGCCCGACGATAACTGGAAAATCGATTCATCGTTTCATGTGAAAGTCGATACAGTGCTTTGGCTTCATTCAATTTGAAACTGATTAAAATTTGAGGGAAATCTGTCAAATGATCGTTGCAGCTTTCCTTGCAAAAATAAAATGATTTTAACGAAATTTCTTATTTTCTTATCTAATATAATGGAAAATGCGTATTATTATGTAATTTTTTCACTCTTTTTTTTTTTTTTTGTTCTTTATCTGCTGGTAACAGTTTTGATTTTCGACTTGTTCAATTTATAGGAAAAAATTGCGATAAAAATAATACATGTTTAGAAATTGCCTTTAAGTTATCGCACAGTGATTTGCGTATAAAAGTCGCGAAAATTTATTATCTAAATATATAATGAGAGTCTAGATTCGTCACTGCTAGATAACTACAACGTTCGACAATCTCGGTTACGTTTGCATGCCAAGGGGTAAATCGGGTCAGAACAGAACGAGCGGCGGTTGAAGATTATTGGAAAACCGCGTTAATTGCGGCTTGACATTTGTTCGGGATACGAAGGGTGATCGCGAGTCGTTGAATCGAGAGCCCTGTATTTTCAGGGGGAAACCAAAGGGTCAAAGTTCACCTCGATGGGCGATCCGAGGTGTGAAATGTCACCGATCCGTTTTATACACCGCATTGGAATCCCGCAATCGACTGTGGATCACCATCCATCCACAACTCTTTGACATCTGATACCCAAAAAGTTCGTTCAAACAAGCCGGGAACTCGTTCACAGTTTCGCCGTTGCAGTGCGGATGGAAATCGAGTTTAAAGAGAAGGAAGAAAAAAGGAGAAAGAAAAAATGGTCCGTTATTTATTATTATTTCTGAAAATGATGATAATATTCCGACGATTATTAGGTACAAAACTTTCTAGGAAATTCACAAACCTTTTGTGTAAATAAAAATTGTCGATAAATAAGTTTTAAATAAACTACGTATCAGGTCCCTTTGATCATTGTATGATATGTTGAAAGAGACGCGTCACAATGAGGGAATTTTTATGCCGGAAGTTGTGTAACAGTGTCGGTAAGAAATTGGGCAAGAAAGTGACCAGCGCTTCGAAGCCGGTAAAACTAACGGCTGATCCACGAACCGGATGAAACTTCTTAAATAGAAATACCGCTAGTATGGAACTGCTGCAGGGCTTTGACGGGTTGTAATATATAGTCCATCTTGACACGCGAACCGTTCGTCACGATACGGAAATAAAAACCTCAGCTGCAACTCATTCGAAAAGTCAATACTCATAATGGAATTACGTTTCTTCGAATCGCTCCTTTCTGAACGGCGTAAAACTCTGATTGCGGGTTTTCAAGAGGAAAAATAAACGAATACGCTGATTCCAGCAATAATTGTTTTGCACAATCGAGAAGTTACAAGTATTTGTCAATCTGAGAATGTAGAACAAATATTTTAAAACGATTGAAATTTTAATATCGGTACTGATCAGGTTTCGTTGGCGGTCCTGAAATTTTCTACCAATCAAGCCGCGATTTTATATCTTTCGTGCCAACTTAGTTGAAAATAAAAAGTAATAGTATAACTCGTAAGAAGTAAGATTAACATTCGGTAGTTTGAATCCGTTTAAATTCAAAAGATGACGAAATTATTTGAATGCAGCGGTTTTAAGCTGTTTAAAAATTACTCGAAAAATATTCTTGCGTAAGTGGAATAAATTACAAAATGTGTTTTCTGTCTATTGCAATCCTGCGCTAGATCGGATAGAAAGCACGGATTCGATGCAGGTACACACCTCCTACTCGAGATCTAATTCTTATTATTAAAAGCTTTCTTCTCCTCGTGGTGAAGAACTCTCGAGCGTATTGCGGCTGCAGCGAAGCTTCCGCTTTCCAACCTCTTATACAGATAGAGATTCTGGACGATATGCCGGATAGAAACGCCGTGAGTCATCATCCCCGGAGTCAGAAACGCTTGGATTTAACTCTCTCGAGCCTCGAGAACTCGAGAATAGACATATATAGATATACATCTGTAAAACCAACCGCAGCTGCGATCTCGTAATTTGCTTTTATTGCTTTTTTAAAAACCATCTCCCAATTTTCTATCCAACTATTGAACTAACGTCCCGAACCGGGGACGAAAACCGCGATGCGTGCTTTCAACGAAAAATCTTCCTTTTCGGAAATATTTACAATCATTACCAACAGCGTTTATCTCGAATAAAATTATTCAACTTTATCGAGTTTTCAAGTTTCTAGACGCACATTAATAAGAATTTTTACGCGCTTAACGATTGGGTAAATTTAAACTGCAAAACTTTAAAATCGTATGAATTTCTATAGTTGCCATTATCTCCCGCTAGAGGTATGACATCATTCGTCTCCAGCAAATGAAAGTTAGAATTTCATAGAAAGTTTCTGGTACAAATCACGGTGTTTTTCTAAAGTTGATTCTCCCGAAGTGTTTTTCGAGCCAGATGCCTGCCAAAGGAGAGGCACAGCCCTTGCCCATCGTATTACAATTATAAATAGAAACGTCGCGAGGCCGGGAGAGTGTGAGTGAACACATTCACGTTCATTTGACGCAGAAGAAAAAGTGTGCGAAATGCAAAGAAAATGTGTAAAGCCGAATGTCTGGGTTGTCTGCCAGTCAAATAAAATGACTAATATCAGCTCACGTGTGATCTCAACATTTGAGACTGCTCCAGCAGGAGCCACAGCAAAGTGTAGAGGTATGCGCACACGATCTAAAATCCCAGTAAGCTTCGCAGACACAGCAAGTGCGAACTTGAAGGGAAAATAAATCTGCCGTGACAGTCGTATTTTAAGCTTTATGCAGCCCGTGACGAACAAAAAGTAGAAATCATTGTTTTGTAAACAGATGCTAGTATTTTCTTTTTATTTGTATGCTTGAGGACGTTGGTTTTCTTACAGAACGTGCAGGTGGCGCAATTCCATATCGAATATAGTAAAAACAGAGACAGTTATTAACCGGTAAACAAACATCGGTTGTAAATTTACAAACCGATATAGATAAGAAGCTCAGCCTGAAGCCGACTGCGTAAGGATTTTCTTACATTTTTGCCGGAAGCTCTTATTTCAAAAGCCCGGTTTGTGCACAGTGGCAGAGATTCTTCCGGGGTGGCAGCCTTAGTCACGTTTCGTCGTATCTGCTCGCTTTGGTTGGTAAAATTTAACTTCCGGAGGCAAAAGTTGCACGGTCGTGCCACCGTATCGAGCAAACGGATTTGGGTGATTCGATTTTCGGAAACTCGTAGTCTCTTGCTCTTCCACTCCTCCCGAATCTCTGGATCTTCCCTCGACCAACTCTAATTTAGTTTTACCAATTTTTCAAAACCTGGAAACCGCGATGCGCAGTTTCAAGTAAATCGAATAACGAACATTTTTTACTCTATCTTTCGTCCATAATTCAACGATAACGTAAGTAAAAAACCAGGAGTAGAAGAATTCTTCAGACAAGCATGACAGATCAACTGATTCAAACTTTCTACCAATTATATATTCATTTGAGTTTTAAATTCGACACGGAGAAGAAATTAGAATATCGAAATGGCCAGAAGTATGGGAGGAATCAAATTAATACGCGAGTTTCTCAGGTTCGCAAGATTTCAAGGAGCGAGGAAGTCTCTGTTAACCTTAAACGGGAAAAATCCCTCCTAAGCTCGTCTCGAGGAGTATAAAATATACGCAAACTTTGTTAATAAAAGATTACATTTGTTTGAAAATATTGAGACCGTCAAAAGCTAATGGCAAAAGTTTCTGCAGGGTAACGTTATTATAAATTGTATTTAACTTTATGGAATTCCGACAGGATCTTCTCCCCTGATACCCTTACGCACACATTCCCACATCTTATACATGATCCATGTCGAATTTACATAGGATTCTACAACACCAGCTGTTATTTTATCGCAATGATACATGGCCAATTTTACAGGCGGTGAATCCGCCTGCATTTATGCAATTCAAGCTAATTTTTTTTATTTGAATTTCGCCTCCATGTCGGCAACTGGTGGATTCGTTCCACCCGATCAGCATCTGCATCATCGTTCATGATTGGCCGAATCCCTTCATGCCGATCGGTAGAATGAATTCGTAATTGCAGATGTGCAGGCGAAATTAGAGAAAAGTATTGCATAAATGCAGGCGAAATTACTCTGGCAAATTGTCCGTTTAAAATGTTACTGATAGGTAAAAAATATCGTTAAACGCCTGAATTATCAGTTTATTTATGAAAATATATACGTCGGTTTAATTATTTCTCATTTTTCATTAAAGAGAAAAATTTTCCCAAGCTTCTTTGTCTCGTTCTCTTTTTCTACCGTCTCAGTTTTCTCCATTTTTCCTTCTCCCCTCTTCGCGCGTCTTCTCTTCTCTCAGCTCTTTAAGCTGCATGCATGGATATGCGCTGAATTTATGTTGGCCCAAGTCCAGCTTGTCTTTGTAATGTTCGAGTCTGATATTCTCCTCGAGTTTGCTTATAACCGGATCGTCCGCCATCTGCGAGGGGTCTTTATGTGTTTCCGGATATGTCCTCAGGGGCCGGAAGGGGGTCGCGGAAAACCTTGTACTATACCTATACAGCTCTTGAGCGTACACGCGGCCTTCCCCAGCCTCTTGAATATATTTTGCATTTTGGATATTCGAACCACTCCGGTTATTAAATTATGCCCCGTGTTCTCCTCCACTCGGGATTTATCGGGGAATGGGGATCGCCAAGAGCTCAGCTCTTGACGGATGGATTAGACTTCAGCACACACAGGCACGCTTCACGTCAATCACCGAGCCGTGACGCGCTGAAATATTTCTAAAAAATATATTTTCGCGTTACGAAAATCGCTGCTTGCCCACGCTAGATGTGAAATCCCCGTTTTAGGTAGCTTCGCAAATATGCGTAATTAGTGTGGAAAGTTTAAACCGAACTAATCGCTACGATGCACTAGCTTATTTTTCCTTGGAATATTGTTTTATTTATTTTTATAAAATTTTATCACCTGGATCAGTGAAATTCAGAAAAAAGAATATCGTTTCCTGAGAGCAAAAAGTTGAAGCTGAAACTCGCGAGAGACGGAACGTGCTTCTGACTTGAAAAGGGTAATTCCTTGTTTCTTTCGATTTTTATTTCTATTTTTTTTTCAAGGGAGGTTATTCGGCATGACAAAATCGTAAGGCACTCCGTCTGGCGATCGAGCCCGCAGATAAGAGCGTTCGTATGTATAAATATATTCGTGATGAATACACGTAAAAGAAAAAGTAAGACGGATGAAACCAGTTAGCCTGATAAGATCTGCTTGACCGTGTTTAAGCCGCGGGTCCGCAGCATCTTGAGAGTTCAGAGGGCAGGGGCTTGAGCATAATATAACAAAGTAATAATAATAACGAAAAAGATCTCGAGATACAGCGCGAAGAGTCTGTGAGAAGTAAGGCAAATTGAGTTTGAACCACCCGCCGTAAGTTAATTACATTTATTTTATACTATTGCGAATAAAATATATTTCAAAAACTTTGTGCGGAACTAACGCTTGAAAATAAATTATTTTCTGTTTCACTCGCATCGTTTGATCAGTAATTCCCACGCTGCTCGCCTGAATATATCGAAACTCGCCGGGTTGGCAGCTCAACTTATGACGGACTCGTCGTCAGGTGGCTTAATTAAGAGCCGGTAGTCTCGTGTAGCGGAGATCTGAGGTCCCTGTAAGGCAGAGAGGGCCAGGAGAAAGCGTGTAACTTTGGGGTGGCACAAAGCTCAAAGCTTTGCCTCGACTGTTGTTGAAATTTACGCCTGAATCCGGCGCAACGTGCGACGTTTCCCGCAGAGACATGCAAATTCTGGTCCCCGCCCGCGCCCGAGGGACGCTCGCTTCGCACGCGCCAGAAGCTCGATATTGGCGCAGTAGTCCGCCTCCTGAATCGCGGTGTGAGGCAAGCTCTACTGTAGTTTTGCTCACCAATCCTCCATCCGCCGACTGTAGTTAGTTTTGCCCGGTTCGCCGTCGGTTAAATAGTTTCTCCCGTGATGCTTTGTCTCCTAACTAATTCAGGCTAGAATTCAGCGACACGTATACATCTACCGCACGAAGCACTCTTAGGCCAGAAAGCCTCATCAACTTGCCCAGCAGCGCCTCAGCTTTATTCTGTGAATGTATTCCTTTCATCTTCGAGATCGCGAGACAGCTGGATTACTCGAAACAAAGTATAGGATGTGTCAAATAGAGCCGCATACGATGGAACTTATTGTTCAGCGAGATTATTCAATCTGATTTTTAAATTATTCGCCGGAAGTGGCTCATGATGATATATAGCTAAACTCTTCTTGCCATCATTTTCTCATCCTCAAAGTGGCAATCGATAGTGTTTGAGGCCCGAAAGTGTACCCGCAGTTAAAATAGAATCGGAGGTGAAAGAATGACGGCCATTTTGAAAAGATTTACGAATACAAAAAAAAAAAATAACAATCGTTGATTCGATAATGGCGAATCAATTACACATTCACGATATTCGAGCTATGGTTGATTCTGATATGATGCGAGTCCTTTTGGAACATGCTAACCAAATTTCAAAGGTAGGTCTAGCGTGAATGGCGCGGTTTGTATCTTACGTCAACCGCTTTTACTCTGACTGCCACGCTCTAGTTAGTTAGGCAGAGCGTCCCAATTCCAGACTTTGACTTGATTATATTTACTTCAAAAGACCGTGGTGTTAAGTGACGCTATATTGACTCGGTACGGCAAAGAAATTTCGTCGTCGAATCATATAACCTTATACGTATAGACTCCATCAAAAACGCTTCGTCTTCGCTGCAGAGTTACGAAAAGTACAAAAAAGGAGACGAGGAATTTTGCAAAACTGGTAACTCACGTGACGCTAAAATGACCTGTTACCACGCATAATTATCGCATAAAGTAGATGGAGCGATAAGGATAGTAAACGATGATAACACGTTCGTGTTTGCAGAGTCCTAACACTTTTCGTTGAAAATTATGTGACATGATAATTCAGAGCGGAGAGCGTAAAATCAATCGTGTACCCGGGCTTAGGGTGTTTTAATTGTGGCGTGTGTTACAGGTATACCCCCGCCGGGAATATACGGTCCCACTTCACCCTGGTACCTACATATAGGTTATGTATATTTATAGTCCCATACAAGGGTAGACGGGTATAATTAAAAGTATTTGCGGTCTCTAGCGTGGTGCAGCTTGTTCTCGAGTGAGCTTTTCCGCCTAGCTGGTCACCCTTTGGTCGACTGCCTGCCGCTGGCACGCCTCTATACCTACCGCCGGTTCTGCAGGACCTTTTTAATTACAAACCCTCGAGGCTCTGCAGTCTGCAGGCGGGGAACCCCGGATTCTTGAGGAGTTTGACTCGAACCACTCGATGCCCTTCTTTCTTTCGCAAATGGGTATAACTAGAATTTTCATTTACTCCCTATTAAATAGTTGAATAAGTTGAGAATATCCATTATCGGCACTTATTTCCGTTTATAATAATATAGAGTTTTGTGTGAAACTCACCGCTAAAAAGCAGCTGCAGATGCGCAACGGATGTTATATTTATGAACTGTACTGCCATTTTCGAAAATATCTGGTCAGTCGAATTGAAATGTCTTTTTTGATATGACCGTACAAACCTAAAATCTAGCTTTGGTTGCCTACTTGACGGGCGAGTTTTATAGAAAACTCCCGGTACTATAAAGTCTCAGTCAGTTTATATTTATACTTGCGCACTTTCTTCACGTTCTATTTGCCTTTAGTTTTTACGTTATTTATGTTTTCAGCTAATGCTTGTGTTTGACTTTTCACTCATTATAGCAACGGATACGTAGATATATAAAAATAAATGATATATTTATCTGGATGAGATCACCGTGGAAAAAGTTAAACAGAACTATAAAGAACAAGAAAAGGGAATACATAAAACGGGCGAAGATCAACGAAACGTTACATTTTTTTTACGAACTTTTAATTACGTACTAGCATGAAAATTTATGCCAAGCACGTTTATTCTACGGATTGATCTTCTTGTTCGAATCTTGTCTATCTATTTTTACTCCAAATATTGAGAAAAAATAACTTTTGAGAACATCTCTCAGAAAATTATTGTCCATTCGAAATAATTATACGAACGTCGAGTAATGATTAGATTATTACTTTTAATTGAGTTTGAAAGGGAATTTTAGTTTAATATTTTCTTTTCATTATTATTACAAATTATACCCTTAATAAGGGCGCGTAACCAAATATGATGTGGTATAATCAAGATCTTTGTCAACATGTTTCATAATTCACCTGGCATTCTCGTGTGATTTAGTATTCGCTTGAACGCCAAATTTTCGGTCTGTTTATTCATTCCGGCATAATAAATCCGGTGTGTTCCTGTGTTTTTATTGAGACTGTACACCCTGCGCGTGTGTTACACTCCATATACTCGAGGGCACACAGGCGCACGTGCACTTTAGCACATACCTATACCACATGACACGTATAGACACAGGCTCAGTTAGGCGATGTCTGTGCGTTTACCCAGGCCAACGAAAGCCCGGGAGGCAATACGTATAATGGACATTGTCATGTACATACCCGTATAAACGCGTGCATATGTATTTCCGTGCCACACACTGTAGCGATGTGTCTATGTTGCACCTATATACTCGAGGGGAGAGAGCAACCGAGATACGAATTTACGCCGAGTGCGTTATCACTCCTGCATGCAAGGTTAATTATCAGTATGTTTTAGGACTAATAAAAGTCCCGGATCCCCAATTATTTGCAACATTAGCCATGACGAAGTCCGTCTTCCACTCCTTGTCCCGGTGCAGTTCATTGATCGTCGGTAATAAGCAAACCTTACTTTCGTCACGAGTACAATAATCGGAAGAGCTAATTACTATTCATTCGCCATGTACACTTGGAGACTATGAATCTGAGATAAATAATTTTTTACACTAAACAGTTATGGTGGCAACACATAGAAACCTACAGCGCTATAGTTGGCTAAGCGTACAGTGGGCCTACGAACAGTGTGGCAGACGCCATATTCAGAAGAAAAAAAAACCGCGAAATTCAAAATTGAGAAATATCACTTTTGGTGGTTCCACATGATGCGGAATTCGTACCTTACATTACTAATAGCACATCGTTGGAGCGCAGAAACTGCGGAGCGCTTGTCCTGGGAGTCGAGTTTCACCAGTTAGCGGACCTGGAGCGCAGGATCCAGGAGGTAGAGAACCCGGTACCCGAAATATGTGGCGCGCGATTTTCATACGTCCGCTCTATTGCGCGGTTGTTACCAGACTGAGGAATTCGGCTAGCTGATTTTCGTCTTTGACGATTACTGTCGATCGATGACGTCAAGAGGAAAAATTTTTGGGTGACGTCACTCTCTGAACATCCGATCATCCAAACTTTGGTTTCGACGTTTAATACCATTTATGATGTATGATGACGTGATATGAAGACAAGAAATACGCACTTTATCTTTCCTGCCGATTCCAGACTCAATCGGCTAGGCCTTTCGATGATCAGCCGTTGACTAAAGATTAATTCTTCAGTTAATGGGTCAGCTAATAACGCTGCTGTTCTGCGACAGTTGGATGATAACAATTATTGCTCGTACCTTTCAAGTGTGTGTTAAAATGGATCATATATATTAATATCGTACATGGACCGCATATACATATAAGTATACTTTTTGGTTTCTGCATCATTATTACATCTGATCTGTTCTTATTTATTATCTATGTATACATTCTATTCTCGGGCACCTATACTTTAATTAAATCACTGTTTTGCTACGAATTTTCGAAGAAACTTATTCTCGTTATCAATTTCTTGTATCGCCGACAAGTCGGTAAGTACACACAGGCTAAGTACTGACTTGGGCTTGCCATTGCGGAGACTGCGGTACTCGGAAAAATCCGGGATGGTTTTCCTAAGAATGGCGAAGCCAATCAGTACGATCTACCCGTTTGGGCCACACTGTTCCTAGACCCACTATACTCTGTGTCGCCATCATAACTGTTTAGTGTAAAAAGTTTGCCGTCTCAGATTAATTGCCCCAAGTGTACGACGTCCGTAGATGAGTGAAGTTGATTTATTGGAAGTGGTAAAAAAAATCGGTAAAAGCAATGGTTGTCAAAATTCCATCACAAGTCTCGGTAATTGGCACAAAGAACTTGACTACTGGGCGACGAGGAGAAGTGGAAAAAAATTAAACGCCGTCACGACGCGTTTTCGGGGTGAGTAACATTCGCTACCTGTCATGTAATGCACGAGGTGATCTATCCTCCAGCTTACTGCGCCCCGGTTTGAGCGAATTACTAATTAGTAAGTCGTAATTAGGATTAGCAGGGTGTCCAGCGGCGAAATTCGCACGGAGAGAGGGACGATATTGGGCCGGGATAGCGGCGGACGATCCGTCATCGTTAGAGCGTCGAGAGTGGAGCTTTCGGAGCGAATCGTGTTGCAGGCGGGTCCTTGACCCGTAGCTTTTCTAACGGGCACTCGAACGACGAGACCTAAAACGGACAGAGCTCAGGATCAGCCGAAATGTTCACCTGATCGATAATCCGGTAATAAGCAGTTTGCTGCTCGTTTCGTTTGATTTCCCTATTGTATCGGTTTACCCTATACGACAAAAATCGCCATGATAACCACCCCCGAAAACGTTACTCCGTTATGCTTTATACGCCCAATGGGAATCCCCCAACTGCGATAAGCTTCTCGCTTTTTATAGGTATTTCTGCTCAGTGCTCACCCTATAGTACCCTATGTAATTTGAGTTTCGGTTCTAAGGGACTAAACTTTATTAATTATACCATAACTTCTCTCTCTCTTTGTTCAGCGACTCATTGGACGGAAAAAGACATTCGTTCCTGAAATGTCAGGTTATGTTTTCCGTAATCCGGCGAGGTGAACGACGATTTTCTCTGTTCCAGATCGTTCCGGAAACGGATACATCTGTACTTTTCTCGATGAATTGTTGTTTGGGGTACACTCACATGGAGTAAAGTCCTTTTGAGGAAAAGGCTCTGAGCTCTAGTCTTACGAAATCTCTTCCGAGTCCGGAGAAGACGGCTAAAAAAAAAAGTGAAGAAGCAGGAAAAAGCTCGGTCGCAGCGACCCCTGAAAAGACCTTTAGATACCCCAACATCCAGTCTCGTAAGGGATGATTGACCCATTCTTCTCTCTGGACGTAAACCCGCGCGATTTAACGGCAACAGTAAATCGTCCGCGGTATCGTAATTGCCAAAAGAAATTGTAACGAAAGCTGAGGATAAACAAGAACTAGTAGCATAAACAGAATCTGGTCAGGTACACTGTTACAAAAATTTATCTAAACATAATGTGCCAACAGGTCCACTTTATATTTCTATTATCTGCTACATTTCCGTTAGTACATGTGACAAAAATTTATGTAATTTTAACATTTAAACTATCATATCCACATTTAATCTATAATTTGTGCTTTTCTTTCAGTGAATAATACATTTAAAAAATTGTTCAATCAATCCAAAAATATTAGTGGACCTGCTGGGACATTTTTTCTCACCTTGAACGAAAAAAGCTTATTGCAAGATGTTAAGCACAAACATTCCTTAAACAATACGTGGGAATTTGATCAGCGAGCAGAATGAACCCAAAACATTGAAATCGGTTCAAAAACAACAGAATTCAATCGTTTCAAACGTTGTAATTGCAAACCATTTTCTCAAATTGTTGATATCTTATAATTAATAATTGTGTGGCTTGTGTTATACGGATCAATTCAGATTCATGCTCTGTTACAAGATAGAAACCGCAAATAATTTTGCGAAGTGTTATGATGCTAAAGTGTCAGGCAGCGTGTATCAGAGTTCGGAAAATGACCTTTTCGCTACGTATTTATTATTTACAGGGGGTAAGTGTGTCGGTTTTTACAACCGGCAGGCGCCCTTAGGGTTTTCGGTAAGGAGGGAGAATTTGAGGAAAGGAAAGAATTTATGGAGTCTAACTGGATGATAAATTCTCCAGGGTAGCTCGCCCGTTTGTTAAGGCGTTAATGACATCCCGGCACGCCTCCGCACTTTTTGCGCTTATATACACAACTCTCTGTGAATTCGTTGAATATATATAGATATATACACTGTGTTAGGTGTCTCGGCTTTCCGAAATACGTAGGAGGAAATCGCTAATACGGTTTCCTGTTCCGCCATCTGAGGGTCGAGGAGTCAATCCATTTGAATTATTTGTCTTGCTTCTCATTTTTACCATTCGTGAAATAATTTATTTCCACTTGTTTATACATTTGTCTGATGGCAAAATTTCCGACTCTATAAATCGATCCGATTATACGGCCAATTTTACGCTACACCGAATGTCTGCACCATGTCTATCATACAATTTGCAGACTCACGTATTCAGTTATCTGCGTGAATAGACGCAGAAGTTGGTTGCTATGTTATAGATATACCTCCAGTAATGTAGTCCGACTGCGTATAGAATCTGATCGCTTGTCAAGTGCATCCTTCTGTAATTGAGATGTAATTTCAACTGACATTCAAGTATTATATTGGCTTCTCATATGTTATGGGATGTACCAGTCTGATATACTTTCCTATCTGGCCTGTATTTCGTTCATTGTCAATGATTGATGTTATGTTCGTTTTTAGTGAATTGGGAAAATACCCAGACACAGAAAAGACTCCACGATCTGCTAGGTTTTTATTTTGTAATATAAAGTTGTAGGGTAGGGTAAAAATTAGATTAAAAACTGATTTTAGTAATCTTGCAGTATAAATATATTTTCTATAACTAATAAGTTCTACCGCACCTGGTCCGTGCATCGACGAAGAGGAATAATGTATAAATAAAGCGAAGAACAAGAAACGATTATTCGAAGGAATCTGAAAATCTAAAGAAAGCAGAAGCGAAAAAAGATAGAGAAAAATCCTTCGGTTAAACGAAGAATAATGTTGCTCCGTAGGAATAAAAGAAAACATTCAGATTGATAAAAGGCATTAATTCAATCACCCGAATGCCAATCTCTCCACGATTCGATAAAAAAAATATTATCATCGGTTTTCTTCGCAATATTCCCTCACGCCTCGATATTTTTCGTATAACAGTAAATTCTTACCGTTCAACAATGTGAAATGACAAATAACGAACAGTATAATAATACAATTATTCGATATAAAAATAAATCAGATTACACAGTAAATAACGAGTGTAACGATAAATTAACTATAAAATATACCGTGTGTCAAATTTACACACGGATATATCACGGCCATACGGTTGCACGATTTTCCCTCCCCAATTTTCGACCACTCAGTCTATCAAGATATCTCGGTTTTCTTTTTGTCCGTTGAAAACGGAGATTTTATCCGGTAGCGTTCTGCACAGTCTGCGTGTTGCGGCTGAGCGTTATTTATTATTTACGATTGTAATACCTGGGGGTGCAGACGGTACATAGCGGGCATCTACATATGTACAATTCAACGAATAAGCGAATAAACGATGCGCCTAGAGCAGGGAGGAGCTTTTAGCGATATATGACGAACTTTTATCGCGCGAAGCTTGGTGTGTAGGTAACACGTACACCTATCTCTATATTTATACGTACCCGCAGGGCTTAATCGATGTGACATGGGCGCCGGCGTTCTGTCACTTATATTAATTGTTCATTTTCTCCTCGATACGACTCGACCTCCATAGTTTGCCTCTCCTTCTTCCCACGCAACGTACTTTACACACCCTGTATTTATAGCCCCAACCCTAAACCGTTATTAACACCCACCCTGATCATCACTAATATCGTTTATATCCCCAGCCCAGCGCCGTGAAGCTACGAAATAGATTTCAAAAGTACTGGAACGGATTCATTTTCTATTCTTCAGCTTTTTCAGCGCTGTTTCTCGAAATTTCCCAAAATTATATCGGCATCTGCTCTTCAAATTGTAAATCTATATTCTGTATCTTTTATTACATCTGTAATCTTTAGTTCTATGCAATCGGTTCAGATCATGAATCAGCTGGAATGAATGCAGATAAAAAAAGCAAATCGGATTCAGTTTGCAATTCGCTTTAACTGGAATCGCGAAAAATCATTTATATTAGATCTTCATATGTCGTGATTTCAATCTGTCTCAATATTTCTTTAATTTCCTACTGCAGGATTTGTGCTGTTCTCCGAGTTTTCATGGATTATAATGTTCAATGTTTACTATTGTCACTTTTATTTTATAAAAGAGATATTGATTCATGTAGGTATTCGTCGGTGTTCAATTCGAATGTAGCCGATAATTTGCGGAACTAGCCGCGACAAGACGCCGGTCCAAATTATTACCTCGATCAATTCCTCAAACGATAACTAAATTTCTTCTGTAGGAAACGAAGGGGAAACCAATTGCATGGGAAATAACGACGATTTTTTTTCGGGGGATAGTCAGACCACGTTATTGCTTTGAAAATACTCTAGCCTAACCTCAGATTCAATCTAAAATCCCGGTAAGTTAACCAATATTCTGATGTAACTAATATCTGGATTCATGTATGACAAATCACTGATCAGATCTAGTCAACCACTTATCACGAATGCATCCTCAGGCGATGAGTTTCGAGATTTTTAACAGACGTTCGATTCTCAGACTGTTAATCTGTGCCTGTTAACCGTTGCACGGTGATATTCTTCAACAATAAATAAAAAAGAATAATTGATAATTCAACCCGTTCAAAATGTTAATTGTGAATTCTCTGCAGGAAGGACAGCAAGTTTATTGACGCACAGCCGTAAGTGTAGAAAACTGTAAATCAGGTCTTATTATCCATCGATGAAACGTGCTACCTTATCGACACTCGCTTGAAATCGTCGTTGGCCGCAGAACTGACGATGGGACTGTCATTTTTCCCGTCAAACGATAGCGAAATCGTTGAGCAGACTTCCCTTTAGAGTTTTGATTACTTGGTAAAAATGATGTGGACGACGCTGACTTTGGTCAGCCAGTTACCGAAAATTTCAACAAAAAATTTTATAAATACGAAGGGAAAGATAAGATCCTAGTTTAAAAATGAGCCTTACAACTTTTCGTTGACTGTTGAATTTTATATCGTATACAAGAATAATTATACCCATATCGCGGAGTATTAAAAATGAACTTAATACTTTTTATTAAAATAAATGATACATTTTACAATTTTTCAGATACACGTAATTAAAGTGCGATGTGTAATTTTGTACATGATAATAGTAGTTATAACTTTACTTATAGCGTTATAATAGGGAATAAAATAAATCTCTGTAGAAATACTATATTTGTGACTTGGACACCGATAAGACATCCGGAACGATTCCAGTCACAAGTGTGTACAATAATAGTTTAAGTAGAAAATAAGGATCTTATTCTATAAAGAATTTACTACAAGTGGGATGTAGGGCAATAAAAAGACTGCAACAAAATTGTGCGCTCTGAAAAATTCGATTACCGAACTAAACGCATATGATTTTCAAACAAAATACTCTTGCTGCATACTTAACCATTTCAGCATTATGTTGCTATGTGTCTATTAAGTGAAATCGGTATGCGATAAAAAAGAACTTATTGCCAAAAGGAAATTGAAGTTGGCAAAGCACAAATCAGAAGGATAAAACCAAAGCTTGGTTTCATAAAATCAAAATTGGATTTTTTATTCTGAGACTACAATCACATTTGAAATTTGATTCGCTGAATGATTTTGCTAAATTCACAACTAATATTTGTCTATAATTATTGTGACTGCGATGAAACATAAAAAACATATGTATTTTATTATGTGATTGGATCAAATCCCTCATAACTGTACTCAGTCTTTGATATCCAAAGAAACATAAATTGTATGCACATTTTGTGACAGCGTGCGCAAATATAATTGATTTATTATACCTGTCAATTACAGTGATTACGTAAATTGACAAAATAATGTTACATTATTTACAACAGCAAAGTGCTTTCACAAACCTGTGAATGATTACACAACCCAAATCACAATCAATGAATTAGGAATTATGAAGTATCTGATTAAACGCATTGAATGACGTTTCAAGATCGAAAAGGAGTTGTCGAACTTGGGTCTCTGATAGCTCGTCTGAGGCGGACATACTGTTCAGAGTCTGCAGCCATCCGGAAACTTTCTGTTTTCCATCAAAGTCACTCGGTAATAGGCTGAGCCTATTCATAGTATCCATGAGATCCCTCAAGTCTGGAGTTAACTCATCCATAGCTTTAATTTCAAGACGAAGCTTGTCCATTAGGGTTATAAATAGCGACACAATATCCGCAATGCATTTCGAAGTGTTGCCTTTATCATCCTTTATCGTTATCGGACGGTCTTCCTTGATCCTCTCCAATGCTGCTGGGCAGTCGAGGCGAAAAGCTTTTACAAACACATCAATGGTTTTGAATTCGTTTTGTACCTGGTAATAAAATTTCAAAGTAAATCAATTGCATTATTTAAGCAGGTGCTAGGAAAATTTCTCCCAGTGACAAGACAAGCATATTATGCACCTGTTTGAAAGCCGCTCTATATTGAACAAGCAGTTTACTACAGGCAGCTGTGTATTCCTTCGGTGTAACGCAGTCTCTGATATAAGCCTTTTCCAAATGTTGCAGAGTATTCACCAGCGCAAATAAATCCGCTTGATTGTCGTGCTTTTCGCGCTCCCTAGCATTTTTGTACAATTTCACCTCCTCGTAGAGCTCTGGGCGATCTTGAGCAGCGGACATGGTTATCTGAAAAGAAAATATGTCAATAATTGAAAACAAAGTAAGTTACTCCACTACTTGTACCAAAGAAGCTAAGTAATGCGGATGTGTAAATTCTTTGTTGTACTTGACTTCAAATTTAAAGGACAATTAACAAATCCCATTGATTGCAGACTGGAATTAAGATTGACATCATCCCTAATTAAGTTGAATAGTGTAACGAATGTTGATTGAGACAGCGCAAGACGGCCCTCAAGTTTTGTTTTATCCGTTACAAGCTGTGGTATTTATGACTTATACCGATTAAGAAAAATCGAAAAATTGATGTATCGTCTACAAGAAAAAAAGTACAATGCTTCTACAAAAAGAGAGAATTCTTTATACCTTCGTTTATTGGTGTACTCAGGTTAGGTTATATCAGACAAAGGTTAAGGTTAGGTTGTGCTTGGTACGATAATTTTGTCGTGAATCATCCCCAGCGTACTGGAAGAAAGTAGAATGCCAAACCAGTTAAGAAAATAACTGGTATTATGCGGTAATTTTCGAGCAATCGTGCAAACAAGATAAGTGATTATCAATTTAATGGTAGAAGTGACATTGGTCGTACAATGTTATATACCTAGAAAATTACAACGTAGCCTTGTTGCTATCTATATTCATTCATATTATACAGCTCTACGTGAAGTATGATATTCAATATGTCGTGTACTTACCTTGCAACAATTATTATTGTACGTTGGCAGCCGATAAATCAAGGAAAGATAACGACAAAGACTGAATGTTCAAAGGGGGAAAACAAACGTCACTTCACAGAACCACGGACGCACTGGGCAAACCCAACTCAACCCTGACTCGTCTGTACTCGCTGACATCTGCGCATGTGTAGTATATGGATGTATGTTTGGTTGCTCCGTGAAGGCGCAATGAATTCGCGTATATCCGGTTGCCGGATACAGGCGCGAAACTCTAATAGGCACACTAGGGCGGTTCGGAAAAGGACTTCTTTTTTCAGTTCAGTCTTTTCGCTTGAGCTATTTTTAAGAGACAAAGTGCAAGAATCTTGGAAAAGAGCGAAATGTAAAAAAAGGGCCCTTTTCTAAACCGCCCTAAGGCACACACATAAAATGAAAAACAGATATAAACAAAAATATAATTTATTTTTATAATCTCACGTACTGCATCGACTGAATGCTGTAACAAAATTGGCTCATGTCATACGATTACTCATATTATACGCGTTTGGCCAAAACACTTGTTCACTTATATTGACACAACTGATAAATCATTAAGATACGATACACATATAATTGATAGATCCGATAGGATCAAGGTACTTTTGTATGATAATTTAAAAGATGAATATTTAATTCTTAGAATATTTGGAAAAATAAAAACTTCCGAGAAAATTTCTATGGCTAAATAAACTATGTAAAAATAATAACGAAAAACAATCTGAAAATCACTGGACATACGTTTTTAAAACTATCCTTTGAAAATTTCACCCATCACGTCTATTCTCTGACTCGTGAATTTCACTAAACAAGAGTCATCGATCTTCCCACTTTGTAAACAGGAACAATCATACTCGTGAATTACTTTAGTACATGTAAGTTCATGGCAGCATAACTCTGTATGCGAGTCTAGTTTAGACTTGACTTCAACAGGATTAGTCACAATCCTAAAATACAAAGCGTGTAATATTATATTCCCTTTCCGTGAGTTCCGGTTAAAAATTTCCCAGGGTAAGTGAACATTGAAAACAGACCCGGGCAGGAGTTTAACTGATCCCACAAAATCTGAATTTGTCATGACGACCAGATTTCTTGTTGTATTGTCCTTGTTTTCAGCACTCTCAATGGGTTTGTCGAAGCAGCCATTCAACAAATTGTAAGAATCGTCAAGTACTGTACTATTATAAAAGTTTTTCCCGCACTCCACCCACGTTTCGATAACCTTCAGTGTTGTACAAGGCGCTGATGACTTCTGAAATGTTGAATCTTGAGACATTTGATGTCGCCATAGCCGAACGCAGGACACCTGCCCACTAATTAACTTCCGCAGTCTTGCGCTTAAGCTTCCTCTGAAAGAAAGAGTAAATACAAAACCAAACTTATAATATTTATGCGAATATTGTATTCATGACTGTCTTCATAGCCACTTAAGGCTGAGAAGTACTTCTATAAACTCAAGCTATCATAAATCACCTTGATCAATTGCAAGAAAATATTGACAAAGAAATATCCTTGAAATAGTGAAGTCTTGAATTAAAGAGGTGGCACAGATGTTCTAATAGCTTTGTATTTGGCTCAGAATTAGTTGCGTTTGAAATGCTTCTGACTATTTTTAAATAAACACATCTTTGAATTCAGATTGATAATGCTATTAGAGGTTTTGAATTTGAGAAACTTAAACGTTGACCTACTTCTTCGGTCGGAACTTCTTTTTCTTTGCAGAATCCAGTAACTCTGGAGCTGGGGCAGAAGACCCTTGAGATTGTGGGGGTGTAATCTCAGTGCTTATATCGATGACAGACGAACGTTCTTTTGGTGATGATGATTCAGAAATTTTCGAACATGTAGATACAGTTTTCATTAACAACGCAGCCGTCAGAGTACTACATTTTGCTTGTTGTAGATAATCCTGAGTTATGGGTTCTTCAATGATATCGCTGACAGTTTTGTCACTCTCAGATTCTTGTGCTGAACCTATTCTTACCTGTTCAACATCAGGACTGACTTCACCATTCTCACTACAGGTGTCGTAGTCGATACGCTCTGTATCTGTGACAAACTTTTCCTTCTTTGGACTGAGTTCTGAATCAAGAATCAAGAATTTATTTTCATGTGTGGATTGGTCGTTGTTTGAATGTCGCGTGATCATTTTTCCCCACATTGGGCGTGGAGGGGATGGTTCTGCATCTTGAATAACGCTGCCAGATAATTGTTCTTTAACTGTATTCAATTGAGTACGTTCTTCTTCTATTTTTATCACTGGTGCAGCAACTGAAGATAGGGAAAGTTCATCTTTTCCTTCCAGTGGATAAGGTAAGATGTAATTAGATGATTCTGGTTCACTAAAAATGTCCTCCTCATCACTAGATTGCATTTTAAGTGGGTCAATTTGGTTGTCATTTTGACAAGAAAATAAATTTCTCTCCTCGTCAAATGTCGATACCCCCCGGTGTTGGGTATCAATAGAAACTGTTGATATTGGCTTCGGACTTGTCGTACTCAGCTCGTCACCAAAGAGATCCTGGCTTGATATGGCACTAACGCACTTGATCAGCGCTCGATTAACTTCAGAGATAGGAACTACTCTTGAATTCAAAAGATTCTCAATGCCAAGATGAGTTGTGGCGCCTTCAACAGCTGATGCAAAGGCTGGAGCTGAAAGTTCTTCATTGTTCATTTCGTCTATAGAAGGTAAGCAAATAAACTCTACCTCTTGCGGTACTGATTCCACATCCTTGTCGTTAGAAGTTGACAGCAGATTTCGTTCTTTCTGAAAGACAGTTATAGGGGTTTCAGCAATTTTCTCCTCCCTGAAGATATCCTGACTCAATATGTTATTGTAGTCTATAGTTAATGTGTTGTCTAATTTAGAAGAAGAAACAGCTAACTCTTTTAGTCTCTCATGCTGCTGGAAGTGCTTCTGGTGTGATGGAACAAAAGATAAAAGGTTTTCATTCCGTTTTGTTGAGGTGAGAGATAGGGAAATAACTTCGATGCTATTATCATGTCTTGATTCTAAATTGCAGTCTACACGAGGAGGAAAAAAACGTTCTTTTGCCTGGTTTACAATTGAATGTTCTATATGTTTTCTAGTTCGATCCTGCTTAGCGCAGAAGTCATGGCTCAATTCTAAACTATTTGTTGTGGAAGACGCTTCTAACGCTTGAGTAGTAGAGACCAGTGTCAAATCTGTTGTAGCTGCACAGACTTTTTCTTTCTGAGGTAAGTACAAATTTCCAGATGAATTATCGTTTGGTTTCTGAAGCAATTCTAATATAACTCGGCGCTTTTTCCTTTTCAAAGACGAGTTTCTTCGTAATATGGGAGACTTTTTAGGAGCAAACGAAGAGTTTGGAGACGAGCGGTCGATTTCATCGAACTTCCGTTTGTTCAGTTTACCAAATCTGCGTCTTCTGCTAGCCCTGCTATACTTAGACTTGCTGATAATTGGAGATTTTAGCAAATTTGGGCTAGAATCATTGACTGTTTCGGATCTGGTGCTAGCTTTGCTATCTCTAGCAAACTTGGACTTAGCAAAAATTGGAGACTTTGTCAAATCTGGCATAGAATCATCATTGACTGTTTCGGATCTATTACCGGCTACCGAGGTATGCCTAATAATCTTTTTGTGACATTTAAACACAGGGGATTTTTCGAGATCTGGAGGCTCGCTGGCCGTTGACAATGCACTGTCGTTTTTCCATTGAGTTTCATCGACTAATACAGGAGGTGACGGTGTACAGCTAGGATCACTCTCTGGTATCGACGGTGTATAGTTCCCCCTTGCTATCCATTGAGAGACTAATTCTGTCTTCTCTATCTGCTCGATATTTGCCAAGGCAACATCCATGGCCACGACACCTTTGTAAGAGGACATCGCATTGTCGAACTTCAGCTGTCTTTTTCCTCTAACCGGCCTTGCGACTGAGTCGTCGAATTTTCTTAACAACGAAACATCATTTTCCACCGTTCTTGAGGTCGGAAACTCCTTTGCGCATCTAGACCATGTCTGTAAATATAAAAAATGAGAAAAAAAAACTGACGCAAAAAGTTTCCGACGATTTAATGCCCGGTGTACTCGTCATACGAAAAAAATATTCCCATATTTTCATTCATGGTATAAAGAAAAAAGAAACAAAACAATGTGCACGTTCAAATTGAGTTCAGTTCCCACTACAGCCGCCATATTGAAACAAACGTCACCGTCGTGATTGAACCTTTGCATTTCAACTTTTCATTTTGTTAACAATGATCGAAATATAGCGAACCAAGTGATCTTCCGATCGCTTGACGTTGTTCAATATCTTTATTGTCTTACTCACATCGTCGATGTTCATTTTTCCAGTTGAACTGAAACATGGGAACGTCAACAGTTGACTACGAAGTAAACAGCACGTGGACCTGCCAGCCTTTTACCCGCGGCCATCTTGCTGTTTGTGGTGCCGCGGCTGCGTTGCCATGGTAACGATACGTCGTTTGAACGATTCGAACACCAGCGGGCGAACGACACCGTCGCCGATCTGTTACATCCTCGACTTTATTAATCAGGAGGAAGAAGAGATTTCCAAGGTGGGTGGCGCACGAGTTCAAGAATAGAACCCGATAGTCATGGAAAGGAAAAGAAGAGGAAGAAGAAGACATCCGAAGTTTATAGAAAACAGACCAGCGATTTTAATCTCTGTCACCAAAATCCAGAAGCTTCGCAAGCGTGCTTTTAAACGTTTCGCATCTCAAGAGAAATCGTACACGCGCAGGCTGCATAAATTCGACTCTGAAAATCGAGATTTGTCGACCTGACATGCTTCTCTGAACACATACGTGGACACGGTCTTTTGGTTTGACTGGGCGAACTTGTGGTCTGGAAAACTTTAAATTGCCAAACATCAGAGCACTGACCACCCTTGCTTGTAGCGCTCGTTAGACTCGATAATATAGAGCATAATACCTCAGGTGTAATTAATCAAATTGTGATATCCAGGGTTGGAAATGGTGCAGCACAAGAATACCTGGTCGAATTACTCACGTCCTTGAGTCCGGAGCACGTGTATTTAACGCCAACGGTTTTCCGACAAACCTGTCCTGCCCGTGGCGTGTATACGGAGATGATGCGCCATAGGTGGATGGAGTTTCGGGTGGATTGCGGGTAGAAAATAAATCGGCAAACTTGAAGCATGCCGACCGGCAATTACCGAGCAAGTGTCGAGGAACCCCTTTTATATTAATAGTCACTCTATAGCATGACGGGGGAGTGACGAGGAGCGAGGGATCGTGGGGGCAGGCGGGGGTCCTCAAAATGATAGATAGATGAACACATAAACGCGTATACAGAGAAGAGATGAGATGGTGACGGTGGTGGAGGTGGAGCTGGATGCTGCGGTGGAGGAGGTGGAAGGACGGGATACTGGATCGACGAGGCCCCCAGCTCTGCAGTAGTTTCAGATTCAGTTCGCGATGGAGACTACAGACCACATTATCTAGAGGTGATCTCTACCCGTAAACCGCGACGCATTAAATAGGCCCGTGGTTAACCGATAGCCCCGTGTCCACGGTGCGCGAGAAATTTTTCAAAAATATAAAGTGCGCGGCAAATTCATCCCTGCAACATACAACCGCTGCACACTGAGCGTTCGCTCCTCTCCGCGTTGTGCGGACAACAGTGTGAAAGACCGCGGAACGCTCTCCGGTACTTCCTGAGTAGCCGCAGAAGTCTGCAGTACCGATTCCTTCCCGCGCATCTCGTATATTTGAATGTTATACCTTGCCCTTTCATTACTCTAAAATCGGATGAGATGAGCTCGGTCGACGGTAGGCGACGCGGTATTGCAGTCCGGATGCTGGTCAATTCGATCGTTTCATTTACTCATTGATCGGACGTGATTGGCTGATTTGCCCGGAGGCTTCGCAAGATATTACAACCAAATTCAATCAGCTGCAAAACTCACTCCTACTTGCCCTATAGGTATATCTATAACTATCGATCGCCATTAACACAGATGCACACTTCACCCCCTGATATACGAAAATATACTCGTACTCACATCGTCCAACTTACTTCGTGGAAAAATCTCAGATCATCAAGCTCGATCATGCGTCACAGCAAATCGATACGCAAAGACTGAATATTATAAAAAATCCAGTTTCTCAACAAAAATGGAACTCCAGTTCTGAGTTATATACAGCGTAAAATTGAAAAAGAACAGTCGAGCCCCTGGCGGATTCCTTCTCACTGAAATTGAACTGAAGTTATGCTTAGATTTCACGGTGTAGTTAAGAATTTTTTACACTGTATTTTTACTGTAATTGCATTAAAACCATATCAAAGTTCCATCGAAAAATCAAAATCACTGAAATAAAATTTTTCTATGTATAATGAAAAGTATATGTTCATTTTTAATTACTCTTTATTGATAATTTAAAGCAATATGAAAAAAAAAAAACGATAAGACTTCAACTTAGGCTCCCAGCTTGCCAGTCGCCGACCTTACCCACTGCACCACGCTCCCTTACTCGCCAGGTAACAAATGTCAGAGGTGTATTTAGTGCGAAAGAGGGTCTACCGAATTTTTTTTTTCAAAACTAAAGCTTTTCAAATAAGAGTGGATTTTCCGGTTGTAAATTAAATAAAGCCGCGGTAAAAAAATTTCACAACTACAGCGAAGAATTAATTGGATTTTGAGTGGATTACCTGGAATGTCACTCCAATATCACTGACTTTAAAATCCGCTGAAAACACACTCTAATGACACCGAATGCGCCAAGGGCACTCGTCCATAGATTAACTAGGATTCCGTATCAATTTACGACGCAAGTATAAGATTTGAATGATGTTTATAAAGAAAATATAAGGTTCATGATAATTTCCTGAAGGTGAACAGAAGGAAAAAGACAAAATCGTAATTTCAGCTATTTTTGTACAAATCTAAGAGAGGACATTTGCTTTCTCTGTATGTGATAAGTAATTTGGTACATATTTAAACAAGCGAACATTGAGTTTCAACTTTGACTGAAGGAAACATCAGCATCAACTGTAAACATATCTTACCACAATCTATTTGATTGGATCTTGCTATTATTTGAGCCTGCAAGCAGGTATTTTTACCGTTTTATTGTAGGAAGCAAAACCGTCTGATCCATTTTACAGATAAACATATTTATCTTGGAGATAAAATTAAGTCCGTGTATTAAATTTCACACACGAAGCACCTACAGAGAGAAAGAGAGTGCAAGAGAGAGAGAGGTGCGAAATAGCTGCATAAAAACTGCTGTACTTCGAAATAAATCAGCAGATACCTTTGGCGTTTCGCGGTGATCGTTTCATCATTCGATAATCATGCGCACGTATTCCCGCCAAGGGCTTCGATGAGCTTTTGTGCGAAAATGTGCACGCATGGTAACTGACTGCGTGCAGTGCAGATAGAGACAGACGATCCCACTTAACGCTAGACTATACCTGCCAATCATAACGCGTTAAGGAGTACCTATCATAATGTGCCATATTACGCACCGGAGTGTTTCATTGTATAACATCTAATTTGAAAGTCAACTCGCAACTATTCACACTACCCAGCAATTCGTTTATTTGTTTATTTTTATTTATTTTTTTTTTTCAAGAGAGGAGCTTCAATCCGAAATTCATCAGAAGTTACAACAGGGGCACGAAGATGGTGCGAGAAATTGGAAGAGATTCGTCAACCCTTCCTGGGAACGGTTGACGCCTCGCAGCGCCGAGTGGCTCGCTTCGGTTATTACGTAATGAAATGACGTAAATGTGCAAATACCGACTCTTTGTGGAGGATAAATTGTGCAGTGTTCGACTTATGCATATCGGTTAAACCTAAAACAAAATAAAACGGAAAAACGAATCCGCTCACAGTCGACAACGTCGGAAATCGCATCAAGCCACGTCGCGCATCGACGGTTCTCCGTTATTGCCAGTAGAAGGACGAGGGTGAGAGGAAAGGGGATACGGACCGTGGTTTAATTTGACGTGAGAAGTGAAAAAAAAATAGAGATAAAAAATTCATAGTAGTTTATAGACTGGCTTTACGAAAGTTTCGTAAGTTTAAAACACTTTGCGGATGGAAAGCAAAGCTTAAAGTGAGCTGACGAATTACCAGAGCCAAACTAACACCGAAAATAAAACTATAGATGATACATGATACGGTGCAGAAAGTGCGCGTGTTGGGTGTAAAGTGCAATCGTAATTTCGTGTCAAAAAGGTAAATCCTTTACTAAAACGAACCACTTGCAACAATATATGAACGTATAGAACAAATATAGCATAGTGTATTCAGTGGATCTAATTACTTTGAGTGAATAGTAGTTAATAAACAATAAAAATTATTCAAATATCGCGCAGCGTAATGTAATGTGATACTGAACGAAATTCTAATTTCTGAATATATAATATTTAAAATTAATCGAAATTGATAAAAATTTTTAGGTATATTTCACATACCTTTATGCATTTATCATTGAAGTTAAACGAGTACGAGTAGAAGAAAAAACAGAGTATATAATAATTGCAAATTTATATCTGATCGGTTGATCAGTTAGTTAATTGACCAAATACAGTTAATAACAAAAGTGGTTGAAAAACTAAAATCGTATATACGCAGAGGGAAGAAGAGACGGACATGCGCGGCGGTCATGCGGGCTGAACCTAAGAAACAGCGTTCCCCTCTGCAGCACCCAAAAGTGATTCAAATCCTCGAAAGATGAGTACCATCGACTTCGATGACGTGCTCGTGCACGTGGGTGAGAAAGGACGGTACCAAAACATCATGTACTATCTTCTCTGCATACCAGCCACTCTGCCAGCCGCCTTCCTTGCCTTTTCGCAAGTAAGTAACGCGAAAGCTCTTTTCCGATATAGTAGCCGTAAAGCACGCCATTATGGTCTCGATTTCCTGAAATTACATGCTTTTGTCGCATACTTGTCGAGATTTCCAAATACCTAGAATCCATCAATTACTGATGTGTGATATACTTGACGCTGTATTTTGACCGTACTTTTGAGACGTAAGATTGGTTGAATTCTTTGTTTTTTTTTTTTTTTTGTTGTTACAGAAAATTTCACCTTGTTACATTTATCGACAGTTTTTTTTATTTTCGCTACAGCTACTGCTAAATTTTTCTCCACTTTCTACCGCACCAGTGTTATAATGTAAAAATGGAGCACTGAGTTCTGTAAATTGCTGAGAAAAGTGTAACAGGTAGGAAAAAGTGTTAAAAGATATTTGAACATAATCATTGACAAATACAATCGAATAAACAGACTTAAGAAGTTCTTGAAAAGAATCTAACGCAAGCTATCGTACAGAAATCTGTCAGAAGTGCGACGTTCAACGAAATGCACGATACTCACGAAGCTTCGTGGTTGTCTTCGACAACGATTCATTGTTCCGTTTCACCTCGTTCGTTTAATTAACTAAAATTCAACAGTTTGCGGGAAAAACGACGGACAGAAGCTGATATGTGTTCCTTACGATTCCTCGATTGTCCAGGTGTTCGTGAGCGCGTCGCCGGAGCATTGGTGCCGCATCCCGGAGCTGGAAAACTCGAATTTGACGCTGGACCAAAGGAAGGCATTGTCGTTACCCTACACCCCGAAGTCGGACGGCCGGCGCTCGTACTCTCGGTGTTACATGTACGACGTAAATTACACCGCCATTATCGAAGCCTGGTTGCACCAGGAGGTGGCCGCCAACTCATCGAGGACCTCGAGCAACGGCGCGCCCGGGCTTCCACCGGTGGGTAGCACCGATTGGCCCATCAGTAAGTGCCAACACGGGTGGATATACGACAGGAAGGACTACGACAGTACCCTAGTCACAGAGGTAAACTATCTATTGTCTCTCCCTTACTTTATCGCTCGAGAGTTCATGTCTTGCACGCTCAGAAAGATGGGATAGATGCACCAGTTTTGGTCACGTTGGAGATAGTTGTGGCCAAAAATTCTGACGCTGTGTACACAAATGATACGCAGACGCTTTGATCTGTGTAAACAATCATTTTTAAGCAATAAAGTGTACTTACCGAGTATTGCAGACTTGTGGCCAAAACTTGTTCAAAGTCGGATTTTAACCATGAATCGAGTCGTTCAATAGATTAAACGTCAAAAAATGGTCCATCTATTCGACTCTTGCTTGGAAAACAATCTTCCTCGCTATTTTGCCAACTAGTATAAACCATGAGCCATTAGGGTCTGAACCGTCCGTGTCATTATCATGCAGTTCCAGTCTTAACCAGCGCTGAGCATCATCATAGTCCAACTCCCAGCTAGGTTGGGGCAGGTTATATCAGGTTAGTTTTTGAGAAGGCGGTATTGATTTTGGGTTACAAATTTCGGAGGTATCGTCAGGCGAATCAGCGTTTCATCATTGTCACTGGAATACTCGGATTCGACCCTTCAGACTTACAATCTCCATTGCGACACTTTAGAGGCCCGATTTACCAGATCATTACTCGAGCATTTGATTTCACTGTGAAGTTGATGAGATATCAATCTTCTTATCGATTTTCATGACATTGGTAAAGATAACGATAACTTTGAAATTTATAAATGACTACGTAGTCGTTCCCCCTTCTTCACTAAAGAGGCGCAACCGTTACGCGTGCAAAGGATGAACGAAGTGGGGTGGGTTTCGGTCGAAGGTCACGGTGACGAAGGTTGAGGTTGAGGTGGTTTCTCACAGAGTCTTGCAGCCGGTACCAGTGCTGGAGGGTACATGTATTGTGACACACAACGCGGTATGAAGGGGCGGCAGCAGCGGTTCCTGGTCGTTGCCCGGCATGAGCGTGCAAACGCATGCCAGCGTTGTCAGCATAGTTCGAATCGTGTGTACCGAACGTGAATTCCACGTGTGTAGATACAAGCTGAGTATTGCGAACGTGGATCGGCATAGTACGCGTGCATTTGTACTCGGCAGGCATGTATGGATATAACGTACGCTGCAAATATGACAAGACCGAATTTGCATAATTAGGCCAGCTCATTTCTACATAAATTTCTGTGGACTCCGTGCAGCGACGCACGCGAGAAGCGTCGCTCTTTCTCGTCCTAATCACACGCTTCGAAGAACATGACTCCGAAGCTCCCGCCGAGCTTTCACACCTTTTATAAAATGCGGGTGTCGCAGCGGTTAGTGTAGTAGTTGTTTGTTAATTAAAAAATTGTATCCTCACATGCACTATGATACTCGAAAGTAGGGAACTCATTGCCAGAGTGTCCATTGAAATCTGTTAGACTAGTTAGCATTTCTCATCCCCATTGGTCTGTACCTGTCTCTGTTTGGCCACCGGCAAGTATGGCTGTAATAAAACTACTAGATTGCTATTTCACCGCAGAAATTGAAACTTCTCCGTGATAGTTACTTAAAAAGTAATTCCAGATTTGTTATTCGAAGAATGTAAAAAATGCGAACCCTTAGAGTGTTTAAGACTGAAAAAAAGGATCGATCGTGGTGTTAGTGAGATATTTGTTGAATCTTTTACGTTTTTTGTTTTAATCAATCGCTCGGTGAATGTATAAACTGTTTATAATAATATGATATCATAGTCCACGGAAGCGAGTTAACACCTAAATGCGATCGGTGAATCGTTTTCACAATGAACATTTTATCTTTCCGATATTTTATCCTGCCAATATCTTCACCAAATCAGAAACCATTACGCCTGTGTCTTCAAAAAACAACGTATAGTTAAATAGATTGGTGAAAATTCTCTTTCAAGTCTGTACTTCTTGCTTGTTTCAATGTTTTTCACTTTCCTTCGTGATCCATCATGGTTATAGGTACATGCATGAGCGAAAATCGGGTTTGGCAAAAGGTGAAAGAGCGACTGATAGATTGCAGCTCTGGTGGCGTCAGCAATTGCCGTCCAATTTACCCCCGCTTCCTGTCACGTGACGCCAAACACGCATCCAAGCCTTCAACTAGCAAGCGGTGGTCGCTGAGCGGTTCCACTGGCTACGCGATTACTATTCTCACTCGCCAGATTTATTACCAGTGGCAAAGCCACCCGCGAGAGGATCCCAATCCATCTCCACCCTCCCTCCTTTCCTTTCCCACACCCCTAATCTCGCTTCCACCGTTCGTCCACGGGGTGTTTCTCGATACTAAAAATTGAAAAAAAAAAAGTTTCTCGGCATCCTGTGCAGTTTGAATATTCAAAAAAGTATCATTTTTCTTGTCATACGATGACAAGAAAACGTTTCTAATCATCCAAAGTCCGAAATTGATGTTTCGTGCATGCATTCTGGGTCTGACGAATTTAATTAATAAACTCGAAGTTTATTTTCTCATAATAGAACATTTATACCGTTCAATTGGTAGATAATTCATTTTTGTTTTTTATTGGTCTCTCCAAGATGGGAATATTTTTGATTTGTTTTTGAGCAACCCGCGACGCTCGTAAAGCAGCTACGATTGACCAGAACACTTTTGACGTCAATACATTTACCCAGCGCCATCTTTCGTATCGTGCTTTAGTCGATTCTACATAAATTCTAGACAAGAACAATACATTTGGAGTGTAAAATTAATTAAAAATTTCTATTCCTGTCCATCGTCGATTACGAATAATTATCCTAAACTCAAACCACACTTGTCCTAATCCATATTTCCGCTAGATGGCGCCTTCCAGTATGTTGGATCTCGCTAAGAGTAGATGGCGCTATGATCACGTGTGTTTGTAAGACGTATATATGCACGTATGCATGCACATGTATCACACACTTCCGCGATTACTCACACAGAGACACGATGTGCGAGGTGCAACGTGGACATAAGGAAGAGTTGTCGGGTTAGTCGCATAAGATGCGTCAGGGAGTTTGCCGCAAGGACGGAACCGCGGAGTATGGTGTCGGGGTCTAACCGGAAACGGACGTTTCCTAAATTGTGATTGACCGATCGAGGCCAAACGGATATGGCTTCTCGACGCGTATAAACTGTTTACCGCGAATACTTGCGGTGTGGGAGAGCTCGAGGATATATTCATGCCCGTGTAACCACGCGTACCTACGCCACACTCATGCACGATAACTTAGCTCTGCCCCGATACCACATCGCACGCCTAATGCCAATGCTAATGCATAGAGGTGTGTATTTCATCGTGCACATGTTCGGTTTGCGCACATGAACACAACTTACGTCGGGCCATAGGCAAATACACCCATGATGACCACGACCTCCAGTAACGCGTATCGCATCATGGAAGTGTAGATGAAAAAGAACAGTTCGTTAGTCGGAAGTTCCTTTCGATCGTTCTTCCATTTTTTAAACATTTGCTCTGCCAAGTGGAAGGTCACTAGTCGCTCTTCTCCTTTTTCTCATTCGTGGATCCCAAGTCCCGGGCAAGAGATTTTCCCCGGACACTGCTCGAAAGACTAGACAAGAAACTCGACGACATTTCTGATGAAGAATTTCACAAAATTGAATTTAATGTTCCAAACTTTGTAAAGTGGGAACATGAACGTCATTGATTAAAACCCACAATAGTACAGAGCTATCCAAGTGAAACAGTTTATTGAGTCAGAAGCGATTCGACAAATCCAAAGATTTCTGTGACATCGTTGAAGATTAAGAAATTTGGGAAAGGAAACAATGCGCAAAACAGACACTGATCTCACACCTCTTCTGTTATGTGCTCTAAGCTGGGGAGAAAATTAGACGATCAGCCACGTGCTGAACCGTCAGAGGCAGAAGACAACGACCGATGAGTTGGACATTCAAAGCAATTCTAAGAGCCCCCCCACAAGGCGTAAAACTAGGACTAATAAATTTCAACGCCGGAAGTATGACAACGCAACGTAGCCCACGTTCTTTGATTCAAGGCGTTTTAAGACGTTGTTTTCGTCCCTGGACCAGTACATTTTACAAATCCTTGACGATCATCTACTCTGCGACGTCGATACTCTGCGGGTGTAGGGCACATGCATATTTTTCATCTGAGGCTGGCATGAAATTAATGCAAATAGAACACTGAGAAGTTAGCTTTGTTGAAAAAGCAATGTTCCAGTTCACCTCAAATTACACAGACTTTTGACACCAGTTTGTGGTTAAATTTGAGCACATGGATGTTTGATATCAAATGAAATAAGCTCTGCTAAAACCGCTTCCGAAACCCGTGAGACTTAAACGACTCTGTAACAAATCGTTGTCCACATCATGTCGGAACGCCAGAGGTATAGCAATTTCGTTTACCATGTTTGTATTGGTAAAAGGTCTATCCCGAAATCTGCATTACGTTCACTGGCAGCCATATTGAAATCATTCATAGGAGTACAAGACAATTTATCATTCCAAGAAAAGTTAATATTGGTAAAAAAAAAAAAAAGTATAAGAGCCATAAAGTCAAAGTCGAAACGAAAGATAGAAACTAGGCAATGAAAATGACGAAAGACAAAAAGTGGAAACATAGGAAAACGGAAATTCGATGGTAAATCCAGGGCGGATTCAAATCGCGAGACACAAACGACGGATGAACGCATGTGGACCGTCGGACGGATGAATGGATGGATGGATGGACGGACGGACGGACGGACGGATGGACGTACGAGTAGCGCGCAGCTTAATAGACCAAGCAGCCACGGGGGAGCACGCTCCTCCTGTCAGCCGAGGGTGATGGACACCTCTCCCTGTGGGAGCCACCCACACAAGCTAACGTCAACGGCGACGACGACGACGACGACGACGACGACGGCGGCGGCAGCTCGGCTGCGACGACGCTGATGACGACAATGATACTTCCAGGTACGTGACGCGCGTGCAACTTACTGCCTCACGGACTTTATCGACTTCTGGACCTGACGACGAAGTCGACGATCAGGATTTTCACTCATCCTCCTTCTGCTAAGGTGTTGAGAACCTCGGTTGAGAATAAGACAGAAAAAGAGAAAATTTGGTGGTTTTGTCACAGCACTCATAATTTGGTGAATGTCTTGTGCTCATATTCTCGAAAGAAATTAGAAAAGTTGGGGTAATATTCGACTCACCTAGTATGAGGCGCATGGAATAATCTTAAGGATTTTGATTGATGGTATAAAGTAATTGACCGATATAACTTGTCTGGTTACCAATGAATAATGATTGTAACTGTTGACAAAAGGCTCCAAGTAATTCGGATAATAGCCTCCGCGCAATTCGATGAGTTTATTAAAAACTGAATACAGAATTGGCCACTGTTACAAATCGTTGCAAAAAATCGTTTCAAAGTCGTCAATAATTTCTCACCGCCTCTATAAATAGCCTCACAACTATCATAAATCAATTTCATTTTCGTTTAATTCAATGGTTCTCAGGCAAAAAATCGACAAATCCCGGTCGAGATGTGTTTTATGATGAGAACAAAAAACAAAACCGATACATATCTTTGAAAATTTGGAGATTAATCCGTTCATAGCTATTATCGTTTGTTGTCGCAGCCCGATGCTGTGTGTGCCTACCATAAGTATACCTTACTATATCCGTAATGATTCACGTATGACGTAGGGTAATAGGTGTACGTGTACATTGTACATACACGTGTCTATAATGTGGAGGTTAAAACACGCTGAGAACGCTTTACATACGTTCAACTTTGCTCCGCCCGAGCAGAGATCACAACCAACTGGTGTGTGGGAGGCTGGAACCACGCGTTCACGCACGCCTGACCCTCAATCTCTCCTCCGACGATATCCTCCGGACATACACCGCAATCATCGTCAGTTCCTGCCAAACTTTAGATCTACCAGCTACCTATACCTTAATGATATACACGGTCACCGTGTACATGCAACACAACAATTAGAAGCTCTAGCAGTGTTGTTTGCTCACACTGATCGTGAGAGAAGAAAATGACGACGCATGGTTGTGTAGGCACTCAATCCTGATTTATAGTGCGACTTAACCAAAATATAGTACTATTCACCCCTTTTAGGTAAAAATCATTGTCAGGCTGACGATTCTAATTACTTATGTTGACCTGAGATAATAGAATATGAAGATAATTTCCATCACATTTTTCTATCAATCCGTTCTTTTTACACTGCGCAATACCGAATACACAGAATTTCTGGCTAATAGGGTTCAGGATAAAATGACAAAAGGTTACTGTGGTCTTGCGAAAGTTGAGTCAGCTACTTGGTAGTCGTCGGTGAATTTCAGCTGCTTAAAGGTCTGAACAGGAAGTGTGGTGAAAAATAAATTAAAGCAGCGTAGGTGTACTGAGAAACGTGATGCATTTCTCTATAGCAACAATTAGGAGCTACTTACCTCCGGTGGCAATTGTTGTGTCACGTCGCGGTTTCTCTCCGAGATGAGTAAGAATGAATCCTGTATAGGGTGCAGATTCCGTGTTTGATTTGGTTGAAATTTTTTTATCGAATATACCGTATATGTTCACATAGCTAGACCTGGTATGCGACAACGGCTGGTGGCCCTCAACGTCCACAACGTTTTTCTACGTTGGAAGCCTATTTGGGAATGTCGTTTTTGGATGGATCGCGGACAAGTGGGGTCGACGAACAGCCTTCTTTGCCATACTTTTTCTCGAGGTGATAATATCCATCGCAACGAGCTTCAGCCCTAACTACGTCATTTACACAGCCTTGAGGACCGTCAATGGCCTCTTTTTTCCAGCTATTTACCAAATACCATTTATTCTAGGTACGTTGTTCTGTTGATTATTTTAATTCTGCGATCTTTTTATCGATTTCATGAGTTTTTTTTCTCAAGATAGAAATGTGCAATTCTTAAAAAAAGATAAATTTCGATTTCAGCCCTTGAATTAATGGGACCAAGATACAGAACCTTTGCTGGGATGGTAATCTGCATGTTCTTCGCAACGGCGATGTCTTTGCTGGCCTTGCTTGTGAGTATGAATACCTTTCTTATCGATTGGTCAATAGTTAATACTCTGAAAAAGGAATACTGGAATTAGATATGGGGGTCAATTGATTGAATTAGTAAACTTCCGAGTATTCTCTAGGGTTACCTCCTGAGGCATTGGTACGCTTTGTCTCTGGCCACTTCGGTTCCCTTCGTCCTCCTCTTCAGCTACTACTGGATAATCCCAGAGTCCCCGCGCTGGCTGCTGAGCAAAAATCGTATCGATGAAGCAGAGGTAATAGTTCAACGGATGGCCAAGGTCAACGGAAAGACAGTCCCGTCAAATTTCCTGAGAAAGATGGAGGTGAGAGTCGACGAAAACCTTACCGTGCTCGGGATATGAAGACAATTCGTGCTGATTTTAATCTCGTAAATTTCAATGTGTTCCAGATGGATATATTGAAAAAGCAGGGTATATCCTGCAACGGAAGGAACTTCGGCGGTGCGGAAAACAGACCACCGCCACCTTCCGCGACTCCGATGGATTTGATCAGAAATCCAAACATAAGAAAAAAGTTCTTCATCCTCGCTTTCGACTGGGTGGCGAACGCCGTCGTCTACAACGGCCTCTCGTACAACACAACCAACCTAGGGGTATCTGACTATTTGGCCTTTTTTATCGGTAGGTCAGGTTTATTTTAAATAGACTTGGGTTTACCAAGCGAATATCCTATACGAGTAGTTGCATTTGAATGAACTTGTTTGGGTGTACTTGAATAAATATTGTGAATTAATTTCCTCAGGAGGCATTGTCGAGATACCATCATACGTCATTACCTGGTACGCAATGGACAGGTTAGGCAGACGCTGGGTTCTCTGCTTGACGATGCTACTCGGAGGCGTCGCATGTGTGTCCTGCATGTTCGTCCCGGAAGGTAAGGAACTTTAAAATTTCTCGACGAACAGGGTGACTGGAAATGTCAAACTTTACCAAATTATTCTCAGACGCAGTCTGGGTAACCGTGTCTTTGGCGATGGTCGGAAAATTTGGAATAGCCGCGTCCTTCGCAGTCTTCTACGTATTCGTGGGGGAGCTTTTACCAACGGTACTGAGATCGCAGGCAATGGGAATCGCATCGTTCATCGCCGGGATCGGCCTGCTAACTTTTCCTTACATAGTACACTTGGCGGTCTACTCAAGGGTGCTACCGCTGATAGTGATGGGCTCTTTGAGTGTCGCCGGAGCTCTGACCTCAGTTTTCCTCCCAGAGACCCTCAACATTCATTTACCGCAAACGATCGAAGAGGGCGAGCTATTTGGCGCAGATTTCAAGCTCTGGTCTTGTCCGACGAGTGCATCGTAAGCTCGAAATCCGTTTCTATTGGTCCTGCTCTTTTCGATGAGTTACATAGTGACTTTCAAATTTTAGAAAAAAAACCGAAACCGACAAAACAACGGAAGTGCCAGTGAGGTACTTGGTGAACGGCCGACCGGGCAGTCAGACGACAGGCGACGTTCAGGATATTCCCGATGCTGCCAGGATCACTCTACCACTTCCCGAGGGCAATCTGGAGAATGCGGAATCTCGAGAATCTGGAACAGACTTAACCTGGGGCGACGAAAAGGTCTGAGCACTAGGTTCTCGCGCAGAATTCCTGTGCTAAGGACCCAGCAGCTTGCACTTCGAGATTCAACTCACCGGAATGAAGAAAGTGGTCAAAAAAATGACCCGGTTTCCCGACAGATAACTTGTAACGACTTTGTATTATATCGCTGTAGGCACACATTGTATTTATTTTTCCATTTAATATATCGTCTTTCGTTTCTAAGAAACACTTCTGTCATGTCGATAAGTAAGTATGTGAATTACGTATAATCTGCGCTCAATCCAAAGCCTTTCCCAGTTCCAATCTCCTGACATTTGAATTCACTCGGAAAATTGGAGTTGGAATACTGGTTCGATGGTCCAAAGAAAAAAAAAAAAAATGATTTTCATCAAATTTCAGCCTCAGTCGAGCAGAAAGGATCAATGAAGTACTCGATGCGTTGTCTTGAAGTGGATTTCATTTTTAGAGAGCAAATGTATTGTGGAATAGCCCGATTCGGGAGGTTGGATCGAGGAACCGTTGTCAAGGAGAAGAAGAGCATTGTTTTTGTTTGTTTTGTAGATCTAGTAATTTACACGACAGACCATCTTATCTCGCCCTCGATCACCGTCTCTTTAAAAAAATTCTCGTTTTTCGAAGCATTCGTCAGAAATACAGCCAGCCATCTCCTCTTGAAGCATCAACGGTTCTACGATGCGTGAAATTGTCCATATCCAGGCGGGCCAGTGTGGTAACCAGATTGGCGCGAAGGTCAGTTTCATGTAGGGTCATATAGGGTCAGAGGGTTCGTACACTGTCATTAAGATAACCAACGGACCATCGACCTTCGCTGAACGTTAACTAATTTCTCATGAATGTGAAGCACATATTTAAATTAGTGACAGTTTAGCCCTGCGAGTGAATACCCTGTTATCCCTTTTCAAAGTACATATGTACGTAATACCTAACGTACCAACTTTCAAGCCTTTTGGGATTCTAAGGAACAACATTACTAAAATCTTCGCATATTGCAGTTTTGGGAGGTGATCTCAGACGAGCACGGCATCGACCCGACAGGCGAGTACCATGGAGACTCTGATCTTCAGCTGGAAAGGATCAACGTCTACTATAACGAAGCAACGGGACCGAAATACGTACCCAGAGCAGTCCTGGTAGACTTGGAGCCGGGAACAATGGATTCAGTGCGGTCAGGTCCTTTTGGGCAGATGTTTCGTCCGGACAATTTTGTCTTCGGCCAAAGCGGCGCTGGAAACAACTGGGCGAAAGGGCACTATACCGAGGGTGCAGAGCTGGTCGACTCGGTCTTGGACGTGGTGAGAAAGGAGGCCGAGAACTGCGACTGTCTTCAGGGCTTCCAGCTAACCCATTCGCTCGGTGGCGGTACCGGATCCGGTATGGGAACGCTGCTGATATCTAAGATCCGTGAGGAGTATCCTGACAGGATAATGACGACATTCTCCGTGGTCCCATCGCCCAAGGTGTCCGACACCGTCGTTGAGCCCTACAATGCGACTCTATCCGTTCATCAGCTGGTCGAAAACACTGACCAGACTTACTGTATCGATAACGAGGCCCTTTACGATATCTGCTTCCGAACCCTGAAGCTCACCACTCCGACGTACGGTGACCTGAACCACCTCGTGTCTGCAACAATGTCCGGCGTAACGACGTGCCTCAGATTTCCCGGACAGCTCAACGCTGATCTACGGAAGCTTGCCGTGAACATGGTGCCGTTTCCAAGGCTCCATTTCTTCATGCCAGGATTTGCGCCGCTTACATCGCGCGGTAGTCAGCAGTACCGAGCTTTGTCGGTTCCGGAACTAACCCAGCAGATGTTTGACGCTAAGAATATGATGGCCGCATGCGATCCCAGACATGGTCGTTATTTGACTGTTGCTGCGGTTTTTCGCGGTAGGATGTCGATGAAGGAAGTCGACGAGCAAATGCTGAACATCCAGAACAAGAACAGCGCGTACTTTGTGGAATGGATTCCCAACAATGTGAAGACTGCTGTCTGCGATATTCCACCTCGCGGTCTTAAGATGGCCGCAACTTTCATCGGGAACTCGACCGCTATTCAGGAACTTTTTAAACGCATTTCTGAACAGTTCACAGCCATGTTCCGGAGGAAAGCTTTTCTACATTGGTATACCGGCGAGGGGATGGACGAGATGGAGTTCACGGAGGCTGAATCCAACATGAATGACTTGGTCTCGGAATACCAGCAATATCAGGAGGCAACGATCGAAGAAGACGGTGAATTTGACGAGGAAGAGGAGAGCGAGGAAAAGTAGGAACCGCCCTAGCACAAACCGCGGAATTCGAACGCCACCTCGTCCAACACCTTTTTGAGATCAATTTTATATTTCGACATGTCTTTATTTCGTTACCATTTTCACTTTTTACCAGAACTTTACTATGCTTATGTACGTGTATTTTCAATTTTTTGAACATATAACCTATAATTGTAGTGAATTCAAAATGTTTTTATCCGTACATTTACATTTTTTTTAAATAAAAAGTTGATTCATATACCTGTAAATTAATTACCACGTGAAGCAACACTGTGTATGGCGACTGACCAATTACGTTTATATTGTATTTGTTAAATCACGACGCAATTGCGGAAAAGTAATTTTACGAACAACACCATATGATAAATTATGACAATATGAGCCACCGACCATTTTAAGCCAGATTTCCGAGTGTACCTCTTATGTGACGTAAGAAATTTTTATGAGAGTCGATATTTAGTCGCAACGATAAAGGTCGGTGACCTGAAGGTATTAATGACTCAAAAAACTGTTATCAATCCGACATCCATGTGCGGCCTATCAGACAATCAATTTTAGGTACTAATAGGCACTTGATATTTCTTGGAAGAATCAAAAAAAATTGACAATAACTTAACAGTACTTTACGCTTCAATTTTCAAACGCGAAAATCTTGTCTCAGAATCGATTTGCAATAGCTTTTTTCCACCATTTCAGCACTCGAAAATTTACAAAAGATATGAAAAACAGTAGAGGGCGTTTGCGTTTGCCACTCGTCGCTCCGCGGTGGCAGTTTTATAAGAAGTGGTTGGTCGTATCGTCGAGCATTCAGCAGTCACTCGGTGACGTCACAATTTTAGGAATAGCGACCGACAGATTTTCTTCTCCCTTCCGAATTATGCCCTTAGGTGATCATTCATCCATTGTAGACGGGAGTGAATTCGATAGCGTAATAGTTTATACATACCGAATTTATTAGTTTAATTACATTAAAGAAACACACAACTGTAAGGTTATCAAACAGTATTCTTATCAGAATATACGAAAAATTTCGAATATACTCGAATTTTTAATTGTCATTTAGTAACACAGAAGAGAAATAACAATATGTATAATGAAGAAGTTTCTGTATGTTGTAGTAGAAAACAAATTGGCTCTAAGCACACTGCAAACCCGGATGCTGCAATTTCTTTTAATGATTTTCAATGCGTGTTTTCGATGACCACTTTTCAATCTCTTTTTTTTTTAATAAATCTCAATTTGTCGTTAAAGTATTTGCTTAAAAGCGTTCATTTAGAAAGAGACTTATCGACAGTCTATTCTGCTCGTACAAATTTCCGTAAGCTTCAGCTTGCCGTGAGAAAATGACAATCCTTTGTTTAATTTTCCAATAAACTTCGCAATTATTAAAAGTCGCGGCCTCATCACCTTTTGACACAAAATTTAACCTTCTTCTTATTTAGCAAACAAAATTCTTCGAGTGAAATAACGCAATGCGGGAGATCGTGCAGATACAAGTTGGGCAATGCGGCAATCAAATAGGTACCAAGGTAAGATCGGTTGAAGCTATGAAGCAATCATGCGGCAAACGAAAATCATCCACCACTTGACCTTGGTAAATTTCCTTCCAAGTTTTGGGAAGTCATTGCTGACGAACATGGCATTAATTCCGAAGGAAAATACCATGGTGAGTCGGACTTGCAGCAGGAACGGATAAACGTCTTCTTTACCGAAGCACAAGGTAAACGAATCCGTTGTCCCCATATTGAACCAGCCATAATTTGACTTTTTCAAAAAACTGTTTCTCTTTCTCCTCATACATCATCTCTCCATTCGCCAGGTGAGCGATTTGTCCCGAGAGTGATACTGGCTGATTTGGATCCTACTTCGCTGAGCTCAGTAAAATCTGGACCTTACGGGAAGCTGTTCAAGCCGGACAACTTCATGGCCGGAAAAGCTAGTGCTGCAAACAACTGGGCTAAAGGTCACTTCACGGAAGGAGCCGAGCTTGCGGATCCTGCCCTGGACATTATTCGTAGAGAAGCCGAAAGCTGCGATCTTCTTCAAGGTAATCAGCGGTTATCAATGATGAGTTAACAAGCGAATCATTATAGATCAATAGTGAAATCAATACTGGAACAGGATTTCAGCTGTTGCACTCTATCGGAGGAGGCACTGGTTCAGGGATGGGGACTTTACTGATGAAGAAAATGCGCGAGGAATATCCGGATCGGGTTATGACCTCCTACTCGATCATACCGTCCCTGAAAATCTCGGACATAGTCGTTGAGCCGTACAACGCGACTCTAACGATGCATAACCTGATCGAACACAGTGACGAGACATTCTGTATGGACAACGAGGCCCTCTACGACATCTGTTCCAACTCGTTGAAACTCGCTGGACCGACCTACAGCGACTTGAATCACCTCGTGTCGACGTGCATGGCGGGCATCACGACGTGCCTGAGGTTTCCTGGCCAACTGAACGCTGACTTGAGGAAAATCGCCATCAATATGGTGCCTTTTCCGAGACTCCACTTCTTTGTACCTGGCTTCGCCCCTTTGACCTCCCGCAGCGCTGCACCGTTTCGCGTTATGTCCGTTCCGGAGCTTACCCAGCAAATGTTCGACGCCAAGTGCATGATGGCAGCCTGCGACCCCACCAAAGGTCGTTTTCTCACCGTGGCAGCCATTTTCAGAGGACTCGTATCCACCAAGGTTATGAGTCATGAGAGGGCGCTTCGTTATGGAGATTTTTTCACTCCAAAATATTCTTTAAATTCCGACTATTCCATGTTTCAGGTCGTCGACGAGCAAATGCTCAACGTCCAGAATAAGAACAGCAAGTTTTTTGTCGAATGGATACCGAACAATATTAAAACTGCAATCTGTGACATTTCACCGCGGGGTTTTAAAGTCGCTGCCACGTCAGTGTCAAATACCACATCCATGCAAGAACTGTTCAAAAGGATCACTGCTCAATTCAACGCGATGTATAGAAGAAAGGCTTACCTTCACTGGTACACTACTGAGGGTATGGACGAGAATGACTTCACTAATGCTCTAAAAAACGTGCAAGATTTGATATCAGAGTATCAGCAGTACCAGGAGGCTGAACCTGATAAGGATATCATCGTAGACGACGATCAAGAAGAGGACCATGCAGAAGAAAGTGAAATGAAAGAGAAGACTCAAGCAGCGGAAGAAGGTAAAAAGATAGCAGATGATGAGCCAGAAGACGCGGAGAAACGAGAAGAGAGCCAGGCAGGAGAAGCAGGACCAAATCCAGACGAATGAACACTTTCGAACCGATTTTTGTTAGTGTTCAATAATAACGTAATTTCATTTCACTTACTGTAGCAATACCCAGAACTTGATCTGTGAGATTTCGAATTCATAAATTAGAATCCTCAAACTATCCCCTGAAGAGTAGGAACAAGAAAACTCTTTTCCTCGGTATCCAAAAGCTGTTAGGTGTAAAGAAGTATGTATATACGGTGTAATCGCAATTAAATTTTTGGTTAGAGCTTTGGTGCTCGTATGAGGGATCATGTACAATCGTGTTACAAAGGAAAGCCTGGCCTAATCCCAAACCAACACATAAGTAAATGTTTACAATTTTCATCTTCAGTCTTCCGTATATCTGTTTAACTATCTATCATTATACTCAAGTATAAAATTAGAAAAGTAGCAAATACTACGTTTAGTATATAATAGTATAACATAAATATGACTAAAGTATTTAGGACATTCTTATATCGTGATGATACACGGTGTTACATCTAAATGATCGATCGACGCCGTTTCCTGGAACGAGTCTGTTTTATCGCTGAAGTTCTCGGCCTTCGTCCACGTCAAAGCAAACAGCGACGAAGCTTCACTCCTGTTCGCAGGTTTCAAAGTCATCTCCGCATTCCTCGGGCTCAAAATCTTCCTCCGCGGTCGCTTCCTGGTACTGCTGATACTCCGAGACCAGGTCGTTCATGTTGGACTCAGCTTCGGTGAATTCCATCTCGTCCATTCCCTCGCCAGTGTACCAATGTAGGAAAGCCTTCCTCCTGAACATGGCGGTGAACTGCTCAGAGATCCTCTTGAACAATTCTTGAATGGCTGTCGTGTTGCCGATGAAGGTTGACGACATCTTGAGTCCCTTTGGTGGTATGTCGCAAACGGCCGTCTTCACGTTGTTGGGAATCCATTCGACGAAATACGGGCTGTTCTTGTTCTGAACGCTCAGCATTTGCTCGTCGACTTCCTTCATCGACATTCTTCCCCGGAATACTGCAGCCACTGTCAAGTACCGTCCGTGCCTCGGGTCGCAGGCAGCCATCATGTTCTTGGCGTCGAACATCTGCTGGGTAAGCTCGGGCACCGACAAGGCCGAGTACTGTTGCATCGAGCGAGAAGTGAGTGGAGCGAATCCCGGCATGAAGAAATGGAGTCGTGGGAACGGCACCATGTTCACGGCCAACTTACGTAGATCGGCGTTCAGTTGCCCTGGGAATCTGAGGCACGTTGTCACTCCGGACATTGTCAGAGATACCAGGTGATTAAGGTCCCCGTAAGACGGGTTGGAGACCTTCAAGGTCCGGAAGCAGATATCGTACAGTGCTTCATTGTCTATGCAGTACGTCTCGTCGGTGTTTTCCACCAGCTGATGAACCGACAGCGTCGCGTTGTACGGTTCCACAACGGTGTCGGATACCTTCGGGGACGGCATTACGGAGTAGGTGTTCATTATCCGGTCCGGATACTCCTCGCGGATTTTTGATATCAGGAGTGTTCCCATTCCTGATCCCGTCCCACCCCCCAGGGAATGCGTCAGCTGAAATCCCTGAAGACAGTCGCAGTTCTCGCACTCCTTTCGCACGACGTCCAGAACCGCGTCGACCAACTCGGCACCCTCCGTGTAGTGACCCTTCGCCCAGTTGTTTCCGGCCCCACTTTGCCCGAAGACAAAGTTGTCCGGACGGAACAGCTTCCCGTACGTTCCAGAACGCACTGCGTCCATAGTTCCGGGCTCCAAGTCGAGTAGAATCGCACGGGGAACGTACTTTCCTCCATTTGTCGATGTTGCAACTGAAAGAAACACCACATATCATCGTGAGGTGGTTTATTTTACACTTTCGACACACAAATTTCTGGAATAGAAGACGATACTTGAAGCTATATAAGTTACTTCTCATCCTCGAACTCTGCAATTCACACTCTGATGATCTGAAGTGAAATACGAGTTGTGTGGTAGACCATTGAAGTTTTCCCGCCTCTCTTTAATTTCGAGCCTGGATAACCAGAACCTCCACTTTGAATATGAGTGCAGTCGTCATTCAAAACTCACGAAGCATGCACTGCTCGTTAAATTCTCTCCATTTAGCGACCCTGCCTGCATTCGCATGAATTCATTCACGCCACGTGTATATTGAACTCTTCAAAAAGCAAACCAGACACTTAAAATACCATCAGAGTACGAATATGCAAAGTTTTCGAGGTGCCAACTCGGTTTTTTCCCCTACTCTCTCACGTTTAACGTTATACCAATGAAAATTTTTCTCAAGGGTGACAAACAGGGCGAAAACTTTTCTCGTCACACGGACCCTGCTCGATAGCTGGTACCACACAGATCGAGTCACAGTGCAGTGGATAGTTATCGTCATTACGCTTTGGTACGTTGTACATGGAGCTGTGCATGGAAGGGAACAAACGATACGCAAATTGCACGTGTACCGCATGCAGTATGCGTAATTGTAAACGGTGACAAAGAGCCGCGGCTGTCGCGTACATGGAGGGGAAGTCTCGAGTCGTGGACCAACGCGACTTTTAGGGAAGCTAATTTAGCCACGCTAAGCACGTTCTAATAATAAATTCGAATAGATTCGTATTTACGTTCGCGGGTCGCGATATGCCTCAGACATTAATTTTTTTATGGCCTTCAAAAGGAGTTCGGTTTAAAAAAAGACCCCGCCTTTAATCGGAGCGCAAAGCGTTGTTACTCATAAGTCCCAGACTCTTACGATACGATTCTCAATTCTGCACGTACAGCGATGACATTCAATTTTTCTGTAGATCTTACTCATCTCCGTTTCAGACGTAGTAAGCTTCTTTTTCACCTGCGTCAGTGATCGCCGAACGATCAAATTTAACCGCGGTGCGACAAATCTCGAATACTAATCATAGCTCAATTGTCATTCCATTGAAAACTCATTATCACAATTAACTCACAGGCGGAAATCTTTATTTGGATATGGTTTGGCAAGTGTGATCAACTTATTACGAGTGGCATCTGGTCTCGGGTCCAAGAAACCGTTAAATGGCTATCGGTAAATAACTGTTGATTATAGTAACGTTGTAACTCGGTAAACAATAATATGAAATGAGTATTCAGCAAAACGTTTCAACCAATTATCTATAATCGGTCTTCACGAAGTTGTAATAACCTGCAGGAAAAACTGATCCTCATATATCTAGCATCTGAGTGGCTCCGATTCAATTCCTTGAATGATTGCTCAAGGTAGCAGATTAGTTCGGGTGAAATGATCTGGTCCGTTTGATGCACATGTGGTGCTCTTTCCGCATTCCTAACATTTCTGACCACCATACCGAAGCCGTTCAGGCTTGACGAGTATATTGTTTTTGACGATGGGATATAAAAGATAAGTAACATCTCCGGTGGGCTCAGAGGCCAAGCAATATTTCTGTCCCCTTTTACTCTAGTCTTATTGTTGGCCACGGAGAAGCTTATCTCGCATACCAGTTATTTGTGAGCTCAAGCTACTTCCTATAACACATCCTATACGTTTGCCTGCGTTGAACTATCGCATCCAAGGGAAACCGTATGACTTGGAAAAAAGTTATTTCAGTCGTAACCTAACGAGGTTCCTCGACTGCCAGTTTCTCCTTTCTTATTTCTATGCTCCGAACGCTTTTTCCCTTCTCTTTTTTCTCTTTCTTTCTCTTCTCAAATTCATTCGTCCTGCCTCCGAGGCTTTGACATACCACCGTCGACACTGCGGGAGAAATCTATTTTTGACCAACGAGAACTGAGAGACCTCGCTATCCGCTAAGAACCGTCCCAACCGTACAAGGTCGGTGCATGACGACTGGAAATTTCGCTTCTTAGGACTTGCGTCTCGGGCTACCGAATTCCTTAATTCCGGATTCATTTCCACCGCCAGTCACCGATAAGTTACGAAAATCGACGTGCAAGTATGCCTATATTTACGCGTCTAGGTAATGTTACACATTCCCGGAAAGAGAACAGTTTGTATACTGTGAAATTTGACTCACTTCGGGTGTCGTAAAATTTTTATTGTTGAAACAACAAGTCATAAACAGAAAAAAAAAATCACATCTCAACGATATGACGAATGTTATGCCAAGCTATTCTCCATCACTGAGCTGAGTCATCGGTGCTTTTCATCAGAAAATGTTTTTAAATGAGCGAGGTATTTAAATGGAATTTTTAAACAGCTGATCTGTCGGGATTGATCTCTTAAAGCTTATAACAGTTCGATGCAGTAATAGTGCAACCGTTAGACACAAGGGGAATCAGATCAAAGGGTGTTTGGATTTCAGTTCCTTTGGTCTCTAATTCATCGGAAGAATTATTGCCTCTAGCAACAGCGAATTTTCTTCGACATCTCAATTTCTGTAGGAGAAAATTCACTGAGAAGCGATCTGAGTTCGTATGTTGATAGAAAATTTTTTCATAAAAATAAAGTGATGAGTGCAGAAGCTCATCGGCTTCGTGAAATCATATTGGAGTGTCTCTCTTCTGACTAATTGCAGACCGAATTATCTAACGTCGAAACAGCTGCTGAGCCGATTCATGAGGGAAACTGTGTTTACTTTGACTGTATATTTAACTCTAAGAATGACGTCTCACAAATCCTCACTTTCACGCAAGTGTATACATAGTCAAAGAAGCCAGTCAGGCTGCTGCAATAAAATCGCGTCATCGGCAAACTTCAGCGGATCAATTTCAGTTCTTCAATTTGTCTGTTGGAATTTTTTACTTATTATTCAATTTGAAATTGAATCAATAAAGTTTTGAAAAAATTCAGTTTTATTTATGTTCTTGATTTAGAGAATTCTTTGTTCTTGCTATTTCAATTGTAATAATTTCCTCGAATTGTCGGATTAAAAAATACGAGTTGTAAATTTTACCTGAGGCTTCGTTGTAGTAAACGGAGATTCTCTCCAACTGGAGGTTACTGTCCCCGTGGTAGATGCCGGACGGGTCGATGCCATGTTCCTCGGAAATGACCTCCCAGAACTGCAAATAAATTGATATATATATATACGTATTACGATAGAGTTCAATTCAGTTCATGAATCTCGACTAAGAATGACAAAAATAATCGATTTTAGAGTATGATAAATTATTTTTCAAACTCGCTTAATCGACCGATTCGATTTTTTTTCTTCACAATCGATTTTTATTTTTTATTCCCATAAACAACTCAATACAGTATCAATTTATCTGATTAAAGTATCAATTATTATCATTATCTTACTTACTAAGTATACCTATTTGACATAAAAAGTGAAAGATGAATGAATATTTTTACCTAAAATAAAAAAATATTCCAATCGAAATTATAAATTATGAAAAAACTTTTCCCCTATTAAGACTACATACTGAAATTTACGAAATTTTGGTTTCAAATTCACCGTTTCAAAAAACTACGAAATAATCGACTCATCGATTAATTTTTTAACTTGGTGACCATCGTTGGAGAGATTCTCAACTAATTGTCATCCCTGTCCGATCGAAGAACACCGAAAGAGGCAAAGGTGATAATTTCTGAGCGCAGCTGCGCCGGGTTTGAAGCACTCTTTTCGGACGTCAAAAATCCCGTCGCGGATGAGATGCGCGAGGAGAGGAGGTAGGTGGTATAATATGTCTCCGGTAAGTATAAATAGCCGGTACGCTGCACTCGGGGACAGTTGTCGCATGCACTGCAGCAGAGAAGTCGCTCCGTTAACAGCCTCTTCTTCTCTTTCGCCCTGCTGCAGCACCGCACAGCTCCTTCTACGTTTGTCTCCTCGTCTCTTACTATTTTCTTTTTCACTATTAATAGACCCCACTGTGCTTCGGCTGCCGCTAAGCCTGCATCGCGCTACGAGATATGGACATAGATATAAACCCAGACGCATTTCCCAGGCTTCCGAATCCCCGAGACTCGACTTTCTCCCTAGTCGCTTCTGCTTAGTTTCACGAGAAAATTGGGGAAATGCAGATTCACCCTCGGTTTCAACTATTTATTGACAAAACTGCGTTTTAATTGGCTGTAAAGAGATCGGATTTATGAGAGGTTAATAAAAGGACAATTGGTATTAATATTTGTTCAGACTTAATTAAAGATAGGATCAATTGCTGACGATGAATAAACCGAAACTAATTCGGATAGCCTTCATTTATCTTTTCGTGGCAGTAATTTTGTTTCTCAGTTTGTCAGATAAAAATTATTCACAATCTGGTCGTGTAGATTTAAGAATATTTTCATTACTCGTTCCGATTGTCAAATCGAAAATAGTATCAACTCAAAGTGAAAAAGAAACAATTTGACTAGGCGAGTCGTCTTTATAGGCTCACCTTAATCGTTAAAACGTCAAATAGATGATCTTCTAATCTGCATTTCGTTCCGCGGATGAATTTCATTTGAATAAAACCGTCATTAAAGTATAATAATTAGACTGAGAGATTCGAGCGTAACTGGGATTATCCCGTCTATCTACAACATTGCAACTAAGTCCGGATTCGCAAAATCGCCGTCCTCCTCCGTTTCTCGGCGTTCATAAATGTGGGTAAACTAAACGAACCAATGATTGAATAAAGCTTTGTTTTCACGCTCTGATCGCGAGATCCGTCGTGCAGAAAATCGAGTCCAATGTTCACTGACCGATAAATCGAACCGTGAATGAGTTTTGATTATACACATCTAATATTCGAAGGTTCCTATAATCGCGTTGAATTTTTTACCGTCAGAAATTTACTATGTATACAGACCAATGCGAGGGTGAAATACTTTCCTTCTCGACGATCAGTCCCGGATTTTCTTTTTAGCTAATTTTGATTTCGTATCTTAATTTTTTTCGTGAAAATTGACTTCTCGGGAATCGATTACAGGATGTTGGGCCAATTATTATCCTGGGTGAAAATTCATAGCTGCGAACGTTTTTTACACGTATGCAGTGTCACGAATGAGCGAGTTCAGCCAGGAAGTCTCGTTAAAATCGTTATGAAATGGCGCATAATTAACGGATAGCATGGCTGGTCGGATAGCTGAGAACACGGCACGTGCACGACAGTCCTTCATTGCACCCGGAGACTCGAGTATTCCGTATCATTCTCGCCACACGGTTGCCGCATGTTGAACGAAGCCCTGAGTTCCGGACTTTCTACGTACATATCCGAGTTCACCGAGTACAAAGAAACGTGAGAATAGAGCGGGGTGCTTTTTTAATGTAGCGTTGTAAATGTTCCATTCGGGAAGTAAGGGAAGGGAAGCAAAAACTGATAATTGTAAATGAACGGGACGAGAGACTCGGTAAGATCTTGATTTTCGTTTTTTACGATTTTCTCGAGATATACTGCATATTAAATAACTGTCGAGTATATGAAAAATAGGGGTAAAATTTCCTGACAAATACAACGCCGCTGTTTATTTTGTAGAATTATTCTCAGATTGCGAGAAAAATGCAAATCTTAAAGAAGAAAAAAAACACTCAATTTCTGAGATATGTCCCGAACATCCCAAAATCGTCCAGAAAGTGTTTCTTTATTCAAATAGAAGCATTTTGATTATTTTTATTTTGGTTATTCACTCTAGATATGAAGGTTGAGATGAAACTTTGATGCTGGAAAAATTTACCGAGAAACTAAGTCGACGTATGGTTTTAATTTTGAAGTGGGATGCTCTGTCATAATCTCGAGGGGACAATTGAGACGGCTAAAAACGAGGAAATAATTTTCAGCCGGAGAAAGATCAGGAGGAAAGAAAGAAGAGAGCCGGTAATTGCGGGAGAATCTCGATCGGAATTTCACGTGCAATTGCCCGTTTAAACGCTCGCTAAGCACTCCTCGTAGTTAATTTGTTGGCTCGTCCCTTAACCGCGAGTCTTGGAACGGATAAAGGTCAATTTAGTATAATTATTTTTATTCCTCCTCCAAGACCCAAGGACAATAAAGCGTTTTCCTACCGCTGGCTTCCAGCTCTGAGTCATTCGCTCGCTCACTGTTGCTGGCTCGCAAAAAGTTCAATAAACTCGAGCATTCTCTAGTTTACCCGAACGGACATGAAATCGTAAAGAAACGTTCGAAAAACGAGAAAACTGTACCGCATCGATCTCACGATCAGCCGAGAGAATCACCTGCAATTTTTTCTCCATTTCGAACATCATATTATTCATTGATTTCGAAATGTTTTATTCCCGATAAAAATTAATCACGATCCCGTTAATACACTCGGCGTTTTTTCGAGCAATCTTATCTTGTTCCCGTGTAGCTAAAGTCAACCTCACCATTATATTGCTCAAATATTTATTCCCGCAAGTTTGCAGAGCGTTAAAAGTGTCATATTATTATTGTACTAAGGAAATAAAAAAATTTAGAGTACAGGGAATAGTTACCGTAAAATACAGAAGATAATTAAATTCAATAATGGGCAAAACGGGGATCAATTTTTTAAAACTCTTGATTCATGGTTTTAAATACTCAGGGAAATTAACGTTTTAATTAACGATAAGTGCGGGTTTCAGTTTCCTCTTTTAGTCTGCGGTTTAGTGCTTCAACTTCCGGAAGGGTGGGCCCAAATCATTTTCGGTTTTTTACGGTCGATAATCTCTGCCCGAATTTTTTCTTTTCGATCAGATTTAACTGCTTCTTATTCGTCGCTTTTTCATGACAAAGAACCGTACGAAGCGGGACGGGCTGTCGTCAATCGGAATATTATACACCGCAGGTAGGATATTATTCCTGGGTGCGGGTCGATAAGATATATACGCAGAGCTCGCAATTAAGTAAATGCACACGTACACGTATCCTGGCGACAACATTTTGCAAGCGTCACGTCGTTGCCAACGCATCGCCGGAAATTATATACAGAATGCCGCGTACATATCTATGAATATATTTTTACATGCAGGCACCACTCGAAGCATATTATTTACAATGCGGGGTGCGGAAGAATTCAACGGATACTCGTTTATTTTCATAATTTGCCGATTTTTATAGATCGGAAGATATTTCTATTGGAAATCCGATAGCTAGAATAAAATTTGCTACGGCGATCAATTTCTCGTTCCATAACATCAACGAATGGCTTACAGATCGTATCATTTCTTTTACCGATGATTCATACAACGATTAATTTTCAAGAATCGGTGTCAAATTCTTCGTCGTTATCTTATACTTGCCTCGGTGATCAAGTTAGCCGGTTTCGAGTGGAAGTCAAGAGCCCCCTTTGAAAGAGTCTCAGTGCTGGATTTGAATCGTCAAGGAATCAGAGCGTACCGTCTGCGGTTTAAGAGGTCCCGCGATTGGTTTATTTACTTTTCTTCTTATTCCGGCCTGCGTGCATATGCACCGCACATACTGCCTTCGTGTATGAGAACGGGGGAAAAAAAAACGTCGAGAAGTGACAGAAGGCACCGGAAATTTATTGTGTCAGTTGAACTCTTCCTTGGGTTAGAAATTCAATGTCCAAGTCGTTCGTTTTATAGTATTTCTTGCAGAGAACTCTACAATCAGCAATGAATTGTAAAAAAACTTGTGCATATAAATGAGACCCGCGAATTCCCGAATTCAAAAAACCCGCCAGTGTTCCTAAGACCACGTTCGTAAAATCTTTCACTTAACAGTGTCGGGCGCAAAAATGTACAATCAGTAATGAATCGAAACCCGCGAATTCCCAAAGTCAAAAACAACCCGCCAGTGTTCTTAAAACCATGTTCGTATAATCGTTCATTTTACAGTGTCAGGCGCAAAAATGTACAATCGGTATATAATGAATCGTAACGGTATTTAGACGTGAAACTGAGACCCTTGAATTCCTGAATTCAAAAAAACCGCCGGTGTTCCTAAAGCCATGTTTGGAACGCTTGGCAAGATTCGAATTTGAAAAGAGGTGAAATTCGTCTCGTACCTTGGCTCCGATCTGATTTCCGCACTGACCGGCCTGTAGGTGAACGATCTCCCTCATTGTCGGTTTTTCTATCCTGCGTTCCCTGCGGAGTGTCCTGGCTGACGATCGGATCTTTCGCCGAAACGCGTTGCGATGACGATGAGCCGCGTCTCCTGTTCTGATGCGTAAGGGAGCGTGTCGCCGAGGGAGTACCACCAGAAGTGCGGACGAGCAAGTGCGCCGGCGAAATGCGAGTGGCTGAAGAGCACCGTCTGTCTCGCCGACATTGTCGCCGGGACGCCCGGCGCCCTGCAGCCACCCGTCATCCATCCCCACCAGGAGACTCTGGGACTTTAAGAACTCCACGGAATTCGAGCAGAACGGATGCGGTACCGCCGATGGAAATTTCGTGAATCACAATGGTTATTTAAACCGAAACTACACTAAACACACCCGGAAAAGTACCAAGTGCTTGGAATACATGGTTTCTCAGGGTAAAAATTTCGATCTGGCTGCTGTTTGGATATGTCATGGGGTTATGGGATATATCACTTAATATTAAAATCCTTCAATTTTTAGGCTTCAAATCACACGTTCGCCGATTTTATCACGTCTTCGAATTTTTCGTCGATCATTTCCTATCGTTGGGTAAAATATGACTTATACATGCGAAAGGGATAAGAATGAATGGTTTTTATTTTTTGTTTTTTTTTATCGGGAAAAGTAGACACTTTGGAGTTATACTGAAATTTTTAGAATGGAATTATATTCCAGGTACATGGTATGTTTTTACATAATTCGAATATGAGGACTCGGTCTTTTTATAATAGCATCAGAAATTCATGCTGAAAATTTTAAACATTTTTGAGTAAATTCAAATATTTCTTACTTTTTATCTCATAGCGTGAATGCAAAAATTTGCGAGAAAACTTCTGGATACTTCTGGAGACTTCTGTCAAACTTGCACATACGTTGAACATGGAAATTTTGATTTTAAACAAAAGAGCAATTTCGTGTTGCTTCTTTGGTAATTTTGAAGCATACTCAGATATCTACGTTGGCAAATAAATTTTATTTGATCAGCGGTATCCTAATCAGTGAGACTGAAAAAAAATGTTGAATACGGCCGGTAGTTCCTGGTACTTAAACTTACGTAAAAAGATCGCATATCAGATCACACAAATGTGTTTCAATTTACAGTAAAAAAATACTTACTGATGAAGAGTCGAGCGCTCTTGAAACCAACGTAAACCTTATGATATCCATAACATAAAACGTGGTTTTATTTATGTAGATATTCCTGTGGAACATTTCTGTGGCTTTTGAAAGTTGTCAACCTCGGGATGCTGATATTATGAATATCGGATTACTAACACATTTTTTTGGCTCTGTATCAAGTGACTATTTCATTTCACTTTCAACAGTCGTATCGAATATTCAACACGGTTAGCCTAATCTGTATGGGTATACGAAGGATTCATTTGGTTTTAAATTCGGATTCGAAACAAATTTCATCCGCTTCAAAAATGCTAAAATTCGCGTATCATTCGGAAACATAGCAAGCAGCGTTAGAGGATCGAGTTATAATATATAAGTTCGTGGAAGCGTTTGGGGTGGATTTTCATCGAGCATCGAGGGCCAACCTGAAGCCTGTAAAGTGGGCGCGAAAAAGACTGTATATCCTATCAACGCTCACAAGTCGCCAGCTTTTCCCGCATGAGTCAAATGCGTCAGCCTGCTGACAATGAGTATCAGTTGGTTAGCTGCAGCTAATAATACCCAGTGAAACCATAATTTAATCGATATAACCATACAACGTCGATGCACTGAATCGAAACATTCGATGATCATTTCCTCCTTACGAAAGCACCTCCCAGTATTATTTTTACACGAATCACGGGAAGGTGACCGCGACGAAAGGTGAATGACAGATGATTAGATCAGTTCGTAACTTCCGCATCTTGCCACTTAGAAATCATACGCCAATTTGTCAATTAATTAATTGAGGCGTCGAAACCAGATCCACGTATATCCAGTCTTTTTCTGAACGATCCCAAGGTCGAAGTCACAGCCGAACGGTCACGATTCCGCCTAATCCGTAGCCTCCAACAATTTATCCAGCTTCCAACAATACGTGGCTACCGCAAAGAGAATAGAAGCGAGGGAAAACATCTATAAATATTCCCTCGCGTTCGCCATCCTCGGCGTCGACGTGACCCAGGACACTGATTTCGGATCGCAGCTGTGCTCGTATTGCAGATGGGCGCATCTGTGAAGACGAAATTCAATTTTATCACGATATCGCACTAAAATTCGAGGGTTTCCTACCTCTTCAAGAGGGAAAAATGAAGAGATTCCAAAAAAAAAAGTAAAAAGTGGGGAAAGAAATCAGATATACATCAGTTGAGTGGAGCACGCGAGTTTATCTTGATAAATTTAAACTGCAAGTTCGTTATCTCCTCGAGCCACGACTTTCATGACAATAAAACCGACTCTTTGACATGAGAAGAGAATCAGAGGATAACTCAGGAGACCGTATCTCTGTAATAATATGGTTTAATCGTCTGATTAATTAGGCGAGATAAAGTAATATAGCAACGGATATGAACCGACGCTACACACGTGTCTTGTCTCGTATTATATTACCCAAACGGTGAACTGGATCGTGAAGAATTTCATGAAATATTAACAGCCGTATGTGAGCTTACAGTTAGTCCTGACATCATATAAAATACTTTCGCACGTTCACTTAGAGCCGTTGTATATAATGCGAAATTTCACGATTCCGATTCGTGACGCTGAGAACTCGCCCCGCTGTCAACAGATTCAATATTTAGAATTGCAGATTTTTATCATCCTAATCCAACCCGGTTAAAGTGTTCAAGGAAATGAGTGAGTTATAAAAATATGATGGACGGACTACTAAACTTCAGCAAAATACACTACACTACATTTTGCAGAACATATTCGTTAGTCTAGCATTTAAATTGTTCACAATTCGAGCGGTCGTTATCTAATTAAAAATCGATGTGAGAATAATTCTGGCAAAATACAACGCAGCAACGCCTAATTGTCTGCAACCTGTGCGTCATACCTACGTACGGACAAACAACATCCAGGCGTATAGCAACTGCAGAATTTTTACCGATATTCGAAATTAAACCTAAATACTGTTAATTAATGACTAATACTGTCAATTTTTTGGAGAAATTCTTGTTGCTTCCAATTTGCAAAAGCATTCGAGCATTTCGAATTGCAAACACGAAATAACTATCACTGTAATTCAACCAACTTTGATAATGAATTCTTGACGCAGAACACTTCTCGATAAAAGTTTTGCCATTGGAACTGTTATTGAAACCTCAACTTGATTAATTTTTTAATCAGGTGAATAATGGAACGTGAACTTGGCATTCGTATCGTCAGGTGCTAAGCTGCCAAGGTTAAATAAACTTCGATCAAAGTGCCACACATTCTTACTATTAAAATTTTATACCTTTTCAGAATCATTGTCGACTGCTGTCGATGTGAAAAATGCACCGATTTTCAAGTAGCTTAACGTAAGGACTGTGTACCGAAGATCTATTCACTTCAAATTTGAGTATAGAATTAGCTTCCAAGGACTTCCAAGGATTCCCATTGCTTACCAATGACGGCCAAACACTTCCAATGACTTCCAGATTACAAACCTAAGACTTCATAGTGACCTCCAGTGGCCCCGAATTGCTTGCAAAGACTACCAAGGACTTCAATTAGCTACCAATGACTTCTAATGACTTTCAAAAACTACCGTCCCTCTAATTGATTCCAATTAACTTCAGTCGACTTCCAGTAATTCTACACATTTCCTGAGTAATTTAAACGTTGCTTCAGGAAGTAATTTCAAGAGCCAATAACTCAATAACCACTACGTGGATTTAATTCTAAGTCGTCGTAAAAACATCTTCACTAATGTAGTTTATGACTATCTCAATGCTTATATCGTAGTGCGATGCCCGTGGTGCGAGTATAGAAAGTTGAACTAAATAACTCTGGGGTCGTCCTCGGCGGATTATGGATTTTGCTCGAGATTTTGCTGGTAGTTTACTGTTGGATGTTACAGTGTCGAGTGCCACGTCCAGAGCTCGATCGCGTGAAGTGCACGGAATTAAAACAAATATCTTTTTTACCACACTCAATATAATTATACATAACACCTTTTTTCAACTTGACTTTGGTTTTATCACAAACTGAGAAGGATTATGACGTATAATAATGAGATTTTCATTGACTACCGCTACTTTATTTCCAAATACTTCCAATGACTTCCATTGACTATCAATGACTTCCGATGACTCCAAGACGCCAGAAAACTAAGTATAATTCCAAGTGACTTCCAAAAAATTGAGATGACTTCGGAGCCCAGCGTACATAGGACTTACCAAGTAAATAACCCCTCGCCACATACAGTACATTCATGGAAGAACATGTGAAACTTGCAATGATTCACTTCGCTGATCGTGAATTAAAATGCACAACTCAGAAATTACACAACTGGTTGCGCTGGAAATATAATAATCGAAATATCCCAAATTACATCCATAATTGTATTGATCGGACGTAAATTCTTTTACTTACCGCAATTATGCAACTCATCTTCAACTATGCGTGCAAAAAGTTTTCACATTTGTTCGTCGAGACATTCACATTCCCCAAAATCCCATTTTACTTAATTAATGTATTAAATATTCATTAATAAATTCCTTTCAATACTTACACATCTCGATAAATTTTGATTGATAATCCAGATTTCGGCTGCCATAGTTCATTGCTCAAATCTCAGGATTCACTAGACATTATATTACTTCGTCAGTTTTATGAAATTGCTCGTTGTAGTAGAAAATTTTATGGTTCATGCTAAAAGGCGGAAAGCAAAGAACATATGAATTCACACTTAATTTGTAACTGACATACTCCAAGGAATTTTAATAAAGACCTAAGATCGCATGATCGTCCAGAAGGCAAGTAGCACCAAAACTTGTTTCTATTTTGATATCATATTTTGGCATCGTAAGATAAAGAAAAAGTATAAATAATAGAAGGAAACTCGATTTGAGAGATCTTTTACAAAAATCGAAGATAAGAAAATTGCGTATAGTAGCACGGACAAGAGTTTTTGTATGAACAGTACGTAAACGGACGGACGGACACTCAGGATTCGAAGGATGACTTTGTATATAGTTCGGGAATAGGTAGGACAAACGGGAGAGTAACTTATTACTGTGATTAATAATGTATAGTAATTACGTGTTAATAAAATGTATTTTTTATTTCATAATAATTTATTATAAGATTGTGGCAATCTCGCTGATGATACTACAATTGTAGGGTGGTAAATACAAGACGCGCTAAAGCAACCAGAATTAATACATTCATGAAAAAAAAAGCTTACGAAGAAGACGAAGAGAAAAGTACAAAACACAAGGCGTCAGTCTTTGTTACACGATAGTAACGATACCTATATAGTTTTATTCGGAATGTGTTGCTGATTTTTACAACAGAGAAATATACAATATATTTATACGTACAACTAAAATACCAAATAGAAGAGGACCTTTTTTCCCCAATATTAATAAAGCTGGCTGACAAGCGCGCCTGTCTTTTTTGCTATACGTTAAACGTTTTGTATATAAGTTGTAAAGGCGAAAGAATTGACGAAATAATGCAACCTTCAAAAAAAAAAAACAATTATTCAATTATTATTTTTAATGATGTCTTTATTGCGAAAAGTATTGTTATTTTTTTTTCAACGATGAGAAAAAAAGAACAACCAAAAAAAACAAACGCTTTCTCTGTATCTCTCAAGAAGCGTCGTCGATCTTTACAGAAAACATTCCGCCGGACCGTTACATAAAAAAAAAAAAAAAACTCATCGTACGTATGTATGAGTTTTTTTTTTATACAGGTGTTGTGTACAGGTGAACAGGAGCGATAAGACAAGAGGGGAAGTTGGGAGGAAAACGGTGAAGGTAGTAAAGCGCGGCGCGTCCTGGCTGCTGTCATGGTTGTGTGATAACAAACGAGTCGGTATATAGAGGAAATAGCGGGAAAAAAAAAATAATAATAATAGTAACAGGTGAGAGGGAAGATGTGAAGGAAAAATAAAAATTTATAATGACGATAAGAGGAAAAGTAAAAAATGAACAATCAGCTTTTAGGGATAAAGGATGGGTGGGATTGGGGTGTCTAAGGCCTGGGCGACCGCTTTAGTTCTCGTCAACTTCGGCTTCCTGTTCCTCATCGAACTCGGCGTCCTCGTCAGCGGTGGCTTCCTGGTACTGTTGGTACTCGGACACCAAGTCGTTCATGTTTGACTCTGCCTCGGTGAATTCCATCTCGTCCATACCCTCACCGGTGTACCAATGGAGGAAAGCCTTCCTCCTGAACATGGCGGTGAACTGTTCGGAAATTCGCTTGAACAGTTCCTGGATGGCAGTCGAGTTGCCGATGAAGGTCGCCGACATCTTGAGACCACGGGGCGGGATGTCGCACACTGCGGTCTTGACGTTGTTGGGAATCCATTCGACGAAGTACGAGCTGTTCTTGTTCTGGATGTTCAACATCTGCTCGTCTACCTCCTTCATCGACATCCTTCCTCGGAATATCGCGGCGACTGTGAGGTACCTTCCGTGACGTGGATCACAGGCGGCCATCATGTTCTTGGCGTCGAACATCTGCTGGGTGAGTTCGGGTACCGATAGCGCACGGTACTGCTGGCTACCGCGAGATGTGAGGGGAGCGAAACCGGGCATGAAGAAGTGAAGACGGGGGAAGGGAACCATGTTAACGGCGAGTTTGCGGAGATCGGCGTTGAGCTGACCCGGGAATCTGAGGCAGGTCGTAACTCCGGACATTGTGAGGGACACTAGATGGTTGAGGTCACCGTACGTTGGGGTCGAGAGTTTCAAGGTGCGGAAGCAGATGTCGTACAGCGCTTCGTTGTCAATACAGTATGTCTCGTCGGTGTTTTCTACCAACTGGTGGACTGAGAGGGTGGCGTTGTAGGGCTCGACTACGGTGTCGGATACTTTTGGCGACGGTACGACCGAGTAGGTGTTCATTATTCTGTCGGGGTATTCCTCGCGAATCTTTGAGATCAGCAAGGTTCCCATTCCCGATCCGGTTCCACCTCCAAGAGAGTGCGTGAGCTGGAAGCCTTGCAGGCAATCGCAGCTCTCGGCCTCCTTCCTCACCACGTCCAAAACTGAGTCCACCAGCTCAGCACCCTCGGTGTAGTGACCCTTCGCCCAGTTGTTTCCGGCACCGCTCTGACCGAAAACGAAGTTGTCCGGTCGGAAGATCTGACCGAATGGTCCCGAGCGCACGGAATCCATGGTACCAGGCTCCAAATCAACAAGGATCGCACGAGGGACGTATTTTCCTCCTGACGCCTCATTATAGTAGACGTTGATCCTCTCCAGCTGAAGATCAGAGTCTCCATGGTAGGCGCCGGTCGGGTCAATTCCATGCTCGTCACTGATTATTTCCCAAAACTGAAATCAAACGTACATCATCAGTATAGAAATTGCAAATTCAAATATTTCAGGTGACTTGAAAAATTAACGACGGAGCCAGGAATCGAACCCGGTATCTAGGGATGCTTAGCCTCACTCCACTAAACCACCTAGCCGTCCTGACTACAGTGTCATTAATTTCTCTCATCACCTGTTTTCGAATTTGTGTTTGGTTCGTGTGCCATGTATATACAGGGTGTCCCTAAATTGCCTTCCACGGACTAGCCAGCATAATACCTCGTTAAAATCCAACCGAGAATTTCTTTTCCGGAAGATCGTCCGACGCATAGTTTTTGAATTATAAGCGATAGCGCTAGGCCAATCAGAGTGCACCATTTCATCTAGATTTGCCGCCTACTCTATTATATTCGTACGCGTAAACACATAAACGTAAACACACATATACTTAAAAGTCCTAAAATGTGCCCCTAGCGACGAAACCTGTAACTTCTATCATCAGTTTAGTGGTGGATTTTTTTTTATCTTATCTAAGCTTACATCACGTGTAACAAAGTTGAATATTTCGTTTTTTTTCTTTAAACCAGTGAAATCTCCGCAAATTATCAAACACTTGTGTCTATAACTTTATTCTTTATCCGTGGATGATTTTACAAAAAATTATTATTCAAGCATTTGATTAAAACTTCCGATTAAAAATAAAACTCTTTCCCCAGCAATAGAAAGAATCATCATCGTCATCATCGCAACCGATATGGTTCAACTAACAATAAGAGTAATCCGTCGAGTGTGGAATTACTTTATAGAAAATTACACAGCGTTGTGTATTTTCATAAATGCAAATAACAGGGAAACTACTAAGGAGCTTATGGCGAACGGCAAATTAAATTTAATTAGTGATTTATTCATCCGCTCGAGAGCCAGGCAGCAACTAGCCAATCTGACACACTCGACTGAGCAACAACAGAGCGTCTTCGACTGGCAGGAGTTCAACGACACCGGCAAAGCATAACTCGGACTAATCGGGAAATGCATCGGGCCGCAGCAGTTTCGCAGGGTAAATAATAACTTTGCGAATATAAATAGCACCGAACCAGATTCAGAGGCAGAAATTTAGTCATGAATGAAACCCAGGAATGTAAAAAGCATCACGCATCAATCGGGTCACTGGGATAACTGTGACTTGGTTTCTTTTCAACTTATTTCATATTTGCCTTTTAATTTCATTGCTCAACCAAAACGAGCCAATTTCTTATGAATTTCGTATTAGGTAACAAGTTATGCAGCCTAATGGCTGACCATATATGAGCATCGTGCGGTGGGACGTCATCCCCCTCTACCGCCCGAGAATAATAAAGTAGACATGAGTCACCAATGTCACCGCTATATATAGAAATGATGATCATGCCCATATTGCCATAACAGGTAATTAGCATCAGGGCCCAGGTGAACTTTATCTCCTCTTGCTATATTTCGCCATCATTATTACGCAATGCCTATGACTGCATATATGGCTCTGAATAGAGTGCAAAAAGAAATACACAAGTGGTGCCAGTCAACCAAGGAACGAACATACTATGATAAGTAACTACAAAGGTCGTGAAATTGTGAAAACCAACGCTACTATGTTTATATGCTATAAAGCAATTATTTGAACGATTTTAATTCTCGCCTTATAGAGAGAACATCAAGGTATGAGATATTTGAGACAGATTACATTTTTCAAGTCAATTTAAATTCCTCATTAGAGTGACATCGACTCTAGGAACAACGAATTGAACCACATAATAACACCTTGGGCAATACTTTTGGAGCTTTATATTGGAGGAATTCATCGAGCCGATAACAAATATATCTAGTTGAAAATAACTAGTTCATAATTTTATCAAGATGCATCGACCGATTAACTATATCAAGACCAAAATGACGACCCTTCGATAATAAACGTCAATCTAACAATACATTCATATCAGGAGCCCTGTACGTGTGTGATCTGTTAACGAGGCAGACGTTTTCGGTCAGGGTAGTAGCTAACGGAAAATGAAACCCTCAGCACCTAACACCTGGCATTTCTTTGTCCTCAATAACCAGCTGCTCCGAGGAACGCAAGCAAAATTTCACATGGTGAAATAACTTCCAAGTTGTGTCCAGTATAGGAACCGACAGAGGAGGCATCGCGTATTTATTTGTAAAAAAACGAGAAACAGACTCGGAGTGGCTAGTATCAAACTCGATAAAAATTCCAATCAAGGCTATTAAAAATCGATAAAACTAAACTCTCGATATAACAAACTCCGTATGCTTCATTACTAATAATTGACGTGTATTCATTCTGTTCACTGACTCAAGGCTGGGTGGCCTTGTACTAAAATTTACTATTCTGAATCCTGTACTTGGTAACGATGACGTGACTCGGTCTCGCGCTGCTAGGTTGCTGCTTTTTTTTAGCTCCCATCTTTTTTTTTCATCAAGTTTTACGGAGAAATACCACCATGCGTTAATTTACAAATTTTATACCGTTCCCGGAATGACATTTGTCATGAAACAAGTGCATGCCTACATCGTCCTTCGACGCCACTTGTTAAAATACAGCTAAATTAATGACCGACGAAGAGACAGAAAATTTTGTCCAAATACGCCGATCAATCTCCGAAAGCAAGCCAACATAAAACAAGTTCTAAACGCTATTTTGTCAGCGTTCAACGAAACAAGCGAGCGAGCAAGAGTTGCGCGGGAAGAACGACCCTGTGGCACGAACGAACGCCTTTGCCGGTATTCGCTCTCGCTCGCTCCTCAATTTTATCTCATATTCTCTCTCTCTCTCTCTCTCTTTCTCTCTCTCTCTCTCGCTCTCTCTTTTTCTCTCCGCAACTGCGTCCACGTTCTACCTATGGGAGCGCTGTGGCAGGGAAAGCTAATACGGTACAAGAGATGCGTGCGCAGCCGCTCGATGCTGCAATATCGCATCCGCACCTCAGCCACACCCTGTCCGAAATCCACGCATATTACCAATAGCCGATAGAATGTGCCGAGTCGATACAGCTCGGCTTGACCGCGAAAATGAACCGAATAAGCGACCGCAGCAGACGGTCTCTGTTTCTAGCCTGTCTCGACGGGTAGTTGAACGCAAACGTTCGACCCGCGATGTTGGAAAAAAAACCGTTACGCCGGCCGGCGCTGTCGCCATGACAGCCAACTCAACAGTTGCGGCAACACAGTTTGGGTGGGGGGGGGGAGAAAGATGGTACATTTACGTTACAGTACACTTGCCGGCGACGGATTGCTAGATAAGATCTGTTGCTAGGGACGAATTATTGTTGACTTTGAGAGGATATCGGCAAACCGCGGCATCTGACGCGTAAAAAATTGTTCTTCCGTCTCGTCAAGTTTCTCCTTTAAAGTGTGAAAAAATTCCTGACGCCGACCGGCCGGCGTTCCTATACTATTATACCCGAATTGATTCTTTCTCGTAGCTTCTTGGCCGCTGCCGACGCGTCCCGAGTCTCGTCCACTTTCTCACGGAATTTCGAATGCGCGTATCCCCGATATTTATAATTCACTTCACAGAGGCATGCACTGGTGGAAAATTTATCGCGGTGTACAAACACTGAGCAGTTTTAACCAGAGTTTTATCTCCGAGTAGTTGCATACAAAGATGAGGCTAATGAATTTTTTTTCTTTTTCGACACGTTCTACGGCTACAGAGCCCCTGGAAAGCTTATGAAAAAAAATTTGTATTTTATCAAGCGAATAATAAACTCACCTTAGCTCCAATTTGGTTTCCGCACTGACCGGCCTGGATGTGAACGATCTCCCTCATGTTGATCTGGTGGATTGCCTCTAACTCTTGTTACTTGACAACTGAAAGCTCGTACGCGTCGCGAGAGCCGAGAAGCGTTTATGCGAATGCGGTGGCACCGGCGCCCGTTACAGATTTTCAAGCCTCGAACGGGTGAGAAAGTGGGGGAGAGCAACGCCCTACGCCGGCTTCCCATTGGTCCGCCCGTATAAGGTCGGCCGACGTCACTCAGTTCTGCCAACCTCGCCTAAATTCACCCAGGCGCTTGAGCCCACTTGCACACTACCGAAGCTGCACGTAGTGTTTTCATTATCTCCTCACAAATTCGTTACCGATACGCCAAATGCGGCGCTGACTTCAGTTTATCTAATGCGATTTCAATACGTAGCTAAAAAGATAGTAGCTCGATACGACCAATATCTACCGTCCATCGTGCAGGTGGTGTTGGAATACAGTCGTAAATTTTGGTCGGAAAAACAGCATGACTCTGGTTTCTTTGTGTTTTCATTTCTTCGTTTATTTCTTCTTTTTTTCCAACTATTCCTAATACGTTACAGGCGAGAGCCTGTCCTCTGTTTACTGCAGCTGACGAATGCACCACAGCGCAGGTTTTACACATCGATCCATAAATCGTCGCTGAGCCTCGACCACGCCGAGAAGAAATGATTTTATCGTGAACATGTTCATGCATCTAGTTCGTGAATGATAATTTTATTAATTAGAATACAATCCGAGCAACACATTCCTTTTCATCCAAGCACGCGTTCTAATTAGGTTTAATTGGATTTTTCGTTGCAGGCGAGAACTGGTTATTCGTCATGAGAGGAACCTGCAGCCTGAGATGCCGTCGGTTATGTCCTTACGTGTAGCGTGTGGTGACGACACGCAATACCTCGCATGTATTATGATGTTTAACTATGAAAAATAAAGGTAAACCAAAAGGAGGAGAAAAACATTAACGACGCTGCTGGGGAGGCGCCTAGGGACTTTGTACGGTTGGTAAAAACCACGTCGTCAGCGCAAGCCGAAACCGACGCCCACGAACTAGGTATTCCGTATAGGTGTATAAGTACATATCTATAGATCAGTACAGATCCCTACGGTACACGTATGTGCTCCACACTAGCCTTAGCAGAAACATTTGGTCGCGGTAGAGTATGCGTCAAAAAAATGCGTCAAATACTCTGCTTTCTCCGTAATGTTTCATTTTATCGATTTCCTTGTTTGCTTTTTGAGAAAAGTGCAGAGAATTTTCGGTGATTATATTGTGCAGCTTGCCGTGGATAAATTTAAATTCGTTGTCATGCTCGATGAACTTTTCCATGGAATTCAAAGAGGTTAATTTTGAAAAATAATTGAATTCGCTGTTCGGAGACGGCCGGAAACTCGTGGATACAAAATCAGAAACGGAGTTAGCTTTTGTATGGAAGAGTGCAAAAGGATGCGTGGGCGTTTAGCACCTCATGTAGAGCTGGCCTCAGTTGCCCGTAAACCGTATACGAGTATATTACGAATAACTATAACAATAGAGCGTGGCCTACACAGGCACGGACCACGCTGCCGTAGATTGACTCAATTAGGCACAGCGGTGTTCCGCATGACCTTAAATTCCCCAGATTTACAACTTGTTATATGCCTACTACTCCTTCGTGTTATTTTCAGACAATTTTCTATTAAACCTATTATCACACTACCGCTACGCTGACATATCCAACCTCACCTAGACTCAGTACTGTTTAATTCTGGTTGTTCGTGTATCATGCAAGTCTGAAATCGTCACAGTAAAAACGCAGAAACTAGCCGTGTCTCGGTTACTGTATACTAACAATAATAATAGTAATAATAATAATAATAACAGTCATTCTTTATGTATATTTTTCCATTAAGCATCATGCAAAAGATGGTCAAGAAAATTAAGGTGCAACTTCAACTGAATCGTATGATTTTTTAATTCGGTCGATTTTATTGTTAAGTCTGAAAACAAGGACTGGCTGTGAGTCTATATTCTATTATTTGACATACCAGATTAGGGGAAAGCTCCCTTTCGCTGCAGTCAGCAGGTAAATATTCACTGGGTGGAAGAAAGGGGATTAGTGAATACGTCTGGCTCTGCCAGACAGCTGGTCTGCATGCAGGCATCGCCCTATGCAATGCATTTGGGTAAACGTGCAATTCTACGGAGGGTCGTTAACGACTTTCAATAACAACGCTCTACGTACACCAGCCGCGTTTACGCAGTATAAATGCATGCACTGCTTATCAGCCAGTGACACAATAACGAAATCGGTTTCCTTATCAAATAATCAGTCGGTGTCATTTGAAGATTACCTACGACACAAGCAGTAGATTAGGGTGATAAAATATTTGTTTTTACTATTAGCATTTCAAAGAGAATTACCAAACACTTTCACCTTGCAGTCTTTTCTTTCTTTTTGCATGTTTTTTTTTCGTCTCTGCGACGAGGTCACGAAACACATTCCTCCGCATGACTATACCGATATAATTTTGAATATTGTAGAAAAAGGACATTATCTAGTTCAGATAATGATTTGATCGCAAGATAGACAGATTTATTTCCAGTCTAAGACGCGATTTGAAAATAATAACGAGCCGGTTAGAAGTGAAATATATCGTATTGTTAAACTCTGACATGCTTAAAACTGTGATGGGAAGCAATGGAGCGCATTGGGGCGTAACTGACGAGTGATCTTCATCCTGTCGTATAATTCAGCCACATGGACATCTTAGGCAAGCCCTTCCTGCCCTGGTTGAAGAAATTCACTCAACGATTCCAATGCGATTGGATGTCCTGTCATCCTTGTCCAACCTCACCCACCGGGTCGAAAGAACCGGCTACAGAAAACTCATGGATCCAGTGTAACCTCGCGAGTATAATAAGTAAAACTTTAGGTATGAGGCAGCGATTGGATAGTGTGTACCTAATAAACGTTGGTACAATAAAGAAGCCCACGCTATGATCGCCTTTGTCTAAATTTGTCTAACGCCCAAACGCTCTTTTGATCCGTAATTGATCAGCCAACTGACTGTTACTATGGGTGTCTCGGTGTCGGCAGCGAAACGGAGCCGCGGCTTATCCCCTTAGAAGGAATCGATTGATGCGACAAGGCAATACCAGACGCAATTATGAGTGTACGACTTACGTGTTACGTATTGCGTGTACATGTACGATGCCTGATCCCAGAGGGACCCGATGCCAGGCTTCGTGCAGTACGTACTTTTTCATGGTGTCCAGTAGTCCTCCTGGACATGTCCTCAAATTTTGCTTGCCCTTCAAAAGTCCTGGAAACAATCTTTGAATTTTTGTCGTCTCCTAGTAATATTCTATTTTCAATATCCTTGAATTTGTTACGGTTTTTTTACTGGACACCATGATTTTACCCTCATTTGAAAACACCTCAGATATTCGCTGTATATCTGCAGATCAGCGAGAAACGTAAAAGACGTTGTCCCACGATCGAAGGAACTGAGAGACTGCAATGCGATGTTACCACGAACATTGATACAGTGGCGTAGTAAGCCTCTAACGGTTCCGGTTGCTCGGATGTTTTTATCGCACTGTTTAGTTCACTAGATTGAGTTCTAGTACTTTGAGTTGCAGTGTCGACTAAGATTTCTTCTTTTCCATAACAAAAACGATCCTCGTTTTTTCGAATTATGATCGATTGAGGTATGTGGTACGAATCAACGTTCTGGCAGCTTCGAAGTTGCGGGAAAATATCGTAAACACCAGGTGGAAGTCTTTTGCACCGAGCAAATACACTACCTATGTCACGTAGTATTTATTAATTAACCATTAATTAATATATTTGTATATAACACATACTTTCATTGATGATTAATACAGCTATATAAGATCGACATATGTATGGGTTATTTAGCACGGTTCCAGGATCTCCGTAGAGAGAGAAAGTGTAGTTTTTTCAGAACCTTACGTGTACTTACGTACACAGACTGAATTTTTTCCTGCCCGTTACGTCGAGTTGTACGCCTTTGAGGACGAGTTGACCAATGCGTTCCCCCGGCAAACTGTTCACCTTCGTTGATTTCCCATTTACGGTGTATTTCTTGTTTTTTTCTTCCTCTCTTTCTTTTTTCTTCTTAATCAGTGCTTATACGATTAACGGTTAACTCCTACAGCGCGGAATTTTTGCTTAACACTCTTCTCTCTTATATCTCCATCTCCCTGCACAAGTCTGAGGAAAAAAAGAATGCAGTGGATTACAGCTCTTGTACAATAATGTATATACGTAATTCAACTGCAACGAACTGGGTCTACTCGTGAAAAACGTGCCAATCTATTTAAACTCAGTGAAGCAAATTTCCGTAAAATTTTCATCCTTGTGCGGTAAAACTTCTGTTTTTTTTCTCATCAAGTATGAAATATATCGAATAAACATAAACCTTGTAAAAAAGATTGCATATAAGTCGTATTAACAATAATATGAGCATGTCATAGCTTATAAAGTATAACATATTTTTAAGATATTATACCTACGTTCACATGCAATAAACGCACGTTTAACACGCTGTGATATTGTCGAGCAGTGACATCATGACGTTCAAGTCAAAATTGCCCGCCGTTTTATTACCGTCATTTTGCAATTATCGTTTGGAACAATTTTTTTCCTCCCCCTAATAGGCAGCCGGTATTAAATGTATAATAGCTGCCTGACAGCGACCGGGTTAAATACTTTTATAATAATACCTGTAAGTATGCCTTACATATAATTGAGGATTGTGGGAACGTCATTTTTCGTTTCATCTCTTTCAGTTTAACCTTGTTACATGCAAGTTATTTCGAAGAGTTCTCAACTTTGACGCTCGAATACTTTTCAACGAATCGAAAGCCGCGTATTTATTTCAAATTAAACCTGCAGCAGCAGTGATGACTTACATTCTTATCGCTCACAAAATCACGGGAATACAAAAGGTGCGTTACGAAATTAGCTGGCAGTGCTAAAAACTCCGTAGGACAGAGACAGAGCTAGTCGCAAACTCGACAGCACAAAAGAAATAAAAGATTGTTGACAGCACTGGGAGCAAATTTCAGGGCGCAGCTAAGGTTCCCTGCTGATATCTCCTGTGTGTCAATAACAATAATTTTATTATAAATTTATTTAATAATTAAAAAAAATAAGATACGACCGTGTGTATTCGATCCATACCTCAGAACATCAATATATGTATATATATTTATAGGCATAGCCTACGCATGACGATTCGCAAAGGAGCCAAATAGAAACGGCGGCGGTTATCGACCGAGGCCTCGAAACGCGGGGGCTTGAATATTTTCGGAACGCGCTGCGACTAGAGAGGGTTGTTTTCTCACTGATCGATCCGATTAATCACCCCCGTAGCAAACAAACGGTTGAATAAATATCCACAGGCTGTAATATACCTGGTAGGGATATTTCCAACGTACCCACCTGGCGACGCCCGCGACGGCACGATTTCGGCGTCTCGTCTTATCCTTGACCTTCGATATTACGTAGTTATACCCACCCGCAGAGTTCTTTAATAATAAGCGTATGTAACGTGCCGGCAACGCCATGCAGAACAGACTAACAGATTATCGGGTATCGCCGCGAATGGGCGTAAGCTCGCGTGAAAAGAGAAATATTGTGTAATTGTATACACACAATGCGGTTGATTATACGACAATCCGATCATTTGCTTTATGCCGATGTTTATTCGTGTAGAGCATCGTCTTTTCTTAGCCTCCGTATGACTCATTGTTGCCGTACAGGGAAACGTCATATCTCTATCGGTAATCACTCTACACTTAGCAATAGAGTCGAACACTGGTTTACTGACTTTTTGTCAAAGCATGACGCAAGCATAGGTCTCGTCACTTGTATCTACTATTATTGTTTTGTTTTCATCGCTCCTGCTTATCTTGTGAATTAATTTTCTCTGTTATTTCTTTCTTTTCATTCTGACAGATTTTTTTCTCAATACGAAAAGGTATTGAAAAGTTATACGTGTAGAGCACCGTGCACTTTGAAATTTATTCGAAATCTGAACTTCGAGTTGAAAATTTATCGTGCAGAATAACCGATGAGAATATAGAGGTCAAGCTGACGATTGACTGACGTATATTTTCAGAATTTGTGGTTTCAGAGTGAATTACGATTACTGTGTAGTCCGTGACAGCTTGAGAGTTATAATACTTTCAGATGCACATTCACTCGTTCTCTCACCTTTCTTATTTGATAAGTTACCAGCTCAGGACAACAAATATCGTTAACAGCGAAAAATAGCTTGTTTGTCGTTGCTCGTTTTCTTGGGCTAACCAATTAATATGTAAGTACTTAAAGGTACGGGCCTCTTAAGGAGATATATAACGCAAACTGGAACGTCTGACCAACCTTCTGACATAAGCCAGGAATTACTCTTAAACACGGCTGATAGCAGAGTTCGCAGAATAGTATAAGTAAGGCACTGGTAGGTACCCACTTACGTATATGGCGAGCAGCCTACACCGCTTACATTATATTATACATATACACTACATTACATTACTGCACGAGGCCACTCTGTAAAATACAGATACTCTTGTAATCGTATTATATTTATAGACTCGTCATCACTCAATCTGCAGCGAAGACAACGGCTAGGAATGTCGAGGTTCAAGTGAGGCTGCATAAAAACATTGCTCCACATGTATTACGTTGGAAGATGATCGCGGTATTAGCGATAGTAATTCTAAAATCGAAAGTAAACTAGAACGATCTATGGGAGGCTGGTCGAAACCAAACGCAGCCGAGACATGATCGAGCAATTTATAAGCCGAGGCCTGGTTTACCGTTTCGATTCACAAAAACTTCCATGTTAAGGATTACCGCGTGGGATCGGTGACACGTGTGAGCGTTGATATGAAAAAATTAATGAATGGTGGATGAATGTTGGAGCGAGTATTGTTGTTTGAATAAAAATACTCAAGGTCCATTGTATGTTCGTGACAACGACAAAAATTAATTCACGACGAGAGATCGTAAGTTCTGTGCAATTCGGAGAACCGCTGATATCGCAGCGAGAGAATGCCTGCATGTAAAAAGACAATTGGCGTCAAATTATATCCAGTTAAAGCATCAATTACCGATAAATACTTGTGTGGATCTGTTAATTATCGAGCCAGGAATCGATCGGCTCCGGTTAAAATCGCATTCGGGTCAGTTGCTGGTTATAGTCCGAAGAAAAACGTGGCACTGTGGGCGCTGCGGACGCGATTATGCAGGATCTATCAGTAAGCATGACAGCTTCCCACAGCCGTATTATGCACGTGTATACGATCACTTACAATGCTAATACTAATACTGGGAGTTTTAGACTATTCTGGAGAGCTGTACGTTTCACGGAGGCAAGCAAGCCAGCACGCTACACGCTATAAGCTTCAGACACTCCGTTTCGTTGTCTTCGTCGTGCGAGTGTAATAACTGAAACCCTGAATGAATGTCGTCATACAATTTACCGCCGGCTCAGTACCGTATCTAGGATTCCTTAAATCTGAGGAAGTTTGAAGCCTCACATGAGTCTGAATAATAAATGAATTCGTTTGCCGCATGGGTTTCGTGAGACCTAGATACATAAGTTTCACGCAGCTGGTATCTTCGCGTTCTTTTTACCTCTTTCTCTACTAGAAACCTAGAAAAATTGTGTTACGGCTTCTGTTTCTTCTCGCACGAATCACAAGAGCCTCCATGTTTACCTACCTGCAAGTTTGACTTTTCTACGACTGTGATCACCAGCTTCGCATATCCAAAGCCACAAGTGCTTCAGCTATAACCTATCCGATAGAGTGTAGATACTCTCGAGTATATCCACTGCATAGAATCACGTAGCTGACTCATGTTGTGTACGTGTCTTCCGGAGGGCATGGCACCCGATAAAATATTTTTCTCTCTGCTAAAGAGCTTGATGAGAGTTCAACGAGACAAATTTTAAGCTCCTTGTACTAGACGTTTGAATGACGTGTGCAACAGATTTTACTCAATGGTATAGTTTCAAATTCACGAAATTATCACGTCAATATCACGATTGCTTCTCGGTCGAAATTTGTAAAAATTTTATAATCCTTTGTCTCAAAGCCAGAACAACTTTTCTGTCATCGAGGAGAATACCAGAAATAAAACAGGCCTCGGAAAGTTTTTCCCTGACAAAACTGAGTAGTAATTTCGGTAGACTTTAGGTACTATTCTATGGAAAAAAAAAATTGAAACAATTGTATTACTTGAATTTTCTCAGACATTTTTTTTCTGTTTTCTTAGTACTACTAGAGTTGACTTCCAATTCACATGTTAATTATATGTCTTAATGGTAGTGTTGATATTTAAATATTCATCTACCCTCACCAGTCGTCGTTTATGGTGATTTCAAGCACATTTAGAGCTACGTAAGTACTAGAGAAAAAGATGTCATAAGTCTTTTTGATTTATCTAGTCTCTTAGGCCTCGTTTTAAACTAATCCTGTTCATTTTATAACTCGACACTCAGTTTTGTATTCATTATAGATTATACTTTCATTAAAGTTGTTAAAAAATCTGTCCGAATATGCATATCTTGCAGAAAAATAAATCCCCATATGCTGTAAAACTAGCGCTATATTTTAATTCAACATACCTAACAAGCTAGAAAAAAAAACATTGTTACTTTAAGGTGAAATCAAAAGTTATATTTAGCAGGCCTGTGAATTCTTTTGTGTGTTTATGTATAAAGATCTTGTGTTAATTCATTGCGGTTTTTCGGATGTAGCCATACGCTGTTACGCTTTACCACATGTCATTATATACATACACAAATACCAAGAATCCTGATTGCAAAATGAGTAAGCAATTATCCGTGTCACGATTTCCTTATGTTTAATGTTATATGAAAACCACGCTTCATCGAAAATTGGAAAATTAAATAACTTGGAAATAATCTGCAGACATTATAATTCATTTACAATTCGATACAATTCCGTACAGTATAAAATCTTTCATCTCTCATATTTACATATCCACTTCTTATCTCGTACTGTTCTCTCTCTCTCTCTTTGCATCGATTACCGTTCGATCGTGTCGTGCCGCACGTGCCGTTTGTGCATCGAAATTTATTTAGCCTTAAAGACGGTCTCGATATCCAGTTTAAAAGAATAAAAGTAAAAAATTTATTGCCCGCGATCATTCGGTATCTTATACCTATATAACAATATCCATTTTATTATTTTATTGCCCGCGATCGCTGCGATTGTACATAGAGACATACAGCTCATCGGGAACGCTAGTACGGAAACATTCGTTCGAGGATTGGTTATAACCGCGCCTTGCCTCGCCTCCTTTTTATCGATCGTCCTACGCTGGTCCCAACTTCGTACCGGGTGTCCGTTCACCAGCCCGCGAAGGAGTCACCGAGAGACACGGACGAGGAAGATCTTCCTACCTTTGCAACCACTTCACGTAGGCGCCGCACGTTACATACGTAACACTAAACCGAAGTGCTCACGCATGTCTGTTCGTCGCCAATTCACGGTGCCAAGCCACCAGAAATTCGACACTTCGGTTATCACTTGAAAAAACAGCCGTGACCGTTCAAAAACCCAATCAAAGACCGTACACGAGGATCAAATTGGAGTTTGGAATTACTTTAGGTACCTGAAGGGTGTTGACAGATTTATCAATCAATATCGTAGTTTGTCCAAATCAAGTTAGACACTTAGCTTCACCAAAGACTGTCTTGTTTAATCTGTTTAATGTACGTAATGAACTAAAGGAGCTGAAAATCAAAAACCAAAGCTCAGATTCGGTTGCCAATGCTGTTGGATTCGAAGCCTAATCAGGCGTTGATGAAGAAGCGAACAAAGCGGGGATTTCGTTCAGTGGCAGTGCCTTGAAAGGAGAAACCTTTCGCAATTCCTTGATTCCTTCGGTGTAAATTTAATCGGCGTTAATCCGCTGCAGCGTTGTTCTGAAAAAATAAAGCCCGGAGGTTCCTCTTTCACCTTCGCGTTCCCGCGGTCGCAGGCTCCTGGGTGTCGCCTCCGTCAGCTGACTCACCCTAGTTAGCATACCTGTTTTCGCGACTCTCATGTAGAATCGTACACATTCAGCGTTATAGCACGAACACGAACTGCCGCGAATCACGCAACACGAGGACTTCGAAACTCGGCGTTGAGCGTGTGGTTGCTGCAAGTATGTGTAAAAGACGAATTGTGCTTTAGTTACCTACACGGTACCCTGCGTGCACGTGCCCTACTTAACGACCTCTTGTCGCAGAAACGAAAATATCGCAGGGCCTAAATCGATGAAATAAATAAATACAACAACATTTACGTAAGCTGTTATAATTAATTACAGACACGCGCGTTGGTCTACGCAGGTGGCAAGACGCGAGCCTTATAATGTACAGCTAATGGCTGATTTATAGACAACATTTTTCACTAGGTAAACCCACATGCACGTAAATTACACAAATGGCTTATGATACGTGTCCATGCAGAAAATCGCAACGTCAGTTTTATTTTAAGAAAAATACTTATGCCCAGTTTCAAATTGTTATCATCATTTCCGATTGTGATGTGCAGGTTTAACGATTCGATCGTAATTCACAAAGCTCGTGTATAATCATACGGTACAGTAATAATCCCAACGAGAACTGCAATCAACAAAGAGGATGAAAAAATGTACACTATGAATGAGAAGATATAATTGGTACCTAGACGATGTAAAATAACGTATTTGAAAAGCTCGGTAATACAATTTAATTATTGTTATTATACACGAAACTCGCGAGCTTCCATACATGGTCTCGTCTCTTGCATCTCGTTGCCTCTCTCTTCCTGTATCTGGCTTTCTTTTCTCTCTCTCTCTCTCTCTCTCTGGCTCTCGTCTCCCATGCTGAATGAGGCGGACGAGAGCTCGCGCTAGCACCCGCGAACCAGACACGAGACAAACAGCTCGCCGTCGGAGGCATGGAACATGGGGCAGGACGACGATCGACGGAGCTGACGTCACCTCCGTAAATGCAGCCCACTACCGCGGACACAGCAATATTTATTGCAGGGCCGAGGGAAGCGAGCGTAACGACGAAACGCCGTACGTGCACACATGCATAACATCCCTGGTACGTGGGCTTCACGGCTACTCGTTTAGCTTCGAAAATTTCGAACTCTTAGGCTAAAGCCATATTATACTCGCTTCCGTGAGGCTAACGCCCGCGAAACATGGAGGAAAAAGTTATTTTCGATTCACGATAAACACATCGGAGGAAAAACAGTGTCGAAGTGTGCATCGATCATTCGAATTCCCGCTCCGATCTGTGATAACGTCGGTGATTGGTTCGAGGCGAGTGACGTCACTCTGATACTTCCGTTCCATCTAGGGTTGTTTATGATTTCGGTGTTCTCGAAATCTTTCGGCTCCCGTCACACATTCCGCCAAACTCGAATTATCCTCATCTCCTCGACATCGATTCAATGAGAACCGTACGTTTTTGCTACAAAGTCGAACAAAAGAAGCGATATAATTACGAACGAGGGAGTTTCGTTACAAATTTTCAAGCCTTACTGTTTGCCATAGGTAAATACATTATACTATCGGGGTTCCCTGGCATAGAGTCATCGGATCACCTTGCCCGCGCCTGTGTTTAAGAGGACAAATGCGTGTGTCCGCTACGTGTAGAGATATGACTGGAAACAGGTGAAAGGTGGCGAGGCTAGGCTTTCCACCCGTAGCGATTATAAACGCCGCTGGGCTCACCTTCAGCGCCCAGAAACATTGCACGACCCGGCGTTCCCCATCCACGTAAAATAGTTCCTGCTGCGAGCCCGTGAGAGTTAATCGATTTGTCACGGTGAACTCCGCTCGCATTGTAGTATAAATACATTTCTGTTGATAATACTGTGAACATAGCAAGTAACAATGAGCGTTCTTGCTACCCCTTATGATGTAAGGAAATAAGGTGAAACAATGCGCATACGCTTTAGTTGAACCAATCGCAAAACATATCCAAGGTGACGTCATGTGGGCGCCAAATTCAAACGTAAATAACGTAAACGTAATTATCCTCTTTAAGGAATGAAAAGAACTTGATATTTTGTTCTTTGATATTTATAATTGGCATTTTCAGCAAACAGAATATACAGAAATAAATAAGTAACCTCAAGTGAACTATTTACGTAGGGTCAGCTGTCAGATACATGGGCGCCATGTTACATTTCTGTGACGTCATCTTGGATATGCACAGACCTAGCGAAAACCGGTCTTCAGTTCTGACACACCTTATTCCCTTTACATCATGCTACCCCTGAACGACAATTTTATTTGGTACCCGGACACCGAACTACACAACATAGGCATACCGATTATCACGATGGCATATTGAGGTAATCCAGCGATAGACGCGATTCGTGACTCCACGCGGTAGTCGGCTCAATCGTGTAATACGCTATATACTTAATCTACATCTGATTGCGAGCAATTTATTCGGCTCTTTTACTAACGCGAACGAGACATAAGTCACGGGGCGACTTCGGCCCGTCTATAATAGCGAAATTTTGAGATGGTATTAAAATTGCAGTTAGTATAGTGCAGATTTTTATTTCTCACATAGACGAGAACTTCGGCAATAACGAAATCGGGTAAACTTGTGCAGAATGTATAACGGCGTGCAGCTTTGAGGGCCCGATATCGATGTGGGACGAAGCTCGAGTTGCGCGATTGGTGTTGGCTGGGTTCGACCAAGCTCTGCATCAGAGCTCTCTGGAGAGTCTTGCTCACCTGAAAGACGAGTGACCATATTTGGCAGCCCCCCAGCGTGTCCTTCTCCATGTTTTGCTCTTTCATCCGACTTTCCTGCAGCACATACCTACATACATAATATTAACTGACCGAGTGTATAATATAAAATTCGATATTGTATCCTACGCAGGTGGCGTGATGGAAAAATAAAGAACTGTAAAACAAAATTTATACGTTCACTTACGTACCAACTTGTAGAATAAAGTCAAAAATGTACATCTATTATGAGGAAAACCGTCACCTGTGACATGCTGGCATGAAGAGCTTAAAACTCTCTTCCATAACATCCAACAAGAAAAGGGAACCACCTTGTCTGCGGTATATAGCTGATCGTCCAGGTACTGCTGGATCGATATGAAAAGCCCGCAGCTTGGAGTAAGCACTAAGTTAAATTCAGCTGATCGGCCAATTGTCACTTTTCATACTCCGGACTGGCGTTCACTTACAAAATTAAGCAATAATATTATAAAAGCAAAACAAAAGGTTTTCAAAGAATTTAATTCCGTTTTAATTTGACATTCAAAATACTTGAAAAATTCAGCAAAATATTGTTGGGGTGTATTCCATTCATGGTACATCAGATCTTTATTTATATATTTTTTTCAAGACACGATAGTTACAATGAACGATGTTTGAAATAGAAAATCCACTTGATATTAAAACGTTTTTTCCACGGTACAAAAGACTGCTCCTACATTGATTCTTCGTTAGATGAGATCGAAAAAAATGCAACAGCCAGAGATGAACATGATAAATTTTTAATTGAATGCAGTAATTAAGTGAAGTTTCAACTTTTACAAATTTTTCAGGAGCAGGAGAAATGAGAGAAAAAATTTTGAGAGTCACACTCGAGCCAAGAGCTCTTCGGTAAGAGGGAAGACGATGCGCAGACATCTGGAAAAGAAATTAATATTCATATAGATAGAATTAATTGGACGCCTGTCTGTCTGCCTGGTGAGAGACGAGCGCGGAAAACACTCGTAACTTAATGCTGGGCGGGGACGAGTTCAGAAGCACAAGGACAGAATCCCACGGCTGAAATAACCGTGGATTTTTAAAATGTTATAAACTGTTGGCCTCCTGCGTTTTGAACTAAAATCCGCAGTGGAATTCTTTTCGACATACTGAATTATCATTTCGTTATTCCATAATTTACAATCATTTTTTAACTTCGAAGAAATGCAAAATTCAATCGAAGTTTTCATCTCTATCGTCGATAATTACCGTTCGTGAATCTGTAAGTTACAGTAATTTTCTCATACATTGTTAGATGAAAGTTTAAGACAGATTTCAAGTTATGTACTAACGATAAGTCAATGTTTTATTAATATATGAAAAATGGTTTTTATTTTTAAACCGCGTTACGAACAGCAATTTCTGCACGTTGTTCGGTGAATCGACTCGTTCTTACCAGCCTAGCAGGTCTTCAAATTATCGCCGCATGCAGCTGTAAAAACTGACGAATCGTATTCTCGAAGCACTCGAGCAGGAAATTGACGTTGGTGGTAAGCCAGAGTCTAACTGCAACGAATTATCAGTATTCCCTGCCGTTTTCATCTCACCTTAGCAGTTACGAAACGCGGTTTCTTTACCGTCGAGTTTGATTATAAAATCTCTGTATTCGTCACCTTTAAAATGCGATTCAATAGTTAGTTATTAGTGAAATAAGATCAATCAAACCTTTCTCAATCAGATAAAATATTATACGACAATGCTTGTTTGATACGGGCGGAATTGGAGAGTAATTAATTGACTGGCCTCAACTAATAAAGCTGAAGAGGTAAATTAATCATCGAGTAAATAAGGGCCGGAGCAGTTTGTCGTGTCTGATAAGAAAACTAATTTTTCCCGGAGATCCTAAGACAGGATTGCCACTAAATTTCCATCACGAAATTCCCTGACTTTTCCATGTTTTCCAGACAAAAATCTTACAATTTTTCCACACACGTTCGGATATGATTTGCTTTTTTTTTTTTAACAAAAGTATGAACTGTCACGTGGGTCAGACTGTTCCATCTATCCGATGCGCACAATCGTTTTTAAGGTAATATTTAGAAATATTCAAAATTTGAAGAAAACATTCCGGCGATGGTAAAAAAATTTATATTCGATCTAATTTATCCAAAGCTTATAAAAATTGTGGGATGTATTTGTGTGAAAAAAATGTAGTAAACGATTCCCTGACTTTCTGAAAAAAAAACCTGACATTTCTTCGATTATTCCAGGATTTCAGAATCTCCTGACAAAGCCACCCTGTAGAAAATGGAGAATGAACGAGTATAAACGGTCTCCGTCACAATTTCTACGCTTATGATATGTTGCCCGAAGTGAGAAATTCGTCAATATTTTTCTTCGCATTAGTATTTCCCCACCCGAACCTCCCTTCGTGATACCCTGTATGTTTGAACTCATTTAATTATACATTATACCAACGAAAAATTCGGAGGGTTGAATAGCTACCAGTCACCCTAACGTATAATCAATTAGGGAAATGAACCCTAATGGAGCTTATGTACTGGGCGTAGTTGATCCCACGACACACACATACACACACACACATAAATATGTGCAATGCATACCGGAACCTTCTACACTTTCATACTTTCCCAGTGCTAAACGCGAAAGCTCGAGGTCAAGCAAGTTACCCATTCATCGGTGACACGAGAATTTGGACCGTCTGTAAAAAAAATTTTATAACAAATTTTACTCAAGGTTAATTCTTTTCAATTTTTAACTACAGCCCCAAAATACATTTATTAGAAATCGGGATACGGAAGCCGAAGAATTAGCAAGAATTAAGTTACGCGTGCTAATCGAGCTTTCGTAATGTTTGGCTAGTCATAAATCGTTTCGTGCACGAAGTTCGAGCTTCTGCGGGCAAACGGATGACGTCTAATTTCATTGTTGCTAGTATAAAGAGCGACGTAAGTTTTAATTGAGTCATTCTTTTCCTCGATCGAACTTGGGAGAATTATTTCGCCTGATCACGGACCCCTGGGAAAGTCTAAGGGTGGTAATTGGTCTCCGGTATTAATACGGATGGATTTCGCGACGAATTATATACCCGGGTGTAATGCGTATAGTTTTCGTTTAGTAATTAGAGGGGTGGCCGGATATATTGACTCGGACTCTGTGACTCACTGAGTCACTTGTACTATACTAGTGCTGAGGGTGTACTTCTCGATGTAATATGAAAGAGGAACGGTGAGGTGACTCACGGAGCTTACCGTCGACTGGATGGCGTCCCGGAGAAATCGATACTTACCACCGCCGTGCTTTCAGAACCTGATGTTTCGTGAGCTTCGTGCTTTTTCGAGCATTAAAAGACCCTCGGTTTCCATTCTTTGGCGGAATTGTTAGCTTTTGTACAAGGGTGTAAGTCGTAGGCTCAACTCCAATGTACAGTTTTCTTATTCTTTCTTGAATGAAAGGCTTTCAATTCGCACTGGGAAACGCAAGGGTCATAAATTGAACGTGTTTTAAAGAGCGATGTTACAGTAGCAATTATTATGTACACGCATAAGATTGAATTTGCGGAAGCATTGAAGTACGGATGAAATTATTACTCGTTTATAGTGTAATAATATTGCTGCAATTAGAAGTGTAAGTAATTAAATGTCTTGAATGTTGCTCGGAATTCTTGATTATAATTACAATCTAGCATGACCTAGACCCGCAAACGTCGAAAAAAATTCCAGCAGTCTTTGCAATTAATATCAGTTACTCACATCCCAAATGTATGATACCACGAGAGATGAACTGATTACAGAAGTTAATTAGCGCTAGAATGTCGTGGAAGGCACGCATTATCAAACAAGTCTAGGTGTAGGTACAGACGATCCAATTACGTAACAGTTCTTTCTGTTTAATTGTTGCTACTATTTTTCAAGTGAAAACCACCGTGAAACTCTTCAATTCGTTACAGAATCTGATTCAGAATTTAAAGATTCATCGATCCAGTTAATGAAAAATTGAAAGAAGAAACATTCCCGTTTCAAAAATCTCCAGCAATGTTATTTGCACCAATGATAACGAACATGAATGAAATGACATTCCTACTAGGTATGTAATAGAAATAGATCCAAGTAAATTCAAAAAACCCAAGCTGAGGTATAAACAATTTGAGAAAGGTTTTCACATCAGAACGTTGTTCAAGACGGTTAACATATCGTATTTATGATCCGATTCTAATGTTTTTCAGACAAAACAACTACCTTTTCTGAAATTGTTGATGTCTTTACTTTTGTTATTCGAATTTTACTCAGATTCATTTTTATCACGTAGAAGGGATGTTGTTTCATTCATGTCCGATATCATTGGGACAAATAACATTGCTTGAAATTTCCCGATTCGGACCTTGAGGCCCATTCGTCCTTCAAAGACGTCTCGAAGCGGTCCTGCGACCCAAATCAACTACCTATAAAAGGTCATAGTAAAAGGAAACCTTACCCCATCGATAGTTTATAGACCCAATAGTTATACAGGTACTTGTCTGCACATGCGCAGGTATAAAAGCCGTCACTGGTAACTACAGGTGTGTGAGTGCATTTGTGCCCGAGTATTCCATCCCACTTCGCATCTCTTTCTCTCAACTTCGCTTCGTACATCCGAATCGGGCGTTTACCAGACGGCAATCAGCCTGCTCCACTTTCTCCCGGCGCGGATTTGAAACGAGATGCGATTAATCTTTCAGAATATCTCTTGTCGAGCTGCAGGGACCCTGAAGATTGAGAAAAAATGAAAAAAAATCGAGTCGTAAGTAGTCGTACCTGGATTTTTAGGAGAAAATCAACGAGACAACTCGACTCTGCAGATCACGCTTATATATCCATATTCGAAAATAGCTGCAGCATAGTTTGCAGCTAAGGTCATACTTCTGAGCTCGCCTCGAAAGAAGCTTAACGATTTTTTTATCGCTGATAAACGGCTCGAAGAAGCTACGGGTACGCCGTTTGGGGAGATGAAGTATCATTAATACTATCTTCGACCCTGGAATCATGAATTATGATAGACTGCTCGCATAACGAGACGCGGAGGCAGAAGAATTACGTCAGAAATGGTACGCGGGGCAACGCGATCTTGGAAGACAGAAATCCGGACGATTTTTCGAACGGCAATTGGCTAGACTGGGAAGCAGAAGCCTCACTGGCAGCCCACGCGATTTGCCATGATATACGTGCAGATGTGTTCTAAGGCCACGTGCAAATTAAACACTGGTACTTTAAATTATTGCTAGAAATTACGTCACGTGCCATTTTGCTATCCTGCCTCGCACTTTGTCGTTCCCATTATGTCATTATTTACCTCAGCACAATAAGACGAGAAGCTCGTTGCATCGAATGTCCGCGAAATATCACAGATTCGCGTATACGTGAAAACATCGTTTGAATTTTTTATGGATGCGAAATTATTCTATACCCAAAAATTGACGAAAGAAATTCTGGTAAGCAACAAGCTGCAGCGGTTTTACGATCGTGCAAATATAAACAAATTACGTGGAGTTATGAATAATTAATTTTATATAGGCGCGTTATTACTCGTGAAAAATTTTCCTCCTAAATATACTCTCGGATTTCAGAATCCTCCTGATATATTATATTATTCGTAATGTACATATGTATATGAAATTCGTAGATGTGCTTATATTTAAAGAAAATACTTTTTGAATTCGTCCGGCAAGAAATGAACGCAATTCTTGATATTAGCGTCGCTGTTTCAATACATTTTCACTTTTCGAAACTCCAGCAATTTCGTAACAAACGAAACTACTTGTTCGACTAATCTATTTCCTACAAAGTATTGAAAAACGAATCGAAACGCGTGAATTTGTATGGGATATGTTACAACGAAAAGACATTCCTGGCACACTTTGACTTCGATCTTCTCTCCACGTCTCGATCTTGTGCCACTTTTGTTTAAAACTCTCCACGCAGCTTTGAGATCGTAATAACTTTATCCGCCAGTCGAATATATGCACAAATGAATCACGCAGGTGCCATTATGCGTTAAACACAGAATAGCAATTCACGCCGTCGTGAAAATTACAATAACGCAGTTTATTAGTTTGTATAAAAATACTCGCAATTATGGTTGTTGGTTTTGTTCGTCTGGAAAATTTTTATAAAATCGAAATAATTGGTCTCTTATTTCCTTCACCTTAGCCGGTGCACACCAAGGACTGTATAAATCAATGAAATGAGAACGAATTCGAAACGTTACTATCAGGTTAAGGATTTTACCAGAAACAAGCTTGACGAAAAAAATATACTTTATGCCTTGATTTCTTGGAGTGAATGCATGAAAATTTCGTCGATCAAGTAATTTACATACACTTGTGAGCAGTTTGAGGTCGTTAGGTATCGGGACCGTGGGTGCCTCTAGATGATTTTAATCCCAGATTCAGAAAGCAGGAACTCCGTAACAGCGAGACCGCCCCTAATTGTACGGCGGAATAATTAAGAACAGTGTAAAAGTTGAACGGGCTAAAATAGCAGTAGGTATACACGAAAATATACTACAGTGAAACAATGGACCCGTCGAGCGATATATTCTCAGTGGTGACAGACGGACGGAACATTAGGCGGCGTAGAAACTCTATATTATCTCGCAGGATTTTTATAACTGCAGATAATAGACAGTGGGAAGCAAGTAACCGACCGTAAATGGCAGAGTAATTAGCTAAATTAAACCCATAAAGAGTGGAGGAGCGACAAATTTGAAAAAAATGTTTGCGCAGTGATGAACTACGTCTAAATACACGTTTGACAAGAGATTATCGGATTAGCGACAGGTAATACATCGATTATCACCTGCAATTTACGGATTTCTTAATGGGAACTCTTCCAAGGTCATTAAGCCGATGGTAACCCGCAGATTTAGTGTGAATGTACTCTATCGAACCGACTCCGCTGACAAATAAGTAGCAGGTAAAACGTAAAACTAGGTGGGTGCTCGAATCCATTCACTCATTCCCTCCTCGACGAGTAAAGAGTGACGGTCAAAGGTGGGCGGCCGGGTAAATCGTAGGAGTTTCTCTTTGGAGTTGCAAATCCCGCGCGTTCTTATTGCGAAGCGTGGGACTCGGGCAATTTTTATAAAATCAAACCGGAAACGCACTCGCGATATTCGCTCGCGCGGAATTCCGAAATTTTCACGATACGCATGCCGAATTTACAAGTTGAAATTTTTCGGGGATCGGGATAATTACCTCATTCTTTGCATTTTCAAACGCTAGGTCTAATGACGGATTATGCGAAAAACGCTCACGTCTCAGGGCTTAAATGTCGTCGGGTCAGTGCGAAAACTATTTTGGCTAAACGTGATAGAAGCCAGACCGACGGGAGACATCCGCAATGCGCTACATTTGACAAAATCAATGTGGTCGACTCTCAGGCTAGGGATTCTAGCCAGGCACTGCACGTGCCTTGCTCGTTCGTTACACGGTTCAAGAATTGCGAGGTACTTGAATCCCATCAACCCCAGTCGCCATTTCTAAAAAGGTTGTTTCTTATAATAAATATCACTTGGCACTGGAGCGCGGAATTTTAATTGACGTTTTCAAACTTATTTAAGATTCAATGTTTGGGTTCAATTCCTGACATATTTCGCATTGATAGAAACAATTATATAGGTTCTAAAATGCCGTGTCAGAAACTCAAATCACAACGTTTAAGGGATAAAAGTAAAGAGTCTTCTCTCTTTCACTTATATTACGAACTCTCATTAGAAATTACCACACAATATATCATTTTCGACGATTTTCTTAGTTTATCTTAGTTTTTTTTTTGTATTGTATAATTCCTGGATCTACTCGAATAGCAACAGATTAGGCCTCACAATAAATTTAAAAAATACTGAACTAGGTATACTTTATATTTATACTAGACTGTTGGCTCAGATTTTGTATGCAAAGCTTAAACTTGGTTCTCGAACATGTCCAGGTGAAAATGATTTTTACCATTTTCTATGAACTTTTAGGGAAATTGGGACATTTTGTATAATCTTGTACAAAAAATTGTTTATATGCATAGTTTCTTATAAAACCTTGCAGATTTTCATGAAAATATGTATTTTTTACTGTAAAAAATCTACAAGATACTACAATTTTTAGCAAAAATGAACAATTCTTCACGAAAAACTATGCATACTTACAATTTTTTACGAAATAATACGATACATTATAATTTCTGTAAAAATTCGTAGTAGTAGAAATTTTTGAGTAGTTGCGCCTGCTACGATGTTACTCGGCAAACATCGACGTAACTGTGGTTGCATATATCAAGAAACTCCGATTCAACGGAAACAGGGAAAGAAAATAAAATAAGAATCTAAGATACTTCTGTGTAGATGAAATATATTGAATAACACAAAAAATCGAAGATATATAGCAGTTCTGTTTCACATACTTACTACGGTTCTGAATCTTGAAACGGAGACAGTAAAAACTGCGTTGCTAGATCATTAAATTCTGCCTGAAATCTCAAGTGAGGGTCGTGATATCCCTTTTCAAATATATACACCCTGTAAAAAAGCGATAGTCATTTTGGCTATCAAATATACAAATATGACCAAATTCAATGGTTGCACAGCCGTCAATATGAACGAAGCACCGCGATTCGCCTCATATTTTATTCGTTCGAATAATTATCGCTGCGAATATGCCTCTTGCTGACCTGGACTTCCGGATTTTGTTGCGGATCACAGCAGCGTGGCTTTCCTTGACAAGTCTGTCTCCCTCACCGTGTACTATTAACGTTGGACACTGTATCTTTTCGAGGAAAGCTGAGCAGATGTCTCCATTTCGTTTCTCGTATATTTCTTCCATCGCGTCGACCCATGATGGCCACACATTTCGAACGTAGTTCTCTCCGTAAATAGCGGCCAACGGAGACATCATTCTTTCTGTCCATGCGTCCAAATCCTTCAACCCTATAAAACACGATGAAATACCATCGATATTTGTCCATATTGAACAGCCATTGTTAAAGCCATTAGTTCAAAATTCTGCTAGATTTTTCACTTGCATTTTTATATTTAAGTGAAGTAATTGACGACGTAATTAAATTTCAGCGAAAGTAAAAGTTGGCCTTTGAGAAGAAGTAATGATGAAAACTTTCGATGACTATACTATACCTCTGTAAATTGTTATTTCCTCCGGTAGTATGTAAGAGTTGGTGCCAATAAGGATCATTTTTTGTACAGATTCAGGATACCTGGCAGCGAGAAAGCAAGACGTTATCCCACCGTTGCACCAACCGATAGTAGAGAAATTATCGTAGCCAAGAGTGCACATGAGATTTTTAGCATAGATTGCGTCCTGCTGCAAAAACCCTTCGTCGAATTTACGGGTTGGTGGTCTTGACTGTCCATAACCGGGCGGATCCCAGGCTATAATTGTAAACTCGTTCCTATCCAAGTTTTCAATTTGTGGCCTAAAATTCGACCATATTGACCCTGCAAACAGTCCTCGCAATAAATTTCGAAAGGATTATCCTCTATTCGAATGATACAATGCTTGAGGATCAACCACTTTGTAAACTACGAATATCTATGTATTCACCCATAGCGCCAGGAAGCATAAGGACTGCGTGTTTTCCACCACCGACTTTTAGGTAATTTAAATCGACACCGTGAACGTTAATTTTTTGTTCCTAGAACAGCAAAAAGATTACGCATAATTTGACAAAAATTGTAGCGGTAAAATCATTTTTGCAAGCTCAAGGCAAAACAACTTTACCCTTGAATTCATTGTTCTGGAACTTTAAAAGAATCACGTTGTACCGACACATACAATTCAAATTAAATAATTGTAAATATACTTATGGTTCTGCCGAATTAATCGTCGCACTTTACCTGCGAAGGGCTATGTGGATTTCCAAAACGGAGACGGTTTTTATACAGCAGCTATCTTACGTTTTGGTATTGTTTAATCAGATGGATACACTCGTCACTAACAGGTGTTGTACAAACACTTACAAATAACAAGTGTTATTTTTAAACAGCTGTGATGACTGGTATCTGTATGAATTCAAATTTTTTCCGTCCCAATAAAGTTTTGTAGGCACGTGTAAAAGTGATGGCATAACCTGAACTCGATATCACAGTACACACTATATTTATATCGTGTGATAAATATCCGAATAATATTCACCGTTCTTCGACTCTACGTGTAATGCTCGAGAATTTCATCTGAATCTCATTTGAAATCCAAAATTTGCACGTTGACGCGATTTCATACGAAAGCTTGTTTTTTTTTTCTCGTTACATTCCTTTAAATTAAAATAAAACGCTTTTGTCTTGATTTCCATTAACCTTATTATACAAAGAATTCGAAAAAATCTCACGTATAAATGCATTTACAGTAATCAAGTGAATAGTTAATATTATTTGATACAAATCGTGGTAACAAGTCCAACGTAATTATCTCAGTGCCATGTATTAAGGCTCATACAAAAATTTAAGATACAGGCTTCACAGTGCAGCCAGGTGATTTTAGGGGAAATAAGGGAAAACCTTGTGAAAATAGGAGGGTATTAGGGTTCCAATATTTTTGCGTAGTACTGACCAAATAGAGACGAATTAGATACACACTAGGATGTCCGATATTTTGATCGTTTTAAAAGTTTTTATTACACCCCAACAATATGTTTATATTATGGAGAAAAAATCCCCTTTAAGCAGGTATAAAATTTTTTGGAATAATACTAACAAGTGCCGAGAGGCGAATACTATATAGAATTTTTTTTTTTTTATACAAAACTATAATTTTTTAGTTCTATTTTTTTCAACTTTTTTGCATAACGTAAACTTAGCGTCTCTTACTGAAAGTTCACAATTAACCGTCCTAATCCGTTTCCAACAAAAATTGTTCAGAGAGACGGTTGAAGTCTTCGTGATATTTCAAGTGAAGGGTGTGACTTCCATTTTCAAAAATGTGCATTCTGAAAATACAAAAAATTAGCAGTGGAGTATTTTACAAAAGTACGACACTTCTTGGCGTAAAAGTTGAAAAGGATCCTCCGAAAAAGACGCCGCACTTACTTTGAATTCTTGATGTTTTCTGCGAGGAACGTTGGATGGTCCTTATGAACCATGACGTCTTTTGCTCCGTGAACAATCAGTGTTGGACACTGAATTTGTTTCAGTAAGTTCATGCAAATGTCTCCCTTGTTTTTCTCATATATCGCCGAAAGTGCGTCAACCCACGAGGCCCAAGTACTCCTGAAGTATCCCTCACCGTATACAGCTATCATTGGAGCTCTCATACGCTCGGACCAAGAATCTATGTTTCTTAAACCTGGTGGAAGATCATCATGTTTCAAACTCGTCAAAAACTACAATTCCAAAGACTTTCGAAAAATCGTATCAAAAAGGTCGCGAATCACGAGTCCATTTGTGAAAAAATAAATAATTTGACGGATTTCGTTTTCATTTGACAACCTCGATACGGAAAATATTCTACTCCAAAAGATTTATTCTCGAAGACAATATATAATTGTTAATCCTTTCATCAGTCAATGAAAATTTCGTTTAAATAAATACTGCTTATACTTTGAACTTCATCTAGGCAATTATGTAAAGCGATAGCTTGAAAAGTATTTCAGTAGTAGATCGAAACTTATGTGCCTGATCCCTGTCCAAAGAAGTCATCCTACTTTTATAAACGTCAGCTTCTTCCGGTAATATGTAAGCATTGGCACCAATTACGATCATTTTTTTAACGCGCTCGGGGTAGTTGGCCGCTAAGAAAAGTGCGACAATGCCGCCGTCACTCCAGCCGAGCAGAGAATATTTATCGAAACCAATTGCTTTCATCAAATCGTGAGCAAAGTCCGCATCTCTGCTGTAAAAATCGTCACCAAAGGTCCGGTTCGGTGGACGGGAATTCCCATATCCAGGGGGATCCCATGCAACAATGGTCAGTTTATCTTTGTCCAAATTCGTAATTTGAGGCTTGAAATCTGTCCAGATCGACCCTGGAAAAAATAACCGTCAGTAAAATGGTAGGTAGTGAGAAAATGGTTGCAAAGAAAATTCTGCAATAAACGCAGATAAACATATTTTTCCAGAATTCAAATTTGGCGGGTGCAGCGAACTCTTCTAATTCGAATATCGAAAAGTCGAATCGCTGCGCATCTATTTTCCTCTTTACACACCGAGGGCGCCAGGGAGCAGAAGAACAGGATGAGCACCTCTGCCCACTTTTACGTAATTAATGTCCCACCCTTTGACGTTGATTTTTTGTTCCTAAACATGTTAAATCGAAGATATAAGAATTGGGAAGATGTTTGATTCACGTGGTAAACATGCCAGTGGGATGATCATAGACATATAAGAATAGACCGCGGGGGTAACGGAGGTGGCCCGTTCGTGAATGTGATAGCGCAATAGAAAGAGAAAGCTGCATATAGGACCCCTCTATCCTTATCTAATCGCGCATGCGCGCTCAGCGTTTTTTTTAGTAAGAATGAAATATAAAATGAATGGAGGGATGGAAGTTCTTATATATTGTACATAAAACAAAAATTAGAAGTTATAATTTAAAAATAAGAATAATACCAATAAAACATTGAAATTAAATAATTGAATATTAAATCGTAAAATGCTATTCATCATTTTTATTAGGTAACAAACATGAATAATGCACACAAGTACATACTGTATGATCATATGCTGTAATAAAACGTTGAATATTATTATACTTAAAACAATATGTAAAAACATGTTATATTTTCATAACATATAAAAATATTATTTTATCTTGCACGAATATTCTTTTTGACTCATTTGACTTTGGTTATTACATACTTATAAATAATTTGAAAATACTTAAAAAAAAAATTATTGTCCTTTAAAAATCGTGCGATTATTGTTCTGCGTGCGTATTCTTTGGCTTTGACCTTGTAAAAGTTGGCCTCGCAGTGTTACACGTGTTCGCGCATGCGCGACTAGACGAAAACAGAGCGGTCCCGTATGCAACTTTCTCTTTCTATTCCGCTACCAACTTCTCAGCCCGGTCACGCGGTCTATTCTTATATGTCTATGGAATAATATCGTCATACATAACCTCTCCGTATTTCATGTTTTTTCTCGCCTTACCATACCTCAAAATTCGTTGACATGTTTCTCATCGTTGAAGTAAATATTAGCTTGTTGCTAGGTATTTTTTTAACGAATGCATTCACGACTTGCTTCACCACAGATGACAGCATATCCTACTGCTAATTAACGCAGCTGGATTAAACTGATACACCAATAACTATACGATACTGCCTACTGTAGTATACTAAAAAAAATTTCGTATCGAACTATTCACTTGATTTTGTGCGTTTTTACTTTTAATATCGCGCCACGCGAGCTCGCGCACAAAAATATTCGAGTTTAATTTTTAAAATCTTTTTTATATTCATGCAGATATTAAATATATTTTGTAAATTACTGTCAATGATAATTTTAAACGTTTAAGTAACTTTCCTTTCTAATGAAAAGAAGGAATCATAAGCCGGTCAAAACATCACCTTTCCATATTTATATTTTTAAATTTAGAATTAGCGGCTGTGACCGTTATATGTCGGTACGAAAAATTAAGTGACAAAGAAAATAAATGCTAGAATAATTCTTCGGAGAATTTTTTCCACGCTATTTCCAATTAATTTTTTCACTGTTTACGATGTTTTAAAATTTTTGGGGGCTTTATATGATCACTGCTAGCCCCGATATTTTAATGTAACGGAATTATTCAGCTACTGAATTCTGTAGTGATACTTATTTTGGTTAAATTATTTCTCATCCACATGTAAGACAATAGTTAATCACGCGGAGTCTGTAAAAGTCAAATAAGTAAAATATCACAAGATGAACGTATAAAATTTGCCGTTGTTTACTAACAACGTATAGTTTTCCGAAATTTGAATATTTAATTTTATTCAAATCCGAATCTCTGGAATTTACATACTGCAGAAAATTCAAAGCAATATGAAACCATAGAATTTGAGTACATACATCGACAAATCATCATAATTTGCTTCAACAATAGAAAAATGAAGTGAAAGTATATGCATGGTCTTAAAATATTTATTTTAGCATTACACAATAATAAACCAATTGAAAATGATCCACAAATGTAAACGTTATATACGTCAGCGCCTTGTTGTACCAAGATATTAGATATTTATATTTATTATTACATATATAAAATAAATAAACGTTTGTTTTTATTCAAAATCAAACAAATAATAAAATTATGAATGTAGACGGCGTGTATTTGAGATCAGTCCCCTATATAAATGAATTTGTATACATGCTCACTTTACGCGAAAGTAAATCACACTATATTACTAGAAACCTCGTAGAGGTGTGAATTATTAACAATCACAAAGTTTTAATTTGTTCTTTGAAGAGGTTTCGATTACATATTACAATTTTATTATTACGTCAAAAACGTGACCAACATTCGTATGTATGTCTACTAAAGTAAAGTTAGGGTAGCGAAAACAAAAAAAAAAAAAAGGTCGTAGGTACATATTCGTCATAATAATGCGTGTTTCTCGCATGCCTCAATTGTACGTGTATTTTAACTGTACTGAGAATTACGATAGTGGTAATAGAGCGATAAAGGAGTGTGGAAGAGTAGGTTTATCATGAGTCCTGATTGGCATGACTGGGAGCTTTACGATATTCTTCGTGCAAATGTTTCTTGTACTCCGTTTGATTCGGCCACAATTCAGCGGCCTGAGGATTCAGTGGACTTTCATTGTTCGGCTCTACAGAAAACAAACCAAGGAAAGACAAATTATTCATGCGAACGTAATTAAATATATTTCTAGAAAGCTCAGACAGTTTATAAATTGAAACAAAAAAACATACTTCATATTTGGTATAGATTTTACAGACCTATTATCTGTAAAACGAGGATGCAACAAATCAATGACTATAATTTGAAACACTTACCCCCTAGCAAAGATTGTATAGATAGAAGTATGGTACGAACATCATACAACGCACTCCATTTGTCTTTCAATATATCCAGACAGATGTTACCGGCTGAATCGACGTTTGGATGAAAGCAGGGGGTAGCAAAGCGCACCACCGGAGCACTGTACGGATAACTGTGTGGGAACTCCAGTGTCAGCTTGTACGTCAGCCCCACATATACCTGTTTATTACATTAGATTATATACATTACTCCGTTACTGCAGTATTGCGCATTAAACCAACAAAACAGGACTTTGTACGATAATATTTACCTTGATTCAAACATCACAATCATAGGAAAGCATTGAAAACTAATTGGAAATTTCCTATTGTCAATTTAATTCTGATAAGCTATTCTTTTCTATCTTTCATTCAATTTGTAAATGAATGGCCTCACGCTTTGTACCATGCCTGACTTTGGACAACAATTCATAATATATAATACTTTTGAATTTATTTTTCAATCGAGCTTAGCGATCAATCAACTTCGCAATTAGACCTCCAGCTACTGGGTTATCTCTAGATTGTCACAAGACACGTTGAACAGTATACAAAATATCTCGAAACACAGAATGATCGAGCAGACTAACTTTCCGGGAATCGTGTAAGGAGCGTAAAGTCTGGAAATAATTTTTTCGAAGCACCATTGCCTCGTACATTGGTTTTAAATTTTTTACTCGAAGAGATTTTATCTTGACAAAAACTGTGTGTGAGGTACAAGAATACCTTACCGTGTCTCGTGGGCCAGTTATGGTTCCGATCCACTTGAAAAGGTTCTCACCGTCTGGAAAGGCAGATACACTTTTTTCAGTACTGGTCATCAGGACTAGGAGTTCCTTTTGAAGCCTGTGAAATAAACGCGAGCATATCATTTGGCGTGAGTGAGGGATTTGGAAATAATGGGAGTAAAGTTTGGTTATGGGGCTGAAAAACGCGGTGGAATCCCCAGTTTGATCATACCAAGTGTGTACGTAAGTAATTGAATTCCGTTTGACCGAATGTCGATACTGCGCGAGGGCTGGGAAAATTGAGGTAGAGATTGTACCTACCTTTTGCTCACTGCATGATTGTCTTTTGGGACGTTCTGCTTTTCCTCCTTAGCTTTGTTAGGCGTACTTTGAGACGAGTAGAACGGGTTTATATTCTGTGCCATTTCCCAACTATACCAGATCCGCTAATACGATAAAGAATTCCTTTTGTCTACCAACCGAAAACCGACACAAGCACAACAGTCAACAGTGAAAATTTGAATGCGCCCATGTTATTATCCGTTCTTAAATACATCGAAAGTCAAAACAACTATTAATCAACATAAATCCCATATAGATTATTGAGTTTGTATATTAATAATTTGTATTTTGATTTTAGTTTCATCCAGAATGGAATTTTCTGAAGTAAAAACACGGGCTTTGTTGTAAATATGGATAGTAGTTTGACTTCCTTCCGCGAATTATGAAAATAAATCGTTATATCGTATTTTTTGTACAAATAAATCAAAACTGTAAACCTTTATTTCGTACTTATTTATAGGACGGACTGAAAACAAATTAATATAACACGTATTACATATTTCTTCCACATACTCGGCGGTTCCTACAGTAAATCACCGGTGAACGGTTACAGTGATCAGTACTAGCGTCCTCTAACAAGAAATAAATTTTTGAAACTAATTTTCAGTCGTAAACGCGTGTCGGTAACAGGCTCGACTTACCATCACGAAAGCAATGGATAATACAGAGCATGGCCACTGAGTAACCGTATTTTGACACGAGTCACGGCCATACTTGTTGAGATTCAGCGAATTACAAACTTAGGAAACGACGTTAGCGCATTACTCCTCATTTCTATAAGGTTCTATTTTATTTCTTACCTTTCGTGAACTTAAGAACTGAAAGATTCAACTCATTGCTCAAGAATGAAAAATTAGCTCATAGACAGTATGTTTCAAACCTTTCCGAAAAGTGCTAAAAAACTTGTCCTTAATTTCCTGATCACCGAATCGAAAAATTACTGAAAACATAATAATACTAACACAAATCTTTACTGTGACACTTACTGACAGTGCAGTTATTAAACTTGAATGAATTATATGTGCTCCGTTCAACCTCACTACAAATGTTAGAGCAGCCAGCGTTTTTTTTTTTTTTCAAGTAGGTATGTGGGTGTTTTTAGGATAAAGATGGTGATTTAAGTACGAGCTAAAGACGGAACAAACGTGAGTACTAAAATCATTTTTCGAGCTAAAAACACTATACGGGCGTGCTCTATACAATATTTTTTCCAGAAAAGCGTGAAAGGTCACTTTGATGCCAGATGAGACCCGAGCGTCAGAACTGAACAGAAGTCTAAACTATCGTATAAAGTATCTGTATTTTCTCATGAAAATTTTGAAACTCTCGATTAGGTAAATAATAACGTACTTCCTTTGCGCTCCTTTCTGCCATACCGTATACTTCGAAGTATATGTGCATAAATGACGCCGTATTTATATACGTAACTCAAGAAACCTTTATATTATTAATAAACACTTGAATATAGTTGAAAAAATGGAACAAGTAAAATTTACTCACTGTCGTAAAACACTAACGCCGCTGAATTGCTGGATCTTTCAGGGCACACAATCGATTTGCACTCTCTACCATTTACCAGAAAACTGCTGGACCTAGTCGTCTCTTGGCTCTTGAGTCCTCACTACCAATAACTTTTTTTAGAAAGTGGAGCCACGTCCAGCCCTATTTGCATTTCGGGAATATTTCACAAAATATTTTCTTGTTCGAGTCACACATTGTGGATGCAGTCCTCATAATCAGATGTAAGACAATGCAAAATGCATTGATCGAATCAGGCGAATCATTTTTCACAGGGCAATTCAAATTTTGAAGCGTTGAAACGCGACCCTATCCATTCGTTCGAAAACAGATATCGCCACGCGAGTCTCGATTGTCGAATACAGCTGCGCAATAGCGACTGCGCATGACGCAGATGGTGTTTACCGAATTGCAGTCGGCTGCTGCGCCAGGCGTATTGTCTCAGAGCAGTGGAACGGTGGGTTGAGCTCACGGAGTAGTCGAACTGTCAAGCGTGTTGTAAAAATGGCGGCCATCCAAGGGACGCCCGAGTCCGACGCTGGAAGTTTTGAGTGTTTTCAAAATTACACAGCCCCGGAGGTTTTCGTACAAGGTCTAGCTGGCATCGTAGATCAACAAGATGTAGAATCCATGATTCGTGCTCAGAAACAAATGTGAGGATATGGGATAAATATTTATTTAAGTATAAGCTCGATCGGGGCATGAGGTTATGTTGTGTATTTATCCCCCCCGCTTATCGATTTTTTAGCCAAACGTCCGCATAACGCGCAAAATTTGAAATACGTCACTGATTTCTAAAAATTATTGGTTGAAAGAAAATTTCTTATACTTAATTTCGAGTGCTTCGTTGCCGATTTTTTTATTTTTATTAAATACCTTAGTGATAATTATTTTGATTCAATTTTCAGGCTCCAAAGATTCGAGAAAACGAACGAAATGCTAACAAATTGCAATCAGCTATCGATAAATCGTTTGAAGACTGCGGGAGCCGAGTTTAAGAAACACACGACATTGCTAGCAGAGATGAAACGAGATTTGGATCACATTTTCAAGCGGATTCGAGTGGTCAAGACGAAACTGAGCCAACAATATCCGCAGGCGTTTAATGGTTAGTTATGTCCTTCGATCTTTAATACATTCTTAGCAATATTTGACCCATAGTGTTGTTTGTTATTATAATCTGGTTCAAGGAACGAAACAGAGAATGAACTCGAATCAAGAATTCGTACATACCAATAAAAAAATAAATTACATGTTACATCAAATTAAATTACTCAAATTACAATTTACTTAGGTTATACTTGCCCAATTCTTTTATATGTCGTGTGATAGAGGCTGTAAGGAGTAGCCTAGCAGAGGAAGTTATCGTCGAAGACATTGTGCCAGGTCCACCGCCTCTTCAGCCTGAAATATTACCTTTACCTTTGCCCGTGGACAGTCATGTTACCGATGGAGATCCAGACTCAGACGGTAACGATGCGCACCTCAAATAACGACACCTTACTAACTCACGTGTATATAATCTAATACAATTATTATCATCGTTGTTATCATGATTCATGTTATTTATTTAATGTTAATGTAAAACGATGTACAACGTGGTACAGTCAAAGTGCGTGAATTCATTTTACATTGTCAATGTAGTAGAACAAGTTTGATTGAAAAGTAAGGGAAAAACATTCCTATTAAGCGAGAATCGCTTGGTGGATCCACTGCTTTTTGGCTGTATTATATTATTATAATATGCGTCTTAAATTGTATAATATTAGGTTAGGCATATATGAATCTGACTTACGAAATATATATATCATTTATTTGTGTTTCGTATATAAATATTTTATTGTTTATATATATTATATGCGTTTCACGTTAATTACCCTGCACACGTAACACATTTTTGTTTTACCTCATGTTCTTGTCCACTAATTTACTTCCGTTTCGTTTCTTTTCTCTTTCCAGCACCGTTGCGAAACACGGAGTCTTTCGTTGGGAGGTTGAAGCAACGCGCGGTAGAGATATATTATCTTTTTGATTTTTTTATTTTTTTTTTATTCGTCATCCTTCAACTTTAATTTTCAATATATGTCCTGTTTTATAATCTAACTAACTCAACTGAATCACAGTTCCAGTGGAGGAGTTCCAATTCGCAAAACTTCGGAAAAGACGAGTAAAGAGCAGCAATAGCTCATCGACCGAAAGCAACAACGAAAACAGCAACGCCGAATCCTCACCGTGCACCTCAGACACTGGCTGATGAAATTTTAGAATTTTCCAACAGCCGATTGAGGAACTCGTAAGAATCCCAAACAAATTAGCCGACAATAAACAGTAACTTCGCTAGAAAGCAAACGTTCAACGTTGAGGCCCCCGGATTTAATATTGTTACGATATGTACAATAATTAAAAATATGTATATATGTAAACAGCTCATGTACGAAAAATCGCGAGTTTATACATCGATATATAATACTACTATACATATACACCTATTATATTATTAATCGACTAATAGTTTTGAATGTACTTTATCACGTTACTTTTTTCATTCATTTTGCAATGTAAGCTATCGAACACACCTTATATGCCTAATAAACAATATTATTATTATTATACACGAATTTTGGCCGTGATAATTGGTCCTCGAATGAAACTGCATTTCTATAATGCAATCATAAGGGGTTGGCATCGACATAGAAAATATCGATGAATCGTTATGAATTTTAACGGGTACCTTTACGTTGAATCAATATCAAAGAAAATAACGTTACCACTGGCTACCTTACTGCCATTGTATAGATATACAATATACATATAATATAATATGTGGAACGCAGATGCTTGTGTTGATATTTGTGCAACTGTGCACACATTGTACCAGCAGATATTTTCTCATTCAGGTTAATTTTATTGGAAAGAAGCATTACATACTACAGGCCATATTTACGTCCTCTAAAACTCGTTCGTATTTCATTAAACAAAACTAATCATGCGAGACGATTTTATCCATGATCTATAAAACACATGCAAGCTTCTCTCAGTCGTGTGAAATATCCGATCAATTTGCAATATCGTTTTTGCAAGAACGTCTTCATCGCTTGATCGCAGTTGAACAAGCATATACCGGATGAAAATATAATGCGAATTAGAAAAACCTTCGATAATTCCGAGCATATTCTGAGGCGTAGAATACATGTAACGCTACAGACCCAAAGCTAAACAGATATACAATACACGCTGTACTCGTTGCATGATAAATGGGAAACAGTTGTCACGTATAGAATCATTTTTCACGGAGAAACGAAATCGAATTAATCGCATATTCGTCCAAGATTTTTGCCGCCGCCACCTCCGCGTGGTTACCAGACGGAAGAAACGGGGCTGTCACCTTGCACCCCCTCCACCCCCATCGAATACCTAGATACCTATGTAGAATACACGTAGGTACAACGGGAATGGAAACTGAAAAGCGACGAGGCTTGCGTCGAACTTGCGTTTAGTTAGCGAAAAAGGGACGGCGGATAGGAGGATGAGGGAAAGAGAAAGAGTGGGGAAAGGGCGCTGCAGGGACGCCAAGAGAATCTGGAAATTGGAGGAAAGCGGGAAAGACGACGGAGGCCAGCCGTCGCGACGCCGCCAGCTGCTCCACAGCTGTGTCTCCCACTTCCATTCCATTTCCTCCCCCGCTCCCACCCCCTTTCCCGCTCGCTCTCTCGCTCTCTCGCTCTCTCTCTCGGTACGTGGAGGCGGCTGTGTGCACGTGCATGTACGATGCATATAGGCATGTCAAGTGTCCAAACAGAACCGAGTCTGATAGCTAGCGATAGCGCCCGATGTCCCACGTGCGTGCCACACGGTACCGATATACATACGTATATACGTATATCGGTATATGTAATATGCATGTACGTAACTATGTACGTGCACGCGATATGTACGGATCCAGCGAACCCAACCCATGGATCCTTGATCCTTGTTCTGATCCTTTCTCACCTTCGATGCGATACGGCTGGTTGAAAAATTACAACGATTTCCAAGACGTTGCCTTGATCCTTTCATCGGATTCATTACCGTCATTCCTGGCGGATTTCGTCCCACTGAAATTGAACTAAAGTTACAATTGGATTTCGTGGTGTAGTTGAGAAATTTTTACATTGTATTTTCATTGTAGTTGCATCAAAAGCGTACCAAAATCCCACCTGAAAAATCATTGAAATAAAATTTTTTAACTCCAGCACTGGAATAACACTGAAATCGAAAAGATTTCCTATTTCATTGAAATTACACTGTATCTTAAGTTCATAATTGTAACTGAAATAACACTTGAAATCTACTGAAATTAAATAGGAAATATTTATGCTTACTAAAACCTGATTAGTGATGTTTTGGTGATACCAAAGTAGATTTTCCGCGTGCAATTTTGGTAAAACCGCTGTGACAAAATTGGAGAACTACACCAAAGAATTGAGTCGAATTTTAGTGATGACCTGGAATATCATTCTAATATCACTGATTTTAGGATCAACTGAAAAAAAGTTCCAATAACACGGTGGGATCGAAACCACCAGATACATCCGATCTGTCACAGAAATAATTATTATCATTATTGTAATGTGCGACCAGGAGGATTTTACAGCAAGAGTTCGTTCATGGAGGTAAAAATTTTTGCAAGTTAATCAATCAAACTGGTGGAAACTTGTCCCGTAGAACCGATTCATGTATAGAATCGATACCCACTCAGCACGGTATTCGTTACGCGATTCGAAGTAACCATAATTGAGAATACCGCGATGCGAGTTGCCTGTAGAGGAATAGAGAGAAAAGTTTATTTTTGAACGTGAAGCGCCCATTCATCAGGAGGGCTGGTCTCACCCTCAACGCTACAGTCGAAAAATAGCCGTCTCACCTCGCGAAAATCGGTGCTAGCGAGCGGCAAGAAGGAAGGATCTAAAGAAGGAAGCGCGTGAGTGACAGGAAACAGCTGTTAATTGTTTGGCTCGACGAGTAGACTCGCGATGGCAAGGCGCAGCAGAGGTGCACCTGCTATCATCCTGTTCCGCGACACGAAGCCACCTAAGAACGCGTTTGTCTACGCTCTGCAGCGGTTCCAGTAGCATAATATGGCTTTTTTGGATACAGATCCCGATACCGACCACTTACCGACAGTTTAGCCGCTTCACAGCTCGGACAGAAACCCTTTTATCAGGTGGGGATACCCTCTATGGTGTCGGTAAGATGTCAGTATCGGGATTTGTACGCAGAAACGGCCATATTATTGTTACTGATTCCTTTTCCTATTCCTGCCGGGGAATTCGGTGAAAAATGAATCGTTGTCACCGCGGCCGATAATCGGATCCTCATTCCTCTTTACCTTTGACCCCTTGCGCGGAGTCCAGACGCTGGTCGCGAGAGATAGAGACGACGGGCTCAAAGGAGGCGAGGGGAATCGGGCATATGTACAACTATCCGACGCAGTCCGCGGGGCACATAAATGTCATAAATGCCGTAAATGCCATATGGTCGTCAGATGCTCCGGACACATGGTGACTTTTGCGAAACCTCGGCTTCGGTAGGTATGTACCGTGGGGCCAACGCTGACCCTGCAGAAATCCTTTTCTTCTTGGGCAAAAACTGCACTATGAACTACGGGTCGAGCCGACCTTGAAAGAACTTTTATAAGTAGGCATATATGTGTACGTATTCATCGCTGAAAGTAATAACTTCGGAGGATGTTTCTTTTTCCTTCTCCTGAATCGGAACAAGTTTGCTAAGTTGAAATATCTAAGTTTGCCAATGGTTTTTCTCAGGGTGCGATTCCATCGACTCATATGCGACTTGTGTTTCAGGTTCATCCTCCCCGGGGATCTTTGATGAACTGAAGAGGCGGGCGCAGAGACAGATTTAATCTAAGTCAACGAAACTAATCCAATCTTTGACTTTGCCTAACGGGCGAGTACCTGAACCACGCAACTAATTTCCGGCTCTCTGTTTCACAGTATTCCTGGATAAGTGACGAAACAGACAAAGGAACAGAAGCTCGCGGAACCAGCAAAACTTCAAGTCCGTAGACGTGATTCGCAAACTTAAAAAAAACCCTAAAGTCAGAGTCAAGAACACGAGAATTTGGGCAGGTATTGGTCAGGATTAAAGTCAATGAGAAGTTTGTATTGTCCATAAAAAAAAAAAAAGAAACGTAAAACAAGTTTACTGTAAGTAAAGTATCAGGTACTTCACCTGTTTCTATCGATAGATCGAATTGCCGAATTCTGCCGGTCAAGAAACTTTGCCGGTGATTTTTTGCTAAGATCATTTGCGTCTCGTACCCTGAACGATATCATTGTGCTTGAAGATAGGCGTAGGTTGATTGATCACTACACCTGTGTATCTGTACAGTGTCCGCAGTAGGCGTTGATTCACGTAGTACAAGTCGAGGTGACTCACCGTTAGTATTCTATTCTAATAATAGTTTGTTTGTACTGCAGCATAGACTAGAAAAAAAAAGGTAAAAAATGAAAGAAAAAACGTTGTCGGTGCGGCTTTCGTACAGCGATGTTTGGTTTTGAATGGTTTTCAATAGACATTTTGCGTGGGTGATCACGAGCCACGACATTTCTTTGAAATCTGAAGTCTGGGTTAAAAACTATGTAAATTATCAGTGTGAACCTACGAACCATATTCGCGCATACTACGTTCTCTGCCTACGTTCTGCCTGCGGACATAACGACTATACCTATAATAGGTACCTGCGTGACGTCACCGTGAAGAGGATCTGGAAATCAGAATCAGGTTGATCGCCGGATGTGGATGTAGATGTGAATCTGGATATGAATGCGAGGAGGAGTGAGTGTGCCGATGACAGGGGTGTGACCGAGTGCTAATAATATAATAGGTGTAGGTCCCTTTGCGTGCTTATATGCATACCCACATACGAGTTACACCTACGCCCCTGTATACCTCGGCCCATCCGCTTGTTATAGATTAGGTATTTATTAATAATACACGTATTTTACGCACGTAAATGCGTATACGCATAATTCACCATTAGGCATGCATCGCGAACCCTAACGATAAAACATTTTTCTCCAATGAAGTCGTGCAATTATTGTTATACCTCACTCGCTAAATATTCTCATCGTGCGGATCGTTATACACGGGTCGCAACATTTCTTATCATTATGACATGATGGAGCTCATAGAATTTCAGTTCAATGATTGCTGATTGGTGTGGTTTTCAGTTTACAGCTAAAGAGAGCAAGCAAGTAGCCTCTGATTGTAAGAAAAAAGACAGGGAGACGGACGGTGTGAATTGAATGGTTATTTTCCGTTTTTACACCCTATAGCCGAGTGTCAGCCCAACCATTTGGCTCGATGGCCCAATTAGTCTCGCTTATTACACTGACACGTAATATAGGTATAAAACGCGAAACGCTCGTGCCCCAAGATGACTCGGGTTCTCTGACTCCCCCTGACTGCGTAGGTACCTGACTTAATAAACGATCTTCACCCTCGCCCCTTGTATCTTTACACCTATACGTGGGTATAGCTGCTCAAGTTGAAAAGCTTCGAGAATATGATTAACTATTATCATACAGGTACCTGATTAAATGGGTAATTTCACTTGTTAGGGTGAATTAAAGAGTAGAAGAATTCATGTGTAAAAATGAGGTAGAAAGCATGGATGGTCAAGAAATGTTCCAGGAAGACAAAGTGACTTCTGTCAAATCCAAGGCTTTTTGCTTAAATTTTTCAAGTAATCTTACAACGAGATAGTCGCACATTGAGTATTTATCAAATTGATGTATTCGTCATCTACATGATTGTTTTACTAAAAATGTAGAAAAATTGACTCTCAAAATAGTAAACAAGAGCCCGGACATTGATTTTTCAATTCAAATCCTCGTAAAATGGTACAAGAATCGGTGTATCCAGTTGAGTTTCGCAAATTCCAATTTTGCACATAGTCGTAAAGATGGAATAAAAAAAAAAATTATGCAATCGATTTCTGCACTCTGCACTCTTCCGTGACAAAAAAAAAAAACAAAAAAACTTCTCATTGAATTTATAATAAAAAAATAGTTTTCACAAAAAAATAAGCCCGCCGCGAGAAGTAAAATCGAACTAGTCTACTTGATTTTTACCATTTGAAATATCAAACTAACGTATCAGATTTTTTCGATTTTCTTAATTTCCGATTCACCAGCCTCCCCGAAAAGTGTCGGTAAACGTTTCACGATTCATGTTAAACGTATACACGCTTATCAGATCCTGCGTAAATGTTGAGAGCCTTTGCTTTGGTGGGCGAGGATGCCAAGCAATGTGAGGCACATCAAAGGCAGGTACGTAGGCATGTACAATGTACGTAACACATTAGGGTGGTCCTTGTTTAGGGTGGTGACGAATTTTTACCACCCCATCACTGAAATCAATTTTAAATCATTTAAAAAGAGTCTCCAAATTTTTTCAGATTCTTACTGCAAGTCTGAGATAGCCCGCATTGGGATCGAAGTTTCTTACGGAAGTGACATGAGAAAAACTGTTTTTCGCACTATATATTTTGTCGTGAAAGTAATAATGTTCCAAAAAATCTGTAACCGCGAGGTTTTAGTCGACATTAGTTATACTGTATGAAAAAAAAAAATACACGTCATCGTACGAGGCAATTTAGACGAATTGCACAACCTCGAAACCTGACTTTTTTTTTTATTTATTGCCTCGTACGATGATGTGTATTTTTTCCCAAATAGTAGCACTAATTCTCACCAAAACCTCGCGGTTACAGATTATTTGGAACATTATTACTCTTGCAATAAAATATATACTGAGAAAATAAGTTTTACCCATGTCAATTTCCATAAGAAACTTCGATCACAATGCGGACTATCTTAGATTCGATGTAAGAATCTGAAAAAATTAGGCGATTGTTGTCGAATTATTTGAAGTTGATTTGGGGGATTGTCTGGCAAAAATTCGTCGACACCCTGAATAAGGACCACCCTGGTACACATACATGTATACCATGTGCCTATGCAGAAGGTGAAAGAAGACGTGGGAAGGAAGGTAAGCGAAGAAGGGAATGACGAGGAGGGCGACGAGGGTGAGGGGAGAGGAAAGGAATAAGGCTGAGCTATTTCTCAGCTTCAAAAGCAGAGTTTTCCCTGGCACTCCTCGGCTTTCTTCAACTTTTCTTAGCTTTTCTTAGCGGAATATATCGGGACGTCACAAACACGCAGCCAGTACCTCAACGGCTCACGATATCCTGGATCTAGCTCTCCGCGTATTTACGCACACACACACGTGACCTAGAGTTATGTATGCATATATTCGGAGTAATGCCACTTGTCTAAAAATAAGGTAAAAATAATCAATGCGTCGATTAATCTAGGTAAAAAAAAAAAATAATCGAAGGCGACTCGATTAAATCGGTAAAAATGGATCGATTAATCGATTATTTCGTTTTTTTTTTTGAAACGATGCATATGCAACCAAAATTTCGTAAATTCCAGTATGCAATCTTAATAGCGGGAAAGTTTTTTGATAATTCATAGTTTCATTGAAAATAATTTTCAATTTCAAGTGAAAATATTCATTTATCTTTCACTTATTGCACGAAATAGGAACTCGGTAAGTAAGACGATGATAATAATTGATACTTCAATCACATAAATTGAAATTGTATCGCGTCGTTTATGGGAATAAAGAACAAAAACCGATTATAAGGAAAAACAATCGAGTCTGTCGATTAATCAGGTTTCTCAAAATAATCGATTATACTCGATTAATCGGGAAAAAAATAATCGATTGTTTTTGGTCATTCTTAAATACATAGACATTATTATTAATGCGTATAAGTACTCTTTTACGCTAGTTGATTGACATATCTGTCGCGGATCAAATCAGTCACATTCAATTCCAAAAGTCCCATCGATGATTCATCACGCGAAGTTATCTGTGTCAGAAGGTAGCCTGCGACAATTAGCGATTATCAAGAACTCGATGTAAAAAATAAAGAAAAAAGAAACCATCCCACGTAAAAATAGTTTTCGGCACGTTTTCCTAATTAAACGGTTATCCAAAAACGGCACTGACTTGGAAACAAATTACGTTACCTTCATTTTTCTCACCGATGGATATTTCTGATTAATAATTTTTTACTTTACGCCCGAGTTGCGGAAACTTTCACAAGTTGTATCACTCAAAATTAAATCGATCGACGATTCTCCAGAATAATCGAAAAAAAAAAAAAAAACTCACACCATACCTGTACGCCACTCGTGAAATCATTTGAAATTCTCTAAAATCTTACAAAATACAAATAGCGAACTCGTCTGAAGTATTTGAAATATATTTAAAACCCGACGAGAAGCTTTGAAATCCTGCGACACAATTTGAAAAAATGTCAAGATCCTAATTCCTTCCATGCCCGTGAATACGGCTTTCCAAATACATCGGATCGACGGATCAATAATACGGATAAGCACGTCATTCGATATCGCAAGCTTCTGAGTCCGTTGGTGGTATTGCAGGTGCGTTTCAGACGCGCAGCGCACGCTGCATCATGCGGTAGGTAGGCACTTGCAGGTAGCCAAGCAGAATTCGCGCAGATGTGTATTGTTCGTACAGGTCTGTTGGTAGTACGTAGGAGCGGAGATAGGGCTGCAGACGTACCCGACGTATCCGACGTATCCGACGTATCGGAAGGTGGGCATAACGTCGCGGTTATTGGGACGCCCCCGCATGCTGCACGGTGTAACGCCTGCCTGGAGAGCCTCTGGCAGCCTTCCGCCTCTGCTCAACTCTGCTCGAGGAAGAGCCAGACCAGAGAATTCGTCGTCAGTCGGTCCGCGGCAGCCGCCAGAGCAGGACGTCGGCCTTTTTCGCTAATCGCGTCGTGCGGCATCTAGCTCTGTTACAATCATGCTCGACCTTTCCCTTATCGGCCGCAAACCCGAAGCGCTACGCTTCCCAAACATTGCTTGCCAATTATAGTTAACCTGGGGCGAGAAGAAAAGTAAATGAGATAAACGATAAGAACAAAAAAAAAAACAGACATGTCGACATAAGAGACCGAAATCATAAATTGTATAATAATAACAATAATAATAATATAAATAATGTAATAACAAGAAAAACAAGAATTGTTAATCAAACTTTGTACAGTGAGAAAGTAAATAGTTGTTTTTCTAGTGATATGTATATGTTACATCGAGTTTCTTCTGTTTATTTTATTTATATTTTTGTTTTTTTTTTGGTTTTTCTTCTCCTCACCAAAGTTTCGTTACTCATTCTTATACTCCGTTGCAATATCCAAAGATTCATATATGTCCGAGCATTGATGTGCTAATTAAGATAATCGGTTGTAATTGTAGTCGAATTTAAGTTGTACGTAAAATGTGTGATTTCAAATTGTGCGGGATTTAAATACACTTGGTTTGAAATTGAGAAACGAGAAAAAAAGAGAGGGATAAAATTAATGAGTATTTCGTGCCGTTTGTTGGTCGTTGTACGGTAGTTGTTGTTTTTTTTCTTTTTTTTTCTTTTTATTGTTTTTTCTTCCGGTTATCCAAATATCATCAACACTTGTACGTTTTTATAATTGCAAAAACGTGATTCAATTCTCCTCACCCACGCACCTCAGTTTTGCTATTTGGATTTATTATTTCACCTCGTCTATGTACGAACACTTCGACGTTGCTGCTCGAATACTGTACTGCGATCCTTGATACGCATCTTCGTGGAGACTGCAAAACAGGTAAATCAATGAATTTAATTAACAATCTGTATTTGGTACATCAAAGGAATGAGGGAAAAAATAAGACGATAATTAAGTATAATGGAAATGAGAAAGAAGATTGGTTTGGGTAATAGGGTTTCATCGTTTGTTTCAATAGTCGTTTATTTTCGCGCGTATCGCACACCTGTGTGCTGCAACGTGCATAAATCTAGGCGTTGAGACACAATAATTTATAGGTATATACATGCAAGCGATCACGTCGAGGGTCGACGATTTATTTCGAAAGTATCGGAGATCATTATCATCGGACAGTTCCTTTCTTCTTAAATGAGATGAATTTTCGGAGACCTGAGTATAAGAAAATATTCACGATGATTATCGAATCTAAATCAATCGCTCAATCTGATTTTTACACATATTCGTTGCACAGTTGTCTTTCTTTTTCATTTAATCCGACTTTTACGACGAATGAAATTAGTGTACAAGTTTAGAAATTTGTCGTAGAAAAAGAAAGGGTGGTAGAAAAAAAATAATAAAATACCTGACACAAAATTTTCGTTATTAATGGACATGTTTACACCGCGCAAACACTCATCATCAGGTGTCATAGTTGCCATACAGGTCTGGTAAAAACCGGTGTAAGATGTGCAAGCGCCTTAAGGGGCAATACCACTCGTCAAAACCTAAAAAATACACAATCTGTTTTTGTATCGCAGAAAAGGTTTGAGGAAGTTATTAAGCATGTATTTAAGTATAATATAATAAACTTTCATCAACAAATATTGAAAAATGGCGACACTGGAGTCATTGTCGCGAGACAAATTTGAATTCGCAAAAAAAAAAAGAAATCACCTAATCTACGTATCAATCGCTGCAGAAATGCATAGGGGATTATCGATAAGTGAATTTGAAGGTTATTTATTAACAAATAAGTTTTCAAAATGTCTCACGTATTTCTCTAGCTATAGACGTGTAGATTAAGCTGGTTTTTTTTTTACTAGATTCAAATTCGCATCCCTTACACCGATTGCCGCAGAATTCAACATATCTCGCGAGAATGGCTCCAGTATCACCATGTTTGAATATTTCTTGATAATAATTCTTTGTACTATACTCAGATATATGCCTAATAACTTCCTTAAATAGTATTGTCTTATTACCTTTTCTTCCATCCAAAAAAAGTGATTAATAAAGCGTTTTCTTTTGTTTCTACAGTGGTGCTACCCCTTAAGCCACGAGGAGAGAAAATATTGTTTCTATCTAAGTCACATATCGCATGTCTAAAACAAAACCGTAACATCCGGAAAAATGTTTTCTTATGAATTTTGTGTTCAAATTAAGGTATAAATGGTACAACATGAGTTTTTATGGGAGTTTCGAAGAAACGAGATCATTTCAGTCGTTACAGTTTGATTTTTTGGTCGTGCGATGTAACGAGCCTCTTTACACCACGAACGCCAAAAAATACATACCGTCAGAACCAAAACTCGCTGATCGCAGCTTTTTTACAAGGGTTAAATTCCCCACGAGGCTGAAGGTAGCAGCCAGAATTAGCCGCGAAACGTTCTAACACTCTTTGGAACAAGGTAGCGAAGTCCAAAAATCAAAATTTTGTGAAATACCGTGAACCCCCGATACTTTTCTAGAATTATGAGGATAAAACTAAACCGAATCTTTCTATTTCCAAAAAGTTTAACACGTTTGGCCGCTAACTCCGACCGCTACACAGCTTCATGACTTGGCTGAGCAGCGATATTCGAACCGCGGGCTTTTCGGTGAGAAGATTGAATCGTTCTTTCGTTCTTCCGGCGCCGATGACGAAGAGAATAATACCATTCGGACAAGTGATTGGCCGGCGAGGGTCGCGAAACACCTGGCACTCACTACGTCGCCGCATTTCAAACTTTGACTTACAAGAAAAAGGTAAAAATAACGGTGATCAATAACAAACTTCCCACTTTATTCCCGCACCCACATCGCATCGCGTCTCTCTCTCTCTCTCTCTCTCTCTCTCTTTCTCTCCATTTCTCTCTCTCTTTCTCTCAGACTCACGCGCTTCGTATCGGCCAACGCTGCATAATCTAGGATGCACATCCCGAAAATGCATACGCAAGAAATTATCCATCAGAGAGTAATTGAAGGCGGGATTTTCACGCGTTTTCAATATTTCACGTTTTTTTTTGAACAACTACTTACTGTTTCAAGTTTCCGCGCAACACATGCAGATTTCCCTCGAATCGAATAACGCTCGATAAATTGTTCGAATCGCGTTACATACGTAGGTATGTACGTGAAATTGAACGACAATTCCAGATATTTTCAAAGAGAGGATCGACTGACTCGCGGCTGTCTGGCAACGCCATGCGCCCCCGGCTGTATATTATGGTATATATATATATATATATATATACATACATGAATATATATATATATATACATATAACGAAACACATGCAACAGACTTTTGTGTTTACTCAACAGGTTTACACAGTTGCTCGATATTGAACCGTGTCAAATTGTAAAAATAATTGAGACGTTCTGATCCTGCCGTTCCATTTCATGTTCTCCTATAAACTTGCATAGTTATAACGCTGTTATAACGCTGCCGTGGTTATACGTAATTGAATCCCGCGCACTTTCAGTTTTGAACAATTTATGTTAATAATAATAATGATGACGACGATAACCGATCACGCCATAAATTAAATTGTATTTAATTTGATTCTAATTTTTTTTTATCCTTTGTCTAGCCGAAGATAGATATATCATGAAAAAAAAAATAAAGAATAACCCTCACCTTCATTTTTCCTCGTCATCTTCTCACTATCACTTCTTTGTCTATTTCGCTACCGGGTGAAAAGTTGGGTACCAACCCCCAGAGATGCGAGGGAAATTTTTCGAAGGAGGAACAGATGTGGTCAGAAGTTGGAACAACGTCGCTTCAACATTCTCCAGGACTCTGAAAGAAGGGGGATTACTTACTCGACCTCCGTATTTGATTCATCCTTTGCTTCCGTTAACCAGATCAATGTCTTGCGCGTGCCTGTAGGTTGGCTGAAATTTCTTGTGTTTACCAATTTCGAAGTGACCTCCTTACTCGTTTGACCACCAATTAACAATAAGTGTTCCAGTCTTTCGTGACATCAAACCACGCTCTCTGATTGGCTTGGCACAAGTGACGAAGATTGGCGCCAATTGGTCGTTCAAAAGCCGGGAAATTCAAATTGAATAATTCCCGCCAAATCGGCGAAACCGCGCTAAAGTGAATATATAACACTTGGAATAAAACATGTGTCGTAAAAATACCTCATAACTGAATTGGACCATCTTCATTTCATCGTTTCATAGTCCCTCAAAAACCATGCGGTACACGATACTGCGGATGTTTTAAAAAGAAATGAAGTACTCGTAAAGAGGTGTGCCACTGATCACGAACCAGTAACGAAATAGTGAGGAATGGGAGGTACAAAGAGATAAAATCAAATTCCTGCAGGGTATTAGCTGGGATGCATGTAAACACGGAGTATAAATTCGTGTTATCCCTTTACTGACGTATTTACAAAATTTACCCTCGCCTTACATTTAGGTATTTATACATATATTTGCCTACCCTTGTATTTATATTTATTTTTCAGCTGGTTTTTGTGTGTGTGTGTGTGTGTGCGTGCGTGAGGGGTAAAGCAGGTACGTCGTTATACGAGCACGGTGCTGCACGTGTGTATTATACGTAGAAACGTGTGTGTTATTCTGAAGTATTATATCGATTAACTGTTGGCAACAGAAGAGAAGCAGAGGAAAGCTTGTCGGGTGGGTGGCGGCATGGTGGCAGCTCCGGTTTTGGCTTTGGCTTTGACTTTTCTATATTATTAATCTTTCTCTCGTCCCTTTCATCCCCTCTTCGTCATAATCCCCGTCCTCCCTCCTCCCCCTTATTTCCCTCAATCCTCGCCCTCCCGGCTCTGCAGTCACTCTTCCACCGCTCGCTCGTATCCGAATGATCTACAGTACACATCATACACCGGGACACGTTATCCTGCGGTTCTCGTTCCTATCATCGCGATCAGACAATGTTTAGAGACAGAGGGGTTGGCGCAGGGCACAACCTGAAGCTCGGTTCTTGTTTGACGGATAACCGATCGAGAAGTGCTGCTGACGTAATTAACGTCGAAATTCACCTGTAAGGTATACAACTCGTTGTCGGATATAAATCAGGCTGTGAATTATTACAGGATAACTGTGCCTACAAGCACAACCGATATCATAACGATCAGTTCTGCACCCCTGATTTTTTACGATTGTATAATTTCACCGTTCGTTCTTCACAGGTTCTCAATCTCATATGAAACTATTCACATCACCGTTCGATGGATAAATCTATTATAGGAATAATGAATTAATGATTAGACATGCTCCGGATTTGTTCAACTTTCACAGCGTTAACCGATTAAAAAAAAACAAAAATAAAAAACATGACGAAATAAAATGTATACAACTAAGCTGACCATTTTCGAGATAGTGTTATTAAAATTGAAACGCATCGTCATCTTCCGCGTTCTGTATCAATTTAAATTGTATAAACGGATAAACTCTGGTTGTTTTTCTTTTATAACCGAGTTTTCAAAAGAATTAAAATATTCGTCATTTCGAGGGCTGGAAGGGTGGGCAGACTAACCTGCAACCTATACAGCAGAAGAATGTTATTTCGAGGGAAAAAGGTGGGAGAGGGGCCGGAGTTTAAGTTGAAGAATCGGGGAGACATCGGTTGAAACTTCGGACGTTGATTATCAAGAGGAAAAGTTCGGCTAGCTGGCCCGGAGCTAGGCGTTTGAGTAAACGAGGCGCGGGCTGTGCGAGACATTTTTGTAATGGAATTACATTAAACGTAAGCAGTGGGTAGGTACGCGGTAGACATCTGGCCTGCCTCTCTCGCCGCACCGTTCTAATATTGGAAATTTCAGTTCGCCGGTATTAAAGGCTTCCCCTTCTCTCTCACTCTCCCCCCCCCCCCGCCCCCACCCCCCACCACCTCCCACCTTACACCCCTCGATCCTCCGCCCCCGCCCTTCGAAGCTCCCGCCGCGGCCTCGAAGCCGCGTGGTGTGCATGCAGCTACCGTACAACATGTGCCGGGCATATGTCCAAACATTAGGTTTTCTTCCCTTACGGTCTCCTCGATTCGTATGTACCTAACCACCTACCTACCTACGTCCTACGACCTACGCGGGAGCCGAGCGTTGAGCTTTCGATGTGCCGATGCCCGTGGAGAAAGCTGAAAGCAAACGAAGAGCGTTTGACCCTTCCTTCGGAATAATAAGCAAATATTCACCGAATCGCCGCTGGCGAGTTTATCTTCTCTTGTGTATGCTCCCCTGTACCTACTCTGCATCGCCATGTGTACTCGATCCGTTTTCTACCTAGGTACGTTAAGGCTCCATTGTGTACTTGTGTTGTAATAACCACAGGCTGAAGTTTCCTCCTTGTGTATACCTAATCTCACTCGCTGTGCCTCGACGTTGTATACGTGTAAGGTACTCTGAAAACGGTTGATGATTTAAGGGATGCTGAAATCGACTCACTTTCATATATCCTTGCTATTATCAGAGGCTATCTGCGTCATTGAGTCGTGCAATTTTACACGCATGCTATGCCGAATACGAATACCTACAGAAATTTTTTTTACACGCATGCGAAAATGATGATAGGAAATTTATTCCTGTGATGTATTCTAGCTTTATTTGATTACACAGGTCAGCAGGAAATAAAAATTTTTTTTTTAGTTTCTATTGGGATGAACGAATTTCAATTCTATACATCGAGTAATAACCAAAACCTTTATTTTTTACCTATAAAGTTTGTTTTTGTCTTTTTTAAATAAATCTCGAAGTTTTTGGTTGCAAAGCTAACATTCATTTTTAAATTTCGTTTATCAATTATTTTACTTTTGCAGTTTATTATTAATTATTTTTTTTTTTTTTTTTTTTTTTAGCAAAAGTGATTTAAATTCAAAAATGAGGTTTGTTTAATTGTCATTTACAATAAATGTTCGATACAATTGGTAATTTTTCTTCAAATCGGAAATATAGTTCTGGTTTCTACAAAAACAAACTTTGTCTGATAAAAGTATTATTTCATCTATTAGTTACTTAGAAGAAATCAAAACTTGACATCTAGAACCCAGACTAAAAATTTGTGTCGATCGGTCTTATCGGGTGAAAGACATTTTTTTTTATTGATGTTTTAATATTTTTGTTAAACATTTCGAGTCTGATACAGATTTGATTATTGATCAGATACAGATACTGATTTGAATATCGGGTCGAAGAGATTTTTTTTATTGATATTTTGTTATTTTTCTTGGGCATTTTGAATCTGATACAGATCCGATCTGATAATATAGCCAAAATAAGTGACAATTTACTCGATCGGTAAGGACTGACTACAGCACCCTCTTATGGGGATGTCGGTGTATCGGCTGAATAAGACAATCGTATATTACGCTATTTTTCTTTCCTGACTAATGAGATCGTTTCAAACTCTGGAGGATGATAGAGGTTGCAATTGTATTTGAGCGGTCACTGTAAAAAGTTCGGGAAATCGACGGGGCAATATAGATATAGTTTCAGATGATTCTCACTCGCTTTGAGGTTATTACCGGTAAGGTCATCTACAGCTAAATCCCATATTTGTTGTATTTTTTCATCTATTTTTCGAACGTCATTTGATAATCACGTTAGCGCGTTCGTAAAAACTGTTGGTTCCCAAAGTTTGTAACAATTCTATCGCTCCGGGAAAGAAACAAGTGTAAAATACAATTTACTGAATTCATTGAACCGGTAAAATTTGAAGGTCTGATATCCTTGTACAACGACAACTGTGGTTGTGGGGGTGTTCCTTTACATCGGATCGATTTCTTCCTGGTACGGTTTGTTTGCAATAGCCATGGGAATGACCGATTAATCGATTCGTCGGCAAATCGATTGATCGAAAGCGAAAATTGATCGATAGCTCGGTAATGACTGCATCAATCAATCTAATCTCATTTGAAAAGGACCGCAACAGCTGATAGTAACCAAGTTTTCAATTTAGAATTCTAAACTCAACCCTGTCTTCCTTTTTCATCTTAGAACTGCGAGTTAAATCCATGAATATATGTTCACACATCATACTTTTTAGGTTACCTTCAATAAAAAATTGTCAAAATGAAATTTGCCCTATTCGTTATGTTCACCTACCGACTAAAGCATAAACAAAAAACTGCTAGCTATTAAAATAAGGTTATACTTGACAATAAATCATCTACTAGACCCGAGATTGCAAAGAGGTGCCAAGTGGCTCACGAACTCTGTTTATTTGTCTGTTTAAATTGGGACCCGAGCTCTCGGTGAACTGCAGGCATTGCACCGTGGTCGACAATTAGACGGTACTCTTGGAAATTTTCGCAGGGGATTAGGGGAATCTTGTGGTTCGAGCGAAGCGATTTTACCCGTATTATTTTTCCTCCGGCATGTATATGCGTAAGTTATGGGTAAGAAGAGACGAGCAAAGGTGTGTAGGTAAAGAGCACGTAGATTTCTCGCAGATACTCATACACTCGGCTGAAGAAAACTGTGCAAGACGGACGAAACAAGCTGTGTAAATAAACGATGTCATGAGTATAACAAACTCCGGGCGTAATAGTTGGTGTAACCGGTATACATAGGTGTTGTAGGTGATTGTATATCCATGTGCGCGTTTATCGGTTTTCCTCTTATTCTCGAGAACGATCGAGCCTTGAAAACTAAGCGTGTTGAATAGCACCTGGCTGTCACTCATTTAATTCGGTAGGTATTTAAGAGCGTTACGAAAGTCTCTCCGAGGCATTATACCTATACCTTGCATACCCAGATATAATGTTTCACGACACGTAAACCGGCTAATTGCATCAGGCCGTAGAGCGCGATCATCTTCTTATACTAATACCGGAAACACCTCGGCTAATCGGGAGCAGCTTGGCGAGACAGTAAACAATCGACTTCCGTTTCCGGAACAGATTTAAAAGCCGGAAAATAACCCGGATCTCAAATATCGATCTGCACAGTTTTTACGATTTTCCTTGATGCACAATTTCGAATGTTATACACAGAGGAAAAGGTGAAACTTGATGCATTGAGTTTCCGACTGCGCATGCGCGAACATCGACGTCTTTAAACGCAGGCTGGCCACTGCGGCTTCAGCCGTCAGACGCGACTCGTGGAGGTTGTGCAGGTGTTGCGATTTTTTTTTAGGTTAAACAGGCCTCAAATAGTCGAAGCATTGATTTCAGAAAGCAACTAATATTCGTTTTTAACTGACTAACGACTGATGATTGCTACGAGTCATCGTAACAACGTAATGTCGATTCGCCACTGTACTCAGGAGATTTCGAAATTTCATCTCCCGATTTCGAGTAAGTTGGCACCGCTGGATACGATTAGAGCTTGATTATATTGCGCATGCGCAGTCGATCACTAACCCGGTCAAGTTTCACCGTTCACATATCGCTGCTTCGAATCTTTTTAAAAATTCGCAACCTGCGGACACGGAATCGATGATATCAGGGAAATTTTGTTCGTGAAAGGAATCGTTTGTATCCTTGAATAACGTGATATTACACCTAAAACGAGTTATCTTTAAGATCGTACTAATAAATGGTGAGCTCAAAATTTCTAGGATATTTTTTTCTCCTCTGGTTGTTTTTCCTGAAATTCCTCGATCGTGCGGAGCTGTAGAGATGTAGCAATTGATAAAGTTTTATCAGATACGCATGTATGCATATTACACGTGCCTATCGCTAACACACGACACACATTCGTACGCACGCTGTTCGCGACATTCGATGCGTGCTCGTTTCAATCCCGGGGGCAGCTCCGCCTTAATAGTAATGTTAAAATTGCTCCCTAGGTCCGTGGGGAAATGAGGGAGAAATCCCACCTGTTCAGGTTACACCTGTGCTATCGACAGCCGCGGACTCGGTCCCTCCTCGGCGGAAAGAGGGATGGAGGCAGAGCTCATAGAATTATCTATCAGCTGACAGAAGTATACGTGGATATATATTACTGGTTGTGTTGCCCATCTTCCTTTATTATTCCATAATTTTCCACCACAGCGGTGCAGTATTCAAAATAAATATATTATATCTGACGAGAAAATCGTGACGTGGCATCTTGTACTCGTGAGAAATGGAGGCTGATATGAGGGGGTGGGGGGGAAGAAACACGACGATGAAATTCACAGCAATATAAATATATTTCGGAAACTCAATTCCGGCGAATTCATTTCACTAAGTTGAAAAAACAGTTTCATAAAAATCACCCACAACTTAGACGCGCGATCCGTTCCGACTGTACCAGGTTAAGTTTTGAATTTTTTGTTCACCCTGCAGCGCATTCAAATTTTCGGGATACGTTCCAATAACGAAGTTGGGTGGGTGGGTGGGTGGGTGGGTTCAATATTGAAAAGTCCGAGGTTTATCTTGGCTAATTACTGCAATAGCGGAAAACCTTTACAATTTATTTTGGCAGTCGAGCCAACTTCCAGCTTTCCAACGTACGTACATACGTTACACATATTCCAGCGTCGCGCACGTGTTTGCCACGTGTGTCAAATCCCGCCTCTGCAGTCCAACGACTTTGCCCATCCCTTCGTCTCAAGATACGGAATTACTGTCCGCACGGAGCACAAAGAAGATTCTCTAGCGTTCCTTGTCAACGGTAGCGAAGAAAAAAGGTAAATAAATAAATAAAAAGGACGTAAAAAATAAATTTCCGCTAATTTTTTAATCGATAGATGAAAAATTGTTCATCATTCACATTTCGTTAGTGGAATTCTTTTTAATCATTCCTCGGGATTTTCGTATATCAAGGTTTATTTCAAATTGCATTAAAGCGAAAGAGGAAACGAATAGAGGAAATATGGTGTATAAAGATTCAAGTAACTTCTTTTGAGTCGAACGCGGTAAGGGATTGAAAATCAGGGCTCAAATTTGGGGGGGAAAGATTTTGGGACGGTGGTTAAAACGGTATCGAATCCCCCATACATAAACTATAGTCGAAGCGAAACCTAGGTTCGTTGGTATATATCGTAGATGCGGGCTGCCAAACCGTAAATAACGTACAGGCGGTGTTGCGGTCTCTTCTGCGTTGTTCACAGCACGTGTAAATGTCCCTTATATTACGAACTCACCGGGTATATAAATATATACACAAACACGCACCTAAGCATAAGTATATATGTATATTGTATAGGCATACACGTGCGATAGGTATTTAAAATTTAATATCCGCAGACCGCATTACGAAAGTAGAAAAAACACGTGGTCGAAAATTTTTACACAGTTTTGTCAAAAAGTATGTTGTATACCTGTATTACGTACAATTTGTAAAAAGAAATTTATCGTAGTAATATTTAATTCGCTAGAATATTATGCGTTTTTGAGCTGTAGTTAAATTAGGTTGCATCAAAATGTCGTCTACACTGATAAAAATGATTGTGAATCTACTACACATTTATTGCGTAAAAAAAAAGTTGTCAATTCGCGTAATCAGTTTGCAAATTTACAATAAAGCGACGTAATTTACTGTGTATTTGTCTTAAATTAACCATGAAAATTTTTTATTTCACTAAAGTTTATAGGAAAAACACAAAACAGTAATTTGAATTTAATAAATTGTGTAGTAAATTTATCGTACTTGTAAATTGAATAAACAGTAAATTTATAGTAAATTCGCTGTTCAGTATCCCAATAAAACTTCGAATATGAAAATTTTTTAACATTGTAACAAAGTTGATTATAATTTTGTTCGAAAAGTCAAAAAAACCGCAGTGTTTTTACTTTTAATCACAATTTGTTGGATCACCTTTGATGTCGTATAATATACAATATTTTTGTAATTAATCTTATTTGTTTTGAAATCGTATTCACGGCCAGACAGCGCGGTCTTAAAATTATGAAAGGAATTATGATTTTATATACGTACGGTGAGTAAGTAACTAGGCAGAGACGACGCGACGACGCCGACGAATATAGGTACATGTATAAGGTATATACATACATACATATATGTACACACATCATACATATCGTATATAACTCGGCGAAGATTTATCTACGCACGTGCACGCGTCGGCATCCCTCTGACAAAGATTATAATTAATAATAAGTATACATCACATATTTTATTTTCGAAACGATTTTTGCTGCTCGTGAAATTTGTTCGCCAGTCAGGCAGCCAGCGGGGATCAAAGCTGGACCGAAATCCAGAGAAGGTTTATCACGGTCCCGTTTCGCTGTTTCATTATTTATTAAACCCTCCTCTATGATTGTTGTTATTATATTTTTCATCCATTTCACATCGTTTCTTCGCCCAACGCGTCGTGTTTCGTGAATTCAAAGATGACAGATTACACGATCTCCGTTTACTTTGATGAAGACTATTCGACGAAAATATTATGCTAAATCGTATTAATTTTATAACCCGACGCACTCGCTTATAGATGCCTATCTTTCTTTCCTCTTACTTCTTTACAACTGACGTAGGTTAAAAAAAGCAAAAACAGTAAGAAAGAAACACCGGAAATTTCACAGAAAGACAAAGTTTCTCTCTATCTCTCTCTCTCTCTCTCTTGCAATCAGTCAGAGAAAGCAGTTTAAACGTCAGCTTTCTCTGAGTTTTTATAGCTCGCCCCACGAAATCAAAAACTACGGAAATTATTGCCAGGATATAAAGAGAACCTTACGATTAGACGTGAAGGAATGTGCGTGTTGGATATAAATTTTAACGCAGACACGAGCTGAGGAGGGTGGTTTTGGGAAATTGCGATTCCCCCGTAGCAGCGAGCCTTGGGGGAAATTGATAAAACCACTTTTTCCGACGCGTTGCGTGCACGCGATCTCGTTACAAACGTCAATTTTTACAGTCGCAATCCTGATTTAAATTTTCGCATTTCTTATACCGCAGGATCGCACGGTTTATATACACTATTATGAAAAAGACCAAAAGTTCCGGGGGAGAGAAGCCGCGGGATTTATTAAATCGCTCGTACCTACCGTACCGTGGAAATTTCACCACCCGTGTACCATTTCAAGTTCATCACATTTTACCACTCTCCTTTTCCTTTTTCTCAAACGTGTTTATCCGCCATGATGGGCGGTGATTAATTCATTTTTTATTTACCTGTATCGATCAAATTCCACTGTGAAAATACGAGATCAACGTTAAAACAACGAAACGTCGAGTCAAAATTCGTTATTCTGTAATTTTCCAATTCTTCATACTGTCCTAGAATTGGACAACTACGAGTACATGTTTCGCTTTACCACTGCACTTTACTGAGTTCCAGACAATCCTAAAGCAATTGTGGTACCACTGTTTCTTTTTTTTTTTTTTTAAATACTTGCGGAATATCTGAATAAAAATCATCGCTAATTTCTCAAAATCTGTTTATCTAAACATCAGAAAATCCATAGACCGCAAATTTCAACAAGAACTTGGTGTTTTGTGGAATAAGAACTCAGTTCGCAAAAATTTCGCAACTAAACCTCGAAACGTTCACCTGCCTGCTGTGTCGGATGTAGAAAGTGGTCAGTATCAGCGTATCGTCGTCCGCAAACCGGCGTCTGACTACCGCGAGTTCTTTCCACTGTAGCCTTAGTCAGGTGCGCGTAAAGCCGGCGAAGATGCGAAGTAGTAACGGCTGACAGGAGCTTTAGATACGATAAATTTGAGCCATCAGTTCTCGGTATTTTGTCGGGCGAAATAATTTTCACAAACTTGTATTTCTCAAACCATGCGGATTAAGAGTGAAGAAAAAAGCTGATCCATGTGTACAAATCCGTGCGTCAGACGCAACGAGCAAATCAAAATTTGATCTTTCAAATTTTGTGATTCTTTTTTTTTCAAGTCTTTTTTCAAGTCTTTTTTAACTAATTTATGTTGCAGCTGCAACGAAATCTTGAGAGTATGAATTTGAGTCGAGAGTATAAGCCTGATCATTAAGCTCGCATCATTTTTCTCCCTTTTTCATTTTCTTTTCAACGGATTCGCAACCGGGCCGCCGTAATATCGATCGGTTAAAATTCATTCCCTCTTTCTTTCCCTCGGTGGAACTTAGCCGTTTGGTCCCTTTGGCCAAAGGTTATAGGGGCAGGCAGGCAAGCAGGCAGGCAACCGATCGAGTAACATACGGAGCAGTAGTACGTACCTGATGTGGTCAGACTTATTGGAATTTTTATGGTACGGTCTAGGGAAGAGGCCTGCATCCCGTTTCCCATTACCACGACCAATGGCCAGCCCCTCTCATACGGATTCACCCGCCGTACATACGTATTCATATTATTATACATTATGCACGTACTACGTACGAATATCTAGGTGAACGTGATTCATAACCTCTTGTCGTATGGACCGATGTATGGCTTATTGACAATTCCGATCTAGGAATAGGAAATAAGTACTGATTATCTACATTTTTACTTCGTCCAGGGTGATTCAATGATTTTGCATTACACGATTCGCTTCAACTCTTTGAGCTAATGTATTAACGTAAAAATTAACTGAATCCGCCATTCACCGTCTCATCGGCAGTCCAAAAGGATACTACCGAAAAAAAGTAACGATGGTTCATCTGCGGTTCTGATATTCATGCTATGTTTCAGGTGACATGTTAACAAAAAGATATTCTTTCGATCGATACAGCGATTCCAAAAAAGTCATCAAAAACACATTCTCATTCCTCAATTCAAATTCCTAGCTGTTAATTATTTTCCTGTAATTATCACTCCTAGAGATCTATGTATTCCCGTTCAACGTATATATGTGGTCAAATTCGGATAAACTTTTCGCTTTGAAGAAAGTTTTTACCCCCCACCCCACCTCCCCTCTGCCATCCACTTCCGCGCCTGTGAACCGGCGGTAAGATCGAAAATCCATCCAACTCACGGTTGCAGAACTGATTATAATGGTTCAGACGTCAAAGACGAATTCAAGTTAAAGGCCTCAGGGGGGCAACAACGGTACCTACTGAGAGATTGGTTCGAGCCTAGAGGGCCCAATCTTTCAACGGTGCCCCGCGTCCATAATTCCTGGAGAACATCGTCGCGCGCAACCTTCGGGAAAACTTATTCTCTCTCCCGGTGATATTGGGGACGCCGATGACGCCTCCGGGGGGATGGAGCCGGTGGAAGGGAGGGGGGGGGGGGGGCCAAAAGTGGAAGGGAGATGGAAAAAAGAGAGAGAGAGAGGAAGAGAGGGGTTCCTCGCGCGACTCTCGGGCGCAGAAATACGTTCCGGATGGGAAATTGGCCACCTGCTGTCCTCTCCTCCCCTGCCCCCCCCCCGGCCCCCAACCCGCGCCAATTCCCCTCTTCCTCCCGCCTATGTACCCTCACCCATGTATAGTCGGATTCGTATGTAGTCCTGGCCCTCATCACTGCTCCCGTACGACGCGACGTGCTCGAACCTTCTTCCTCCCTTTGCAACTCCTCGGAGGATTGCTTTGCCACTGTTCAAATTTACCCTTTCCAACTTTTTGCGACCGCCCCACATTTTCCTTGGGTTTTTTTTTTTTTTTTTTAATTTTCAATGATTTTAATTTTACGACATATCGCCTCGTGACTGACGCGATGTATGAGGATATATTTTTTATTTTGTAAATTAAACGACTTTTAGATTTTTTAGGTTTTCAAGAATGATAAAAGATTTGAAGTTATATACAGAGGTTTACCGGACAGTCAAACTCGCTGTACGTCGTCATATGCCGTCTGTATGGAAACGACTAGTGACATCATTCGACACAAGCCTATCAACGCTGGTTGCGTAAACAGGCGGGAAATCTTTCGAAATGAATCTGAGATTTGAAAAAAAAAACAAAAGTACGCAGACCAGCTTATAAGGATACTCGATCAAATAAAAGATCATATTTTTCATCAAAGTGTACGCGATAAGAATAACGAAAATGATAAAGAAAATTCTTTATATTCTTATGTTATTTTATGTATAAAACACCGCCGAGGAAAGTGTCTCTCTCTCTCTTCCTTGTTTACGATCGGGAGTGAGTTTTTCGCGAAGCAGTCGTGCAATTCAGCTTCGGCCCAACGTTTTGTGCATATCGTAAATTTAATTAAAAACCTCTGGGTGAAATAATAATTAATATGCAACGCGCTTGCTCGACGTTGGTTGGCGCGTTGCGGCTCTGCCGAGGCACGTAGACGAAATATGCGGCCGCCGTGGTACCCGCACGTGAAATGGAATCAATCAAATTCAAATTCACATTCAAATTCAAATTGTTGTTTAAGCCTGCCTAACGCAGGCTCCGCTCCTTTATCCCCGCAACGCCCGCACCTATCCCTTCATTAACAATCCAGAGATCAGTGAGCAGGATGGGAATTGTAATATTCGTTGTATGCGTATAATTTGGTAAAACCGAACACTAATTTATTTTAACTCCCCTTTTTATTTCTCGAAATAAAATTTTTCGAACTCTCGATCTTGAAAGTTGTCCAATTGGCAGGGCTGGTAGTCAATCACTTTTCTCGCTATTAGTTACTATTTTTTAAAGGAGTCACTTTTTGTCGCTCGAGTCACTTTCTCTGTCGTAATTGAGTTTCGAGCATAAGAAATTTAGTTGCACAATTCTTTTCCTACGCGGTATAATCCACTAGACAAGATCTTGTGTGTTAAATTTTATAGTAATAACAGCGAGGAAATCAGGCTTAGGTTGATTTCGGAAAAAGAACTATGATCGCATTGTTTCTGTACCAAAACGTTTCGACTAAAAGGACGATAAATTCATAATTTCAGAGTTACTGTTCAGTTATCATTCATTTACTAAACATCGTTTACGGTGATAGATTATTGTAATGCTGAACAAGAGGTAAAAAATAAAGAAAACCCGTATACAGCGACACAATTGAAAACAGGGCTATTTCTGATTATATGAATAACACTGGTGGCACTTGTCGTTTAATTAGTGTGCAATAGTTAATTTTCATCCGCCACTTTTGAGTCACTCTTTTAGGTCTGAATATCACGATTCAAACTTTTTTGTGAAGACCTGATAACCACCAACCCTAAATTGGTCAACAGGAATCATATCAAACCCGAAAAAAGGAACACTAGAAAATGTCACAAATATCAGATTTCGACTGTTATAAATCTAGCGGTCAGGTGATACTCGATGAATTTAGGTGGTTACGCGTGATTCGATGATTTCATCCGTTAACCCAGTTATTCATAAAGTAACTAATGTCGTGCAGTTCAAGTTCAAAATAACGACAAAACTTTCGCAGAAGGTTGACGCCAACTTCGTTGTGCAAAGGATCTGCACCCTCTCGGTAAAAAAATTGCCCTATCAATTCACCTTTTTTCAAAAAGGTAACGCTTACCATAAGGCCAAAGAAATGATTTGAAAACAGTTGCTTGATGATTTTTTCCCAAGTCTAGGCAGCCTCCGAGGTGAAAAAATCCTGGAATTTAGACGCGCGGACGTAAAAGCTCGGGGGAAAATCGACAGCGTCCGATATATCGAAGTGGTTAAATCTGACGTCTAGTCGATTCTGCGGGCCCTTTCAAATCCGGAAACGGAAAACGAGTCGAATACGATCGCTCGTCAACGATCCCCGGCGTGCAGCGCGCGGAGCTGATGATGCCGAAGGTGAATTTATTTGTTTGGACTCGTCAAGCTCCGCTCTGAAAGCAGAAGTCGCCCGAGGCCGGCAACCAGCTTCTGGTTCGTATCCCGGCTGTCAGATGCATAGCGCGGTGTCTATGACTCGGCGAGGGTCGCACGCACACGGCTGCAGGGGGATGGCCATGTGGTCGAGACCACAGGAGAGCTCTGTTTAGTCCCTTCACTCGACGCGGGCTCGTCCGGCCCGCCAGATATCTCGATTCATTTGAAATTCGTTTGATTGTTGACACCGAGGTTCAGGCATGGAATTCTGGGCCCCTGTTTCTTCGCTTTGTATCCTAATTCGATTAAATTCTAGGGGGTATATAGGAAGTCGAAATTACCGGGAGTCTTCTGTGAAACTTGACGATCCACGCTGCAGCGCAAATAACCAAGCGCAGTCACATTTCAAATTTCTACACGTACTGACATTTTTGAAGAAATCTGAGCGAACAGCCGACACAAACTCTGTCGGTTAGGTAGGGATATCTTTTTAGAAGTGATGTAAAATAATTTTCTATTTTAAATCTATGGAGAGTACTTCGAATAGTCAGTTTTTAGACGCTCAAAATTCGCATAAAAATTATTCGAATCTTGAATACCTTCTTTAAAAAGTAAGTTTTCTCATCAAGCTCTTTATACAGTATATAGATACGTCCAATCGTTCGAAATCACCCGTCTGAAATACAAAGCCGAAAGAAACGGAATATGGAAACGATGTGTTGAAAACTGGAAAGCGATCATCCAAGTGACATAAAAAAAATATTACTCTCAAATTATTTTTACGGACGACAATTTAACAACTCTTTCAATCCGACGTTTTCAAGCCACTAAATTGAGCCAATATAAATACATCGCGACATATTAACGATAAGGTGGACAGTACTGTATGCCAAAGCATGTGATACACGTGGCACGAATTGAGGATATACCGCGACGCGTGAAGGAGAAATGATTCCAAAATTTATAACGATCGGACGGGCTTTACGCTTAAATGCGTAGGCTGCATGATATAAGCTGAGTCTGCAGGGCTGGTTCAGCATCAGCGATGAATACCAGACAGTTTTTGTGGTTTTGAAATGTTATTTAAACACTCCCAGAGAACACCGAACCAGTTGTAGATAGGTACATGCCTATATATATATTGTTACAAAGGGTGAAATCACCCGTTTTGCCCCCTCTTTAATGATCTAGTAGTCAGCATAGATAAAAGACGTTTATAAACCTCTTATGTCTTTAAAAAGAATAAGGTTGCTGCGCCAACCGATATTATTGTAAAAACAGTCTTGTTTCAGACTTTAAACAAGAAACACGTATATTGCATTAAAAGCATTTATCACGATATTTTTGTTCACGCCTTTGATTTGATAATAAGTAAACTCGCGGATCCATATTTTATTAACGTAACGCCTAAAACGTTACAATATATATATATAGATATATGTATATATATATATGTATACATACACATAGATATACGTATAAATAACAGCGGTTGATCCGCGTTGATCCGTTTAGCCTGCAACCGCCGTAACTCGTCCCTTGCTAATCGCTCGTCTCCCTCAAAGTGAAGAGTTTTAAAAAGGAACATAAGCAAAAAAACAAATAGAAAAGTAGAGAAGCATTTTTCAAAAAATTTATTAAAGTGAAAATATTACCTGTCACCGATCAAACAAGTTTGAATACCCTTTAACTCAAATTAGACGCAACAGTGAATGTTACAAATTTATCTTCCGCCAATTTTTTGGTCTGAATTGTGTTCACTTAATATTGTAACGTACTTTGACGTTACCGAAAATAAATATGGATCCGCGAGTTTAGTTATCAAGTCAAAAGAAATCAAGAGCGTGAATAAAATGTTGTGAAAATGCTTTAATGCAAGATATGTGTTTCTCGTTTAAAGTCTGAAACAAGACTGTTTTTACAATAATGTTGGTTGACGCAGCAACCTTATTCTTTTGAAAGACATAAGAGGTTTATAAACGTCTTTTATCTATGCTGACTACTAGATCATTAAAGAGGGGGCAAAACGGGTGATTTCACCCTTTGTAACAATTTTTATAAAGTTAAAAAAAATCGTATTGCGTGTTACTGACGATGATAAGTACGTCCTAAATTAGTGTGTTTTGATCGTTTTCATTAATCGCAACATTGATTTTTTTTTTTTATTCGAAATATGCATACAAATACATCGAAACTCCTTAATTTGTCTGTTTTTCATAACTATTTTAACACTCGAGTTATTAAAAACGTATTCGATGAATGGCTTGTTTTGTTTTTATTTATTTTTTAACAGTTATTTATTTATCGTTAATTGAATTATTGTTGTTGTTATTCCGACCGGCAAGTCGGCCTGAACGTAAGAATAATGTATACATAGGTATGGATTGGTTTTGTGGGTGAATTGGCACACGCCCATCCACCCTGTACGAAATCGAACAAGCCGACATGGTGAAAACCTGCACGTGAGAATATTCGCACTCGGCGCGATAGTCAATACCGAAAAGCTTTGCGCTCGAGTACCCATACATAGAGAACCGACAACGTGGATATAACGTCTACTATATAAGCTTTGCCGTTAACCGAAAGCTCCCCCCTCCCACCCTTCCTTCTCTGGTAATTGAAAAACTGAAATATCTTACAAGGATAATGAATGACAGGGTCAAAGAACCGCGGTTTCGAAAATCGACGCGAGCTTCCGCCGATTATTTTTTATTTTTTATTTTTCATTCCCTTTTTCAAAGCTGAAAAATGTACTATAGGAAAAACAAAGTACGGTACCTTCATCGAGCAGTTACGTACATATATATATACAGGTATACTGTAATTTTTTGTAACAAAAATATAGTAATCGGAAAATATCTCCGAATCAATATCGAGAAATTGATTTTTTCGGGACACCGAGTGTACTTTATTAATTATGTTACATGTACGCTAATGATATATGTCCCATCTCCGTATGTATAATGCACCACACGTGATTATCATAGACACCGTATATAGGCGTGGGTATAGGTTAAGCGTGAAAAATCGTTGAGGTCAAGTGAACGTAATTAGATGCAGATGCGAATTTTTTGCGCGAGACGATGCCGGGCTGCCGAAATAAGCGGGGGTAGCGCGTTCGGCATCTCGCGCAAAAACTTACATATATTCGAGTTCGCCGCTGCTGTTGTTTGCAGACTCGGAGATTTCGCCAATCGATTTTACTAAAATCTGGTGAAAATTTGCCCAATTTCAACAAATTTCACTTCCATCAATTGTAATACAATATTATTTCAATGGTTGTTGTCATTTTTCTTCTTACAGGCAGCTGCCACCGTTTGTTGTAAAAAAAAAAACGAAATTGACAAACGATTATGAAAATGGACGTGCAGGAAGATTCCTGCGGTATCAAGATCAAGGAAGAGGCCAAGGAGTGCTTGTCGCCGACCAGTACCACTCACGCACCGTCTGTTACGGGGGCGAATAACGCCCCCAATGCCAAAACCATAATCAGCTACACGCCGGCCTCAAAACTCACACCGACGACGAATAACAACCCCGAGCCTTCCCCAGTCAACCTGAACCTCAAACCGAGGAGCAAAGGTCAGCCAATCATTTATCGTCTGTAAATTCATTTCTTGATTATTGCCACGATTGTAAAATATGCGCACATTTATTCGAATTTTTTGCATCAAGTGAAAAAATATTATAAGCAGATACAACGATTTCTGAAAAAAAGATTACCGCAGTTTTTAATGCAGAAAAAAATATTGGGTGGGAAAAACACGTACGGTTTGTATAAAAGTCAGTTGTGCTGTAAAAATCGAAAACTTGTTATAATTTCACAGTATACGTGAGGTACGAGGTAAGCTTAGACGTAAATACTTAGACCAATAATATATCTTGATCTTTGTCGAATTCGTCAAAATAATTGAGTCAACAACTATTTTAGCTTTGTTGTCTTTTAATTCACTCTGAAAACAGCCGCGCGCCGTTGTGTCTCAGGCGAGTCGAGTCAAGAATTTTTCTCTCGTGTGTTTTTTACAAAACCTTTGTTTTTCAATACTCATACTCCTCCCTCACTTCCCTTCGATTATAATCGGTTTTATAGCGGATTAACAAAGCTTCTATAGCTGTAAACAAGCCTGATCGTTCCGCGGCGAGCCAACTATGAAACGTCAAAGGCTGCAGGCTGTCGGATCCCCTCATTTTCCGATAAACTTAATTATAAAGCTCCACCGTTCCATGGCTGCAAGCTCGTGTTCACTCCCTTGTATCGCGTGATTAGCAACTAATCCATTACTTTTAAACTTAGAATAAGAAATTCCCTCGAGCCCTTCATACTGCGCATCTGCGGCCTTCTCGCCGGCAACTTTCAACCTTGATATATTAAGTTAATTCGTGGAAATGTCCCACGGGCAATTTAACCTTGGTTAAATCAGCCTGCATTTATGCAATTCAGTGTACATCCTAAACTAAATTCGCCTGCATTTCTGCAATTCAGAGTACACCTTAACGAATTCCGCCTGCATTCAGACAACTAAAAGCACACGGTACATTTTACCGATCGTCATTTGTCTCACGTTGTTCACGATTGGTTGACACCTCGCTACATCTCGCCGAACGTAGACCACGAGACAAAATGTCGATCGGTAAAATGTACAAACCTAGAAACAAACACTGGTTCAAAATGATGTTTTCAAAGATCGTGGAGCAAATCAAGCGTTTCGGCAAGCTGTCACGTTTTAAAAAGTAAAAAGAAAAAATCGAAAAAACTTGTCCACCTTGAAGAGAAAGTATAATAGAGCCGATATAGAGCTTTCGCAAAATAATACAAGCAATAGAAATTGGAGTGCTCGCACGAGAAAGGAACGAACGCTTCTGCTTAAGACGTTGACAAAGAGGAAGGAAGGGGGTTCGGTGGGAGGCTGAGACCGAGGGTAGGCTAGAGGGTTAACGCTGTGCCGTGCTCCCGATGGTAGTGGCAGACCTGTTCTTGACGGGTCACAACACGCTGCAGGCAACAAACCTCAAACAAAACTGAAAGCCAGATGATCACCATCTCGCGCAGATCACCTGCAAACGGAGGATAATTCGCACATACACCAGAATTAAACAAAATACTGCCCGTATAATTCGCGAACTCATTTTGCATATTTTACCATGCCGTGTCGTACTGCGTTTGAGTCGTAAAAAGAGGTAATCAACTCGTTGAATCAAAAACACGAAGCATGGTTTGAACGCCATTTTTCTTCTCTTACACTTCTCCCAACTTTATTTCCAATTAATTGTCGTTGAGTTACCCGCCGATATTATATTCTATAATTCATGCGTGTCTTCTTGGCCGGAATAAGGGTCCTTTCCACGGTCCCGTAGCTCCTCCTCTTTTACGAGGACATCCCGAAAGTGTCCTCTGCATCCGACGTACGCCGCCCCTGCGCGACGAGGTTGACACTCGAAAAACGTTTAATCAACGGATAGATACGAAAGTAGCCGATTCAAGATTCAGCTGCGTTAAAATTCATCCCTCGGCCTTTAGAACCTAGGATTTAATATTCGTTTTGAGGTTCACCCGGATGAAAACCTATTTTTAACATTTTATAGGCAAGATTTTAGACGGTTGGACGAAAAAAAAATCTCTGACAAACTTTGCAAAGGTCTTGCAAACTCCGAGTACTGATTATTTTCACATAATGCTTCGCAGATTTATTAAAAGTTTTTCAAACAATTAAAGAAAAGAATAAAAACAGTTCAATATCAAGCTATAATTTTTTCCCCGATTTGCATCATCGATTCGTCGGAAGACCTTTTCCTGTCCACTTGCAAGTCTGCATGTAAAGTAAGCGCATGTAAAGACACATGCATCGTGACCCTCCAACGTATAAAAAAGTAAAAATACAGAATGAGACAAAAAAGAGGTTGAGAAGGTTCATACTTGCGCAGTGACATTTTCGCGACATTTAATTACACACAAGTATAGTCACCGCATTGTGTCATCCTTACGGATAGTCGTCAGGTCGAGTCAGCTGGTGCATGGATTATAACGCTTTGGCCAGCGTTCGCAATAAATCCGTGTTATTTTTATCCGGCGTATCGGTCCGGCATGTGTTCCCGGTTCTAGAATGCATTGCGCTTCGTTGAAACGGTGTAAGGATTTGATCAAATCGATGTGTATATAGGTATGATAATAATCCGACAACGTCCTGGAGCGATGTAACACCGAATAAAGAAGAGGGATGGGCTCTAGACGGTGGATTATACAAGCAGTGAGCATCCAAGCTCAAGAGAGAAAAGGGCGACGGCGCTGATTGTGAGGATCATCGAATAGGAAGGAGAATATGGAGACGAAAGGGAATTCGATTATTAATCAGCACCCATCCTCAGAACTTCCATTCTTGAACAGTGGATTGAACCGTTAGGTAAACCTCTAGGCCAAGCCACCGGGGTTATGCATTTATTATATACGTTGAATGATACAGATTCGATCGCTACATCCTCTTCGCAGACCCAATCTCGTCACTTCCGGTGCACTGTATACAGAGGGTAGCCAGACATTCGAACACACGAATCGCTCCGACGTACAACTCGAACAGGATGCGGCAATAATTGGTACGGCAGTACGGAAACCCACAAAGCCTTTCGAACTGACGTATCCATGCTTTTGAAATGGTTCCCAGTCAAGGAACACTTCTAATTCACTCTCTACGATTATCGTCATCATGAATGATATTCGCAGTGCTTGATTCTCAACCCAATGAAATAACGTCCTGATCGACAGTACCTTCATTATCAATTTCCAAACCACTCGAGCGGCAATACGAGAGGATATCTCCACGTGAGGAAACGCGAAAGTGAAGCCAGTCTCAGGTGCACCGCATGGATGGGTGTTGACTCGGTTTTCTCGGACACTGTGGAGACTACGCTCTTTCACTCGCAGAACAGAGTGACGGACAGAGAAAAACTGAATAAGGAGAATAGCGAGAATGTGGAGGGTTGGATAAGATGATGCTGCGCATCGACGCCCAACGGATATGGATAAGTTACTAAAAATCGAGCACTGCAGGCTAACCGCAGTGCAAATTGCTTGGCTGGATGCGTTATGTTATACTCTGTGGGTGTGTAATGGGCACGTTAAAGTGGCTGTTGCATACGGGCACCCGTATACCCCCAATGAATGTACCCATCCTGTATACAGATCCATTCGCATCGTTGCAGCGTTGAGGCATTTTAGGTACCTGCGCATTTCGAGGATATCTAATCTACCCGGGCGAACCCGCAGTGCACCACCTCTCTCATCTCTACTAATCAGTCCTTTCCATTTTCCTCCATACGTATCTGATTAAAAATTTTCTGATACAAATGTGTGTATAAGCGGTGACAAACCTACTGATTCTCATCAGTTGTAAAAAAAATATCCCACGTACGAACAAACTTGACTATATATTCATTACAAAACAGAAAAGTATCGAATGATCTCCAGAATATAAAAAAAGCTACCCAGTATAAGTACCTGTATACCCAATTACAACAATCACTCTGTTGTTGCTTTTGTTTCTCATCAAACCAGTTGATTAGATAATTTGATTAGTTACTTTTTCTTTCCAAGTACAGGCAAACGAGGGACAAGAGAAGGTGGAAAAAGGAATACAGTATCTAATTCTTGGGTTTCTTTAGGATAACTTTACACCTACACACTTCATATTATATACCTTATATCTCAGAGCAGACTTCTCGTGCGTGCTTGGTACCTCGGTAACGCTTTCACCTCTCTCGAATCCCCCTCAAATCCTTGGTACACAGCCGAGAGGCACGCGCCACGGATGTTCTCCGCGCTAATGTGTTCGCCACACCACCATGGCTACGGTACCTGTCCTGGCATAATCCGAGCTTTCTTCAAACTTATATACCGAAGAGAAGATGAACCTGATCACTTGAGGTGAGGAGCTGAGAGAAAGCCGAATATCTTTCAACCGCGAGAGTTAGTTGAAAAAACGTTTGAAAGTGTAGTGTTCGGAAAAGAGAGGAAAAAAATTATTGTTGTAGGTATGAAACCATTCTCATCCCATGTTTTCAGTTGGTTCGGAGGAGAGGTGGAAAATTTTCACTCTTTTTTCTTTTTATTTGATCGCTGGATCAGGGAGGTGATGAACCGGTCGAAAATGTGTATGAAAGCTTCGCAGTGCTGCGTGGAGAGAAGTTAGATAGGACAAAGAGAAGGAGGAGTAGAGCCCTCTGGGCAAGAGGAAAGCACGTGCCTACCTACCTACCAACCTACCTTCTAGTAGGACGCCCCCGCACCATCTGAGAAAGTTCTCATCGAGTTACCGAGTACCCATGCATATACATATCTATAGCTGTGTAATACGCTATAGAAGAATCAGTGAAAGTTTATTTTTACTTGAAAGAACAGCATGAGAAGAAGGAGATGAAGATAATAACACAATGAAATCAAAAGAACAACGATTTCAAAACCTATTCTTACTCGGTCGATCGTTTCCGGTGATGAGACGATAATTAAGATCTCATTGTCAGTTATCGAAAGACAATATTCGAGAGAATTTCTTGTCGATCAAATCTGGCTATCGGTTATTTACAGGTGACCAGTTAAAGAGGTTGTTTGGTCAAAAATGGATTCCTTTCGTTAAACTTGCGTGGGTAATGCGAGATTTTATGACGACGTTGAATTTGTAGAAAGTACAAGTAGAGTGAAATTGACGAATCAACTAAGTTTTTAACAATTTCTAAGCGATTTGAAACGAATCTAATCAGTTCACAATTAATTAAATTTTGAAAAATAATTCGGATTTAATTGTTTTTTTTTTTTTTTTTCTTTTCTTCAATATCAAATATTTTCACATTTTCGAAGAGACCTTCGTATCGTATGAACATAATAATTCAACTGGTACTCGACGTGCGATTATCTCGCGATAAAATTAATGTCAAGTATAATCAATCCTCGAGCAATCAAATTCTGAAGGAAAAAAAAAAAAAAAAAAAAAACCAACAATATCTTCACGTGACTGGAATAATTTTGGAAAGCTGAGAGTACGTAACAGCGTCGAGGTGACCACGAGGGGTTGTTTTGGACGCATGAGGCCCAAAGTTATACATGGAGGATCGTACATAAGCTATACCTACGCACACGATCCCCCGGCGCCAGAAAATATATAGGAATTATGTGAAATAGACTTTGGAAAATACAGCGGGGCGTGATAAAGTGCGGGCACAGGTGCGGAAGGGGTCGCGGATCGCCTCGACGGGTACGCAGGTGGTTTCTAGTACCCGTTGCCCGCGTCCTATACGAGTTCCAACCTCCGTTCGCAGGTTAGGTGAGGTTACAGGATCCGTATGTGGGGGGGGGTGAACTACGCCGCATGTACATACACAAACACGTACGCGAGAAGGTTTTACGCTTATTACAACCCCTGCAGGACACAACCGCCTGAACCGCCGAGCCGCGCGATGTATCTTGACCCAATTTATCTTCGTCCTTGCGCAACGCGAGCGTCGAGATTATTTCTCTGTAAAAAGAATGAGGATGAAATTTCGTAGGATGATGGGAAGAAAAAATTTACCACGTAACTTATCAGGATCATGGAAAGCTTTTTTTTTATACTAAAATGTTACGTAAACATTTTTTTAGAATTCCAGATCTTTACGGGGACAGTATTGGAGTTTTTGTTAATCGAGGTTTATTTATTTTTTTTTTTTTTAAGAGTCATAATTTTGATGTCGAGGTATTCGAAGCAACTGTTTTTTTCTTTTCTCTTGTTATTTCGAGTTTTTGAAATTATACCACTCGTCAGAAATTAACATTGTAGGTTTTTCCTACGAGAGATAATCTTCACTGAAATTTCAGATTGTCAGAAATTAGATACCCTTGTCCGATGGATGTTCGATTCTCGAAAAAACTCGTTTTATTATCGATATCAGAATCCTGATTAAAATGGTAATATCAAGATATCTGAATGTGCGAATCGATGCGAGATCTTTATACTTTATGAAATATTTTTAAGGTGTACATCCGCACACTTTTGTTCATTTTTGTATGAAAAATCTCAAACGAGAGATTGTCAGGAATGTTTTTACGGCCTGCAAGTATGGAAAAGATTTAAAAAATTTGGCATAGATGTAATTCTAAAGAAGTTTTCAATTTTTTAAATATTCGCATCTCTTTCTTCGATTTTCCAGATCCTGGAGATCTGGATATTTATCACTATCCACTCGTTGAAGCATATCGAACAATAATATCGCTCGTTCGCAATCTGCGATACAATTTTTTTTTACAGTAATTTAAAACAAGGCGTGGAGAACATTCTTGGCTCGTTTGCATGTAACGGACGTTGTAAAGTTTGTAAAATTTCTTCGGATAAAAATCTCTTCGAGGAAATAAAAATTGCGATGGAAGAAGTAAAATAAAAATATATTGGAGAGAATGAGAATAGGGAGGTGAAAAAAACGCCGGCATAACCCTGACACGCGAAATTAAAGCCTCCAATGCCGAGGGGCGAGTTTCCCCGAGGTTTGCAAGGGCGGCGGGCGATCCTCTAGAGGAAAGCCTAAACCTATAGGGAAAGGTTGAAGCCGACCGGCGCTAGGCGCCCACCAGTGTGTACACAGAACCTCGAAACCAGCCTTACCCTGGCTTGCTCGACGTTATCTGTAACCCTGCACGGCGGAATCGGTGCGGATACCACGCAGGCGGGGTCGGTTGACTCTAGCTGTCTGGTCCACGCCCGATAAGGCACGTCCAACACTTCCAGCCGAGCATTGCTCTCAGCTGATATGATATCCGGGGTACACCCAACACCACGTTTCGCGAATACGCGGCCTTCCTGCAGCGAACGATATTCACCTGCACGATTTTTTTTTTTTTTTTGTTTTGATCCCAAGAAACAATTCGATTCCAATTTGTCTCTGAAAACTCTCTTTCGCTCAAAAAAACTCTACCCATTAGGTACGTCAACGAGTTATGAGTAAATAATTTCTTCAGGTTGAATTCAACAGACTTTTATGATTAAAGATTTCGGAAATTTATTTCCTACAATGGCGATAAGAAGAAATAGTTGACTTTATAAAATCTGTAGAACTCTGATCGATTGGAAGAAATTATTTACTGCTACGCTTGCTGAGAGTAATGAAAGAGCTCTTAATTACGACTGCGAGTTCTTTTCTAGTAAAAAAAAAAAAAAAAAAACAACTGCGTTGTTTCTGTGGTAGATATTTTTTCTTTTTCCTTAGTGGACAAAAAGTTGCTTTGTAACTTTTTTTTTTTTTTTTAAGTTTCACAAGTTTTGGGAATTTGTTTGTATTCAATTATTTTTCAAAAGCAACGATCAGCCGAAAAATAAGTCCGATTTTCGCTAGAGAGATTCTTTAATAACTTGATTGGGAGAAAATTTAATTCATTTACGAACAAAACAGAAGGTATGATGAAACTTTCATTGAAACTGACGATCTTCAGTTTATGAATTAAATTTAAATTATATGCTTTCATCACCTTTTTCATGTTCAGGAGGCATGCTTTTTAAAATAAAATTGAACTTGATTGTAATTTTTCTTCTTGATCTCATATTTTACCGTTATAATACCTCATTGTCACAAAACACGTTACGTATAACCGTATAACGAACACGTTACGGACGTATTAAACGTAACTCCTATAGAATAGTTTCAACAGTCGTTGATTAGTGGCTGGTGAAGTCCGTTTACCTTAATAGCAACAACGACTTTGCGCTCATCGTTACGTCCACGATCAATTACAATAGTCAATTCGGACAATGGAAGTCGATTAGGTACCAAGTGCCGTCTCAATTAAGTATATTATAACTAGTACATCGAACGGAATCAATTTCCCACGTTACATCATTCGTAATTGAACAAGACTCGCTTCAATTTTACGCCACGCAACAGTATACACATAGTAGAAACGACCGGATCTTGTACCCGGTTGCGTACTTGAGCTTTGAAAAATCATCGAACGAGCTTGCAGCGATTTCATGGAAAGGTCAAACGTTCGCCTGTACTTGCCATCTTTTACACTCGAGCTCGCAGCTATGTCGCCTATTTGCGCTGAATCCTGCGTTTGACAGTTGACAGCTGAGATTTTCTCTCGACCCAGGCTCTCGACGCTGTAGAATGTTCGTTCGTTCGTTCCTTCATTGGTAATTATCGCAGGTGTTAAACTCTACGCGTGTTACATGAATACGCGAGTAAAACCGAGTCAGAGATCGAAATACGTCATATTTCATCGGCGATATTTCAATGAAAATCTCGTCTGACGGTGGAATTCAATAACGCTAATATCTATTTGGTATATATCTGCATTCACCGGTGGATCGTCTAATTTTACCGATTCAAGAAGCGCCGTGTCGTTAGAGAAAAGTAATTTAACACGCCGAACGAGATCATCTTGCGTAGCTTAAATCATGGACCAGTAGTTACGGTCCGGCTGCGGTCAGACTGGCACGTTTCTGGCGGCTGGTTACGTGTCGTCATACCCAGTTAAACTACACCGTGGGGGTGCTAGACTTGGCTCTGAACGTGTCCGAGTGCAGGAAACGCGGTGGTTGTTTGGAGCATTACCTTCGTTCATTATTAGCCGCTAAAAGTGTTTGAGAAATACAAATTTACTTTCATCTGGTCCTCGAAGATCTGCAGTATCCTCAATTCGAGCAATTAAATTATACCGGACTATTTGTTCCTACATCATAACGTATACTTACACGAGTAAAAATGTGAAATGCCAAGTCCGTATGTGGGGTAAATACGTACGCATATGATGCGCAAAGTTATACCGGTATTTAAATGCGGACACACGGTCGACTCTGACGTAGACTAATGACTTTGGCCCAGGAGCAATTTTCCCGTATCAAAAGCTCTGCAGGTAAAGTTCAGGACTAGCCTTGTAGGATTTGTAGTAAATTAGCAGGGAGCGAGTAGGCGTGGAATAGACAGAGAAAGAGATAGAGAGAGAGAGAGAGAGAGAGAGAGGATATAAGGTGCAGAATGAAAGAGCATGTTTCAAAGGTTTCCCGAGCGTATAAGGTATATGCCAGGTATATAACCATTTCGCCACTTGTTAATAACGCCGCATCAAAGCTCGTGTAAGCACAACGGACCCATGCTTCAAAAACCTCAAAGAGCATGTCCAAGCCACGTTTTGCATACTGAAATACGGGGCGAGCTTTTACCCTTAAGGCAAGTTGTTCCATCATTCGAAGTCTTCCATGCTCTATGAAATCCGCGGAGCTTTCACTGGGTCTATGGCTTAACCTGTTTCTCCCGACACCCAAAAGACCTTTCGCTCTTTGAATTACACAACGCAGACGTAATGCCCCAATAAATCAATCCCGGCATTATTCTTCCCTCTGTTTGTTCCTGACTAGTTTCATTTTTCATGGTTATGGTACATTATGAGAATTCTTCCCATAGCTGATTGGCACTTTTCAGTTCTCTATTCAACAACGTTGGATTGGCAACAGCTGAACAATTTCGTGTATGAATAAATAACAACTCCACAACCACTCGACTACGCGTTAGAGGAACTTGATAAATTATGACAGATGTCTCGTTCATCCGGCGGAAAAGCTTTTGGTTCAATCGACAAAAGCAAGCATCTTCGTGTCTAAAGATGATCGTATATTCTTGTGACAATGACGTATTTACCAAACCGGTTTCAAAACACTCTAAAACATTGGAACCACGGAAAGTTCGAACAATCGTAGAACTTACTTGAATCCCATCTTCACACCGCGGTAATAGATCAATTAAAAAAAAAACCTAGAATATTCAGGATTCCAAAAAAACATGATTACTCCACATACTCCAGGAAATCGTCTACCATAGTAAAATTTTCACGCGCGTTACAACTGCCGCCAAAAGCTCGACCTGTGGGCAAATAAAATGGCTGCGCTGATGGCTGCGGGTGGCAAAGTTTGAGCAGCGAAGGGGTGAGCTTCACCCCCACCCCCCACCCCCCGCCATCGCATCCCCCCCTTCAGGGCGGCGCGATCAAAGCCATCTGTTGCATTGTCCCGGCAATTAGAAGACGACAGCTGAGTCCCACCTTACTTACTTACCGTCAGCGACTCTCAATTATTATACTCGAAAGACTATAACGAAGGACCTCAAGGGAACCACCTTCGAAGTCTTCCAGATACAGGTATCAACGTTTTCCAGAATCCCGCAGGTCTTGGTGGGTCAGAAGAATGTCCAATTGAGATTTAATCTTAGTAAATTCTAAGTTCAATTATATTGGGCCTGAACATTCCTAATTCGATCCTCCACGATCTGACGGTGAACTAGAAATTCTTTGTTACTTATATGTTCGAAACAATGCACAGCTTTGTCATTCCCGCTTCAACATTGAAATACCCAACTCCGGTCGAAGACATTAAAAAGCCTCGTCAATTTTTCATATGAGACGGTTAATTTTCCCAGAATAATTAATAACATTCATTGTCACGTAAAACTTACAAGTGATCTCAATATTTCTCAATACAACTTGTCCAGTTTTCGACCGGATGTAAAAAGAATTTCAAACGTTTGTTCATGCGGCAATTAAAGGGAAAAAAAACGTTTAAATTGATCAATGTCCGTCGACCTCTAAAAGTGGAGTGCCCCTTGTTGAACCCGAATATTCACCTACACTTAGAAACGGATTTAGGTGTGGATATTCGAGCCTGTATAATGGGCCAAACGGAAAGGCAACCGACCCCCGGAGACCGCGGATGCGGGCGAAAGGTTCCTGCACCTCGAACGATGATAGCTCCTCCAGACAAATATATTTCCCACAGCCGATGCAGGCCTCGGTTTAATAGACGTATGCGGCGTTTCTCTGCCCAAGTGTGGGGGTGAAAAGCGATGTGCGGGTGAAAGGGCCGATTTTCTTCCCGAAGACAATAGGGATAATTGCAGGCGGCTAACTTAAGCCCCTTATACCTATTACCCCCTGACAACGATGCCTTTCTAACTTTGAGATAAAGGCGCGAGTAATTAGCGGCTCGTCCATGTATACCATACCACATAGTTATAGGTATATATTATGTACTTTACCAGCCGGTCGAACTTGAGGAGAAAACCCGTAAGTTATTCATTTAGTGTTCGAATCTCTATTTACTCCATAAACTTCGAAAGGTTATAGCCTGCACCCTTTCCTCCCATTGTCTTTTACACGACCCCGATATATTACCCCACTACATGCTCAAGTAACCCCGGAAATCAAACGTTCACAGTTCAATTTCCTCGTACACTAATTGAGCAAGAGTCAAAGGCTTCTTTGTTTTACCATTCAATTTTAACCACTGTTCGTTCAACGTTCCCAAGGTAAGTGTACCAGTTACTGGCCCTGTCCGTTTTTTGGTTGTATCTGTTTGATCTTTAATTCTAGCAGTTGGTCTTAGTCATCGATTTTCGTCATAAATGTATAATTTTGGAAAATAAAAGGGTCAATAATTGGTCCACTTACCTCGTAATGTACGCATATGATACAATTTTGCACACTGGCTGCAGTCCATCTTATATAGGTACCTGTATAGAGATATTGCAAATCGATTAATTTCGTCGAAGTTTCCATTTGTTCGATGTATGGAAAATGCTCGATGGGCATACCGTTCTCGAAATTAGAAGTGAAGTGTGGCTCGTTCGGCAAAGCGAAGTTATACGAAAAGGACGCGAAATGCAGGGTCGAGGGTGCGTGCGAAGTGTGGGAGACGGTGGCACCAGATGTCGTCTCATGCCTAATTCCCTGAATATTTCAGCTCTCGGTGACAGGAGATTTTTCACATTTATATTGCACTGTTAGCAGTTCCGACCATTACCTCGCAGGTATTACTAAAGGTTATAGAAGCATGACCTCGTAAAGCCACACGCCGGAATTCATAACCGTTTAAACACCCCCCTACAGTAATGAAATTTAAACCAATCGCATTAATTAGCATTATTATATTAGCTATAGAATACTCGAAAGCCTGACGAAAAGCCAAAAATATGAGTCTTTTACCGTTCATTCTATTATACCTATACATATAAATATCCGGGAATTGTACGACCGTGGGAAAATAATTAATTGAACCGGAACGACAAAAAATGGACTCAAATTTCACCGTGCAACTCTGCGATCAGCGTCGGAACGCTTAAATGGGGTTAAATGGCACGGGTCGAAAAAGAGGGTGCGGGAAAATATTTCGGAGGTAGTAGCAGGTCCAAGTTGAGAACCGGTGAGGAGGGTAACAGCTGGCCGAAGGGGTAACAGCAGTAGCTCGATGTGATTAGCTCAAGACCACATAGATGCGCCTATGTTCAAAACGTACAAACACACACACCAGTGCAGGTCCGGGATTGTCGATTCGCCAAGTCGGTATTTGCACTTCAGACTCACAGCATCGCTAAAAGATTCGTAAAGCAATTCTCTAGCGAGAATGATTGACGTCTGATCGAAGCTGTCGTTTATTCAAAAACGATGGTAACCAACTTTCGTGAAAGAGTGAATCCAACGATAATAAACACTCGATGAAAGTTGAACCGGTGTTCGTACATCAGTTTTCATGTCTCACCATGATACCGAATTCAACAATACAGGGTGAAGAAATATACGAACTTAGAAATTAGTCAAGACTTAGTTTCAGTATTCATGAAAATGGATTTGGAGTCCCATTACATGACTCTTAAAGACCCCGAGCCTATACGATTTTCATATTTCCTGGTCTATCAAGGTTTGGACACCTGGCAAATCGTCTTCTCCGGTATACGATTTTTCCGAAGCACCGAAAATCCATGGGCTCAGATATAAGTTATCGTATATTATAACCGAAGAAAAACGTACATTCTGCTTGATCCGTGGAGAATCCTTTTTTCAATCAGCTACCGCGGCGGGGGAGGGGAAATGGCATTCCGACAGTGAGGAATGACCGGAAATCCGTCTTCGGGGTATCCGCTGCAATATAAGCGAGGAATTGTTCAAGTTTGGGTTCACCTGGGGCGAGAGTAGCCGTATACATACGGATACAAATGTGAAATGGGGCGTGCATACCGATACCGTGAAAACGTTTGCGTTGTACCAGAAGCGTAGCTCGAAGCAGGGACCACACGATTGTGCTCGAGTCGAGGCCGGGCTGCTAGAGTTACTCGTAGTTACAAAGCAGTTTCGCTCGAGGATTCAGGTGGGTATGAGGCAAGGTAATTACCAGCCGGAGACTACCGTCAGGTGGTTGTGGCACGACGAATACCTATCAGGGTGCCTCTCTCATGTCTGACGCGAGTAGTTTGGATCCCGATACCGCGTAGGAGTCACCATTCAGAAGGAATCAGGGGAACGTTAAGGAGAGGCCGTTTAACAGGTGGTTGAAAAAACGAAACACGTCCAGTTGTACTGCAACATTTCAAGACCGCGACTGTCCGGTGTTGACTGACATCGGTGCTTGCACAGAGACACTTCGGTTGAATGAAATAAAAAAAAATAAAAATACATGCGAAAGAGAAATATCGCGCAAATCATGGAGGGGAGTAAACGAAGCTGGAATGTCTCGTCGACGGATTTCGGAAGGACATTGTCAACGTTATACGGGCGAATGGGCGCCACGCGACCGGATGAATGGTATCGCCCGTGTCGCGGTGAACCGTCGAGATCGTTGAGCCGAGGCGTTGACGAGGGTCTGATTTATTAGCCACGAAACCGCGGCCGATATCCACCTCTTTCACTCTTAACTAGCCCGTGTCCGTCGCGCGGAGGACGCTTCAGTTAGTATCGCCCAAAAACTGGTGACATCATTCAATGAGATGCATCAAAGAGCGAAGAATCATCCATGCGACGGCGCTTCTTCGGGCTTCCAATCTCTTATTGCACAGGATTTCCGGTAACGGCGAACAGCCGGTTACGAGGAAGAGGGCAGGGTGCGAACCTCGTCCACACCCGCCGGAGGAGCTGTCAAGCACATTCGTTTAATAAATCCCCCTCCTTCCCGCCGCGGGTCCCAGTGCTCACTTCTGTTCGGCTCGCGATCGAATTTATGCTGTCCACGGGTGTCCGGGCGATCCGAGGGGGCGGGTGTCGGCGAGAGAAAGGTCGGGGGAGATAGGTGTTCGGTATTCGAGTAGGTATATATGAACTGGTTTGCTGGATTTTGAGAGGAGAGAACGGCAGGGGCATGGGGGACAGGTGGGGAGGGGGGGGGGGGGGGGGGGGCAATCACTCGGAACGTGCATCGGACCTGCAGGCGTGTACCGAATAGCCATTCACCGCCGTGGTGAACGCGGTTTCAATGCGGAAATTCACGGAAATACGTCACCCGTTTGATTTGTTTACGTCGATCGTTTATCTTCCGTGTAAAACCCGTGCCAACCTCCCCAAACCCCAACAGCCGTTTAAAACAACCACCTCGGACCAACCGAACCGAACCAAACCGAACCGCACGCGGCTATTCGATAAATATAATGTATGTGCAGAGGCTCTTTGTACACGATCACATAGCATTGGTGTCAGGGACTTTGACCATAACGCCATTAGCCTGGGATCTCGATGCAGATGTTTTGCTTTTTCACCGATTATCCTCCTTTTTCTCCTTCCTTTCTTTCTTTCCCACCCTTCCAGACCAGCGCTACGACATGTATTACACATCTTTGAAATCGCGATTACAGGTTTCAGTTCGATCTCGTCCTGCGTTCGATGTGATTCATGGTATTGGGAAATGATCGAACGGTGTCACGTGTTTTTCATAAAAAAATTGGAACTACGTCTTCATTGTACATGAAATCTGGTATTCAAAGTCCTGAAGCGACAATCGCATTGGCGAATTATTGTGTAATGTCACTGTTGCTATTGGTTAATCCTTTCGTAAATCCGGATTCAACCATCCGATGACGACGTAGTCAACGGGTAACAAACCGTTGCTCCAGATCTGGACTGACAACATCAAGCCTTTACCCCCCACTTTTTCAATTATATTCTTCATCTCACTCCGAATTAAATATACCAAATTTCAAATTCGAGATGCATAATCGCCGCGTCGTCAATTTCAGTCTATATTTTCCACCGAAATTTAAAAAATCCACCACTGACGTACGATCGTGCTTAATGACCGGGTTCCCGGGTGTTTCTGACGGTCATTTTTCACACCATAAACAGCATGTGAAATGTCCCCGAGTACGTGGCGTGTGTGTTAGAAATTATTGATCCCTAATATAATGTGGGTAGAAAATTGATTCGTCGGTAAAACAGGTTTGTAGAAACCACTGCGGAGTGCGTTGGACAACGGCTAGAAAAAATGAGAGAACCAGTGATCGCCGGGCCGCGGTTATAAGGGTGCGAGGTGTGGGGGGGAGGGTATAACAGCGACAACTTTGTTGTCCGTCGTGTTGCGTCGCGACGCAGGAACCTCGTGGCTCTCGCACAACCGTCCAGGCATGCAGGACGGATCTCTCCAGCCTGCGCGATAGGTAGGTACCTACAACACCCTGCGAGCCAGAGCTGCTGACGCGACCAGTAATTGCATGTTATCCACTCTACATATATGTTTATGTATGCGCACGCACGTGCGCGGCGTGGATGCGTGTTGGTTTTGTGTACAGGTAGAGGCGTCGCGTGTATTAATGCACATTGTGGGGATGTGTGTGCATCAAGCAAATTCCTATCCCGTAACCGAGGACTGCCTGCCGCGCGTCTCTTCCGCTCACTTCCGCAACCTGACAAACTACCCCGTTCGTCACCATTCGGTTCGACAATATGTCACCTTGTGATGATAATGCCTCACTCGGCTCGTTACTCTTTCCTGCTTCGATGCTTTGCAGATGTTGAAATACCTTCGGACGTTTCAAGTTCACTGTGACTTGGAATTGATCAGGTTTCGGTGTTTTACACACTTTTTTGGGATACCTTCTTCTTAGGATGTCTAAAGATGAATTTTACAAAATTTTCCATCTCTCGAGAGTTGAAACGGCTCTCGAATCCGATATGGATTATTGATCCAATAATTCCAAAGTTACTCACTGCACTGTGAATAGATAATTATCGCAGTACCCATCGTCACTGACGCTATGTTTTAAATCGACCTTCAATTGCTTTGCCGATGGATATGAACTTCAATTTGTAATTCGATCTTTAAAAAGTTATAAGGACTTTGAACCTGAATCCGTCAATCGCTGTAATTCTTAGTTTCTACGTCAAACCTGCAGGTGGCAGCCAACCGTCAAAGGAACGGGTTTTGGAGGAAGCACCAGCTTCCGCAACGACGGAGACAAGAGCAACGTCACCGGGTTCGCAAAGGGCGTCGACGCAGTCTTCGAGTATCACAAGATCGTCAGGGCCGCATGAAGCGTGCAGAACCGGAGGTTCCAGGTCGCCGGAAAGCGATAGTCCTCTACCGCAGACGACGAAGCTGGAGAACGGAGAGTCCATAGTCGGCAGGCTTCTGACCGTGAATGTCGTCCACGAGGAAGTGTCTCCAGGTGCGATTAGCAATGGCATCGGTCCACCCGGGGGTTCCGTATCGCGTGTGCCGCACGCCAAGCTCAAAAGGCTTCTGGGGACGCTGGTCCAATTTGCGAGCGACATTTCACCGGAAACCGGAGACACTGTCCGTAGTCTGGTTCTCAGCGTTCTGGTGAGTTTGGAATCGATCAGATTGATAATGATGTGGAGATATGACGCAGGTCTGCAAAAAAAAAATTTTTTTTGCAGCTGCATGGGATGTTTATGGTGAATATTTTATTTTCGAGTGTGCTGAATTCAAAAATGACTTTCATTTCCGTCCATGACGTACAGTATTCTTGCAAGATACAAAGCGTTTGCATAATAAAAAGCATAACAATAATTAAAAAAAAAAAACACTATTTTATTACAATGAACTGAACAATATTTCTTATAAAATTGAACAAACAATTTCTTTATGAGATGTATTTAACATTGCGTGTTTATTCCTTTCACCTATGAAACTTTTTCTTCTTCTCTTTGGTACATCCCCAAACACTCTTCCGCTTTCCATTTTCTCTTTCCCTGTTTGTATTTATTTTTGAGTCTCACTCTAATGCATATTAAATACAAGTAAGAAACCTCTTTTGCATAGGATTTTTTAAATCTAGAATAGGATGTCGGATTTTAAGTTAAACAGGAGTTTCACTCTAAATGAAACTACAAACACGAGTTGAAGAAAAAACCTGACGTTATGGAATTTTTTGAATATTTTTCCCGGTTTCAGTCAGTGAAAATCTACAAAAAACGGTATAAAAAAACCTGTGCAGTTTTTTAATTGCAGACCTGTGTAATCAATATGGAGTTAGGGGTTGCCGTGTTTTGATTTTTCTTTTCTTATCGTTGATATAGAGCGGATCCATGACGGCTGAAGAATTTCACGGGGCTCTTCAGGATGCCACGAATTTTCCCCTCAGAGGATTCGTCCTTCCTTACCTCAAGCACACTCTGCCTTCGCTTCAGAGGGACCTGACTAACGCCGCTAGAGCCAACAACCAGGTAAGTTATAGAGACCATTCCAAAAATCGCAATTCATACCTTTGTCATATACGCACCGATATCTAGTTTCACTTACCTATAGTTGTCCTTCACGACTGCAATGAGGTTTGAAACAAATTCACGAGCTTGCTAGTCTTCAATCGCTAAGTTCGAAAGCCATTGCAGCTACGAATGAGCTGCAAACAATTCCATTCAAAATATTCAATTACACCATTTTTGGCCAAGAAATAACTGAAACAATGAAGTTTCGAAAAACTGCAATAGATTCCAGTACCCAACCTTTAAAGCCAGCAATTCATAAAGTATCCCAGTACCCGAAAAGGCAACGTTTAAATTTTATTCCCAACGCAGGGCGGCTTCGTATTGTAATCAGTTGTTTCGACTTACAGGGAGGGTATCAGACATCCGAATAACAGATTCTGCTGAAACTTCTAGGGGTGTTTCTTTGGTCGAAAATATGGAGCCTCTGATATGTCGTTCCATCCATTGGGCCGTCCTTTGCTCGATTTTATGATACATACATGAATACACAAGATTGTCGGAAATTCGCAGTTTAGACTTTACTATGGTTCTGAAATAATCATACATCCGCTTACACTTGAATCTACGATAACCTGTATTCGAAACTTCCAAAGAAGACAATGAAAAATAAACAGAACATTTCTTTTATTAGGATATTCCGCTCACTAAATTTCTACTATAAACAATTTTAATGGGAGTGAAAAACAGCTCAACGCAACGTATGAAACGACACATCAGAAGGTCCATGTTTTGGAGCAAAGAATTTCAGCAGAATCCGTGATTCGGAGGTCTGATACTCTTCTTGTTAAACAGACACACACACACACACACACACACACACCAGGTATACACCTAGATGTATCACATTATAGAGCGAAGGGACCGTTCTCCTTGCGGCAGTGGCATCAGGTGCATCAGCCGCATGCATTGTGGTAAAGCGTTTATTTTGAAGCCGATTGTAGGTCTTTGCCCCTCGGGGAAGGCACGGGGTGCTCCTTTTCCCACGACGCATTTGTCCGTGCACCTTCTATCCCTCACTGTCCCAACAACCCTGCTCGATGACACTACCTTCCACACCTACCGCATTTAAGTGGAGTGTATGACCCTACACGTAATTGTGCGTTGCGTTGACGTCGGTACGTGGACATCGCCTATACGCCGGTCTTCGAAGACGGTCGGAAGGTCGAAAACTGGAGGTTATCATTGAACCAACCGATGAAGAGGTATCGGTAATTTTATGCGCACGCGGAAAGAATCTATGAGCGGAATTCCACCGAGTTATCGTTCAAACAAACCATGATCTCATAGCCGTAAGGAAATATTCTGATAAAGTATCAAGAAACGAAGATAAATCGTTTCGGAGAAAGTTACCTGAGTGAGTTCGAAGTGGACACGGAAACCCATATTCAAACTCCGGATTCCGACAACCGGACGGCAGTCGAAACAGTTGGACCACGTCGCCTCTCTGAATACAAATCTTGCCCGTGGACTCCCCCTTCCTCGATAGCTTCCACCGACCCACCAACCTATCTACCAACACGCGTCAACCGCTGTTCGTTCCGGATTCCGAGAGCCCTGCGAACCTCCGATATTGTACATGTGAAATAAAGCGTCTCGATGCGTCTTTGAAAGGGCTATTCGTTCGACATTACACCAGATCCAAGCAACCTCCACATCTGGGTACATCCAATTCTTTCACTTACCCAGTATCGGCCACCACCATGCGTCACGCAAATTTCTCCATATGTTTTGTGGAGCGATCCACCATGTCCACGCAATTTCACTCGAGATGGAGAGTCGAGTTCTTTTTCAACCGTCATCTGCAGAAAAGTGAGCTTTGTCGTGTGTGAAGCTTCTCCTTTTTTCCCTTCGTCTTTTTCTGGTCGACGTATTACCCAATGAAATCCCGGATGATCAATGTTCGTCAATTTTCAAGAACGTTGAGCAAAGTCTTAATTGGAGCACGGAAACTTGAAACACGAGTCGCCAACTAGGAGTCAGTTACGACAATGACATTATAGGTATGTGTGCATAATGACAAGAAAACGCGTCGCAGGATTCGCTCCGGTGCGTTGAAGTTATACACAGACGGACATGATGTTATACTAAAACCATCCACATCAGACTTTGCGAAGTAAAATCAACAGAGCAGGTTAGCTGCAGGCTGATGGTTTGTTTTAATTTCCCAGGCCACCCTTCCCTCCGCCATGCCTATGACAGAGGCTCAGGGCGTTTTGCGATATCCGCTATCCAGCAGTCGTTTCTCGCTCAATTCTAGACAGAAGTCTCGCTATGTTCCCGTGGCAAAATGAACACCCGGTGCGGCGTATGTTGAGTTGCAGCTTTCCCCCGGCAAAAAAAAAAATCGCGTTCGTCACTCGCATCGCGAGTCAGTCAGAATAATTTCGTATGTATACACATAGGTGTAAGAGTAAACGAGCCAAAGACAACAATGCGGTGTATAATACATGCGAATGGAAAAGATAGGTAAAAACAACAAGGTTACAGAGACGTAAGAAAAATAATAAAAGGCAGTTGAGTTTTTCAGAAAATATAAATTTAAAATCTTACGGCCAAGCACAGGCAGCTGTCACCGCTTCTTCTTCGTCTTCTTACGCCACCCTCTCATACCCCCCACTTTACCCGTCACGAAGAAGGGGGTAGATAACGAATTGCAAATTAATAACGCGCATTTACATTAGCCAGACTCTGCAGGCAGCAGCAGCAGCAGCATTAGGAGCAACAGAAGCACCAGCTTTCGCACCCCGTGCATTAAGTCGTATCTTTCAATTTGAAAAATAATTAAAAAACCTCGGCTTTTCAAGATATGCAAATCGCAATAGACACGTCGAATCCACCCGATAATTCCGAGTATTTGAAAATATATTCTAGCACCACGGATGCGTTCGATTAATAACGAAACAAATGTTTTCCACGAGCTTGTTAAGCAAGTAACGTATAATGCGTAATTTAATTTCACTGACGTCGCGACCAGAAATGAGGTCGGGATAAGAAAATAAAAAAATAAAATTCTACGATTCTCAACTATTTTTCAATTACAAAATTATATCTGCACAGTCTCATAGGTGTATATTTAGCTACAATATAACAACAACTGTTTTCTCAGTTTTCGCAGCGAAAGCCAGCTGAATTAGACGCGCCCCTTGAAGGTTGGGAAAATTAAGTAAAAGTATCAGCCGCAGGTATTGGTCAGAAATTATTAATTGCAAATCGGTACCGAGGAGCGGCGGCAGGGTTGGTGGGGGCGAGGAGGGCGAGAGGGGGGGGGGGGGGGGGGTTCTGATATTAAATTAGGGTCGATAAATTACACCCCCGGGTAGGCGCGAACCTGCAATAATAAGAAGTATAAGCATAGAAAGAGAGTAGGGGGGGAGGGGGTGGGTCGACCGGATGTCGCAGAATGGCAAAGACGGGGTTGTGTTGAGAGAAAGAGAGAGAGAGAGAGGGAAAATGGGGGGAGGTAAAAGAGAGAGGCGGAAAACGCTAAAGAGAGGAACGCAAAGGCAATAAAGAAGCCAACTTGAATATTACAAAGCCAACTGATTGGAAATTGCGCGCTTTACTCTTATTACTACTTTCTTATTTACGTTTCTCCTGGCTCCTCGACATATCCAAGCCACGCTTTCTCTCTCTATCTCTCTCTCTCTTTCTCCTTCTCTCTCCACTCCGAGTCCGTTATTAGCTGCTGCTCCCGCGGCTGTTACTGCTGTTGCATAACGCGGAATACTTATTTTTCTTCAACAGAACCAATTCCGAGTCACAATCGGTCTTGTGCGACTCGCTGTGCCGCCGATTAGATGGGTACAACACAATCTCATTAAAAAATAAAAAAGAAGAATAATTACGTGAAGTAATTAACCAGATCTGCAGACGTTGAGTTATATAGTAAAGCGAAAAGAATGGGGAATTTATTCCCGTTTTTCATATTCTTCAAGTTCAAATGATCATACTTTGAGTTATTCGACCCGGATGTGAATCGCGAAATACGGAATGAGGAAATTTTCCATTCGGAGAAAAAGAGATTTTTAGAAATATGAATACGGCGATAAATCAGTTACGGAGAATTGCGAGCTGCGGATTTTCGAGCTACACGGTGAGGAATTGAAACTGACGGAATCGGTTGGCATAATTATTATTGTCCTTCGGTGAGCCGCGAAGACAGTATAGCAAATGAAAGCATCGATTTAATTTATCAGTCTACGGGCAACGCACCTGCGACACCCTCCGACCCTCGACGCCGGCTTTCCAACTGCAGCTGTCACGCCACGTTTATTATTAAAGTTCGAATTCTAAGCTGGCAAAATCTATAGAATACCTACCGCTTTTATACTCCGTCCTCTGCCTTCCGCCTACTTCCCTACGTTGTTATATAATAACGCGGTCAGAAGGCCCACAACATCTGAACTCTGCCGGATCAATTAAACCAAGATATTCTCCCCTCCCTCCAACGGATTACCTGCAAACATCCCCCCCTTGGATAGTTTCAAATTAGAAGAGTACAGGTATCTACATGTGCATATCAGGGTGTTTCTGATTTTGGTTTTGTCGGAATTTCTTCGCGCTCATCCTCTAAGAGGTAATCATGTTACAGAAAGAAATCTCGATAAATCCCCGAATTTTTCGATAACTTTTAACACGTCCCGCCAAGCAATATGTATACATATATGTATATATAACACATACACATTTAATTTTTGCCGGAACGAAATCTAAACGTCACATTCTAATTTAGTAAAGAAAAGTTGGCTGGTTGTTAATAACGCCCTTATCGCAAGCTGTGTAACACTGTTAACAGCTAATTACTGAACAGCAGTAAATATGGAAAGTTGCGAAATTAAAAAAAAAATAATAAAAAAAAAAAACTTAAACGCAAGAACAAGTAAAGTACATGCTTGATTATAGACGTCTGTGCAGTACCTGCGCTCAAACGAGGCAGCGGTTCTGGAGGCGGCAGGTTTCAGTCCCGGAGAGGCTGGCGAGGTCTTTGGAGAACGAAATAGCGCCGGTTCAGGCTGCCTCTTTCCTACGTACAACATCGCCTCGACCGGTGCCGCAAATTCCAGCAACCCCAATAACTCCGGGAGCAGCACGGGTGCTGGACAAGCTCCCGTACTCCATGGCGGTAATCAACACTCTGGTGCAACGAGCATCCATCATTATCCTGGTCCGCCGCCACCGCCATCATCGCATTCTTTGAAACGTCGAGCATCCGACACACCGTAAGTGTTTATAATGCAATAAAAGTAGTTCGAATGTATCAATCGTGTTTTTAATCTTTATCCAATTTCAACTTCTCGCTGCTCTGTTTACAGGGAAAAATGAAAGGTTGGATTTTTAATGGATAGGCACATTTTCACGAGGTCTGTGATGGAGATTCTCCTACGACCATGAGATTTTGTATATGATCGATTCGGTAGTTATCATGTTATTTAAAGAGCATCATTTTGAAAAGGAAAAATTTTATTTAATAGTGTTTTCTGAACACGAAACGCAACCGAATGGACAGTTTGTAGCGCATCAAGATCGGACTAGCCACTCGTATACAGTGAAAAGTTGTGTCCCCCGTCTATTCCCTCTTTCAAAATCTACCGTAGTCGGTATTAACCAATTTCATTGAGGCGGGTACACATACATCAGAAACCTCGTGTTACAGGGAGGGGAATCATCCCCTCTGACCTTGACATGTGGTCTCCAGTACCGTTTGCTTTCGACGTGAGGCTCCGTTTGTCTTCGACTACTTGATAATTATTATTCACGGCGAATTCCAAGACCAACCTTTGTTCCAGCCGCTCTCTACTCAACGTTTGATCAACCCACAATTTCGGGGAACATCTTACAGCTCCTCATCAAAAGCCTTAAGAGACCCGCGAGTTTTCCCGCACCTCAAGTTGGGTTGATGGAAATAACTAAATCGAGCAAGGTTTCCGGTGTAGAAAAAATTTAATCGATGCTCGTCGTCCCTTCGAGGCTTCGAGTTTACACCAAAATCGTGTTATTTCAATTCCTGTTTGACGATAGTAATTATCGGGTTAAAAAATTCGCCCAAAGTAGAATTAGAGTGAAATCCCATGGATGTGCGTGTACGTACTTATAAATACGTGTTTATTTGCTTAGATTGAGATATACCGGGACAATCTCTTGAAACTATACATATAACGCGCATGCGCCAAATAATTTAATCTCATTGGTCGGTGAAATCGCGCCGCGGTGATGTTTTCATCTGCTGAGCAAGGCGCCAACGTACACTAAATGAAACAAAAGCTGTAATTCTCTCGCGCGTAAAGCCGTGGATTGAGGTTATGCTGCTGTTTATTTTTACGTAGCGTGAATTGTCTAAGAAGAATAGTATCGTTCAGCAATACCGTGGTTGATTTCGGAAGATATTCAACCGACGCAATAAAGAATTTAACGGAAAAGCAAATATCAAATGATACAGAAATTGGGTGTTATTTATTGAAAGAAGAAATCTAATATTCAACGTGAAATGTCATTAACAAGTCGGAATCTGGACAAACAGAGGTAGGTAAGTAAAAACAATGTTTATTGTGAACAGATTCTTTGTTTACATAAAATTAAAAATAAATGAATGGTTGAGACCCAGTAGAAGGTATTTCCAGAGTAGATTCGTTACGGTGCAGTGCTCCAGAAGTCAGTAATCAGTGCCGATGAACATGAAACAAATAAAAGAGATGAGTAACAAGGAATAAAGAAATTATTCATCTTAAACACGAAGCTTAGGAGGACAAAGAGTAGCAATTAACAGAAAACGTACCCGACGCAATACTCACAAAAAACCTCGCCGACATCATTGATTAGTTGACAAAGTTTTTGCAGCTCCATTGTACAACAATCAATGTTCCGTTAACAAAGAGGGTTCACCAGAATCCAAGAATAAAAAGAGAAAAAGAACAACAGTTAATATTACAGTGTAAATCATGCTATTAATGAAAAATTAGGAAACAAACAATAACTTACAAGACAATCGTCCGATAACACTGGAAGACCAATCTCCACTCTTCTGATCACCCCTCGTCTGGCCATTGGTGGCCTTTCAAAAAGTGCTGCCGTTTCTTTTGCCTTCAAAAATACCGAAAGATCCTGTTTGATAATAATAGCTTCTAATATTTTCAGGTACGAAATAATTCATTGTCAAAGCGGGACTAAATTTGTCAGGCACGGAAGCATGTAAGTAAATTTCCAATTACGTGATCTTTGACAATGACAATATTTTAACATGGATTCAATGATAAAATTGGTTTTTTTTTCAGCAGGCTCGAAGTTTAAACTTTAATTAACACGAGGAAAATTATGCCTTACCTGATGGTCAAAACGTTTAGGTGGCAAGGATCCTGGTTTCTCGAGCGGTGCAATCATTAGAACCATCGAACCTGGTTGTTTCGTCAGACATCAGGTGCCAGAGTGAATTTTATCAGGCCATCGCCACCTTCTTAACATCACTTGAGGCAAAATTGAAGAGCGGGATATACTACAGATCATAATGGCTGACTATCCCATCATTTTACTTTGATCGAGCCAATAGCGACAAGTTTGTTACTTAACCGTTGCTGCCAATTCATTCTACCGAGGAATCATTCTGTGCACCATTGTAATTCAAGCATTATTATTGACCAGCATTGTTTTTCAAACTTTATACCATTTGATTTGGTATCTTATTTTGAAGCTTACTTTTACTCTCTTTGGCATTGAATTCAGATAAATAGTTTTTCAAGTCCTCAATTAGATTGTAGGGTTGAATTTTGCTAGGCAAACTGAATCAATCTAAATCTAGAACTGTTAAATAAGTTCAGTTAAAAATGTCTTTAAATTTAATCTTAGTTGACGGTGTCATCTGGCTAGCTAGTTGCACGATCAATTGAAACCAAATTCAATTTTACACTCTTTGTCGGGTCCTACGCTAAGACTGAAAGCTTGTGAATCTCCATGTACCGCAATTATTTCTGCATTTCATGTTAGCATTATCTGGAGCAAAAAAAATCCCATTTTGAGATTGAAAATGGAATCTGAAACACAGAGTTATTCAATAGCACGAATTGAAGACCAAGAATTTTATAATGGTTTCTGCAACAAAGGGACTCTTTCCAAATATCCTTGTTAGAAGGTGATGTTCGGAGGACTATAAACAAGATATTGTATCGGATTACATTATTTGGAAAAAAATCTTCATAAACTTCGTTAAAAATTAGATATTCATTTATTTTGATGGAACAAGGGACACAATCTTTACATTACTTTAAAATTGACATTACTCTAAAACATGATTGTCCTTGAAGCTAATTGTAACATTAAGGCGCATTTTGAGAAACTTGATTTTCAACTTGTGTCACAGGATGTGATTTACGTTCCTGAGTTCTACGCTTTCGATTAGATTTTCTTTGTTGCGAACCGCACTTACATGAAATACAGAAATCATTTTAATAAATCTAATATTACTTGAATTTTCAATTTGAGTATTAGGTTCCCTTCATTTATTTGATCGAACATCATTGAAAATTTGCGAAATAAATTCTGATAATCATTCGGAAATTTTAAATAGTAGTAGCAATAATTTGTTAATCGGAAAAAATACATTGACTATCGACTATTCGTAAATTTTGTTGAACTATTTTCAAGAAAAAAAAGATTCACAGTTCCGTTACAGATAGTGAGATATTTAAATTTCTTGAACGCTCGGTTTAATGTCTCATTTTCGAAAGTGATAAAATTCAATATTACCGCCTGAAATCACAAAAGAGTGAGAAAGTTGCTTAGTTGCTTGAAAGTGGCGATGATCTTTGTACGTCTGACAAATTGAATTGGCAGATAACAGTGAATATCAGAGATGTAATTATTTTAGTCGTATCACCTGTTGATAGATAAAAATTCCACTGTTATTTCTAATGTACGAAATAATAAAAATGATTAAATAAAGTGTTCGCACCTACCTGCTGCGTTTCTTCCAAGCACCCAACATTTAAACAGATTTCTCATTTTAGTCGAATAAAGCCAATTTTCAAAGAGCATTATCATCAACTTTCCGAGTCATTACCTCGACTGTTTGAGATTCTAACCTCAAAAATTCGTATGAACTACAACACCGCCAGAAACAGAGTTTGACAGCTGAAACTCGGAGTGGCCAACCTGCCCGAGCAGCCGATAAAACTCGCGCATGCGCATTATATGTATAGTTTCAAGAGATTGTCCCGGTATGTGGACTGAGGCAATACCGCGGCATGGTCCATGAGTCCTGCACGGGTCGAGGGTGAGGGGCTGAGAGCCAGGGGAGAAATTCGAGTGGCTGCCGTTTCCATGCGCCTGACGTTGACGTTTCTATACGTTCTCGTACGCCCTGGATCGCACCCCTGGAATCCCCTGCGCCTCGAGCTATTCCTTACCTCCACCTCTTCGCCTTTGAAAATCTCACCTACCACATTAATTCTCCTCCAACAGGCATGGAACCGTCATGTTACCAATGGCTAACGAGCCCGTCTTTCCAATTAACGTTAGTATGCGTTAATGTTGAAATATTATGATGATATTCGGTATTAAGCGCACCTTGTCCAGGTTCAACGGCTTATAGAGAATTACTGACTGTTTACGACACGCTGGAAACAAAGTTTGTACGTCATTTGCAACGGTTACATTGATTTTTTTCTTTTTTCCGTTCTTACTCGCATTACATTTTCAAATAATATGCCGACGAACGTGCAACACGATACGTATTGACAGAGAAAATTTTATTGACACGTGCCAGAAGCATGGATGACGTGCTTGACGACATGCGTTTCATGCAGGTAAAAAACGATGAAAACGTTCAACGCTACAAATTTACATCACGAGCGTATAATTATCGGATTTTCGTAATATTCATCACGGTTCGGGAATACGTAATTAGCGAAAATTACTCTTTAGATGTGTAATTCAATAAGCTGCAGCTATAGTTTAGAATTTAATCAACAGTATGTAACATTGGCAATTGTTCACACGTCCGCGTCACAATGATTGAAATTGTGTCTTGTACAACATGAACTCCTACAATTCTAATTAAGGTATTATAGCTGCTTTGCGGGATAGATAATTAATTAACTCACAGAATATACTATTTATAAAAATATATTTTAGTATTAATCGACTTGGTTGCAGAGTTACAGTTTTGTTTTACATATTGGTTTCGAGATAGTTTTGTGTTTATATTCCTGTGTAATATCACATTGGAATTTGGACTCACAAAGCAACTTTTGGAATTATGCGTCATGGAAAAAGAATTTCACGTGATTGGTATCACACCAGCGCCGGGTTTGACGAAAACAATTCTGGGAACCATTAATTGTGGAATTTAGTATGGTTCTCCATCCACCATCAGATCAAATTTTTTTTTTTAAGTTTCACGGTGTATCACAAATTGAGGAGTCTAGACTCCACTTTATCTTATTTATATAAAAATAGAAAACGGTGAAGGATCGACCAAATGACAGTGCACAGTCAAATTATCACAAAGCAACCAGTTTTAAAGAAGATGTTTAATTTAAGTTTCGGGACGATGCTACTAGTGTGTACCACCGAGAAGATCGTGTTAGACTAAAGATATGTTTTTTGGACATTTGGGTTGTTTGATAGGAAAAGCGAAAAGGAATTTTTTCCAAGAGTAGGAGTTTGTTAATACATCGTTTGAATTGTTTAACAAGTTTTATTGGTCAGGAAAATGTATCAGCGATGTTAGGGGCAATTATTAGTTGGTTATAATTTTTGGATTCGGAGGAGAGATAGGTAGAGGATAGTTTTTATGGTAATGGTAGAATGTGATAGAAACCATAGCTAGGGAAATACTCGAAAGCCACGTACGAAGTGTAATAAAGTGATTGGGAAAGTTTGAGTTTATGATCAACCATGTGGTCGCCAAATGTGGGATTCTACGGTGCGAAAGTGGAAGGTTTATATGACTATGTTAGGCCTTGGGTTTACGAAAAGGCTAATTATACATGCTTACGATAATTTTCATGATTAAATTGGTCTTACGAACCTACCTATTTTAATTTAAACGCATACGTCGCAACAGCAATCATCCGTTCAATATTTTTCGAATTACACGTGGATACCAAAATGATATACCTCGTGGAGCCTTCAATTGAGACGTAAACATAAATGGTGTATGAAGTGGAGAAGCGAAGTATCATAATTGATAGTTTACACATCCCACTTTGCCATTGTGTGCTACGTTCGTTGACCTTTTTCAATTCAACTCCGAAAACCGATTAGGTCGTCTGAACTGAATGAGCTGATAGCGATCAATATTTATATCAGTCTCTCTATTTCTCTTGTTCTGCGTTATAGGTACTACGAAAACGGTGGAGGACCTCTATTCGACGACGGTCCTCTTTACGGTAAGCGGCCAATGAACCCGTGGTCCAGTCACCATCCACTCCACCACCAACGACAGCAGCAGCAACAGCAACAGCAGCAACAGCAGGTAGACGCTTACTGCTGGTACCATCCTCTTCAGATCCCGGGTAACAGCGGAGGCTCGCTGCAGGGCCATCAGCAGTCCTCGATGCCGCCTTCACTCGTGCAAATAAATCATTTGGCGGCATCGTCGACTATCTCATCAGCGCCTCACCTCGTTCATCAACAGCAGTGGGCTGTCAGCGGTAATTCCCAGGGAGTTTCCGGTCTGCCAAACGGATCCTGCCCCGCTGCAGCAGCCGCCCTTGACGATGAGTGGAAGAACATCCACGTTATGCTGAACTGCATTCTCGGCATGGTCGAGAAGACTAAACGAGCCCTTGCCATCCTCCAGCGACGGGGATGTCCTAGTCCCGCGACACCGGTGACGACGGTGACCACTTCCGGTAGCAATTCGCAGAACAACGGACCGGCTATAAATACCAGCTCGCAGTCGGAATGCGGTGGAAACGACCGGGACAACAGTTTGAAACGCATATCGGGGGAGATTGTCGCCCAAACTATTCGAGCTACGGAGGATAGAGTAGCGGAAGTCCAACGGAGAGCTGGTGAGCGTTGTGTGATTCAGGTTTAAGTGTGTTGTGGGGATCTTTTTATCCTCTTATTACGAGTACTCGCCTCTCGAGCATCAACGCTAGTCAATGTCTTTAATCGCGACTCGAGAGTCTTCAAGTGCCGGCGTTGTCGTATAGAAAAAACCTCTTGGGGGCCGGTGAGATAACAAAATCGCAATACAGGAAGCCATCAAGGTCCTGGTACAATGAAGAACTTGTACAACAAATGTATGAAAAGGTGGCTTTGTGCCGCCTTACATTCCCAGGCCCGAAAGCAGACGGCCGTTCAGGTTGTACAAAAAGATATAATTCGGTCGAAATTTCAGCTGTAAAATTCAAATCGTGATACTTCCTTTTTTGCTATAGTTTTTATGCGGGACTCTGTGCCAATTCGACCGGTGCAGTCTCTGACTGACCTCGAGCCTCTTCAACCAAAGGTCACGTCAATTCCAAGCATTTTAACTTTGATCCTGCAGAGGAGGCGATGCTCGAAGCTAAGCGAGCAGCCGTTGCCGAAGTTCAGAGAGCGATTGCGGCTGCTGCTGCGGAGACGAGGGCAGCCGAGCGTCTTCGGGTTCATCATCGCTTCTTCGAACCACCGATGCAAAGGAGCCACGGAGGTCACGGTCACGGTCACGGAATGGCACACGGGCCGCTTCTCCGGGTCGTCGACACGACGACCTGCTCGACGACGACCGCGACGACAACCGCGACCACGACGACAGCGAGCAATGCGCTAACCGGGGGAGCCAGAGACGAGGAGATCAAGGAACCGCAGCCAGCAGTCGCCGGATCCGTAAGCTCAGCAAGTCGTTACAGTCGTCGCGAGGTTCGATCATCTTGCGTTTTCGCACCATTGTCAATCACGTCCCTTTTTCTCTCGACAGAGTTGCTGGAACTGCGGCAGACAGGCGTTGGAGACCTGCGGTGGATGCGGAATCGCCAGGTACTGCGGACCCTTCTGTCAGCACCGGGACTGGGAGGCCGGAGGTCATCATGCAACCTGCAATCCGCGACGACCAACGCCACCACCCCCACCTCCTCTGCCTCCACCACCGGCGCCAAGATCCGCTTCCCGGAGTCCGACAGCCTCTTCCGGTGGTACGGGAACAGTTGTGGGTACTTCCGGGTCTTCGACAACCGCTGCCGCCAGTACAGCGTCTGGTCACACTGGCAAGGGGAAATGACGCAATAACAGAAAATATGCCACTTTGTTACGTAGCGCTCGCAGAAATATGACGGAAAAAAATTAGTTGTCGTTGATGTCGGGGGAGAAATTGATGAAGAATGCTGGAAAAGATTAATTGGGATCGTTTGAGAGATAATGTGCGATGTAAAAATGAGGTTATCGGTTGGTTAACCATCTGTGGTAATAATGAGGTAACTTTTTCATTTTATTATTGGGATCCAACATGTTGTCGTAGCTGAACAATATGGCACACGTGTATAAGACAGCATTCATCGACACATTTGAGAAGAGAAACCTCCGTGTGAACTATTTGGACTTTTATTTTGTCACGTTGAGGAGGATGCCGTAGTCAGTCTATATCGACCGAGCGTAATGTTATTTATTTTGAATATTTTAAAAGCATATCTATCGTTAACCAGAGAAAATCATAGCTAGCGCAGTTCTATATGCAATGTCAAACATAAATATCCAACAAAAAATGGCTTACGCAACAATAATACGAGATAATTTATTCTTCTAATTAAATAGCCACTAGTTGCAAATTCTTTTGTGATATTCTTGCATGAAACAAAAGAAATTTTCACATTTTTCTTCACTATTGTATTTAGAATTGCGCCATCTGTGGTACCTTACGACTTTGATGGTAGTCAAAATATACACAGTGAAATTTTACTCGATCGGTAAAGAGTAATTCTATCGTCCTCTTAATATAGAGTAAACAATACGGTGCACTGTAGAAGTTGCGGGATCCCAATATAAATATTGTGTATAGGTATAATTTAGTCTGTTTATATCTGATCGTTCCTGCTATCAATACTATTATGTTTTAAATTTCATATTAATAAAATTAAATCAAGATATAAATATATACGTACAATATATTAAGTAGGTAGAAGAGAAAGTGAAAATAAAAATTAGAAAAATAAGTAAAAAGAAAAACGAAAAAAAAAACACTCGAATCTAACTGTGGTTTACTTGTTTATATTAACGTTACGTAAGATCACGAATTTGATGATAAAAAAATTTCTATTGAATCCACGTACTAGTCAATTTGTAGATTATAAATAGATAATTATATACATACGATACACTATATTATCTGGGTAATTATACGAATTTGTACGTTTGAGGGTTCTATATTCTCAGATTTTATAATTTCATTAGGGAAAATATACGTTGCACATGCTGGAAAGAAACTGATATGTTACGAATAATATAAATATTATTTAAGTCGTCTAGTCAGAAAGATAAATAAATAATATTATATCATGAATTTATATTATATATATATATATATAACTTATATATATATATACACATACACATGCATACGTACATAGACATTATTCAATCGCATTTCGCACATACTAGGAAATTTTGCTCAACGTAGACTATACAAAGTACTGGAAACTTTTCTCCTTGAATATTACTACTTACAATTAGATTGCGCCAGCAATCCTTTGTAGTATACGTATATAATTATACGTAAAATGTGTTTACGAAATAATTAAATACATTCGTCAGAATAAATGAAACATAGTTCTTTCCCAATTAATAAGTTTGTCACTTAAAAAACTTTACTCAATCCCGCGCTACTAAACAGACACAGCGAATGAATAATAATTTGCCACACCCCTCAGCCTGAAGAACAAATATTAGAAAATAAATCGATATTTATTCAACCATATACTCACTAAAACGTTACATTATATGTATCTGATCATATATTCTAATTACTAACTAAAAGACGTTTCGTATGCATATAATTACAACTAAATAAATCGGAATTATCAATAATTATTATTAATAATTCCAATTCGTCCAATAATCGCAAATTCGATTATTCATTTACCGCTCGTATTTTTCAAGGAAAATAATCATCCACAAATCTAGAGTCTTATAAGCAATCATCCACCGATCGACGATTTATTTGCCAGGTGGAGGATCTCCTATTATATCAGCAAACAAGGCCTTTGTTTTTTCTTCCTTGCCAAGAGAGTCGCTCCAGTCTTTGCGACTCCTGGCAAAGAGCGGAACATTCAACTTGCTGGATATAATTTTTCCAGCCTCTGTAGCTAGAAGCGATGCTCCCACAGAAGCGAGCTCCTCAATCATCCATAATTTTTGTTTCATCTGAGACCATTGCCAAACTTTTTCCAAACTCCTAGAGCCGTGCTTAGAGCAAGCGAGCTGGACCCAATTACCGCCCAACTTCCTGGCCATTTTCTCCCTACTCTTTTCTCCAATGAATTTGCTCTCGGCAAACGCATCCATTACTCTACTTCCTCTAGGATCAGCAAACAAGATTCTCAGGTCGATTCCGTTCGCTTCAAGTAAGGAATTCACGATCTTGATCGGCTTGTTGAAATGCAGCATTGCCTGCAGGATCAAACTACCATGTAAATTGACTCTGTACTCTCCTCCTTTATCCTCACTTGCCAAGGTCTCAAAAGGCTTCATTCGCGCCACCAACAGTGCAATTGAATTCTGTCTGTCCGCTGGCTGTTCACAGTGCAAAGCCGTAGCCATTGCGCTGATAAAGGCACCTTGTCTCGCCTGTAGCCTTCTACAGGCGTCAGCGACACTTGCTATAACACCGAGGTTCCCCTTCTCAATTATCGCTTCAAAATAAGGTGATATTTCATCAAATAATGTCTCCAGTTCCTCTTTCACCTGACAATTATTAAATAGCCTTTGAACGGTAAAATTTGCCCCAACCATCAGAGCCAACCTGTTGATTCTGTTGATGAAGAACTTTGCATAAATTTGTGTGTACAGTTTTGGCGAGGCAACTGCTAAGCATGCCTCTAGCAGCCTCATTGAACTCTCAGAATTAAAAGCTGAAGATATTTGAGTCTCGTCTTGGGAGTCGAAGCAGTCCGACACCACTTTCTTGGTCAAGGCTTTGCTGGCCTGTTTGTCCACATCTTTGACGGAGTACAGCAATACTTGCAGTAAGCCTGAGGTCAGTTCGTTCCGGGGAAACTCAGGAAGCTGTGGCCAGGAGCTAAGCCTTTTGCAAATTTCTAAGAGTATATCAGTGTACTCCTGTGGCACGATTTTGCGTTTGCTCAAGTCAACAGGGTCGTTTTTCTTCGACCGGTTTTCTCCGTTGTCTGAAGAATCGACGTTAAGTCCACCAAGCAGCTCAATCACTGTTCGAATAATATGATTGGCACAAGAGTCCCAGACAAAATCCTCCATGTTGTTCATGATGTATTTACTCAGCTTCAGAGTCCAATCATTGTAAATTTTCACTTGTTCTTCTTTGACGTCGACGGTCGTGTCATCTTTAGGTATAGTGGAGGTATTCAGAGATCGCGTTCCTCTCTCAGCGCATATAATCATGATTTTTTGTAGTACATGACTGGCAAATCTGTCGCTGCAAATTGGCCTCAGAACCTCCATGAAGGCGGTCGCGAACCTGGTTACAACTTCGAGACTTGCATGTTTCATCAGCGAGTCAATTACTCTCGAGCCAATTTGATTTTTAGCATAGTCTACCTCGTGCTCGACCATTTCCTCATAGACGTTGTTAACGAACACGAGCTTCTCTTCGATACTTGGAAAATCGTTGTCTCTTACCAGTTCTAGCACGCGTATCATGTACTTGTACGTTTCCTCGTCCAGGTGACTTCCCCGACCGTAAGTTCCTTTTCTGCCGTATTTACGAGCGTTTTGCATAAATGATTTTTTCTTCTTACGCTTTATCCCCTTCCCTCGACCTTCAGATGCCATGTTATTATCCGTCATCTCCACTCCGGACATAAGGCTTCTATTTTACTACCAAACGACCGTTTACGACTAATAACAAGCAATGAGCACTTTTTTTGGTTACGTCAAGACAGATTAGGTTAGGTTTAAACACGTGTAGCTTTGTGCCTGAAGTTGGTGACGATCACGGGAACAAAGAACGTGGGCGATTGAACCAATCGAAATACATCGAAATGCTATCCGTATGGAACGCTGGCGCAAAATAACTTGAAATTACTTGAAATACAATACTTCAGTGTACACAATACACACGAGGCAATAATTGTAGCTAGGCACCGCGGTTGGTTCCAAACCGCGACCAGGGCGAATAACTCAGGGCCTCGCCGGCAGAGTGCGCTGTGGTTCGTATGTCTATCACGGCCATAGGATTCGTGAATTATGAATGCGGCAGTAGGCGCGATTGGCGCACTTGAATCACTTTAATTAAATAGAATAGAGTAAAATATATTATTTGCGCTTGTAAAAGAACATCAGAGTATGTGTTAACACGTATACGAATTATTTTCAGATGGTTAATTTCCATGAACTGTGGCTGTAAAACATTTTTCACACATACAGCTATATTTTGTAGAATTACATACTAAAATTAAAGCGAGATATAATTGAAAAAATTAGTGATTTTTTATAATATATGCTCTAAGCTTGGGACGTATGTAGACATGATAGTAACTGTGTATGTCGGTATTGATCCGAGAACTATGGTAAGAGTGGGTAAGGTTCTCTTATGGTAACTGCACGTTCGTAAAGGTCAGGCGCAGAGAGAGCGTTGCCGCAGTTATCGACTGAGACGTAACGTTAGGCAATCTCAAATGACTGCAAGAATTACTGCGGGCTATTAAAAATCTTCAGGATTCTCCGAACCTCCTTAAAAAATTGCCAGGCTTGAGATGTGTCGCAAAATGGGCAAAAAAATCTTAATTCGATGTTCAAGAAATCCATATCCAGCTACGGAACCATCAAATTGGCAACACTGCCACTGATCATTTCTAGGATGTGCTCCAAAATTAGTTTACAGTGCTAAAAACTCCCTAGGGCAGAGGCAGATTTACCCACGAACTCGGTACCGCCAAAAAAATAGAACATGCATGACAGCACTGGAAACTGATTTTGAAGCGCACCCCTAAGCTTGTCTACACAGTACGCCAAAAATTAATAAATGTATTCTGTGTCTTCCAATCTTTAGACTTGGGTGTTTTTATTGGGTTCGATTTTTCTAATTGTTGATAAACGATCTTAATTTTTAGAAAAACAGTTAAAATATGAAAACGTGTAAAATCGAACTGAAGGAACATGTGCCCCCAGTCTTGAACTGCACTTTTAAGCTGCAACCGCACAACCGGAGAGACGTGACGTCATTTTTAGATAGGTAAATTGAAAAACGAATAGTTGATCGGTGAAGACACCTCTCGCCAATCCAATCTATGGTGAAATCATATTTTAGAACACCCCGGTGAAGTTGCCGTGGAGATTCCCAAAATATTCAACGTCTGCGCAGATCAATACCCTCCTGTCGCTTTTAGCTCTCAACGACGCATGTCCACGTGAAGAAACCTGAAATCGTTTCACAGAAATTAGACGTTTATACATATTATTAGATGGATTACATGTGTATGTGTATACATAAAAATACATATTGTAGACACATACTACAAGAGTATATAAATAAACAGCCTGTATATGACACATGTCGAAAGGCTTTTCTTTCCAATTTTCACGTAAGAATAAACTATATGACTGTATAAATTTGTAAAATGTGAAATACTAAGAAAATAAATAAAAAGAGTGAAAAACCGCCGCAGCAAAAATCTAATCGATAACACTTTCGGTATTAATATAAATTTTTTATCTACCCCCTGAACGTGAAAGGAAGTCGCCTGCGAAAGTATTTTACTATTGGTCATAGATTTGGATCCGAAAGAATGAGAGTGGGAGTTGCGTATCCAGTTCACGCGATACCTTAGCATTCGACATCCGACATCACATGCGGGATAGATTCAGTTTGCCGGTAACCGTCTTCGCGTAAAGGCGGGTGCTTTATTAACATTTGGTACGAGTTGTGTGAGTAGAAGCACGTTATTTTTCTTCCTCTTCTATCATATTTGCGACAAGTAAAAGTGAAGTCGCGATCTTACAAATCACGCGTATTAATCTAAGTCTATACGCGAGCCAAAACCGGTATCAAGTTTGTTAAAGTAACGCGATTTCACGAACAGGCGCAAATACATTCTGCCGAATGTAACTGTATGTAGTGTTGCCTTAAAAATAAATATAAAAAAAAAGTAATTATTACATTTCATTCCTGATCAGACGGTGTCTTACTATTGAAAAAAAAACGAACACATTAATAAAACGTTAATAAAAACTAATACATTCATTATTAATTACAAAAATATTTATACACACATTTAAATATCATACGAATATATTGTATATTTTTCTCTGAAAATATATGAAGATTTTTTAAAGAACTTAAAAAAAGGGAGTAAAAATACTATTTTAATACCATTGTTAAACATATAATTATACTTCTCTAACAACCACTTCACCGCGGAAGCTGTGAATATATAGGTAAGTATTTTTTAAAATTCTTTATCTGTTACCTACTCACTTAATTTCACCTTCTCTCACCGCATCATGCTTATATTCGTCGTAAAGTTGATTACGTTACGCAACGTGGTGTACAAGCTGCAGGCAATTCACGAGAAAAAACCGATAGTTATTGTGCCTGCCTCAGTTTTTTACAGATCAGAATACCGTGAAAATTTCCTTTTTCTACTTGCCATTATTATGCACGTTTCTTTGAACGTGACGGTAGTAAAAATACATTAACGTCTCAAATTTCCATAGCATATGCGGTTCCTCCACTCTGACGTTTACATGTTACATATATTAGATGCGCATCATACCGTCTTACCTATACGCTATGTGTAGTCCATGGTTAAATTCAAATTCGAATGATACACTCATCTGATACCATACTATACCTGTCCAATATTTGACTTAGTGATTGTTTTCTGTAAGGTAAAATTATCTCATCGAGTAAACGATGCCTGACATGCAGTTCGATAAGCGTGATAAAAATTCCGATAAATATCGTTATAGGTACTTGTAATATCGCTCGAATCAATCTTCCGCGTTGCGGAAGGGCACGTATAGATAGGTTGGTACGACTTATAATCGAACGCGGTGATATGCATATTTCAAACACATCCTCTATACGACGTTCTATCGATGTAACGGACGTAAAAATAAAGAAACCATAACAGATCGATACAAGTACGATGTTATTACATGCTCCATTGTATATTTGAAAGCATACAAACAATCCCTGTCGAAGGTGGTTGGCCATGCAGAAATCTTACACAATCTTACATAAATTATCATTCTTTTTTGTAAAGGTATTCGTACGTAGTGACCGGCCTTTCAAGTAGGGCAAATTAGATAAATATAATTTTCATCCACGCTTGTTTGCGAACACTTTTTTATTATTCTATACCTGCGCATGTATACATATATTGTACATGTGTACCTACATAATATGTGCCTAGGTACGTTATCGATCGGTTTGAGGATTGTGACGAACTTATGTATTTCTACGCTATAGGTACGTACCTACGCGCTCGTATTCAGGGTTGCAAATTTTTTAATGAAAAAGTAATGCATTAACCATTAGTTTTTCATTAAAAAATTTGCAACCCTGCTCGTATCATGGGTATAGTCAAGATTCAAAAAAACTAGTTCGTATCTCCATTGCACGCGGACGGTGTCCGTTTTTAGAAAAGAGAAACAGGTAAGAAAACAAAACTAGTCCAACACTTTGTTAAACTCCGAGTCATAAATAAATACGGCGATGTTTCTAGAAAACAAACGGACATATCCCACGCTCTTGTATTGTAAAATACTGACCTGCGATCGACGATTAGTCTATGAAGTTTTGCGAGTTATGTGATTTATGTTCTTCGCACTAATTCGACAGAATGATAAAACTTTTTTTCGCAGCTTACATCGATGTGCGTTGAATCGTCTATGGTTGAATGTAATTTTTACATTCCGAAATTTGTATTGAAAATCAATTGCGATATGAAAGGAAATATGTTGCATTCTCCGAGAACGAAAAAGACGACCTGGTGAGACACGGAAGAATATGTTCAGGAAAAATTAATTATGTACATATATAAATCACCGTTTATTGTGTCTCTTGTTTACGACGTCAATAAACGAGTTAATAACCGGTGCAATTACACCTTACAGACAATATTCACGTACAACTTAACTACGTCATATATTCCTATTCGATTTATGCGCACAGATTAAAGTCCTGAATTGAAACAAAGTCCTTGAAACTTGCAGTACAATGCAATGCGTAGGAACGTTGTATAATACGAAAAGAATCAAACCTAGAATGATTTTCGGTTTTCCGGTGAATCGCTTTTCGTCTTATCCCTTCTCTACGCATACACAACTCAACGTCTCGTTATCTCTGTTCGAATGTTCGCTTATAACTCCAGAACTACTGAACCGATTCTGATTATTTTTCCCCTGTCGATAGCTGAAACATCTGGCCAGATTTTAAGCTATATTTCGTTAAATCCATATCAATGGTTTTGAAGATATAACGATATTTTTAGGCCCATTCGGAAGGGGATCTCACCCACACACGCACACACTTACGAGAACGCTGACTAAACTTTTACCGGTAGAGGAAAGTTACGTTCAATTCAAGTTTTCAAGATTTCAATGACCTCTACAAAAAAAGTTCGCTAAGAGCACACGCGGCTGTGTCTATAATACTTTTTCTACGAGAACGATTTGAAAATATTTGCTGATGGAGCCGCAACGGGCTGCTAATGTATTACAATATCGCGCAAAAAGTGCTTGGCGCGTTTATCGTTTATTTCTAAGCGGGACTTGAGCAATCTTTACGCAATGAAAGGGCTTTGATCGCAGCGCAGTTTGTTCGTGTCTAATACTAAACCGGTCACTACGTATTGGCTACAGGAATCAAGGCCTTCGGTTTTATCGTTGAACTTGAGATTCGGCTACTGATAAAACCCGCCCACGTGTACGTCGTAATATTGAACACATGTACAATCACGCAAAATCGGCTGACCAGTTCCCGCACTTTGCCTCTGATATTCAAATCCTCTCCGATTATACGCGGTGTTTAACCGGTTATGTTTACACTTGAGATTTTGACAAGGTTGGGTCATTAGACACATGTGTGGGATAATAAATGGCACTGGTCCAGCTCTTACTGCACGTTTAAGCGAATTAACTTGGAACGAACGAGAGTCGGGATTTTTATTACTCTATAATGCATGGACAACTCTCTTGAAGTTCGGAAATCCCCAGTTATTTGCATATTTTTAAACGGAGTTTCGGTACTCGTTTGGTTCTCAGGCTTCTTCGAACGCCTGCAACTGTTTGTGAAACCTTATATTGTAATATTATAGGAGTTCCGAACACCCGCAAAATTAAGGCCGACGTAGGGATTCGCGAGGAACGACTCAAGGACATGTGATAATCGAAGAATTTGCGAATCGTCTGTAACTGAACTTTTTTATTCTTTATTCCAGTATAACCAGTACCGACAACGTGAAATTTTCAATTACGCATCTGATCGTGAATAAGAAAGAATTACAATATTTCAGTAATGAGATGTTCGTTAATGAGTTAAAAAAATTTAAATGCACGTACAAAAATATATCGCGCTCTCCTTGTCTAATTATAGAATAGCTCGCTTGCTAATTTTTTATTTTTTATCGGAAGCTACATGAAAGAGGAAATATCAATCAAAAGCGTAGTAAAAGAGGGACACGTCAGATTTTTTGGTCAAATATACTTCGTGAAATGCAGAATTTAATCTAGAAACGGTAAAAACAACTGTGTTCGGACTAAAATCGGGTTTTTTTTTTTTTACCAAAAACCTTGATGTGTTCCTCTTTTCCGGCAGTTTCGAGTAAAATGTGCTCTTTTTCTTAGCACCGTGTATTTGATATAACGCTTGTGATTAAAATCCAGTAAAAAACAATCTGAAAAAAGGAGAAAAAATTAATTACCCTTAAATACCAATCAAGAATACGAATCAGGACTTGCAATGCAGTTTTTCGTTCACCTGCTGCACGTGATTGTGTATATTATTTATATAAAATGTGACCCTCTATCAAATACTTGATGAGCAGAGGAAATATTTGTCGCTGTCCCGTGCCGAATGATTACTCAACTTTATCATTTTCTCATCTATTGCATGCACACAATCAGTTCTATAACAGAAATATCAAGTGCTCAGTAAATTTCCACAAAATAAACAACCGATACGTTACGCATTTACGCTGAAAATCAAAGTACACGTAGATTGAATTCTCAGTATTTATACAGGACAAACGGAGATCAGTTGCAAGCACGAATAGATAATGTCGAATTTAAAATCTAATCATCGATAGGTTTAGATTATACTCGTAACGAGTTTTTTTTTTTTCAAAATTAATTCATATGAACGCTTTCACCTCGACTGTATTAATCATGACGGGAGTTGCTCAAGTTGTTTCGCGGCAAGTTTGTCATTGGCAAATATGCATACCCAATATTTAGTATAACAACACCTCAACCGTTAAGCACATAACGTGTCATATAATCATTATGTACGGTAAATATTAGAAATTTAATGATTGACACTTGACAGACTGTAAAATCACTATTGTAATAAAATTAAAAAATACAACAACACAGCGCGAAGACCAACGACTGTAATATTAATTATGAGTGTCATTGTAATTTATTACCCCAGAGACAGCCAGTTGCCTTTTAAATACCGATATGTAATCAAGTCTCTCTCTCTCTCTCTCTCTCTCTCTCTCTTCATAACAATGTGCGACTCGGAAAAGCAGAAAGTGAGATAACAACGACACAAACAATTCTCGACTTTTCTTCGCACCATTATTATCATTATTATCTCTGAAGTAGGATTCGCGTCAAAATTTAAAGGTCATATGAAAAAGATTAACCGAAGTGCATCAACTGAATTAATCAATTCCCAACGGAGATTATACGGTATTATTTAATACGTGTATCAAATTTATGACGACTTATCTATAACGGGTAAACTTTACAAGTGCTTCTAGAATGATTCGTTCCTTTCTATATGTATATCATTTATCTAATACACATTTTTATATCTGCGTATTATATTCTACCGGCTGACTATACATGTAATCTGTTCGTAATATCAGGTGACGCAATTATACGTCGCGTGGAATAAATTTTGAATTACAGTAGGTATGTGTAATATCTTTGGATACAGCGCGAATTCGTGACGTATAATATACTGCCGAAAATCATATTTGTATGAAATGATTGGTCGGAGTAATGAAAGCTGGTGTAATATAAGTACTATAGTCAGATCAATATTACTAAAGACATGGAAATTATTTCTACCGATATTTTTATAACGATGATGAAAAATTTTTAACCGTCCGCATGATTTGCGAATCAGTCTTGCGAGATGGATCGTCGTTTTTGCAATGTTCATAATAATTACGTGCAGCGTTTACGCTCAACGCGGTTAACTGTATGCGGCTCTCGACCATGACTCGTTAAAAAATGGTGAATTACGTATACGTCATTTCGCATTTTAATCTCGCAGTTTTATCGTGAACAGACATATTGTATGCCCGTTGGCGCAAGTGAGCGAGGCACGTACGTGAAATATACGCAAATCATACTTCATATAACGATATTACATAAATTTTCATACATTATCCTGTGTGATAACCGTTACCTGCGCTTATTATTCAGTTCATATTATACGTTAAACCAGTTTCGAAATATTTTGACGCATGGAATGCGTCTCTGATACTTTTCGGAATTGATATTGTCTGCACAGATTACGGTGTGCCAAAAAATTCAAATTTTGAACGAGCGTCTCAAATAGAATATCTCATCCAAATTAGAGCTCTTAATATCGATATTTAGAGTTGCATATTTTTTTTTTCCATTTTCCATTTAAATAACACGTAACGGAAGTCCGACATTTATTTAACATTTTTTTTTCTCGTAAGTCGCTTGGCTTATAAACTATCTACGTACAAATTCTCATATGAAATTTCACGCTCTAGAAAAAAGTATTAAGATAGAATTTTCTCAACTCTAACCGATTAAAAGATTTTCAAAACGACTCAGTGTTTGTAGCCGAGTATCTCGTAATCGATTAGAGTTAGGAAAATTTTGTCTAAGTACTTTTTTATAGAGCTTGAAATTTCCTCTAAGAATCTATATTTACATTCTTCATAAGTAATTTAAATGGAGAGTGGAAAAAACGAAATAGGCACCTCTAAATATAAATATTAAATGCTCATATTTGGTTGAGATATTCTATTTCAGACGCTCTACCGAAATTTTGATGCGCATTTGATATTGTTTTTTGTTTTTTTTTCGGCACACCCTAATTACTTACAGATATCCTAAAAACTATCTATGGAGTTTGAAAATTCCGACACGCGCAAATTACTGATTAACAGATGATTATTTTATAACATACAAATCATAGTAGGTATGGGAAAAAAATTTATTCATGACTTATACTTAATTTCGCTGTATAATAATTTATTACATGAACAGACGTCCTTCTGCGTCGTTCTCTAGCTTGTTAAATTTTCCACCCAGCTGTTATCGTTTTTTATTAATCTTGTTAAACAAGGCACAAGATATTCGCGTCATTATTCTTATATCATTGAATAGATTTTATTTTTAAACTTCTCGTTTTTCTTTTCTGTACTGCAAATTCATTTGTCGGCAAAATATGAACGCAGAATTCGAGATGTACGATTAAGTGTAGTAAAATTGTGAGACTGGAATTGATTGTTGTTGTTTTTTTTTTCGATATAAACTCTACAAGAAGTTTATTACGTCCAGAAATATTGATTTCTGCGCACAATTTTTTCGAACAAAAACTGCAATTGAAAAACAACTACAGTTCAAGGAATTATCGTTCAATATTTTTATCCTCACACCGTTTTACCACTATACCTACATTCTCATCACACCCGCATTTTCTTATCGCTGTTCCGCGCTCACAATCACATCAGAATTAAGTCGTGCAGCTCCGTAAGAGGGTCTGCAGACTACGACCCTTGGAGTGAAGGTGATTGATCCGTAAAAAGCCTGCAGTAAGACACCCGTTCTAGGTGTTATAAGATGCCAAAAACAGCCGGAGGGAGCGTCCAAGAACAAAAGGTCGAACAAGAAAATGTCGCAAATGCGGACACGAGTATATATAACATATAACAAGAGCCGTGAACGTGGCGGAAAAAACTAACAAGGACAAATTAATGACTGCCACGGTTATAAGTCGAAGCGTTTTAACATGCATACATTCGAAAACTGGCATTGGCAAGTGTGGTCGTGAGGTCAGATCGCACGAGATTATTGTAGGTATAACCACCGCGATTTCCTCGTTGAGCATGCCGTCCTTCGCTGTAATGCGAAACGAAGGTCTCCGATTGTTATGTGGAAAAAGCAAGACTGTTTATATGCGTTATTGGCAATTGAGGAAATGCGGCGAAGCAGGCAATGAAATCTGGATCGAACGGAAGTTCAAGGAGAGACGGAGATTTCATTTTTTTTTAAATTTCCAACAATGTTCCCTGGCGAAAATGATTCTATAAATTTCGAGGAAAATTTATACGAATTTTTAACGAAATTTCTACGCAAAAGTACAGTATTTGGGCCGATTCTTAGTTTTGTGAACTTGGATTTCGCAACGATACGTAGTTTTTCGTAGATTATAATCTTAAATGTTATAATCTATGGTTATAACGTTTTGGCGTAGAAAAATTTACGAACACTCATCTCCTTAATGGTTAATATTGAGGTCTAGGGACTTTTAATCCTAGTTGGTAAGTGTGTGAGACACAGGAGTTAGTCGGAAGCAATGCTGACAGGTTAGTTATACTGCAGTTCATAGATGTAATCTACTTGACGAATAAATATTCTAAAAAACTAAATTATGTGTTATCGCTAACATACGACAGTTAAAAACAGATTCGAGTAATCGCGCTGCAACAGATGATAGCCAAGAATTACATTTTCATGCGGGTTATTGACTAAACTACAATCTGAAAATTTTCTCCATTATTTTGAAAGTATTTGTGTGGGTCTGCTTAGCGAGAAAATTAAGCCCAGATACACGAGGATCGAATAAAAAATACTAGAATTTAATCATGTTTAACGTTCTTCGATTATATTAACTTTCCTGAAATTGTCGATATCTAACTTGTGTTTTTCCAAGTTGCACAGTTTTATTTCTTAAATCGCAAAGAATGTTGTAACATTAGTGGTCGTTATCGTTGACTCAAATAACATTGGTGATGATTTTTTTATCTGTTTTTTTCCTATTTTCTGTACTTCTCATTGGGATTCGCGGTGATAGGACGTGTTGACAATTATTGAATGAAAAAGTCAAGGAAACTGTTATCACGTCGCCTTTCTCACAATCAATGTATAATCAGAGGGAGAGAAGTAGCTAAGAATACAATTTTAACACTCTTCTTGTAACAATCTTATAGGTATTACAGTACGTGATTTTACCAAAATTACACTCGGAAAATTGACGCTGGTATCACCAAAATATCACTAACAAGTTATTTTTTTTTCTTTTTATTTTTAATAAAATATTTCCGCATCATTTAATTTCAGCAGATTTCAAGTGTGATTTCAATTATAAGTATGAATTTAGACTTCAGTGTAATTTCACTGGTGTAAAAAATCTTTTCGATTACAATATTATTAACGCAATTACAGTAAAAATACAGTGTTAAAAATAATGAAAGCAGACGAGATCGATCTGTGGATTGATACCGTAAACAAAAACGTTTTCTATCACCATGGAAAAGTAGTTTTTATAACATAACATCGGGTTGCATACCGTGATAAGCTGTCCTCTTCTTCATTTTTATCGCAGCGAAATTCGCGATCGGTAAATTTCGCACATGGCCTACCAGACAACAGGTGTTATATAACTTATTACAGACTGTTACTTAACCGCACTATAATCCTCGGGCTGGCGCCATTCCAGAGTATAAAATATGAAAACTGTTATACAATGAAGTTGAAATTCGTCCTCAGAGTAATTAGATTTGTACATTTGTGGCACGATAAACTTTGTAAAAATATTTCAAGCCTACTCGTAACAGTTTTTGATTCGCGAAATTAGAATGGAATTAAAAACGGTCCGATCGATTGACGCATATGAACATATGTATGTTTTTTCCGGGCCCTTTGGATCGCCTATGCGAACAATGCAGGAATCGCTTTGCACAGTTGAGCTTTTTAATACCGAAGCAGAGCGATTTAGAACATTCCGGAATATTAATTTAGATGTAAATTTAGCCTTACCTACCTCTGTTAAATCATTCTTCGGTATTCACTATTTACTCGATAAACGCAAATACGTCGACACCTACATACGTATGTATATATATATATATCTATATATACATTAATAAGTCATCCTCTTTTATTTTTCAACCGTAGGTTGATAAAACCAGGAATTCGATAACGTTTTATGCGCTGCAAATAATTGCGAAATTAAATAATGCGGTAAAAATGTTAGCCAAGCGAATATAAATTGTGCTGAGTTTATTTTTTCTATTGCTCGAAGCTAAAATATTCGTACCTATCTGGTACATACGTATTCTTTGCCGGGACGATTAAATGTCTTATGAATTGAAACCGTCTCTATTTAGTCTTGTGTAAATTTTTTTTTACCGCATTCATAAAAATTCTTGTTAAATGCACGTTATCACATCGATCTTTTACCGAAGCCTTGTCATTCATTCCTCGATACATATAATACACGCAATCTTTGTTATATTTAAAAGTTTGCTTTCTCGTTGCGTAATATCGCAAAAACGAACCTTTCCAACTGTCGTATCTCACCTTCCGCACATCGATGTAAAATTTAATCTGCACAGTGTATGACAGTGATATAATTATAAAGACCTCTGTAATCTTAAGCAGTGCAGCTTGAGTAAAAGTAAGATAAAGATAATGATTCGCCAATCGTTGAAGAAGATTGATGTTTTTACTAAAGCGCATATAAACGAAGATTTTTTTATTTGATTTTTATTTTTACGGCTAGTTAATCTAAATGTTAAGTTGTCACACGATGTCAGTCAAGGTGCACTGAGAAAAATTTCATTTGTTACAGTAACTACAAAAATTCAGTAAAACAGGTATCGTTAAAAAAACTGTTTGAATGTTGTTGGAATTACGAAAAACGAGGTACGGGTAACCATTTTGCGATATTGTCGATCCTTTTTTGGTTATTGCAACGCAAAATCAGTTTGTTCGGTTTACTATACTTTTTTAGTTAAACAAGGCTTTAACGTCAATTTATCGTTGCACAAGCATTAAATTTTCGCAACAGTGGCAAGAAAATATAGTAACAGTGATCGTAATGGGAAAGAATAGTAACGAATACTAAACTTTCCTGTAACAGCTAGAAAACTAATTTTCATTTTCTACCTAGAAATATATGTTTCGATTGTGGTAAAAATTGAAAATAGTCAAGGACTGAGCGATAACCGGAACTAAAAATTTTTCTCAGTGTATATAGTATACTATGTATCAAAGTATGTATACCTAGTCTAGTAAAACAATTTTTGATAACACGTTGATCGTTTTTTTTTTTATAAGATGGTATTAAAATAACGACGATTGAACATCTTCCAAATTAATATCACTACGACGTATTCACGGTGTTTTATTGTATCGTTTTACCAAAAGAGCGAGTCACGTTATGTATTCTGAGCACGCATTTAATGTTTTGTATATGTATACGTATATATCTATATACAGTAGACCAGTTTCGTAAAGTTACGCAACTAAAACATGATGCGCATGTGTATAATTTCTATATCTAACATAGGTATGTATAATACATACATACATCAGATTCAGAGCGTATAATACTCGCAAGAATCTTCTTTTGTACATCTGTAATTACTCTTTTATAAAAAGGAACGCAGTCGCAGTCCAATTAGAATTTTATAAGATATGCACGAAGATGCGAGGTGTGTTAACTGATACGGTCTTAATCATACAATGACCATTAAATTCGGATAATAAAAACTATAATCCTCGCAGAAGACGAAAATCCGACTCGTATATCATGAACGACTTCGAATTTTCCAATTTTTCAAAAAAATCAACATTGTTAATGTAATCTCAGTAATTAATTTGATAAAGAGAAGCTAATGTATGTTTTTAAATTCGAGGATAAAAATCTCGCCAGAGCTAGTTGCAATTAATTGGCTAATGTTTATTACGAACAATGAATCATTGACTTCTAATGGATATTCCCAATGTGGATAATATCGCGATAGGAATTTCGTTTGGAATTATGAACGACTTGGGCTGACATACGCACGTGTATGTGACAAGTTGAATCATGGTGTAATTGCTATAATTAGCCGAGTGATCAAACTCCCCGCTGTGTATAGTACAAGACAATGTGCAGGGCGAAAGAGTTTGTCCGCAGTACGCACATAGAGTGGGCTATAAAATTCGTCGATGAATTTTGTACGCAGAATTCGCTACAACATGCGATCGCGTATACGGACAATTTATATTATACAACTTACAGTATAAATACGCGCGAAAATGATTTTCCATACTACGTTAACCTTTTATAACTTGAACGATAAAATAAATTTGTGAATGATGATTTCGAGTTATTAGTAATAATTGTTAAACAGTATAATAATCGAATTCTTACGGTTCATAATTTCTATAACGCACTTATTACGGAATATAATCGCATTTTACTGTTTTTAAGAATCATACTTTCGCTACTGATTTATACGGTATGATAGGAGAAATTAATGAATCGCGATTTTACGTATTTACATAAATGCATATGCAAAGATCAAGTTTATACATTCATGTTCATAAATATATTATTCAGATTCAGTTTTCTGCAAGTATACGACTGTATATTTTCTTTTTCTTTTCAAGTGGAAACGAAAAGAAGTGAACTTGACTTCGGTACGTTAAATTCTGACTAAAATCTAATTTCGGTGTGATGTAAACGGTCACCTAATTTTTTAAAAATCGGCTCCGAAAGACGTGGAACGCGGTATTTTTTAAAAAAGGGCGATACGAATGGGATTCAAATTTAATACACCTGCCGGCGGGTTCGCTCTTTCATACCTTTGAATGCTGTATATTATACACGGGAAATCGTATAGATATAAGCGGTGCGTTATGCGTGGGTTAAATTATACCTAAAACCGGTTAGGCACATCGTTAAATAAGCAGGGGCAATGTTACGGTCGCATATCGGATACATCACGTGCCTATATAGATTAAACCTGTTGAAACTCACGTTAGAAGTTTTATAGAATATTTAATTTATGTATTCAAATTTCACAATTCCAACGATTATTATGTCGTATGTAATACGGTATTCGTGTATTTGTTCAAGAGAAACGGACGATGCCCGGATTGATTTACTTGGTTCTCGTCTCCGATGTAAATTTTGCTGCATAAAATTATATTAGATAGCTTTTTGCGAGTGATTTATTACGAGACGCACGAAAAAAGAAAAGAAAAGAAAAAGAAAAAACGTACCTGCACGCACAAAATTATTTAGTAACTCACCACTCCAAATTTTTAAACCACAGGGTAAAATTTTTCCAAATATTTTTCAACCAATAATATTGGCTTGTCCGTTTATATTTGAAAACCGTGCGATTTTGAAACGCATATAGAATTTAATTATACGGTACATAAAATGTATGAAAAAATATAAGAAATAGATCATATACAAATGGGTGGGGAATTTTTTTTTTATCCATGTTGCAAATAATGTTGCAAAAATTGACCTAGTTCAAACCAGACTAGACCTCTCCGACAGCCTCGAGGGTGGTGACTATAAGTATATACGTACGCATACACAGATCCATGCACGTATACATAATAGGCAAGACGCCAAATTTTTCGTAGACGTGTATGAGTTTCTAGGCTAGTCGATCCTCGAATAAACACATGTATTTACATAATCTATGCATGCCTCTGGGTAGGTAAAAAATACGAAGAAATAAGCCTTGGGACTTCTGAACCTGGACCGACTGCAGTCTGCGCGGCTTAGAAAAGAAAACTAGCTACATTTTATAATATACATATACTGTGATATATTCGATCATGCTTTTAAAAAATGGCTGTAACAGATATCTCGAGACCTTAATATCAACTTCATCTCGCAAAAAGAAAATAACTATAATGATAATATATCGCTATATCAATGCCGATAAGACGGAAGAAATGAAACAATAACCGCAAGCCGCCAGAATATTGATTCGTGGTTAATTGTCATTAATATGTAAAGTGAGAAGAATTAAACGTCGCAAGTTGAAAACTTTGTTTTAATTGCTTTTAATTGCAGTTTTAATTGCTCCGAGTTTGTATGTTATATGATAGTTTAGTTCCAATGTAATACACGCAACGATGATTCGCAAGACTTAAACTTAATGTAGGTGTATACCTGTATCTATGTGTATTCTCTACGATTACTGTCATACGTGTGTATGTTCATCTAATCTCTGTAACCCTTGAATTGGCAGGATCAAAGATAAAACTAATCATTTGGTTTGGATTATTCCAGTTCATGATTCTACAGGTCATTTTGCTAAGATAAGCAAAATTATTCCGATAAATTATCTGACACTTGCTTGTATTAAAAACTTTCCGACAAATTTTTCAACGTAAGATTCACAAATATTATATTATATGTAACTGTTAAATCAGTCAATTAATGTACGAATTCTTTGCTAAATATTTCTTTTTATATAATCAACGATGCGTATAGAGTCATAATTATTTCCACTCTGTGTTCTAACCAGAACAAATGTTGACTTTTTTTTTCTTTCCCTCCCGATGGTAACTATTCAATCATAAAATGTAATAAACGGTAATAAATTCATTCATTTGATGTCATCGGGTTCTTACTGAGAAATTATATAGTGATTAACCATAGTAATTGAATCACATGTGTGATGAAAAATTCAGTGTTTGTACAGAAATTGACCTTTTCAATTAAGTATATGCTATGTGTCTGAACCACTGCGACATATTTCTATGGGTTTGCTTTTTACCGAGGAAAATTACGACTAAGTGTACAAGGGTTAAACAATATATTTATGTACCTATATACGGTTCATAAACATAACCACTGACCATGAAAAGCACATGGGGCATTCCAGCTGAACTCAACCAACTTTTGAGCTCGTGTGTTCGGATTGACTTCTCAGATTTTTTCAAAATTTTATCAGCCCACAAGAAGACCATCAATTTTTTTCAGATTTTTTGAGTCAAACGGTTTCGAGTCATGATTTTTTTTCAAGAACGGCAGGTATGATAAAAAAATTTCGCGGAAATAAAAGACTCGGTTCGATTCAGTTTCATTAAAAAAAAAAAAATGGTGAACTGAATCCGAACACGTGAGGTCAAAAATGGATCGAGTTCAGCTGGAATGCCACACGTGTGCCTGCCGACCGTCCAAATACTCGTGCACTTCTGTAATACGTGTACCTACATATTTAATATTTGTTCAAGTATGCGTGCATGAGGTTGTTCACTTATGATAAAACCAGTGCATTAATGTATAATCGTAGTTCGATTTTACGCTAAGATCACAGTTTACTTATTACGCGTACTAGTTTTCCATAACGAGTGGCTGCATATAATGAAATAATAAAAATTATGACTGCGTTATTGTGAATTTTTACCTTCGTTACGATAAAGATAATAATTTGCATTTTTTCACATCTGTTGCAGATAATAAGGAAATTCGGAAGACTGATTTACATCCAATAATATTTATATACACACTCGATATAGATATATATAAGTCGTCAAGATAAATTTTCTTCGTGAATCGATCTACGGTAAAATGTTCGAGGATCATTGTCATTACACGGAAGATCTCGCAGATAATGACATCCAGTACAAAGATGTCGTCATCGTAGGTAAGACTAAAATTCTTTTACTTCTATAATATTATTTACCTATGTAATATTATTAATTTGACATTAGTTCTCAAATTTTTATGTGACAGAAGCTATTTTTTGATTCAAATACTCTAATTAGCTTAATAAAACATTAGATCAATATTTAACGAGAAGATTCATGAAATGCCAGTAAAAAATCAACATGGCCGCCGTAATTGACACGCTTGCGATTTTATTTCGGACTTGGAATTATTTCCAGTACTAACCGATTATCGAGGGCTGTTTCACGCGTAATTAAATTATAGCAAGAATTGTCTAGTTAGTATTACGTCGTTAATGAAAGCCTAGAGAACTAGAAAATTACATCGCAAAATTCACTCGTACGCGTGTCGCATGCATAATTGCCTACACTGCGGTTCACTCTTGAATATTATAACCTAAACAAAAGTTGACTATTCCGGGGAAGTCCGACTTTCTTATCGTGCGATAAGCATTTCTTTCTTCGCGAAAAAAAACAAACATGCCCACAATCGTGCAACCTCAGACACGCACACACAGATGCATGCACACTTTTGTTTAGGTTTGTTTGGGTTTGTTTGGGTTTGTTTGGGTTTGTTTGGGTTTGTTTGGGTTTGTTTGGGTTTGTTTGGGTTTGTTTGGGTTCGTTTGGGTTTATTTGGGTTTGTTTGGGTTTTGTATGGTACCTTCCGGACAGCGCTAAATAGTTAAAAATGGAGTTCCAACATGAAAACCACAATCTGAATCGAAAAATGTTTCTTACAAAAGTTGTTAGTTTCAATGCAATGCATTGTTTTGTCATAAAAAAAAGTTAGGTTTCCATTAAAAAAAACCATGTCAGCCATCGTAGCGTCGCTATTGTAAATTTGGGACCTTCAACAAAATTTTTTTTGAACGTCCCCCTTTGAACTCTAAAACTTTTGTTTCAAACAAAATTTGATCAGAGCAATAGTTTTCGAGATAATTTAGATGTAAGATTAAAATGGGACACCCTGTATACGTGTGTGTTATAGACCGCATATATGAATAGCTTCATATTTGCATATCGTGAACAATCAATGTTGTCTTCTGTTGTAATGCAAGTTTAAAATTGGTATGTATTATGTATGTGAATAAGAATGCGTTTACATAGCGCAAGATACAGCATCAGAATTAAGTTAAAGAAACATTGGCTTATAAGTGTATGTTCGCAAAAATACATCCAGTAAACAATTCGTCGGTCCTGTTTTCATTGTGTCAGTTAAATTTCAATACCTAATAACGCGATAGCGCAACGACAAACAAGAAACAAAAACGTTGTTATCTACGTAACTGTTACAATTAACTTTCGAAAATTAAAGGTCGAAACAAAACATTATTAATTACTACCACTGACGATATCACTTATACACCTGTTTATACTTTTACGCATTAATTAAGTGAAAGAAATACGAATATGTTAATCCAGAGGCAAAATTAACCAATTAGTAGTAAGGTAAAATTATTTTATACAAGACGAAATATTGAAGCAACTACAATGTATACTTATCTCCAGACTGTTTCGAAGCAGAAATCTTGTGTATGTTTATGTAGAAGACTCAGCCTATTTCATTGAATATAAAAAAAATGAGACAAATATTGACTGAACTCTAATTACACGTATCATGTATAATATATCTTATGTATAGGTATGTATGTACATGTAGTAGATGCCCTAAATCAGTCTTACAATAAAAATATAACAAGCTTTGAAACATTTCTTGCCAACGATTAATTTTTAAATCTCATGCTCAAATGAATTCAATTAGCAAAGAAGTTCCTCTTATTGAATGTTATAAATTTCTTCGGAACTTGTGAAGTTGCTGAAACGGCTGTATGAGCCAATACAATAGTAAATCCACTTCTATAACTATTCCTGCAGTCTGTACCTCTACAAATTTTTCAAAACTTCTTCGTCCGACAGATGCAATAAAAAAACTACTTCCTTTTCAGGGAATGGACCGAGCAGTATTTGCCTTTCGTATATGCTGGCTGGAAATTGGCCCTATTACACAGGGGAACCCCATCCGGGTGATGAAATGTTGACAGCTCGACTTGCTAATGGAACTAGCAGCGGTTTAGCGTGCAACACTCGATGGGGCCTTGAGACTCTTTCGCTGGGCTTGGAGGGCAGAAACGGTGGAAGACCACTGCCGCTTCTGATAGATCACTTGCAACATCCATGCACAGATGCAGGCCTCGATCTGCCACCACTGTTGACATGGATTCCTCCTGGCACGGAAAGTGGCGGCGAAGACCACGAAGTATTTGATCATGTTGCCCTGGGGAAAGGTGCGCCTGGCGGAGCGTGGCAGGTAACATAAATTCCATATGTCAAGCTTTAATAATGTTTAGACCTCATGCTTGTACTATTTGTCAGCAATACAAGAAGCCCAGAAATGGACTGATTGCAATTACCTTCAAAATTTTCTCCAAAATGGGTCATGAGTCCAAGTCATGCAATAAGCTCCTCAGTTCGCTAATCACTGTTGAAACTCAATGTCCAATATCTATGTATGCTAAATACTGTACCGACACATTCTTTCCTGATCACTTTTATCACGAGTAGCATTGATCCACTGACATTCCATTTGTAACCACTTTTCAATCAACTTTGACACTGAACAATTAATCTATCTGGGTTAGTTTGATATAATTATTTCTAATAATGTTAAATAGACAATCGTGTTACGGTCGCTGCATTACCCTTGACATAGTTAATTCACTCGATACAGAATCTCAAAAATAACGTTTTGCATCTTACTTTAACACTGTGTGTTTAATTTCCAGGCAATGGATCCTAACGTCTTAACAATCAGCCTCAGCCGGTGGATGTCCTTACCCGGTCTCGACATCAAAACTTGGGAATCGATGGTCGAAGCAGAGCAGCGAGAAGTGCACGATCATAGTTTAACGTCAACAGGAACAGGCGATCAAATCCCAAATCCGTTCCTAACGCAAGAGAAGCTTAGCAGCTATAAAGGACTTGGACGAGTACTAGTTGGGACGGTGGCTAAATACTTTAGGGATTACGTGAGGATACAGAAGCTCGAAAAGTACTTTCGATGGTAGGTATGCGAATGAATTTTAAATTTACACAACTACTTGGAAAGTTTTCCTTCTTTCACAGTTCGTTTTAATGTCGCTTCAACTTTGCCTCTACCCATAGTGGGACCACAGTGACGTCTGTAAGGCCTGTAAATAATCAGAAAGATGGCGATGCAGAGAACGATACCTCAGAATATAAATGGATAGTACAAGGTGTGGAAAACGACAGTGGCAAACGCTTTGAGTACCGTGCTAAAAGGGTAGTTCTGGCAACAGGTGCATCTGACCACTCGAATCGCCTGGGATTACCCGGTGAAGATTCCAACTCCAACTGGCTAACCCACGACTTGAATGATCTAGAAACAAAGCTCGATTGTATAGCCATGCAACGTGAGTATATTGCATTAGTGATGAATTCATTAATGATCAGGCAATGAATTTTTAAGCTGAAGTAACTTTTACCCTAGATAACGCGGAGTTTGCGGCAACGTTTTTACTCACAGTCAATTGATGCGGAAATTTGCACGAATACCCGTTTATTGTACGACACAAGTTCTGACGTGCCGAGTTCAGTCGTTGCTTTACATGACAATTGATATGGTAATAAGGTAAGATTCATTTTTCAGAATGTAGAGACAGATTAGCTGATCCTGTCTTAATCATTGGAGCTGGACTGAGCGCAGCGGACGCTGTGACCGCCGCTCGCTTCCGAGGTATTCCTGTTCTTCATGCTTTTCGTCACAACAACAACAATACAGAATACTGGTCCAACAATAATGTCAAGAGAGAAAAAGGAGTCGGAAAGAATGGAATATCCGTCGGCAGTGATCGACTGAGGTGGCTGCCTCCTTCTATGTACCCAGAATACCATAAAGTTTATGAGATGATGGCTGACGGAGGGACTAACTATCCACTATACCAGGCACTTTCTAATTATACTCTCGTCGATCTCCATCCAAATTCAAATTGTTCGTCTAATGGGAAGAAACTCGTCACCCTCTGTTCACCAAACGGAGAGCTTCGATCGTTTGAAGTGTCTGTTGTCGCAATTCTCATTGGTATGTTACTGTTCGTCATTATTGAGACGTTATTTTCACCTATAAAAAACTGATGTTAAAATGATAGTTCTTAAACATGCAAAAATTAATCTTTACATTACAGGTTCTCGACCAGATCTTTCGTTCTTACAAGAAAGCGGTTTAGGACTGGGGAAAGATCCATCAAAGCCTATAGACGGGCGATCAAACCCCATACTTGTTGACGATTTCACTTACGAAGTTAATCGTGCACCAGCTAAAGGCCTATATGCTCTCGGACCGCTTGCGGGAGATAACTTTGTTCGTTTTACTCAAGGCGGAGCATTTGGGGTCCTAACACATATTCTTAACACAACTTGTAATGTCACACATCGAGCTAAAAAGAAATGAAGTGTTACAAATGGCGGGCGATGTGTGGTAACATCCTCGTCATTCAAATCCTATCTGCATTGAGCATCACTTACTACCTGATGCCGGTACCTCAACGCACTATTCACTTATTTGCTCAAAGTGTGTGTAGTGCTAACTAACTTAATATACTACAGTGACTCAATTGTCATTAAATTTGTTGTTATCCAAATTGTACATACCGTTTGGAATGTAAGCATTTATATAACGATATCGCATATATATATATATATATATCATTTTTAAGTATATTATTTTTATTTTTCATTACTTTTTATATATTATTATTATAATTTTCGGATCAGGCGTTTTTCATAGACAAGGACATTTATTTAAACATATGAGACATATTTACATGATTGAACATATTCGATTTGATGCTTTTTTCATGTTTTTTGGTTTTTCAACTGATCCATCAGTGACTATTTTATTTATGTTAGATACGAACTGGCATTGTTGAAGAGTTTTATTAATAATCTAGATTATAAAATATATTTATTAATCTGTGATACTCTAGAACACACGATACCTAGCACTGCTTTGGATTTCGCAAAATAATTTATGAATCAGCCAATGACATTAAACTATATTTATTAAAGCCTGTGTCGCTCTTTATCTCCTCTCCCTTTATTTTCTCTTGCTACGGGTGAAAATATACGACTATATCTGTCTGTTTTCGACTTTATTCTTTCCTCAACGATATTTCTATTCGCAGATATGCTCACTTCAAAATAAGGGAATTCTATGTTAGAAACGTCTATTATTGATAGATTCATGGACTGAAATCAATTCAAGGTATTTACACAATTCAACGTACAGATGTTTCTATGAAATTAATTAATACACATATTGTTTGGCCAAAGCTCTCAAAAATTTTGCTTTTCGAATATTTGCAGCTTCGCGTTGAATTTCTTCATTATTATTAGAGTTTAATTCTAACAGTCCTATAATTTTGATCTGAAAAAGAAAAAGTATTTCCAACATAAAATCATATCAAGTTCAGCAAAAAGAGAAGTATTTAGTATGTATATTCAACAATTTACCTACCGCGAGCTGTTTTCTATGGTGCTCGCCTCGTTTAGTGTGTAAATATATAAGAAACTCGAGAACCGTGGTGTCCCATATACAGTGATAATAAGCATCCATGGCATCAGCTGCAGCGCAGCTCTTCCGATCGCTAGACATCATCTTGAACGCTAAAGCATAATCTACTTCTTCTAAAAATTGACACAATACTGCTGCTTGTGTGTAACATTGCAAGTGCTCGCAGCATTTAATCATTCGCCGATAGACGAGATCATCAATCTGAGTGCGTGGCACAGGCTGGCTGAAGAGATCACTGGCAACCATCGTGGCCTCAAGGTAATACTTCATGGCACTTTCGTGATAGCCGAGAACTGGAACATGCATAAAATAAACAGGCTGACAATTTGATCGATGTAACTCATTTTGTCAAACGTGTTCAACTTTCATCAGTACCGTACCATATTTTGGCAAGCTTAGAAACAAGTGATTTTGATATCACTAATTAACTGCTGAAGGTGAATTCACTGATTATTCACTTCAATTTAGCTCTATGTATGCTGATAAAAATTTATTAATTTTGAAACCTTTACAATGTTGATTAAAACGGCGCTTAATTTTATCACTGATAAAATCATGTTTCGGCAATCTAAGACTTTTAACTGCAGTAGCAAAGTTCATATTTTATCGGTCATGACTAACTCACCAAAATTAAGATCTGCCATCAATTTTAACCAAGAAACATTACTCGGGTAATACTTGAGCGCTTGAGACAAAACTTGAAACAAGAATTCCCCAATCGTCCTCGTGTTGTACGAATTAGAACTGCAAACAACAATTTCATACAAAAATATATCCCCATTTTTACTATTCTTGAGATAAGTAAAAAAAATTTCATAACATAATCATACTTGGAAACGGCAGCCGGCCAAAGATTCAAGTATTGGGTGTGAAGCTCGAGGCTAGATTCGTCACGGAGAACGTTATGCAGCCGTGCCAGTAGCGATGTTACTGCTGTGAGAGCAGTAGGTTCTCGAAGTCGACTGAGAGCTCCACTTACTGCTATAATAGCATCCCTAGAAGCACTGCTTCCACTAGATCCGCTATTGCTTCGTTTTTGCGGTTGCTGACTGCCCGGCCCAAACACTGCTAGAACTGATTTATAAAAGTACGGAAATCAGTTGTGTCGTTTTACTTTGTTTTTGGATGTAGGTGTGTAGTGAAACTTTTCATTATTCATTACCCATGTCCCAGGCTTCTCTGGGGAACTTTCTACTTCCTTTGTGCTTAACAATGTCTTGGCAAACTGTGCTTATCGCTGCTGCAAACTCAGAGTAACTCCATCGTTTTTCTATAGTTGTTAAATAATCCCATTCAGCCATATTCAGCAAAAATATTATGCAATATTCGATTATCTCTTGTCGCGGGATAACTTGATCTGTAGCTTGTAAAGCACCCAGACACTGTTTACACTCCCCAACCAAAGTTTGCATGTCACCTGCGTCATAAATATTCAGTCGTACATAATTTCGAACAGTATGTAAACTCATTAATTACATCAATATAAATTGACGAGTAAAAGTAGATTCATTATTCCATGTTCAACAACTATTCAATCTTCAAGTAGCTAGTATTCTGAGCAATCACCATCAAAACGGGGCATAATTTAATCACACGGTTGTAGGACCGAATGAACGAAAAATATTATTCATATTCATATTTTTCAACAGCAAACGAATACAAATTATACCTACAAATATTATTGGCTGGCCAGACGTAGAGACAGTGCAATATTTCGATCAACAATGCTTCCCATGCCACAAGTTGGCATAATTTGAATATTGAACTGTTGCCACCAGCTACATTGAGCTGCACTTCCTGTTGTAGGATATTCAGCATCTCTTTAGCACCAACAAAGTCTTTGGTTGTGACAAGTTCTCGACTTTTGGCTAGGAGTACGTAGGAATAATTCTGCAGTAAGCCTCTTGGCAATGACATTACCACACTTTGTAAAGGAATAGGAAGTACCCAACAGTTGTTCACTCGCCATATCGGTTTCCTTCGGTTCGTACTGGCAATATGTATTAAAAGTTCACGTATTTCATGCGGGTTGTAAGACAGAATTATACGCTGCTCCAAAGTACCGATGTCCACTCTTGAGTTTTCTGGAATGCCAACGCTTGTGAGCTTCACATTCATATAATTGGAATACTTTGTCAATAAAATTTATTCTAGCCAAATTCTACGAGTATAAATATTTTTATAAATTTATGTAATAATTAAGGATTTGAAACAATTTCGTTTCAGGCTTACGTGTATAGGTCACTGTTTGAATTCCCCATTCGTTGTTTGTTAACAAATCTGGAATCTCAAGGTCATTCTGTTCGGCCTCTCTCTTTACTTCCTCTAATTCTTCTTCATTGAATAATGATCTGAGATTCGCATCTTCAAGTAATTGACTTGCAAGTCCGTCTATTTCACCACTCAGTACAAGATACAATAAGAACCGTGAAATACGCCTCTTATCCAGTTCTGTCACTTTGTCTATGACACTACCAAAAGCCTAAAAAGAAAAATAGTGCTAGTTTATTGAATAAAAAAAAACTCAAATAAAATGATAAATATTTGTACAGAATTTTTTTGTACCCAGAAAAGTGTGCTGAGTCCCTTTGCACCTGCAGTTTTAATTTCTGCAATATAGTCACCAAGGAGAATCTCGCTTTCAAGCACCTTCCTGACTAAATTAAGGCACTGAATTTGTACAAGCAAATCACGAGCTACAATAATCTTTCTATTAACCATTCCACCCTGTATATCCAACTCTAAATTGTCCCTATAAACTTGAGGAATTTCTCTGCTCACATTGTCTGCCTGCAGCACCTGTACGATGTTCTGAAAGAATAAGCGATGCATGTGATGTAATTCGAGTATAATTAAGATTTTGACAACCACAGTTCATTAAAACAATAGATATATATTTTATTCTGGGTAGAGATTATACGTTACTTTTTTTTTAAACCCCATATTGTACATACCGTGTACTGGTCTTTGATAGACGAGTGCATTTGTTGAACGAGATCTGTCTTGATATTTTCCACTGGTATTTCACAAGCCAGACAATAACCATCCAGATATTCCTTTTGGACTGTGCAATATATCAAGGGAACAGAAGTGTCCAGCTTTTCAAATAGTTTTTTGGCACCGCTAACGTGTCGCTTGGCGCTTTCATAATCCTCCCGGAGGAGGTGAAATACTGCAAGATCATAGTGTATCTGTAAATTGATAGAACAGTGGTTTACATTTTAAAAAAATGCTCTCTTTTGAAATATATGTAAATTAAAACGCAAATTATACTTGATGATGGATTTAAAAAATTTAGAATAGAATATAAATCGGCAGTTAGCCGTTATCAGAATGATTGAATAAGGTAGTCGCGTGTAATACCATGTGCAACATAACACCAACTTACATAATCAATATCGTTCAAAGTATTGTAAAATTGTTTTAGGAATCAGAGGAATGACGTTTTCATTTGTCATAAGTTGACTATCAAACAACATTTTGATTCACACTTCTAACACAAAATATACGAGAAAAATAAGCTCGAACAAAATTGAAGAAAAAGCTAGGGGGTTATTAAAAAATGAAGCTCAATTATATACGGAATTTTAAATATACCTGGCATTTGAATTCTTCAATGCTTATACTGTACATGTTTTCCCAATTCTGTTTGCACTCCGTACTATCCTCAGTTAGCATAACAAATGTCTCAAACGATAAGACCTTTGGTGAAATATCATTTAATTCCAAAACAGCATTCAGAGTATTGATGGTGTTGGGAAGATACGTCTCTAGCTTTCTCATTATATCGTCGGTCACAGCAGGAGGAACATATGTTACCTCTTGTGTACCTGGGCTACAAAAAAATCGACAGTGAAACACAGGCAATGATATTTGGTAGAGATAAAAATGAATATTATAATGATCAGAACAAAATAAAAACAGTAGTTGAATGCTTACATGTGAGCAAACGGTTGTTTGATCTGTCGACTGTTTAATGACTTACAGACGATCGCTCTCAAATGCCACCTATGGTAAAGAACGACTGTAAAAAGAAGCTGATCGCTCATGGAATTCAATTGGTACTCAGGTATCATTGGAATTTCAACAATGGTTTCTGTCACTACGTAAAACAGATCCTGCAGCAGTGAAATCTGCATTGGCAGCGATAATTTTGTCTCCAAACTATCTAGGTCCCATTTCAAATAGGCAGCTACTTTGAGCGAAAGAATTTTTAGTGCCAAATTTTTGAGACTCCACTTGTTCAGGTTTTGCTGCTGTTCGTTTGTGTCGACATCAACGGTTTTGACATCACTATCTCTTTGTTCCAAATTTATTGTCATGAATTTTACTATCAGATCCGTTGGTGATGGGTCTAAAAAGGAAATTGTGTGAATATTATCAAAACCTAAATTCTTTAAATATATATCTATTTGCAAAAACAATTTATCACTAACCTGGAAACGGTTTGGAAAGATGTTCGTGGAGCAAAGACGGATTCAAGAGAAACTCGAACCATAATATTGTGTCAGGTGAAATCGGAACGGTTCCTGGCCGCAGTAAATCCACGTCCATGATTATTTTTGCTTAGAGATGATTTAAATTCAGTTTATATTCATTGATGGAAATGTCAAGCTTTACAGAGAGGTTAGCGTCACTTCGGCATAATTGCACCGCATGACAGAAACTGAAGAAATACGCACATTTTCAAGCTCGATGCTTTCCGCCTGCGGGCAGGCAATCTATTGTACACGCATGCATATTATATGTCATTATCAATCAGGCACTATGTCCAGTATCTTGGGCCATGATTAATAATGCAAAATCCGCATCGACGCCTTTATGTACCGGACACACAGCCGTGCGGATTGTTGTTCTCAGATGCAAATCATTTCTAGATACATGGGTAAGGTGGCAAAATGTGCCCAGCGAAAACCAATAAGTCGAGAGATCAGAACAGATTTAAAAAATCTGCAGTTTCTCAAATTTAATGACAATAAGAGGGTTCGATAGCTCACGGTTACAGAACACAATATAAAGACTAACTAAAAAAATTCAGAAACATTGAGGTAATGTTTTATCCTCAAAAATCAATGAATATATAGTGAAGAGCCAGGATACACGGTCCCCGTACATTAAAAATTATTTTTGAGCTGAAACAAAACAAATTGTTATTTTGAAATTGCTTGAAAAGCGTGTTTACGTCAAGAAGCCCATATTATTCAAAATGTAGTGTCACAACTAATTTCATACTATGTTTTTGATCTATTGGTATAAAATTTGATTCTTATTATATAAGATAAAATTATGTTTTTTTCCATACAAAAATATATTCTCCAGTTTTCTGATACTACAAGTATGTAACGTTCTAATGTGGTCAAGTATCTATATAATTCTATTTATTCACTAGGCTTATTTTCAGAAATTATTATTATAAAAATATTAACAGCTGTATAATATGTTATAGTCGAATAATCGATGTCGTTATATAATTAAACAAAAACAGTTTCAAGAAACTGCTACCAAAAAACTTGTTTATCAGCAAGGAGCGATTTGAGAGTTTTTTGGGAAAGAAGTCTCATCGTATGTGTAGGAACTATGGACGTATATAATACGCAAAAGACATACTCGCCCTCTTTGAGAGCATGACATTTGTGAAACTCTGAACACCAGTAAGTTTCTTTAGCACCTTCGAATACCTGCCCGTGTTTCGACTTCGACGGCTTTACCGACTTGTCGATTTCTTCAGTATCTCGATTCGAAGACGGGCCGGAAAGCAAAAATGTTTCCACAGCTTGATAGTAAAATGTTCTTAAAATATCCAATCTATGTGTTCCACTGACTCGGTTCTTCGAGTTTTGGGAATTCCGACTCAGAACAAATTTTCCTATCACATGATTGGCCAACAAAAATCTGGAATCGAAAAAATTTTTAATAAACCCTATATCTCTGGTTCCTTTCCGTCAGGGGCAAAGTTTACTACTGTCAACTCTACTATAATTATCTTCAGATTATTTTACCCTAATATCTCAGAATCCAATGATACACTGGCAGGAAAATTTCTGGGATAGCATTGCTCGGCAGCTCGCAGAATGTCTATACTACTCCGCCAACTCTGAATAGCCAATCGTTCCGTTTCGGCCAACTCGGGTGTTGGTCCACACAAAGCTAGAACTTCAACGTGATTCACCAGAGTAACAGAGACCAATCTGAAGGCGACCTGAAATCAATAATTTTTTTCTTAACTGTAAGGCTGATCAATTTAAACATCTATTGAAGATTTTAGATGCCATTTCGCGTAGGCACTTCATTTCTAAATATTTAAATGATCGTCTCATACATTCGGACTCTTATTTGGAAGGAATACTGGAAGATCTCTCGCTGTGCAAGTTCCATCACAAGTTGCTGCAATTATTAGTAATTTCCTTTCAATTGGGTCCAAAGACCACCAACTCTCAGTCGCAACCGCCAAGCAGCCATGCACTAAAAGGCAGCCGTACAAAGAATCCAGACATTCCATGTACCCTTCAAGGCAGCTCTAGTACAAAACACAAACACAGAAATTATAATGATGGGCAATTAAATTTCTTGCATTTTAAAATGATCTGCGCATCACATCATCTTTTTTCTGGTTTTGTTCATATTACAGTCAAGTATTCAAATAGACTAATCTATAATCAAGTAGACCTGCTATTTCTCTCATAAGATAATTGACTGTGAAAAATTTCAAGATTTGTTTTTATGTTTGTTCAATCAATAAGCCAATCACCATGAAAAAATATAGAATTGTGAGATATTTTCTGCTGTTTACAAAGAACTTGTAGCTTTGATACCTGCAGTAAGTGATTCTCGGGACTCATAATACTGTCAGTCATATCGACCAAGTCAGTCTTGGCGCATATCCGATCTCCGATGTCTAAGCACTCCAGTAATCTGTCAATAATTGGATTGCATACACGCAGGTCTCGCTTTAGCCTCTCAACATTCCTTGGATTTTTTATTTCATCTATACCGACGATGAGGATCATCGCACTGAAAACAGCTTCTAGAAATCTGTTTAGAACATTGTTTGTTGTACCGCTGGCTATGGCTATCAGTAATATGCTATCCTCGAATTCTTTCCAGACAACATTCGTGTCCGGCATGTCTGTGCACAGTAGCTCAATGTTCTGGGACTTCAAAAACATGTGCACACCATTCAGCGATGCCATTTTCGAAAACGTTATCTGAAATAGTTTGACATGATATAAAAGTTGAATTTCTCCAATATCTTTGAAGATTAGAGCATTTCGTATACTTCAGTCATTTGCATAGGAACAAAAAAAACTTTGTTATAAAGGTAGAGAGATACAACTATAAAAATAAATCGATTCACAATTAATGTTGAAGTGTATTTTTGCATTCGCAGTGATTGAAATCTCTTACAGATTTTATACTGCAATGAAGTTTTGGGTTAAAAATCATTTATTGTACCATATCACCGTCCCCTTTTTTTCGGACAAAAACTGGTATTCCTCCGGAAGATGTTAAGCACAGTACATGAGCAGTCATTTTACAGCAAAAAAGAATTATAGATATGAGTTTTAGGTTTTAGGTACTTTAGCAAAGTTCTCACAGCCGTGAGTACCTGAAGTTTAATACCTGTGAACAGGGGAATGGGATCTGAACCAGCATGGGCAGGTAGATGGGCAGGTCATTAACCCATGATATACACAGATATAGGTATAGTATACACGAGTACAGAATGGGCCAAAGTTGCGAAAGTGGTAACTTGTGTATATTGATATGTAGAATGACGAATTAAAAGCTTTTGGATAAGCCTTTGTAATGTAACTTTGAAGGTTTCTCTCTGGCTGTACGGCCTAATTTTTTTATTAACAAATTTCAGGAAGTATAGCCCCTTTTCTAACAAAGCCAGTTGTACAGGAATGCGCATTACAAAAAGTCTGCCAAGATTCTACTTTTTCCATAGATATATGTATAAGTACATATAATTCATATTATTATACAAGTATAATACAGATTAAAATAATAAAATATACTCAGTTGTCTATAGATTTTTTCTACGTATTTAATGAATTGCTTTCTTATATTTATAAGATATTGAGATATGAGAAGACGTCAAACCTGAATTTGATACAATGAATATGTTTATACGATTTCTAAAGCGCTTCACTATGCTTAATTGGTTCTTATTTTTTGATGTTTGAACTTCATCAATACTTGGATAAGTATTTAAAAAAGCTGGCGTTATGTACGAAACGCTTTGTGACCGTTTCTTTCAACAACTGATTTCATGAAACATCATGCGGTACTGACGAAATTGTATGTAAATGTCCCTGACAGATATTCGGGTGTAAAATGACACTTATAATCAGAAATGACGTCTGGCTCTCTCACATTTTTTTTTTTGTTACTTCAGGGTTTCAAATCTCCCAAAATAGGGTAATCTAAGAAGCTCAGTTCAATATCTGACTTGAAATGTTCAAATACTAAAATTTCGTTTTGTCCTTTCTTAAGTAAAGGCGCTGGCAAGTAAAGGGTCCTTGTTGGTCCAAGGTGACAGTACCGCCCTAAATTGAAACCGTTTACAAATACCAAACCCTTTGTCCAACCACGCAAATCAATAAATGTATCCTGAGGTAAAGCTAAGTTTATGACGAATCGGGAAACGGACGGACCTCTAGTGCTGATAGAGGGCGGTCCCAGTTTCCAATTAGTTAGAGACTTTGCCCACTTAGAATCAAACTCAAGAGCATAGATTTCCCAATCTTTTAGCTCTTTGTCATCGACGTAAACTGGCCCTTGCCACAAACCTTTTCTCTGATCAAAATTAGCAAGGACACCAAAGTTGACACGTCCCCAATTTTCTACAATGATGTCCAAAGTTTTTTCCCCAGCTTTATCAGAATTCAATGTTAACTCAGCATCTCTAAAACAATTGATTCACATGTCAGTGTCTTATCAACTGAAAATACACGTTTTTTATTTGACCGGTAAGTGCTAAAACTCACTTCTGCATCCAATAACCAAAGCCATTAATATCTTCTTCAGTTTCTAGTGGTTTGCTCTTCAGCTCTCCGTCAACAAGCACCATTGCTGTGTCTTGCACATACCCAGAGATTTTCAGGGTAGACGCGGTTTTCAATGCAACCTTTTTCCGGTAGTTTATGTATCCGTAAGATTGGCCATTGCCATTTTTAATTGGCAAGTTTTCCATATTGGTCACATTGGATAATTTCACCTTCAAGTCTGCAGGCTGTAATACATAAGATATTTGAAAAAACCAGAGGCAAAAAAAGGGCAGGACGCAGGTTTCATTGGTAAAGAGAAAAATACCCACCAACTGATCAAGGATATCCTCAAAATCCAAATGACCGAATATTTTCAGAGTGGGATAAGCTACTTTTGATGATTCTGCAGGTAAATCTGGTAATTTGGTCATCACAGTTTGATGCTTTGCCAAAATCTCTTTGGTTTTATGATACTTCGGTGTGTAGTCTCCTGCTTCAGTTATTGGCGAATCATAATCTGGAAAAAAGTTTTGCAAAACGAATATTAAAGAAGGATTAAACGAAAGAATGTTTAAGAATTCATAAGTGAATTGTAGTTAAAAATAAAAACACTGAAAGAGCAACAGCGGAAGACTTTCATTAATTAGAAATAATTATTGAACTTGTTTTCCTCAAATTATGCTGAAGTCATCGACCAAGCAGCAATCATAAAATTACGCAATGTGGTACAGATATGTATCCACCAAATAAATAATGATTATACCTAGGATCATATATCAAGATTACTCCACTGAGTGAGTTTATCTGATCAAAACCGCAAACTGATACAATTTATGAACGTTATAGAAATCAGTTTGATCTTTAGTCTTACCATAACTTGTAACGTCTGCTTGATAGTTCTCAAAAACATTGGCTCCATTCATAAATCCAAAATTAGTACCACCATGGAACATATAGAAATTAACAGATGATGGAAAACTTAAAATTCTCTCTAGGACATCAGCATAAACTGAAACATGAAATGGGTACTCATACAATCATTGCGTTGAACTATCCGAAATTTCACGTACTTATTTTCAATGTCACACACCCTCTTTGTTCATTATGCACGAAAGTCAATGAGAACATGTGGAAAATTAAATTTTCCAGAACAAACTTCATGATTCTAATTTTTGTTAAAAACCATCTTTTCAGGATAAATATCGTAAAGTAATTAATTATTGATCCAAAACGCCATAATTTTCAAATTACCGTGAACTGGTTCGATGGAATGATACGGTTCGAGCCAGTGATCGAACCAACCAGTCCAATATTCCATGACCATAGCTGGGTGGTTGGGTTGCAATTCCTTTAGGAGATTTAGTTCTTTTTCTGGATCAACTTTAAAATTGGCCATCTGCAACACTCCTGGCAGGGACCCAGCATCTCTATGAAGAGTCGGAGTGTCCGAAGTGAAGAACATTTCAACAAGGCCATGATTTACGAACAGATCTTTAAGTTGTTTAAGGTATTCAATATCAGGAACTGTTCCATCTTCTTCAACGGAACCGTACTCATTCTCGATCTGTGAAAGCAAATAACTTTTGTACTTTCAAGTCTTCTACTCATACACAATTATTGACATTGTATAGTTGAATTTTGTGATCGTAAATCTGTACATATTGCATCCATTTTACTTAAACAAACATATCGTAGTGTTACTTTATCTACCTGAAATGCAATTATTGGTCCCCCTTTTGTAAATTGTAAGTCAGTGAAGAGTGGCAGAAGTTTGTTGAAGTAATCGGTAACTCTTTTCATGTACTTTGGTTCAGAGGTCCTCAGCTTCAATCCCTCTTCGTTTAAAATCCAACTAAAAATTCGAGGAAGATTAATTCGCTTGGTGACTGTGATTTCAAGCTGGAAATTTTTCACCATTCATACAGATGTAATGGTAATCAAGGTATCTACAATAAACGTATGATTGTAAAACCTGTTCTTTGGAATGTTTTACATACTACAAACAGATAAATGCAAATTTGATATTTTCCAGTTTCCTCCATTTTTTTTATATTATATATTATGTTTTTATGTTCACCATTAAGGCCTAAGTGAACATACCTTGGGAGTCCACCAAAATCCCATTCAGCACAAATGTAAGGTCCTGGTCTAACAATCACAAATAGATCCTCTTCCTGTGCAATCTTGATAAATTTAACAACATCCAGAAAATCCGAAAAATCGTTATCTCCATCACCAAAATCGAACACGTCTCTCAGGGGTTCGTGCAAATTCCATGGAACATAGCTGAAGAGAATTGAATAAAAAATCTGAATATGTTTCAAGACTTTTAGTGTCGAAGGATAAGGAAATGAATTGACATATTTTTGGTAGCATTGATAGCAAAATTAATAGAATTTTAAATTTACGTTTCCACAGCGTTTAGACCAGCTGCTCTGTACTTTCTTAATCTATCCCTCCAATACGCTTGAGGAACTCGAAAATAATGAAGAGCTCCGCTATGAAGGGAAATTTTTTTCCCATTCAAGTAGAATCCATCAGGTTTAGCGTAAAGACCCGAATTAACTTTGGGCGACACGTAGTGTTGGTACAATGTCGGTAGACTCATAGCTGAAAATATAAAGTAAGACTTGTCAAATAAGCATTATTTTGAGAAAAGTAATATTTTGGAACACAAACACTTCATCTTGTACAAATCAGAGCTGTGAAATTACCTTTAGCCGAATAGTTTTCATCGGCGGTGAAAGGAAACTGTGGGTTGAAATCAACTTACTGAATTTGAGCCCAAGTATATTTATCATTGTGATGGACTAAGGTGACTTAAGATAAGAGATTAACTAAAAGAATGATTAGATATCTGACCACAAGCAATTTTCATACACAATAAAAATGTTGTATATAGAATTATCAGATAAACTAGTAAAGCAGTCCTGCATATTTTTTAAACAGATGCAAACTTCACACAGTCTTTCTTGTTTCTGTACTCCAGCGGAAAATGTTGAATCTTAAATTTACAGATTAAACATAGAGACTGGAGATGGTAGCAGCATTTTCTCAACAATCAACAAAACATTTAAATTTTACAAGCCTAATAGTCTTAACGGATCTCAATCTACACTATACAAAAAATTCTTTTCATTTATATAGAAAAACAATAGCAGCAAACCAGATTATCCAATGCAACTATGCATAAAATTACAGGACCTATCAGGACCAATGAATAGATTTTGTAAAATATAGTTTGAAATAACTTTCTGCAATGGTAGGAAACAAAAAAATGTATAAAATTGTTAACTCTATCTATTCAGAAGCAACAAAAGTTTCAATGTATTCACTAATACTTGATTTTTAATTGCATGTCTTTTATAATCAAAAGTTATGCGATTGGTTTTTCTTTTGTATATTAATTTATTATACTTGTCCACATTTATTCAAAACAGAGCCTGATAACAAACACAAATTATGCAAAGCCAAAGAACAGTTACGGTGAAAAAAAATATCAAGATTTACGAATTCTTGAGGAAAAATTGAACAAAATACATGTTCAATTCTTACTATGATTACAAAGAGGGGCGTGAACGGAGTAGCTAAACAATGTGTACTAGACTATAACGAATGTGAATTGTTGAATTGATTGTTTAAAACGAAAGTATCATGAAAAAGTTGTAATAAATTTTACTTCCATACATACCTGATTATAAATAAACTATGGAATCTCGCTGAGGACTGGCGGACGTGTAACGAGGAACACCTTTGATTGATTTTGTGATCCCTAACTTTCCTTCCAAAATTTAAACGATCCAGCAACACATAATAATAATAGTAATGCTCATTCAACAATTGTCATAAGACCCCTGCATACCTCACGTGTCATCCTTGTGACACGTCACGAGACGCCGGCATTGCCTCTAATTTGTTTACCAAAATATTGGCTCGGCGCCAGGCTAATTCTTATTGGCTGACTCCGACGCCATGACAGGTGTGTCAGGTGATTAGCATATCTGCTTTCCCTGGTGAAAACGATCTCTACGATTTTCTAGAAATTTTTGTCAAAAATGGGACATTTCGTACAATCATATACAAAAAATTGTTTTCGTAAAAAATTTTAAGTATGCATAGTTTCGCATAAAAACTTGTAAACTTTCATGAAAATTTGTATTTTTACGGTAAAAAAATTTACAAGCCGCTACAATTTTTAACAAAAATTAACAAATCTTTTTGAAAACTATGCATATTTACAATTTCGTACCTAATAATACGAAATGGCCCGATTTTTGTAAAAATTCGTAGTAGTAGAAATTTTCACCAGAGTTACGTTTGTGATTGCAGGTATGAATTAGTGATTCCACAGAGGAAAAGTATCGGCTCTCATTTAAAATAATGTATTAACTTCCCTTTTTTGAACCGTAAACGAATAAGATATTCACAATCAGAATATTATGCTTTCCTCGAACGTCTAATATGTTATTTATAGAAAGAATTTTTATGTAAACATCAACTTTCTCCTCGATGTTTGAAAATATTTCTTCACTTGTAAAGTAGATACGAAAATATACGGTATATAAACCATTAAGTATTTAACAGTATTGAATAAGTAATGTGTAGAAAAGACTAAGAATACTTAAATATACAGTTTGACATCACTGGTACAATAAATCCCATTCTTGTAGAAAAAATATTAGGTGTTAGTTCGTCAAACATTAATGATCATGGAAATTTATCTCGGGGTACAATTACATACAAGCAAATAGCAAAATATATATATGATATTTCTTCCTTGCATTTTCACTTATTTCAGGGTTTCAAATTCCCGAGAATGGGATGATCAAGGAAGCTCACTTTCACATCTGGTTTAAAATGTTCAAACACTAAGATTTCATTTTGGCCATTTTTAAGTAACGGAGCTGGTAAGTAAAGTGTTCTCAGCGGTCCGAGGTGGCAGTACCTGCCCAAATTAAAACCATTGACAAATACTATGCCCTTTAGCCAGCCTCTCAAGTCGATAAACGTATCCTGAGGTACAGATAAGTTTAAGATAACTCGGGAAACGGATGGACCTTTCTTACGAATAGAAGGTCCCTGTTTCCAATTAATTAGAGACTTTGCCCACTTAGAATCAAACTCAAGAGCATAGATTTCCCAATCTTTCAGCTCGTTGCCGTCGAGGTAAACTGGTCCCTGCCACAAACCTTTTCTCTGATCAAAATCAGCAAGAACACCAAAGTTGACACGTCCCCAATTTTCAACAATAATATCCAAAGTCTTTTCCTCGGCCTTATTAGAGTTTAACGTCAACTCAGTGTCTCTGAAAAAATTCATTCATTCCTTAGCAACTCATCAATTAGAGTTGAGAATAAGTGTCACTTATTCAACTAGCGAGTGTTCAAGCTTACTTCTTCATCCAGTAACCAAAACCATTAATATCTTCTTTAGTTTCTAGCGGTTTGCTCTTCAGCTCTCCGTCAACAAGAACCATTGCTGCGTCCTGCACATACCCAGAGACTTTCAAAGTAGATATTGTTTTCAATCCTACTTTTTTCCTGTAATTTATGTAGCCATAAGATTGGCCATTGCCATTTTTAATTGGCAAGTTTTCCATGTTGATCACGTTTGGCAGCATTACTTTCAAGTCTGCAGGCTGTGCATACGGTACCACAATTGACCAAATGTAAAATGCATACAGGTTTAGTTTCTAAAATGAAAAGTATCTACCAACTGATCAAGGATATCCCAAAAGTCCAAATGACCAATTACTTCGAGAGTGGGATAAGCTGCTTTTTGCGATACTGTAGGTAAATCTGGTAATTTGGTCGTCACACTTTGGTATTTTGCCAAAATCTCCTTGGTTTTGTAATACTTTTCTGTGTAGTCGCCTGATTCTGTTAGCGGCGCGACATAATCTGGAAAACAATTTTTCAGAACACATAATAAGCAAGCACTCGACAAGAAATAGCTCAGCATGAATTATCTACCAAGAAAGAAGAGTAAATTAGTCACGTAACGCAGTACAAATATTGATCTATCAAATAAACAGTGATCATACTTATGATCACATGTCAAGACTACATCATTTTTACCTAATTGAGAAGGGGACGTAACACAATTTCCGTACTTTTTAAATACAAGTTTGATCTCGAGTCTTACCATAACTTGTCACATCAGCTTGATAATTCTTGTTAACATCGGCGCCACTCATAAAACCAAAACTGGTACCACCATGGAACATATAGAAATTAACTGATGATGGAAAGATCAAGATTCTCTCCAGGACATCTGCATAAACTGAAATATGAAATGTAGCATTCGCAGGAGAATAATTTCACTGGATCACCTGTTGCTTTATGTATAGGACTTGCTTTAAACGACATAACAATTTTGTACGGTGAACGAAATTCTATAAAAACTTGCGGAAAATACGATTAAGTGTATATCCTAGAATTTCGATAGGTTGTATTGATCCAATTGATGGAAAAAACATTAATATGTAACTTTTAGCCATTCGGAAATTTTGCAGTGATCAATTCGACACTTTTATTGTTTCCAACATCTTACCAGATATAAAATAACACTCACTAATTGATCGTTGATTTAAAGAGTTCAAGTTCAATTTACCATCGAATGGTTCTGGTGAGTCACGTGGTTCGAGCCAGTGATCGTAAGCACCAGTCCAATATTCCATAACCATAGCGGGCATATTGGGCTGCAATTCTTTCAAGAGATTCAATTCCTTTTCTGGATCGACTTTAAAATTTGCAGTTTGCAATACTCCCGGTAAAGTTCCAGCATCTCTGCGAATACTTGGTGTGTCCGAAGTAAAGAACATCTCAACCAGACCATTTTTCTCAAAGATTTCTTTGAGTTGTTTCAAGTACTCGATATCAGGAACTGTTCCATCTTCGTTAATGGAACCATATTCGTTCTCAATCTGAGAAACAACATAAAATTTGTACTTCTGAGTGATCCACTTTTATAACAATTGGTTCAAACAGTTGAGTATCTAAGTATATTGGCATTATGTAGCAAAATATTGCAATCATAAAATACTGATCTTTGTGTACATCGCTTTCATTTCACTCAGTCACACCTAGCAACACATGACTTGGTCTACCTGAAAAGCAATTATTGATCCACCTTTAGTGAATTGTAGATCAGCAAACAGCGGCAAAAGTTTATTGAAATAGCAAGTGACTCGTTTCATGTACTTCGATTCAGAGGTTCGCACCTTGACTCCCTTTTCATTTAAAATCCAGCTAAAAATAGGTGAAAATGAATGGTAGATACTGTAAGCAGATACATTCTAAACAGATATGATGAATCAATATTTTTTAAGTTTCTCTGATTTCCTAACACTTTATATTGCCATTCTAGTTATTATCATTGACAAAAAGGCAACACCGTACCTTGGTAGTCCACCAAAATCCCATTCGGCACAAATGTAAGGGCCTGGTCTGACAATTACAAACAAATCTTCTTCTTGTGCCATCTTGACAAACTTAACGACATCAAGAAACTCTGAAAAATCATTTTCTCCGTCACCAAAATCATACACATCTCTCAACGCTTCATGCAAGTTCCATGGGACATAGCTGGGAAAATTGAAGAGATAAAAATTAACACCTTTATCAATTTTCATGAGGAACTCTATGAAGAATCTTTGGTAATGTTGCTGCAGAAATAAATAAAACTCACGTTTCAACGGCGTTTAAACCAGCTGCTCTGTACTTTCTTAATCTATCCCTCCAATACGCCTGAGGAACACGAAAATAATGGAGAGCACCGCTGTGTATCGAAATTTTCTTCCCGTTCAAGTAAAATCCGTCTAGTTTTGGATCTAAGCCGGAGTTTATGTCAGGCAACACATAGTGTTGGTACAATGTTGGCAAACTCATTGCTAAACACGATAAAGAAATTTTTTCAACGACAAATGTCGGTTCTTTAGTGTTCAGAATTGTGAATTAAGTTAATGAAACTTGCCTGAATATTCTTGAGTAGGATATAAGCTTAGCACAAATTTTTTTTGTTACTTTATTGCAGCAGAAAATGTCGCAGTAGAATTATTCAACGTTTTTAACCAAATCTAATGCATATTACTTTGCGGTTGACAACAAAGTATACTCCGGGATGGTTCTGCGTGCCACTCGATTAAAACTTTGACAGACAATGTGACGATTCACGCTCAGTTCTACAGAAACCGATAAAAGTTTATCTGCCATTAGTCACAAATTTGTCTGTATTATAATGCATGCATTGTATGTAGACATAATATATATTGTAATGTATATATGTATATGTATATAAGTAAAATGTTGCATCCTTTCAAGATATGAATATACTTTTTATACTTAAGCAAGATTTGTGACTCAAATAGTGAAACTTCACTAGCAGTTATGAACTTAAAAATACATACTTTACTACAAATTCCCTTATTCTTAAAATTATGCTGATAACTGTAGCGTACATCGGAAGAGTATGTCTAATAAAACAAGTGCACAAATTTTGTTACCTTACTTTTTCTAGATAATCTTTATCTTTGAGTATTCGAGCAAAAAATTTATAATTTTGTGTGTGTACAATATACTCGTTAATACTTTTGTTGTTGTAATCGGTTTGATTTATTTATTTATTTATTTATTTATTCATTTATAACTATCAACGGAAATAACTTAATATTCCCAAAATACATAACATTAATATAGAATATATAAAAAAACAATATATTGTATAAAAATTTAACAAAGTATAAAAGTAGAGTGTTTTCCACAAAGATTTAGATAACTAGAGTGCCTCTCTCGCTAACGCTTTGAAGTGACTGATCGGTTGGTTGAAGATATCCATCCAACCGCTGTTACTATTCGCTAACATACTCAGTCGCATAATGATGGATTTGTGGGTGTAACTGGTTAGATATTGGTTCGGTACTGCAAATGTGTGTACATTGTCTCGATCTTCTAATTGGCACTCTTAAGTTAAACATTTTCAAAATTGAAGGGCAGTCTATTAAATTGTTGAACATTTTGAATAGAAACATTACATCTGTGAATTTACGTGTTTTTTCGAGAAACTTGAATCCTAATTGCTGGCTAATTCTTTCATAATTGTGATTAAGAAATGACATGGGTGAATCTGTTTTGTAGGATGCAAATCTTAGAAAGAGGTGTTGTACGTATTTTGATTTTCTGCTACTAACGTCCGTTTTGGGGGACCAAATAACGGACGCATAGTTCAATATTGGTCTAACAAAGGTGTCATAGAGTGTGATCATTGATCAAACATCAGATAAAGGTTTCGATTTCTCAGTATGTAAAACAACATCCTCATTGAGTTTGCTTTGACGTGGTCTATGTGGAGATCGAACGTCAGATGACAGTCGAAAATAACTCCAACATCGCTGGCTACGATTTTTCTTTCCAAGATTTGGTTTTCTAGCATGTATTCCACATTTGCGTATCTAGAATGGGTATTATTTCTAACGAAAAACATCGAGTAGCATTTTTTTGTATTAAGCGCAAGTCCATTCTCTTTGCACCATTGGCAGACACTATTAAGGTCGTATTAAAGTAGGAATAACTCTGAAGGACTCTTGATTTCGCAGTAGATTTTCAGGTCATCTGTAAATAGTAGAAGCTTGGTGAATTTGATGCAGTTTTCAATATCGTTGATAAAAATCAAGAATAAGAGTGGTCCCAGGTGCGAGCCCTGAGGGACTCCAGAGTCCGCAATGATAGGTTTTGATTGATAGTTGTTGATTTTGACCGTTTGTTTCCGGTTTCTCAGGTACGATTCGAACCATTGTAAGAGATTTCCTACTATTCCATGACCCGTTAATTTTTCTGTGAAAAGCTTGTGATTCACCGAGTCAAATGCCATATAAACAGCATGAGTTTCATTTCGGTTAGTAAAGGAGGTAATTATTTCCTCAAGCATTACTGCCAGGTTGCTGACAGTGGATCGTTTTTCTCTAAATCCATGTTGCTCATCGAGAAGGTTTGTTGACAGATGGAATTTTGTTTTGTTGAAGACTATGGAATCAAATACTTTGGCAAAGACGTTAATAATGCTAATTGGTCTGTAGTTTTTTATGTTGGACTTGTCGCCATTCTTGAATTTTGGTATTATGTGACTTTCTCTCCATGGGTTAGGAAAAGTACCTTGATTCATAGAGCAATTGAATAATGAAAGCAAATCGTTTAGATGCATGGATGCTGGATAACCAAATTTTTCTGTATCGTTGACATATTTGAAGAAATTCTTCGAGTCCCTATTTATGTTTTTTTCTAAGTTTGACAGTTTCTAAGTTTTATTCCAAATAATATTTATTATTACAGATATTACAGCGGATTATTTGCTCTGTATCAAAACCGGAAGTTAGTCAAAGCAAAACTTTAAAGCTAAAAGGGGTGTATTCCGAAATATGTATACTCGCAGTACTGCGAGCAGAGAGAAACCTGCGAGTACTGGCAACCGCGTTCCGAAATCGGGCGACAGCTTACTGCCGCCAGTCAGTGACGTCATGAAATTTGTGACGTTGTTGGCTGCGACTACTGCGGTCTGGGACGTGAGGCAGTTGCAGTCATGTTGCAGTAATTGAGAGATGGTCGCGTCCTCGGTGTAGCGTTCCGATTTTACTGCGACTGGCAACTCGAAGTAAAAACGGAACGCAGTTCGTAGTTGACTGCGTGACGTTACGATCGGCAGTACTTGAAGTATATTTCGGAATACACCCTAAGGTGGCCCTTAAAAAGGTTATTTCCGAATTTCTTTGCTCCCAACAGCCTAAACACTTCCATATCGATCAAAAAAAATCATAAAAAATTGACAGCCCTCAATTGTGATCCTAAAGTTTGTCCCACGGCGGCCAAAGTTTTTACATTTAAATAACATGTAAGTTTTTCGTCTTCATGTTCATTTATATGTTACTCGGCTGCATCTTATGCTATCGCTTCGTAATTAGGCTGGATTTGCACATAAATATATGCTCTTTAAGTGTCCACGGTATCTCGACCGTTCTTGAACCGTTTCTTCGGGATAAGTATTGGAAGTAATTATTTTTTGCTTTATTTGAGTAATAAACGGTTAAATTCGCAGCAAAAATAATTATGGACAATTTTGATAGAATTTTATCGGATCTTTAAACGCTGTAATTCAAAACTTGCAGGGTGATAGAAAAAGAATTTTAAAAAAATGATTCCATTTTAGTTTTTTCCCATCGTAATTTTTTATACTATATTATTATTTAGTTATTATTTAGTATTACATAGTTAACTGCATGGTGATAAAAGCATGTAATTTTATTTACGACGTTCTCGTATACGCTTTAATTACAATCCCCACCTGTAAAGATATTCGCAATTCTAAAATTTCCATGATTATGCACCTCTTGAAATAATGAAGCCCGATGCCTTTTGTACAAGTATAAATGGATACAATACAATATGCATTATTTCGGTACATTTCTGGCGTAAGTATTGTCACAACTGAAAGCCAGTTAAAAAGAAAATAGATAAAAAAAAGTCCCGCACGGGAATCCGAAACTGGCAATCCTTGTATCACGAACCCGAACTTGGCACTGCGCCAACAGCTGCCAATTCCGAATAATATGTAAATACATATTTTTTACTGAAATTATTTCCATTCCTTATTTGATTTCCTACCCAAAGTATGATGTTTGGAAGCCAAAAAATCCAGTTTCTATTTTCCACATTTTTGTCCATGTTTCAATTTTTGAAGTCTATGTATATTACATGTACATATTCTCTCATTTTTAATACATATGTATCCGGGCCTCAATGATGAGTAAAGGCCCTCGCCTTGTGAGTTTTCAATGTCATCGGCTTTCTTGGATCTGTGGCATAGATCTGTGCATGTGGCAATTTGGCGTGGCAGCGGCAGAAACGTGATTCATATCCAACTCCCCACCACTTAGTCGGCAACCAATCCACGCGCACTATAACCGTTGTGCGAACGTATAAATATGAGGTCAGGAGCTACTCGCGCTCATACCTCTGGGATCGCCCCATGAAGAGAGTTGAAAATCGCCTCTAATGGCTCGTACTAAGCAAACTGCTCGTAAATCCACTGGAGGCAAGGCCCCACGGAAACAGCTCGCTACTAAGGCAGCTCGTAAGAGCGCGCCAGCGACTGGAGGAGTGAAGAAGCCGCATAGATACCGCCCAGGAACCGTCGCGTTGCGCGAAATCCGTCGGTTCCAGAAGAGCACTGAACTGTTGATTCGCAAACTACCGTTCCAGCGTTTGGTGCGTGAAATCGCGCAAGATTTTAAAACCGATTTGCGATTCCAGAGCTCTGCTGTCATGGCTCTTCAAGAGGCCAGCGAAGCCTACCTCGTTGGTCTTTTTGAGGACACCAACTTGTGCGCTATCCACGCTAAGCGAGTGACTATTATGCCCAAGGACATTCAACTAGCTCGTCGTATTCGTGGCGAACGTGCCTAATTTGAGTTCTTTTCATACTTCGACTGTTGGAACAAAACGGCCCTTTTCAGGGCCACAAATTTATCACGTTGAAAATCGAATTCGTTTTTTGCACAGAAGTATCTGTGTAGTACCTTGTATTTATTTTTTGCTGTCTTATTGCACATCTAGCCACAAGTCGCTAGAAATTTCACGAGTAGAAATAGTATGCTACGTTGTGTCTCATTTCCTATCCTAACACTAGTTTAAATTAACATCAATATTTTTGTATTAATTAGTGGTACCTGAGATTGAAGTTGAAATCGAAGCTTCAGTTATGAACCACGCAACACAACTTCAGGAAAAATGTTAACACATGCGTTCAACTACGTGATCATGCGTAATGTGCTACGGCAATGTGTGGTTACGTCGCATTGCCACAAAATTATGTCAATTTCGAGACGTATTTTAATGACCAATGAAAATTGAATAGGCGTGCGTATTCGCTTTTGAATTTTGCAAAATAAAATTTAGTCATATGTATAGTTGGTCGATATCCGCCAATTCATTCGGCGTCTAACAAACTAATGCCGAGCGTAGAGGAAAGCGTACTGGATGAAAAATGATGCGTACCTCAACGGCTGATCTTCGTCTTCATTTTTGAATTAATTTTCATTTATATTTGCTGCAAATCTATCGGTCTACCATTCAAGAGTACCAGGAACATCGAACATACGGTACAATTAGAGCAATGATTTTAGTTATTTCACATGCGACGTTCAACGAGGAGACTAACATACTCGAAATCGAGTTAAAAAAAATACGCCGTGCTGTTTATGACCTGCCAGGGTTAAATTGCTGCGTAGTATCCGAGAATGGTCTGGATGTCTCCCTAGTCTATTGGATTTACAATATCTGCGGGAATTTATACAGCGTTAAAATTATAATTGAAGTGTGATCGAATTCACTTAATTTACACATTGCAATGAATCTAGTCGGGTTTTGATTACTGTTAAGATTGGAATCCAAGCTCGAACGGACTCACCTACGTAAACTAAAAAATGGGAAAATAATTTCGTGGATTCGAATATAATGCTTAAAAATTTCATTCACCCTCGCAATTATCTAATCTTGGATTTTTGAAATAGTACTAATGTTACTTCTGAATACAGTGAAATTCGATTCTTTTACAAAGGGATTGCTTTAGTGGCCCTGAAAAGGGCCGTTTGATAACTATTTTCCTGGTCTGCTGTTAGAGACGACTCATCGGAGTCATACGGATTCACTTCTTCTTTGATGCAACTGGTTTTTTCGCTGCAGGTTTTGCAGTTTTGGGTGCAGCTGCTGCCTTTTTTGGTTTAGGCGCCTTAGGTTTGCTGGTTGGTGCCTTGGCAGCCTTCTTAGCTTTCGATGGGCTTTTCACCTTTGGCGATTTAGCAGCCGGGCTCTTGACTGCTTTGCGTTTTTCTTTTGTGGGTGGTGTTACAGCACTGGGCTTCTTAGCAGCTGCCGCCTTCTTGACAGCAGTAGCAGGCTTTTTGGCCACTGCAACAGTCGATGCAGCGGGCTTCTTTTTGGGGACAGTTGCCTTCGGTACAGCACGCTTCACCTTGGGCTTCGGTGCGTCAGATTTGTTGGTTGGAATTTTGAAAGACCCAGAGGCACCCTTACCTTTGGTCTGTACCAAAGCTCCAGTAGCCACAGCTGACTTCAAATATCTCTTGATAAACGGTGCTTGTTTTTCAGCGTCTACTTTGTATGTTGACGCGATGTATTTCTTGATAGCCTGCAGAGATGAACCTCCACGTTCCTTTAGCGTTTGGATGGCGCTGGTAACCATGTCAGAAGTCCGTGGATGCGCTGGCTTGGCACGAGGGCTCTTTGCCTTGGCTCCTGCTGCCTTTTTGGTCGGTGTAGCCTGCGCTGCTGGGCTAGCTGATGCTGGGCTAGCGGCGACTGCCGTTGCTGCTACCTTGTCTGCCATCTTCTCTTCTCTTTGCGGTTACGACTCAATGCAGAAAGCTTCGAAATTGGTTGAGATCGACGTGTTCACTGCGTAACTGATATTCGAGAATTGTGACTGCGAGAAGCAGCGGCAGGTGGTATAACGGAGCGCGGACCATGGAGAGAGGCCCCCCGAACGTTTCACGCGGCGCGCTTCACCAGCGTCGGAAGGCCTGGCACTGGGTACACCATCGATCGTCAGATTCCTGAGCTATTTCACCGATGACCCAGTAATATCACATCTTCACCAGGTTCTGTGAACTCTGGGCAAGATTTTACAAAAATTCCGGAAGACTTTGCTCTTTTGAGTGTCTCGAAAACGGCGGGAGTCGCGGACCATGTGTCTTGACGCCCTTCGCACTCCGAGCAAAAGACGCGTTGTTCCTGACCGAGGAAATCGCGATACGGTATAGACAAAAACGTTTTTTGGAGCCTGAAACTTTGGATTTTACGCTTGCAAAAATTCAATCTCACCATTTTAGCGGGGAAGCTGTTATCGATATTCCAAGTCGACAAGGCCGCGTTCCGTCGACGCCTACTGTCAGGCTTTCCTCGGATACGGCTAGACCGGTTCGGAATATTTACCAATGACAACCCCGATGAAGAATTCAGGAATGGGATGTTAAGAGGGAATATCTTAATTATTAGAACTAGGAATTACGCTTCCTGGTGAAGATGTACGGAGCGATTTTGCGGAGTGGCGCGTTCCTAATCTAGTCGCGCTCGAATATAATCGTAGGATATACCAGCTTTCATACTTTGAGAACGATGATCATAATTTACGAAAAATTAATTATCAACGATCGATGTAACGATTGTTGATCGTAGAAAGTGCAAATCAAAAATAGAAAAGATATACGCTTTTTTTGCCGATATACTTGGTCATTCCTCTCAGCCTATCCAACGGCGTTGGTATCACGTACATTTTTTTCCTATCTATATCCAGAAGAATTTCTTCCTCAGGTTAAATTTTGAATGAGTGATTAACAATAATGAATGAAAATGAACTTACAAGTGGTATAAAAATGCTTTTTGATCTAAAACGGAAATACAATGATTTTCCGCATACTACCATTTCAAATTAGAGTAAATATTACCATACAGCCTGGTTGAAGCAGTGAAATTTCAGTATAAGTTTTCGTTATAAGTTTAAGTGCATGTTTTCCGTAAAAACAAAAAAAAATTTTTACAAATAGAAACTCAGAATTTTTCAAACAGTATATTATTCGAAAAAATATAGCATCTGGAACTGTATATCTGCATCTCGTTTTGTGACTATGAGGCAGTTTTATATTATTGATATTGTTTTAATTGTTTGACGAATAGAAGTCAAGACAATTTCTAGAATCAGTTCGAAATTCTTCATCGCTCCAAGTAAGTATGGACTCATATTTATTTCTTGTGGCCCGTTAAATCGCATTGTTTAACGCTACACTGATTCCAAACAAGGCCCACTGTTACGTGGATTAATTTTAGTCCTGGTATTTGCTACGTGGAATTTGCTATTATGCGCAGGTAAAATTAATCGTTGTATAACCTGCAAGTATACAGGTATTGATGCGAATACAAAATTTTAATACCATTAATTACAGATTCCAAATAAATTGGAATGCATTCAAATTGTCATCAAGTGTAATAATTATTCATGCTTAAATTGTCATCAAGTATTTTCCGACGGCTTTTGGTACAGGAATCAAACTTATACCTGAAAAATAGTAATAAATACATGTCACGTAAATTATACCTTGAACATCTTGGAACATTTCAGTTATTATGTTATGAATAATGATATTCCTGTACTTAATATTTCTTCTATCAACAACAATTAACACAGAAATACATATATTTCTACTTCACTCTTTGTCTCTACGCGCAGATAGTGTAAAAAAACTGCACGGAAGACGTTTTTGATTCATCTTCCGTCATCGGTATTATCTACGTAGCTGAACAGATTCAAACTGCTGGTGATTGTGTGTATCTACAGATCAGCTGGTGACCGGCATATGTATCTTGTACAAACACCCGATCGAATCGAACGAAACAGTGTTTATCTCCGTGTCCTTGAAAATCTCCTGTAGTTTGTAAACTTTCAAACTCCACGTTTCATATTTGACATCTAATCACTTTCGCTCATTCTTAACGCTCTGTGTTTGCCAGTAAAATTGCCATTTTTTTTCAAGTTGTCAGCTGATTATCTAAAGATTTCTATTGATTGTTCAGCGTGTAAAAAAATCAATTTTCTAAAAGTAAATATCCTGCAGATCGGATGAAATTTTTACACAGGTCATTAATTTGGATATAGAAAAGTTATCCACTGGCGATACGTGCGCTTTCGTCATTCGTACTAATATTTAATCATGTATGGTGACTTGGCTGGTGTGAGCGCTACGCAATTGGGATCTAATTATTAAGTTTTACAACAAGCACGCTTAGCAAATTCGTAAACGTTTATCGCAGCATGGTGTCGCATTTCACTGTTGCAAATTCTAATTGACGTATTTGATCAACAACCATATTTTAAAGAAACTTATCCAAAAGTGCTGTTTAATTCAAGCACTGTTAGAAGTTGCGTTCAATATGTTATTCGTTTGATCGAGTTGACATAATATCGAGCTTTAAATGCTCAGAAAAGACTGATTAAGTTTCAGAGACAATTGCCAGCGAAGTTACTAAGACGAAGGAAAGTTTTCGTTGCTTGTTTACGAAATATTGGCATAGTAGCGGGATTTTCAACATGCCGTGGCAATTTTACAAATGTATGTATTCTTCGTTCAGTTAAGTATACTATTGATTATGAAATATTCTACAGGTAAATAATTTGACAACTAAGTTCTACATGTTTCGGCGTGAGGAAGACAGTTCTTTGTACTGATCAAATTGGTGGCCCTGAAAAGGGCCGTTGGATTGGTAATAAGTTGAAATTCGTGGGTGGCGTTCACTTTGAACTTGTATATTTGGTCACGGCTTTGGTGCCTTCGGATACAGCGTGCTTGGCAAGTTCTCCAGGTAGCAGTAACCTAACTGCGGTTTGAATTTCCCGAGATGTGATAGTTGACCGCTTGTTGTAGTGAGCAAGTCGAGATGATTCGGCGGCGATTCGTTCAAATATGTCGTTGACAAAGCTGTTCATAATGCTCATCGCTTTGCTGGAGATACCAGTGTCCGGGTGTACTTGTTTCAAAACCTTGTAGATATAGATTGCATAGCTCTCCTTCCTCCTGCGCTTTTTCTTCTTATCGCCCTTGGTGATATTCTTCTGTGCCTTGCCAGCCTTCTTTGCTGCCTTACCGCTGGCTTTGGGTGGCATCGTCAAAGGATAAAATTGGTAACGTAGTACTGACTCGATGCTTCACTCGTAAGCGTAGAAGGCGAACTACAGACCGACCTTCGCTGCGCCTATTTATTAAGCGCTGGCTCACCGACGCCGAGCCAATCAGAAGCCGCTGCGTTGAGTCAGACGCTCCGATTGGTCCGCGCCACTTGCGCTGACGCGTATAAATATGTAGTCGCAAGCCGTTTCGATTCATTCTACGACGAGCAGCGTTGACGCTTGGGTCTCTCGACGCGCACAAGTTAACAATTATCACTATGTCTGGACGCGGTAAAGGCGGTAAAGTCAAGGGCAAGGCAAAGTCCCGTTCGAGTAGAGCAGGACTTCAGTTCCCGGTGGGTCGTATTCATCGGCTACTTCGCAAAGGAAATTATGCCGAACGAGTTGGTGCTGGAGCTCCGGTATACCTCGCCGCTGTGATGGAGTACTTGGCTGCTGAAGTTTTGGAATTGGCCGGTAATGCTGCCCGGGACAATAAGAAGACCAGGATTATTCCTCGTCATTTGCAGCTGGCCATTCGTAACGACGAAGAGTTGAACAAACTGTTGTCTGGAGTTACCATTGCCCAAGGTGGTGTTCTGCCCAACATTCAGGCTGTTCTCCTACCAAAGAAGACCGAGAAGAAGGCTTAAATTTACTGCACAAACAAATAACCTTAAACGGCCCTTTTCAGGGCCACAAAATCGTTCAATATGCTTAGAACAACGTCTTGCACAATCCGCAACCTCATCTTGTTACCTTCCTAATATCTCATATTCGTGAACACTTCAAATTATATGTACTTTGGTACACATTTCAAATCTTGGCATACATATATTGCTTAAAATTCGCAAAATACCTTATTAATCATTAAACCCAGTGTTACTAATTCAACGGATAAATACGCCCTCCAGATTCTTTTCAGTGTACTGTGGTAAATTCATCGATTCTTCGAAAACGACGGCGTAATTCGTATATTCCTCTGCTCAATTCAATTGAACTCCGAAAATTTATAAAGAAAATCTTTATTGATTGCGTAAATCGATTCGCTTTGCTTGATTAATCAGAGATGGAAACTTGATGACAGTCATGACATTTCACAGGACATGTCTTGTCATGTATTCACGTTTAATCGAATGATGACTTGACTCTTCAGAATTGGAACAGAAAATTAAGCTGGGACATTTTATACATAGTAAATGTAATTTGCTGAATGTCGAATGTTTCTTCTATACGCAACGCAATATTCTTAAAATCAGTGCAAAAATTATTTTGAATGCAATGATTTTTTGTGGTACGGTACGTACAAACATTTGAATTGTAGATTACATAAATTCATAATTTACTAAGGTTGGAACCAAATATCCTGAAGGGTTATACGGCGTAGTCTCATAACGAATAAGGATGACAAGTAACATCAAATGGCGTTTTGATGTCCAATTGTACATCATGCAGCACGTATGAATCTTTGGTCAGAAATGATGAACAGAATATGCCAGTTGATTATTACACTGAATTATCGAAGGGCGAATCTTGCATAGTATATTACATGACATAGCAGTGCGAATCAGTTTTTCAACATCGGAAACAATCGGTGGACCGGTTTGTTGTTGAACTTGACGTCCAAAATCGTACAGAGTGTGACCTTAAGTTTCAAAGCATAGACGGCGTCTACGGTGGTTACAATTTTCCCTTTGAAATGGTTCCACTTTAGATACGAAAAATACTATTTCGCTTTTTCGGTCGCGACTTTTGAAGATTCCACCGATCGCCGTAGCTCTCTCGAGCCTTTACGACTCTCCATTTACAATAAAATTAGGAATGATGATACTTAAAAATTTAAAAGTCAGAGAAATTCGCAAAACGAGAACGTTAATCCCTCGCTGAAGGCTGCCGTATTACTGCCGCAATTTGCTGTAACTGCTGCAAAGACGTTATGTCCATTGTGTAAGGATTATGTATACACTATGGTTATATCCACGACTGGCTGCAACCTCCACCACCGCTCCGTCCACCAATGGAAGTGCAGTACGGGAATCTGGTAAGCTGGTAAATACAGACGCCAGATATTTCGTGACGCAGTTATTCGTTGGAAACGCTCTGATCCACGTTACGAAACTCTTCATCCGACTCGTTGAACCCGACATGGCACGTACGAAGCAGACTGCTCGCAAATCCACCGGCGGTAAGGCGCCCAGGAAGCAGCTGGCGACGAAGGCAGCTCGCAAGAGTGCACCAGCAACTGGAGGAGTGAAGAAGCCGCATCGTTACCGCCCGGGAACCGTTGCCCTTCGTGAAATTCGTCGTTACCAGAAGAGCACCGAACTCCTTATCCGCAAGCTGCCCTTCCAGCGTTTGGTGCGTGAGATTGCGCAGGACTTCAAAACCGATCTTCGATTCCAGAGTTCTGCTGTCATGGCTCTCCAGGAAGCTAGCGAGGCTTACCTGGTTGGTCTGTTCGAGGATACGAACCTGTGCGCCATCCACGCCAAACGCGTCACGATCATGCCCAAAGACATTCAGCTGGCTCGTCGTATTCGAGGCGAACGTGCATAATTTGCAACGATTACTTCGCGACAACCACAACCGGCTCTTTTCAGGGCCACCATTTACCCTATTCGCAAGGCATCGAATTACACTGTCGAGCTGTTGAACTTCAAATACTTTGCAACGTCATTGGTAAAGATAGTGAAACCAGGTTATTCATCTCTCGGAACCTTGATACGATTTTTTCAATAACAGTGAATCTATATTCGTTGTTGGATTACAAAATACTAGCGAAGAATACAACTTTGTACCTGAACACTGGTTCAATGAAATACGTACTGTGTTATCAATCTTTGATGCCGTAGGCCTCTTTATTTTTTATAATCTTATCACATACATCCTTGTGTCGGGTCCAATCCTTTACTTGACATTCCCTACAACATGTAAGTATTCATTAGTTGGTTTGAAAAATGTCATAATCGAAAATTCAACGAGAAACAACATTTTCGAGAAAGTAATGGAGTGTCAAGTTTACCTGCCGCAGTACCAAGCCTCCTTGCATTTAGAACAGCGATTCGACGCAATTTCTTTACAGGCAAAACACCTTCTTGGTTCTATAGATTCGAGCTTGTCCAGGTCATATGCTTCGCTCAAAACCTGTGCCATACTCTTAATGTGTTCTATGTCATTATTGAACAATGATTTAGATTGAAGTTTAGCTATTTTCTTCCATTTCCTGTGATACTTCGCCAGGATAGACGACCTTACCTAATAGAAGATTTTAATTCCACGATTTAATTACTAGTACAATAGCGAGCAAATTGTTCACGAGTAATACGTTGAAAATAAGTAATTACGAAATTTCACCTCAGGCAGCATTTCAACAATTATTGGTTTTTGTGCATTCGGAGGTTGGGACATTACGCTCAATTGACAAAGCCATCTTTTCAACTCTATCAACGGCGAAATTTGATCCAGTATGGTTTCGTGTAGGTATTTCTGCAGCTAAAGTCAATCCGGTTCAGAAATTATTCCAACACGCATACTTGCAATAAAGTTAGATATTCTATGAGTTCTTTCGAATTACCTTGACCAGTTTAGACATTCTAAATTCCGTGATCTCATAATACGGGGCACATTTTGGATTCAGGAGAATTTCCCGTAAACCTATCCACACTTGACCCTCTACTCTGCACATTCTGTCCTGGTCGGTTTCGTTTACCGTTTCCCATTTTCCGTTGTATACCATTTTATTCCCTAACGATGTAATAGTTATACTTGCGGAGTTACGGTTATTAACAACTTGAAATGAATCAGTGATGTTTACCATCCTCGCCCAATTTCTTCCAGGGTTGTTTTTCAATTAATTCAGTTAACAGGTACGGAACGTCGTGTGTTGATAACATTCGTGAAAGAGCGCATAGAGATAAACTGTCAGTAAACTCAGCCATGTATCGCAAAATCGAAACACACTTCATGCTAATGTCAAATTCAATTTCCTTCCTCTTTCGCAGCAACTCTGCCAAGCACGAGCTGATAAATAAAAAAGATATCAATCAAGGATTAATAAACTTCTCTCTATAGTCAAAAATAAAACTCATGTCTAATTCTGTTAATTCATCTGAATGTGATAAATTACTTTGTGTCTTCGAACTCGTCCTCGGATTCTTCTTTGCCCTTAAAGAGCAGATTCGTCACGTTGGTAACTGCGTAATCAATCAAATCCAGGGCATAGTCGTCCACGGCTTCTGCAGTATCAGAATGAAATAGAATATTCTCCAACAAGGAACAGGCTATCACTTCGTGATAAAACACGCTGTGCAGCAGAAACGTGTTCGTGGGTTCATCGTTTATTTCAATCAAAAGGGGAAATAATTTTTCTTTCCACACATTTATCTGAATCACTTCATGAATCAGTACCGGCATCTGAAATGGGACATTTCACAAAAGTACCTGATATATTTAATTACTCGTCTCATTATTCCCGTTAATTTCAAAGATTCGTTTCAATTCTTGTACAGAGTAACATTCAAGAGTGTATTTTTAACATATGTAGGTAGTAGTCAACATATAACATCATTGAAACTCAGATCATATATCGAAAATTTACTCGTATTGATCAAACTTTTCCTCCAGATAGCATATGTACAGATAAACATCGTGCTTACCTTTTTTAACGAGATGAACCATTCTTTTACAGCTTCTTCTCGCAAGGTGCTGATTTCTAAAACGCTTTGCTGGTTTAACAGCATTAACTTCTTGTGAAATTCCAGCCATCTACAATTATCGCAATATTGTATGCCGTATGAGAAAATATAGAGCGCAAGATACTTTGTACGAAATGATCGAATTTTCTTGGGATAAGAAAATAATTTACCGTTTAGTACCAATGTCGTCGATATTTGAAGGCTGTAAATCTTGTACGTGAATTTCTATTTCCCATGGTGTTATAATGTAATCCGTTCGTTCCGTCATATTACATACATCACAGAATTGAAAACTTCAGTGCTTATTCAAACTGATCACACGCTCTACTGACATCATCGGCCATTTGTAAATAATTTTCGTATCACGCGTAATCCCGCGTAAATTCGATTGGCAGCTGGCTTGAGCAATCAGTTTAGTTCGATTTGAAAGAGTATTTTAAATTAAAAATAATTGGTGTTGGATAGAAAATACCGATTACTATCGAGGTTCGAATTCCGAATGAAGCAACAACAATTTACGAATGTATACTAAAGTATATTATCTTCAAGAAGTTCAACATATTACAAGTTAGCCGAATAAAAATCATCTTGTTTGCAGACAACTTGTGAGCGCAGATGGAAACTGATATAAGGCGTATACATACGGTGTGTAAGAAAAAACCTTGCTTCATTTTATTAATCTTTGGAATAACGGCTTTTACGAATATACAAAAGAGTGAACACAGATTAACATAAGACTAAACAGTAACATACTTCTAGCGAGAAGCTGAGAAAAATATGTATGATATTCATATTACATATATCGGCAACGCATTACGCGTATAAACGTTACAACATGGAATAATATGCACAAAAAATGTAATGCGTGCTGTATTTTTTTTTTTTTTTTTTGATTTACAATTTTTGTTTTCTCATCATTTTGCGGTTCATAAAAAATAGACTGGTAATGGAATAATTTTAATCTAACTGACGTAATTGTACTGTATCATAACATCTTCCTTTAAAAAAGAGGAGGGCAAAGGTACTCGATCTATAAGTACCCGAAAAATTTAAACAAATCGACGCTGAATGATCCATGTTTACGTGGTTTTGAAGTGATCGTCGGTAAGCGTTGTGTAAATGTGTCCTTCCCCGGCCAGGAAGTCGAGTATATCGTCGACCTGAGGACGGATATGCGGCTGCACCCGCGCCTTGATTTGATCCCTCTCGATGCCGCTCGGCGTGTCGTTTTCGGATTGTATTATCTTGAAGACGGCTTTCTGGTCGTTCGTCATGCCGCCAAGGCTCGCTCCCATTATCGAGGAATCCATCAGCGAATTCTGCAGTCCGACAGGTTGATTCGAGTCCGGGATGCCGATCGCGTCCATGTTGCCGGCTCCAGCGAATTTCTCCCCCTTCAGGTCGACGTATATCGTCTCCAGGAGGTGCAGGGTCAGTTCGTTCAGGTCCGTTATCGGCCATATTTTCATAATCAGAATGTGCTTCTTCTGGTGCTGCTCGCGGAGCGAGCCGAAGACCCGGACGTAGGTGTTCACCTCGATGACCGATTCCTGCGGGGGTTTGTCTGCCTCTATCCAGTGGAAGGCCGTTATCGTCCCGGTTTCGTCCTCTATGTCGTAGGTTATCTTCGTCGCCGAAGGGTCGATCCGTCGGATGATACCAACGGTCGTTATTATCTGCACGTCCGTACCCCAGATTTGCAGTTCCTCCGGGCTGTCGATCAAGTGTTTCATCATCACCGGAACGATGTTCTGGGCCCGTTTCACTCCTCGTTTCGCGTTCCCCGCCGGCGAAGACACCTCCGAAGAGTTAAAGTACCCACCCCCATCATTTGCAAACGCTTTTTCGCCCCACATTGTCAACTCTGTTAACTCTTATAACGAAGAACTAAGGTCACAACTTAACCTCAAATCGCAACAACACGCTTTTTCAGGTTCACCAAACTGCGCGCTGTCTACTGTTTGGCGGGATTTCCATTCAATGGCAATCCTCAAATGTTTATTTCTGCGTTTGCGTTTGCGCGAGACAAGCTGGTGGCGCCATCTGCCAAACACTTGGCGCATGCGTATTGCAGTTGCATTCATGGATAAGGAGTGCATCAGCGCACGTAAATGCATGAGAAGACCGCACAGCTGTCGGTCGCCTTTATTGATTCTTTGTGTTTGAGTACGGTAGAAGGCCTCTGGCATATTGTAAACAGAAACTGTTATCGTGGAATAATTGAAAAGAGTAGCCATGGAAAATGTGTCGAAAAGGAAGACACGGAAGAGGAGACAATCTAATCGAGAAGAAAATAAGGATGTTGACACCGATGTGGATGGTGTAAATTGTAGAGAGCGCATAACCTACGACGTACTCCGACTGATGCTAGAATATTTTAATATTACGGATTTAACTCGGGCGGCTATGGTTTGCAGGTAGTAAAAAATTTGGTCGTTCTGTAATGTGTTCTAGCGGCCAAATATTCCACATCCAACGATTCTCTCCATTGTGGAACTGGTTCTTCAACAATTTATTTTAACTGCCTCTTGCGGTCGAGCCACGTTTTTTTGTTCCATTATTTAAAAAACGAGAACAGTTAAGAATAGTTAGTTTTTTAACTTGGTTCTCCAGGTAATAAATAAAAATGAACTACCCCTCACCGAACCGATATGTTTCAGATCCTGGAATGAAGCTGCCGAAAAAGAAATTCACACTCGACTGAAACCACAACATTTTTTGCTTGAACCTAATACTGAGTCGAAAAAAATTACCGATCCAAAATATGTTGTGGACAAATTGTTCATCCAGCCAAGTGTTGGAATGGTGTTTAATGGCTTTCATACTAGACGTCAAATTTGGCAGCCAGGTACTGTGTGAGGCTTAACGTAACATCACATCGACGCAAGCTATCTAGAAAACGAGAGAAAGTAAAGTCTGGTGAAGCTCTAAAATTTGAAATACTTAGTATTTGCTCACCTTCCCAATAATTTGTTTTTTTCCCATATTTTTTCATTAGAACTCAATTGCTTGAGCATTGTGTTTGATAAGTTGTCAAGCTGCAAAGAAATGGGAAATTGAAAATAATACTTGTCAAGAACTTTGAAATATCGAGTAATATCAAGTGTGTTAAAACAATTTCATCGATAATGAGATTCGTCATTCATCTTCGTTTTCTAGTTTGACTGACATTCAAATTTTTCAGATTGTTTGTGTAATTATTTGCCTCCTCAAACTGATTATATAACATTGACAAACAGTGGCACTATTTATGATGAAGTGGAAAACAAAGCTAGAGGTCTATCCAGTATATTCTTCCCTGAGATTCCTGATGTGAAAATCAAATACTTTCATACCACAAAATTGGACTACCTCAAATTTGATTCAACGCAAAATCCTAAATCTTGTAACAAATTAGCAAGGGAATTGTGTAAAATATCTCCAAAAGAAGAAAACATAAAATGTATAATAATGTTCCTGGGTGGGATGACACGCAACATTTTTGCAACCCCAGATCCAGACCACGTAGAATCGGTCATAAACTCGATTGTTTCATATGGGTAAAGCACATGGATTCAACAATGTGGTATGAAACATGACATGATAAATTTTCACAATTATAATACTTGCACGATATTGTCATTCCACAGAACGAACACAGCTAAAAATAAAATTGCGATTTGGGGTGGCATCGCTCGCAGGGTAATGGTATGCAGTTCTTCGCGTGATAAGAGGATATGCAAAAAAAGTGTACCTATTGCTGGCCTCAGTATCTGCGGTTCAGGTGTTTCAACGTGGTCCATGGTGTTAAATAGCCGTATAAAAACTAAGGAACAAGCTGAAAAAGAATTGACAGCCTTGAGGGATGCGGTCAAGTTGCAAAAACACACAATTGGTTTCATGTTCTCTTGTTGTGCACGAGGCGATAGCTGGTATTCGGAACCAAACGTCGAGGCTAAAATCTTCAGAAAACTTTTTCCAAATGTTCCACTCATTGGATCGATTGGAGATGGGGAGTTTGGCGTATCCACAGTTCGTCACGGTATTTACCACCAGAATTAAAATTAATTACTCTGTGTGACAAGCGCATGTCGTCCGAAAATACTGAAAAACTTCTCGACATGTGTTATATGTGCCCACGATATGAAATTTTTTCTAGACTGTCAGTTTTCGATAAACTATTTTGCTTCCACTTTGTATTTGACTTTTTTTTTCATATTAAAAAAGTAATATTAATAATTCTCTGGGGTATTTTAGCTGCATTAGTTACAGATTGACATTATTTAGGCATGTTACTGCTATAATGCTGTCACAAAGATTTTGAAAATTTCACACTTAAAATTTGTCTGGACAACCTATGGATGCAACAAGTTTTGATATTTTTACTTCGATCAGTATCGTTAACATTCCTTCTTATTTTCTGTTTTCAGAATACTCGCCAGATGAACGTATTTTCCATCAATATGCTACAATATTTTTAATCGTGTCTTACGGATCTGTGAGGAAAGTGTTATAAATATTCAAGTAAACTGCATCAATAAGAAACGGGTTGTTAACACAAACCAGTAATGCATTTTGTATTTTATTACAACAAATAAATATGACAAAATCCTATCATTTAATTTTCAATCAGTTAATGTTACCTAGGAATTCTAAATGCCAATTATAATAAAAGTATGAATCTATAAACTGTATAGAGTATAATAAAATCAATCACATCCAAGTAGGAAGGTGCAAATGTTATACAGTGTGTTAGAAATTCATAATCTAATTTATTAGTGCTCACCGACCACACAAGACACTCTTTGCGTCAGTCATATTTGAAAGGCACGACTTACTTTGTCTAACTTCTTAGTAATGCATTTATAAGCTATGTATTAATATTAAGTAGAAACAAAGAAATGTCCTTAATCAGCCTCTTTCATTCACATTCTCAAAAGCTTTTGCCTCTTTATGTAAAGCTCTAGAATGAGACAAAGTGTGGCACAGTTTTAGAGCATGTTGGTCAGAAAATTGATCAATGTCCAAATATTTTTTAAATTTTGCTACAGTCAGATATTATGAAACAAAAATCACGTAAATTATTCTGAAATATTTGCTATCCACATTCTTTAGATACAGATATTCAAAGACTCATGACAATTAAATTCCTTAACTTGAATATGTTTACAAACTGCTACTACAAGCAAGTTTTTTTTCTAATAAAATTATAATGATAAAGGGTGGGGATTATACTAATTGTAATGTAAGAATGAATACTGTTTGAAATGAAATATATATATAAACTTTCGACACGCAAGTGTTTCAGCACTAATCCTTGATAAAAGGGAGAAAGAATTGAATAAAGCTGTAATGACGAAACTGGACATGTAATTTAGTAAATTAATTACTTCAGACGATGAGTATCAATATACACATAAGATGGAGTAGCAGGTGGTTTAAGGGATTAATACATTGATAATCCGAGTGAATAAAGTAGGTACTCAAACACCAACAAGTCTATCCTTATCTTTTCCACGTATCACTCACATGTAGTTAATCACGTTGAGTCCCATGATGTGGAAACGTGTATAAAAATTACATTAAATATGTATAGAAAAATATGATTCAATCTAATCAAGAAGACAATAAGAACGAGAAGTACAGAACGTTACATACTAGGACCCGATGACCTTATCTAAGTGCTGTTTTAGGGTAACTAACTGACGTCTGGTCTCTGCGTCAAATTCCGGTAGGTACGATAGCCGGAGTCCATCGTTGGGCAGCAGAGAAAGGACCCTTCCATTTTCCAAGGGCACATTGACGTTGGCGACATTCTCATTAACCACAGATGTCACTAGGAGCGGACTGCCCTGCATACTGAGGGCCATTTCACCCTGACGAGGTCGTCTCATCACGCTCAACGGTGTGTTGGGCTTGACTTTGGGGGTGACGAGGGCGTACTCTTTTCCGTGAGGCTTGAGCAGCGGCGCTGGAGTCTTGAATTTGTTTTTAATAGCAGACGAAGCGCCTCGTTCCTCTTTCCTGGAGGTTTTGGGCGCGAGGGTGATTTCGCAAAGTTTTGTTTTCCCGCTTGCGGACGAACTCCGCGTCCTCATTTTACGCGTCTTTGTCGAGGCCGCCGGGACGGCCAGATGATTTTGATTCGTCGTATTCGTCGTGGTTCCGACCTCCGTCGCGTAACCGTCGTCAGAAGCGGTTGTCGTGCGCTTCGAGGCCCTCGTCGGCCTGACCGTCCTCAGGGTGGGCGAATTCGTCTCGTCGACGTCGATAGAGGAGCTCACCTCGCATTGTTCGCTCGCATCGTTTTCGTCTGACGTTATTTGGAGTATGTCGCGGAGCGTCAACTTCGTCAGTGATTGGGGTAGACGGGAAGATGCCATGCGGTAGTGCGTCTCGATCCTGTTCAATCGCCCTTCGAATTCTACCTGCATTTTGTGCAGCCGTAGCTGCACTTGCTTCTCGAAATCTTTGAGTAGCAGACCGCCGTCCTCGCCCGCCACGATCGATTTTGTTTTACGGATATGCTTTGTTCGCGGCATTTTCACCTTTGCGATCGCTTCTCACGGAGGTTTAACAACGCGGCTTCACAGCTGAGGCGTTGACTGAAGATCTTCAGTCAACGGCTGAGGGATCCGATTAAAACCTCCACTTTCTGCCTGTACGGTATTTACATCTTAACCCTCCTCGAATTGTTGGCAATTTCACACGCAACTCTGTTCCAACTGGCTGTTGATATGATAACGCTATTGCACTTCAAATCTTCGATTTTGCTAACTGATTCCCTCGTAAAATGACAACAGCTCCTAACGTACATTTAATTTTCAAATCGTAAACCACGAATTACGACAAGATTACCGAACTCTATTGACTAAATGTTCTGCGCTCTCTCGTGGATTCTGTCCGAACTATTCGCCATCAATTAGAATACAGTAGAATATACAAGTTTCCCGCTCTGTTAACAGCGCTTTGGCGCTTGCTTCCAGCAGCTTTGATGCTTTATGGCCACGAAGTAAGAGGGATACTTCGTGTTTATGGCAGAGACGATATAAATTTAGTGTATCAAAATACGTGCGATGGACGTGAATGCTGAAACGAGTGTCTCGAGAGAGAACTTGGATGATGTATGTCGTGTTTGCCTTTCGTCCGATCCTGGCAACGAATTTATTTTCCGAAATGAGGCCAAGATTTCAAATACTAACAACACATTTACGTTGTCCGAAAAGCTCCAGCTTTACGGTGGCATAGAGGTTAGTTTAGTTTGTATAGTTTGAAGCGATACTCTGCTACAGCTTCTATTTTATGTAATGGAATAAACGACAAATTTCATTTTATCCACGTTAGATCTGGGAGGACGATGGGCTGCCTGCCAAAATTTGCACGCTTTGCATCTCTAAAATTAGCGTCGCACACGATTTTCGTGATCAGTGTCAAAGAGCTGACCAAAAGTTGCGAAAATTATATGGCAAACCAGCAGGAAGAAACACTTTGAAACTTTCCAGTAGTTTTAAGGTGCGTAATGCTATTGTACAGTTAATGGGAATATTTATCATTCTGACAACTGTTTGTTTTCGGTTATCTTGACTCATCTTTATCATCTTTGCTTTTCTTTAGGATCAGTACTGTCAAACAGATTCGTCATCGTCATGTGTCAAGAAAGAAGAAGAAGTCAGCATTACTGAAGAGGAAACCAAAATGCAGCAAAATGTCCCAATTAGTAATCGGTTGACCACAGAGATCCAAGTATCTCCTTGGAACAATTGTACAGAGGACATAGAAGTTCACGAGCATAAAATTTTGCAAGACATTAATGTTGATGTGCCGCAAGCAGAAAGGGAGAAAAGCTCAGTGAAAAGAGAGTCGTACAGAACTCGCAGGGTGTCGATGTTCAAAAGAATGACATCTATGGAAAATTTAAAAAGTCACAAAGAAAGACAGAGACAGTATATAAAAAAAAACACAAGTTCCAAGGTGGAGTCTATAGAGCAGGATTATTCAAGCGTAAAGCGGATGACTCGCAATAGGATAACTAGATCGATGGAATACAATTTGGAATCAGAGCTCTCTCACAAGTGTAGCAAGTGCAATAGATCTTATTCGACGAAAAAGTCGCTGGAGAGACACGCATTAACTCATGATAGTAAAAAGTTCAAATGCGATAAATGTGGTAAAGAATTTTTTAGACTGGACAAGCTGGTTGAGCACAGTAAACTACACGTCTCAAAGCTCAAACCAGAGCCTGTATACTGTAAAATATGTGACAAACACTTCAGAAAAATAGATACTATGGTCCGACACCTAAATGTCCACAAGAAAGCTAATCCTAGGGAAGTTTTCACTATACTAAAAGAAATTAGGGACAGACGAAAGGCGGAAAATGAAATAAAAAATTGTATAGAGGATGGGAACAGTGGAATTAAAATCGTGAAGGCGGAGCCGAGTAATCAGGAAAGTAGTAGCGGGGATGAAGAGATCAGCAAACGTCTGCAAATGTCAAATGATAATCAAGACTATAACCCAGACTCGCTGAACTCGGATTCGCAGAGCGAAAGCGAGACGGATTCTTTTAATAATCTAGCTTTTTATAGATGTAAACACTGCACCAAGTGTTATTCTACAAAAAAATCTCTACAGAGACACATGTTGATACACGACGAGAAGAAATTTGTTTGCAATGTTTGCAACATGAAATTCTTTAGGCCAGACAGATTGAAAAGCCACAGAAACAGGTATGGGCATGATGAAGACAAAGAATGCTTGGAGCCTCAAAAACCGCCGGATGACAAATCTGCAATAAAATTAATAAACAGTTGGATAAGAGAGGAACTGGATTCCGACAACGAAGGAAAGGGGTTCCCGTGTGAAATTTGTGGTAAATCTTACGTGACCAAGAAATCATTGCAGAAGCACAAGGCAAACATGCATGAGAACAGAGAAGACTTTTGTGACAATTGCAAAGCGGATAAATGTAAGTGCGCTGAAAGGGTGAAAAATATTGACAAGAAGAATGAAAAGTTGAAACCATTCAGCTGCGATGAGTGTAACAAGTCCTTTGAAAAGGAATCAAAGCTAGAAAAACACTTGAGAAGTCATGAGCGTGCCAAGGAACAGCAGGACTCAAATTTCAAACGATTTTTGTGTCACATTTGCAGCAAAACTTTTCGTCAAAATACAGGACTCATGTTCCACATGCGGACGCACACTGGCTATAAGCCGCATGTGTGCAAATATTGCGGACGTGGTTTTACATCCAATTCAAATTGCATTAATCATGAAAGAACTCACACTGGAGACCGACCTTTTGTGTGCCATTTTTGCAGTGCAGCCTTTGCAAAATCTTGCACTCTGAAAGCGCACATTACAACTCACACGGGAGAAGCTAATTACCACTGTAAAACTTGTGGAAAATCGTTTCGACGACTTAAGTACTTGAAGGAACATAGATTTACGCATACTGGGGAGAAACCGTACGCCTGTAAAATCTGTGGCACTGCTTATAGTCACTCCGGTAGCTTGTTTGTCCATGAAAAAAAATGCAAGGCTCAATACAGCAACTATCAAGCCGTTTCTGAGCAAAATGCGCAAAATTATACCCAGTCGCCAACTGGGCTCAACACCTCGTCGGTCATGGCTCCTATTATTCCTATGCTCTCTTCATCGCACCATTTAAATAACGCTAATAATTCTCTGGGGGGTCATGCTAACAAAAATTATGTCGAAAGTATGCAGAGAATGAATGCACACGCAGCTGCTGTCACAGCAGTTGGAAATCCAGCTTTGCATATGCATCCGAACCCGGAAGTTTCAGAGATGGCTTCAGCTGTGAGAAACTTCGCCATTATAGGACAAATATTTCACTCGTAATGAACTGATATATTCCATAAAATCCCTAAAAATTCTCTGTGATAAGAAATTGTCTCTACTAGGATATTATTGTATAAATTTTTATATACTGATGAATCTTGCAACACATGTAATGATAACGAATATTTACTTATAATGACGGAAAGAAAAATCAAATTAAATGCCAAGAGGTCAGTGATGCAACGGCATCTAAAAAATAAATTTTTATTCTCTTTATCGTTTGTACCTTTACATATAGTAACTGAAATAGTAGCATGTAATGTAATGTATCTACCGATTATACAACAGATATACATATATAGTATGTAAAAAGTTATATTTTAACATTTATAAGAAGCATAATAATAATAATGTCGTTTAATATTTATCTCAACAAATATTTTAAAAATTATTTATATTTTATTCTGTTTTTCCTGTTATTTTTTGTTCAATAATTGCATGCATAATGGAAGTGCATGCATATTTGAATATTCAAATTATACATTGGGTAAACCGTTCAACAAACTTTATCGCAAAAAGCACTTTGTATACGAAGCTCACGAAAATACAGCATAGATAAATATTAGATATGGTTTCAAAAGAACACAATTCACACCCAACTTGTTATGTGCAGGTATGTATGTATGCACGTATGTATGTGTGTACATTGTTTTAAAATCTTCATTCCACTAATAACTGTAAAATCTCGATTAAGAGTTTTATCTGGTATAAAATACAAGAAAAAATAGTTCATTTTGACATTGGAATCTCGATTCAAATGATTCGAAAAGTTAATTTTTAAATAACATTCCAAAACGTTGAAGTAACGTACCATTAAATCGCAAGCGTAAATTCAATGGCCAATCAGAAGGTCCTGATTCCCTGTCGCGTCAAAATGGTCATTCGTTGCAAGACAGTGTCACGGCATTTCAGTGGTCATTGCTACGGAGTTAACACATGTTCACTGTTTGGAGTTAGCATTTGGTTAAAGTTCAACAAGATTGGGGAAGACTTTTGTGATTTTTATAATAGCTGAGTGAATTAAATAAACCCTTGTAAGACTGTCAGTGTTGTCCGCCTAATCATGGTACGTATTTCCTTAATCCTACGCGATTGAAAAAGACGCATTTTTAGGTTAAGTTTAAGGCGTCTTGTAGGACTTTCTTAAAATCTGTAAGCTCAACGTATTTCTTTAATCCTACACGGTTGAAAAAGATGCATTTTTAGGTTGAGTTAAAGGTGACTGGTAGGATTTTCGTAAAATCTATAAGTTCAACGCATCTCCTTAATCCTACACGGTTGAAAAAGATGCATTTTTAGGTTAAGTTAAAAGCGTCTGCTAGGACTTTCGTAAAATCTGTAAACTCAACGTAAATTCTTGCAAACTGAATTTTTTTTATTTGTGAAAGTGATCGAAGTCTGCTTTGAATTTTGTCTCTGTTTAATATCGAATTACCTATGTAATGAAAGAATAATACTCAAAAAACAAGACTTTGTACATTGTTTACAGCCTAAGGGAAAAGGGAGGAAATTTATTGACAAAAAGAACGCGGTGACATTTCACCTGGTTCATCGTTCTCAACAAGATCCGTTAGCTGCTGACGAGACCGCTCCTCAGCGAGTATTAGTACCTCTCGGAAAGACGCAGGCTACCAAGTCTGAGAAGAAGGAAACAGATATCGCGAAGCGTAAAGAGGAACAGCAAAAGTACGGAATATTTTTTGATGATGATTATGACTACTTGCAACATATGCGAGATTCAAACCAAATCTCTGTTGAATGGGAACCGGTTGAAGACCCTCAGAAAAGCAGGAGAGAGAAAAATGCAGACCGCACTGAGCCCAAAATTAACCTACCATCTTCCGTGTTTGCATCTGATGTTGAAGAAGATGTTGGTCTTCTTAATAAAGCAGCACCGGTCTCCGGATTGAGATTAGATGTGGATCCTGAAATTGTGGCTGCAATGGATGAAGATTTTGATTTTGAAGATCCTGATAATCAGTTGGAAGATAATTTCTTTGAATTAGCTAATGCGGAAGGCAGCGACATTGAGTTTGACGAACACGATGAAGATGGTGAGCAGCATGAAATTGTTGACATAGTTCTACGTGAAATGATTTTTCATATATTCACACAGTCATAAAATTTTATTTGCATCTCATGGTCTCATACACAACGAATTATCTTTAGGCTATGAATCCGATGAAAGCGACGAACAGTATTCAGATGTTTCTTCTGAAGGACATATGCAGCTATCAGATGAGGAGAAAGATCAGGTTCCGAGTTTAAATGGACGGGAATTCGCGTTTGAAGATGTTGAAACAAAATCACAGTTTACCGACTACTCAATGAGCAGCAGCGTCATGCGACGGAATGATCAATTAACGTTACTTGATAATAGATTTGAAAAGGTGAGTTGGTTAAGAATCTTATTGGCACAACAGCAGAGTACATAAATATTCCAGTTTAACATTTTTCCATTTACAGATGTACACTGGATACGATGATCTTGAAATTGGAGCACTTGATTGCGAGGAAATCGAAGGACATGTTGCTCCTGATTCTGATATTCTTTTGCAGTATGCAGATGAATTTGAAAAGAAGAAAAAAGAAAATGTGAGGGTTCAAGAAAATATTCCTTGATTATTTTTCTTTTTTTTTTCTTTAATTTGCTTGACTTTTGATTACTGAATTCTTCCACAGACTGAGAATGTTGCAAAGTTGATGGCAGAGCGACTGAGAGTCATTAACTTGGAAGAATCAAATTCTGAGGATGAAAATGATTTGGAAAAGCTTGTAGTTGATGCTAGAGAAAAGGAGAAATGGGACTGTGAAAGTATTCTATCTACCTACAGCAACATTTATAATCACCCCAAACTTATATCAGAGCCTAAGGTGAATTTAGACACAAGATTTTTATCAATTTCTGTTTGATATCCATATGAAAATTCAAATTGTTAGATTGGTCCCGTGTTCAAAGTGTGTTATTCGTTTTTATTGTTTCGGAGATTTAATTCACTAGTACAAGGGTAGAAGGCTGGGGTTTGGATAATTATGTAAAATACTCAGTCGATGTATTTCAGGGTCCTGGGAAAATAAAAATTAATCCACGTACTGGGATTCCACAAGATGTCCTGAATTCGTCTAATGGAACGTTGACAGCGAAAACGTTGGCTAAATTTAACTTGGAGAATGACAGCCAAGCAAACGCAGGTCCACGATCGGTAGCAGAAACCATGAAATCCACTTTGAGTGTCCTGAGTATAAGGCCAAAAGACGAATCCCCCGAGGACAGGAAAGAACGAAAAAAAGCTCTCAAAGAGTACCGAAAGGTATATCGCATAGTGATTAGAACTGTATGAAGTTCGCGTATAAAATATCATGGCACTGGAATTCACTGAATCGATTCAACTTTATATTTACACAAATCTTATTTGTTTCATCAGGAAAGAAGATTGGAGCGCAAGGCTAACATAGAAGCGTTCAAAGAAGAAAAGAAGAGACAAGAAAAAATTATGCTCAACAACAGAAACAACGTCCAAGGCAATAGAGTACTGTGAATTTATAAAGTCATATTGTGAAAATTTGAATAATATTTAATATAATGATACATTTATTTCTACATAGGAATTATCGACTATTGTCTTCTTTCCCCACCATTGTAGAGTTAGATCAGTTAAACATTGTCAATTCATTGTGTTTGTGTATATTAGGTTGGTTCTTATTTACGGTATTAACGGAGTTTCACATTTTCCAAGTTTTCCAATACGGGGTTGAAGTTATAGTAACGTTATCGTAACGAAACATTGGGTGAAAAATTACTATTTTCCTAATTTTACAATAACTTTGAAGCTGCTAAGATTTCGAAATCTGAGTGTGTTTTGTTTTATTACGGTTTCCTAAATTTCAGGCAAATCCAAAATTGCGAAATAACGGTTTATTCTCAGCATGAATAATTACGATTAGTACGATAACGCAACCAACTTCAATGCGAATTTCCAATTCAAAGTTTCGAACGATAATATGCTCAAGAAGGCAGTGGCCACGTGATGTCCACGAGGTCGACGGTGGCGCCCCCGTAATCGAGTGCACGGCGAAGAGGCGCAACATGCGCAACTTCCTAGTCATATGATCGATCTGAGGCAGAGATCACCTCATCGTTCGTCGCAAAGATGGCCAGCCAGACGGAAGGTATTCAGCAGCTCTTAGCGGCGGAAAAACGGGCCGCTGAGAAAGTATCCGACGCGAGAAAACGTGAGTATTAATCCTTACAACGCGACGCACAATTAGAGACAAAAATCGGCCGTGATAAAAGCATTGTTAGTGAGAATCTTGACTGACCCGTTTTGGGTGGGTGTAACCAAGAGACGTAGCGATACGTATCCTCGTATCAACATGTACTTATCTATTTAAATTGGCTTCAACTCTTCATTTTCCATTACGAACTTTATTCCCTTTTTTACCATGGTCAATGATACACGAAAGTTTCAACTTCTCTCGTCAAGTTATTTCGCAAACTCTCTTGGTTTTACTCTCTCACTCAAAAACCACGGCTATTACGTGAATAGAAATTTACTCATGTTCATGAAATACCCACCAGAATCACCAATGATGCATAAATCTATTTCAATCCATTAACCGAGAATGAAATCTCATAATAATAAACATGTACACTGTTGATGCTCGTAAAACGTTCTACCTATCCTGTACTCCACGGTATTTCAGTCCTTTAAATGCTTAAAATTTAAGTAATTCGTGTGGTGTGGTCTGTGAATCAGTATTTTACATTCACCAGTATAAATTATACAATGTGTATTTGACCGCCGCGGATATTTATAAAATGTTCAATTAAAGCCAACAATTTGGTCTCTCGTTAGGCAAGGCTCGCAGGCTTAAGCAGGCCAAGGAAGAGGCTCAAGACGAGATCGAAAAATACAGACAGGAGCGTGAGAAGCAGTTCCGCGAATTCGAGGCCAAGGTGAGTCCTTAATTCACAATAAACTTGGAGCATGAGACTGTGCAGAAAAAGTGGGTGTGTCTCGTCAAGAGTGGCTCCCCTATAACTCTGTATTATTAGTCGACATTCTTTTATTCCTCAGTATTATCGATTCCTAATTCGATATTACACAGAAATATTGTATTTATTATAGAATGTTGAATAATAATAAGTTGTCGTACATTTGTAGTTAGTCGTATTTACTTAATGGCTAGAGCATTATTTGTTTCCACAGCACATGGGGTCTAAGGAGGATGTTGCTGCTCGTATCGAAGCTGATACTAAGGTCAAAATTGAGGAAATGAATCGTGCAGTTGCCGTTCACAAGGATCCGGTAAGTTGTTTTTCGTGACTGTTTTCAGAATTTTTTCTGTATATTTTACATGAATTATGTAGTCGTGAATATTGTTTCGATTACTCAGTTACTTTTTGAAAGATCGCGATATCTAATTTTATTGATTTAGAAAGAGTGAAGTAGTTAAAATCTCGTTTTTTTTTTTTATCGCTTCCTGTACAATCATAATTGCGTCGTCAAATTTAACAAGGCTTTCAAAGTTACGGATATTGCAGGGGTTTGCTTTAGAAGAAAATTCGTTTTATAAAAATTTGAATTGAAATATGAATCTAATAGCTGTGACCTGCTTGAAAAATCATTGATAGAATTGTATGAGAATTATCTTCGAATTAGAGAGTGAAAACTCGATTGAGGAGCATTCCGTGGTCTCCTTACAGAAAGAAAAAGTAGGAAATTGAAAAGAAATTACAATCCTAACGAATTTTTGTATTTTCGATAGGTAATGCTAAAGATTTTGGAACTGGTATACGACATCAAGCCGGAGTTGCACAAGAATTATCGCGTTGAAGCCTAAACAAAAAGAAAAAAAACTCCGACATCCAATAATTATAAATACTATATTCTATATTATACATGTACATTAAATCTTATAAACTATACACATACATATATACGCATATATCTTATGTATAATGTATCTATCAATCGGTCATTCTATTGTATTTAAATCAGAAAAACAGTTTACTGTTTAGCTTTACATGGTGATACTCAAACTTACGATTAGAAAAATGAAAAAGAAAAGGACTAGAGAAACGAAGGAAATGAGGAAAGAATGCAAAAGAAGGAATTATGTTACAGCCATAATCCTATGTACTGGTCGAATCGACAATAAGTAATAACCGTCGCGTTGTGTTAATATCGTTAATGATCCGTTATATATTACCTTTCGTTGAGCAGTTTGAGAATCGCTGTAGGTGTATTGTAATGAAATATTTAAATGTATCGTACAAACCTCTCGCGGCAAGGCCTAGACGCGAAAGGTTTAGACTTAGCACGTAAGATTTAAAGAAATCGAATTAAGGTGGTGGCTAACAATGTATCGTTAATCGTAGTAGATGTCATTCCATGTTTCTGTCACCTCGAGGACTAAAAACATTAATTTAACGCCTCTGTACGTCCTCTCAGAGACCCTTAAAAGTTCGCTCCCAACTAAATTTGGGTCCCTACGACGACGTACACGCGTCAAAAATCGATCCGTTTAACCTTTTAAAAACGAAAACTTTATCGCGTAAGAGAATAGTAGCCCTACCTCAAATGTACACCTTATCTCTGTTGTAAGCTGGCTGGCTGACTGTACAGTATTAGTGTTCAATATAATGATAATAAAAAAAGAAAACGCCCAAAAAGAAGAATCGTAGTGGATATTAATGTTAATTATTTATACCTATTTGTCTACGAGTTGTAACTAAAATATCGCTTTCTTTTCGTGGTTCAGGTAATCGATTCGTTTACTTTAATAAAAATTCAAGGTAAATTTAAAAACGTAGAAAATTAGCGAAAATATTCGAACATTGTGTCGACCGAATTACAGTGTGTATGTCCGAGAGAAACGGGTGAAGATTGTGCAGTTATGTAACAAAGCAGACTTCCAAATTTCTATTTTAAGACCCATCGAGCGCTCATCCTGCCGCAAATCCTAAAAGTGGAAAATCACGAATGAAAATGTCCGAAAATTCACGACCAAGCACATAAATAAACGAAGAGTATATCAAGCGATACAAATGTACAATTTAGTTTCGGAATAGGTGAAACTGTTAATATTACGCTTTTCAAACGTTCAGTTGGGAAAGATTGGAGGAAAGTGGTTTGAATTTAGCGCGATCTTCTTCGAGTTACCGACAGAGTCGAGGGTGATTTTCGCGTTGCTTTTGCGGTGCGAATGATCTTGAGATCGAGGAGGCAGTGGGAGGTAATCGGCTGCGGCGTGGTCGTTGGAGGGGGAATCAGCTGTGATGATTCCCGTGATTCCCTGTCCCCACCCCGCAACTAAGAAATTGGAGAGTCTGTGTGCTCGGTTTGTGTTTGGCAGGTCGTCCGCGAGGGCAGCGCCATTCGATAAAAAGCGTATTCAATTTAGCGAACTAATAACAGTCCGTGCCATTCCGCACTGAGAAATGGAAGTAGCGGAGACGGTGCCAAACAGTTCGTGTGAGAAGAACACGTTGCCGTATATCGCGAGTGACGTTATGACAGCTGTGATTAGGTTAATACTTTAACCTGTTATGATACAACACCTAATACACTAGTGACGAATCGCGGATGGGTAACTCGGTTTCTGTAACAGAAATAAATTGACGACGTGGTTCGCGGCTCGCTCCTGGATATCGTACCTACCTTTTATTTTTGTTTCAACCCCCGTAACCGAGATCAACGCGTGACGTAACAAAAAACAAAAATGTGGTGCCTAGTGTGTCAGCCCAATTCCGTCATCCTCGAGGTTCAGGTCGACCCGAAGGCGATCGGCCAGGAATGCTTGGAAAAGGTTAGTCTCATCCTCGTGCCGAGGATCCCTCGGATATCGTTTCGAAATTCGAAAACGCGCCTTGAATAACAGGGAAAACAATCGACGAAAGCCGGGCGCGCGTTGCGATCTTCATTTGTTCAAATTAACCAAACTACATCGCGCAATCAAAAGTTCCTCTCGCTGAGTTTCTCTCTCTGAGCGTAACCAACGAGCAAAGGTGCTTTTGAGGTCGTAATAAACTCGCATGCAGGACGCGCAACAGATGCTTTAAAAGTTGATACTCGTCAACGTGGCTCTTAATTTAAATCCTTCGAAGCCGCACGTCTCTCCGAGCGGCGTATATTTACCCAACAAACTTGTAAGCATCCCGCGTCGGTGCGTGGCTGCCTGTGTTTGTTTAATGTTTTCGTACCTCACGCAAGAGAAACGCAGTCAACAAAGCCCGCAACAACACAATCTCTGGTCGCGTGCTAAAAATACGCACCACTCGTGCTCTTATAATTCCGTAAATGGCGTCCGCTTTCGGCTCTCTCTCTCTCTCCTACACAGCCGGCGGCCCCGTTTTCACGCATCCAAAAAAAAAAACGACTTACTCCTTTGGCTCCTTCAACCTCCTCTGAATAATTCCCGCGCGCGCCTTTCATTTATTCATTTACCTGGCGATTTTCATGCTGAACGCTTATGCCGCGGATAAGTTTTCCTACGCGTACAATGTATAAATATCGCTCATGTAGGTTCCCCTATGCATATGTAGGTACCCGCTGTGGCTGTTTTCTTGCGCTTATACCCGACTTCTTACATCAGGTTCAACCGAACCGCAGGGGGCGGGTCCGCATGTCGCTTTATAAAAAGTTGCTCCGAACTTTCGTAGCTGTCTGCCTGACTCTTCTTATTCCTCTTCTTCTTCTTCTTGTTTTTCGTCTTCTTCTTATTATTATTCTACTTCTTGTCGAGGGAAACCAGTCCGAGTTAACTTTGACGTATGCAGGTCAGAATGTGAAGTTTCTAGGGTGTGTTTGAAGTAAATTTACGTTATATCTCGAGAGGGAAGAAACTTTGAAATACAGATAATAACATGTTAATCCATGCGCTTGAATTCGCATAATTCAACGAAAGATTATCGCATGTATATCTGTGTAAAGAAGAAGAAGTAAAAAGTTTCTTTGGCACAAAACGTACCTTATATTCGATTCGATAGTCCTGACCAGCTATTTTTCAAGCTCCATACATGGTCTGTTTAGAATCTCTCCTCGAATCCCTCCGCGTTTTATTTTTGCCCGCAAAGTTTGACGAGGCGAACAAAAGTCCCATTGCATTTAATCGTGCGTTCAATTTGAATAAAATAGCGAGAAAAACCAGCGACTTGTTGACAACGACAGAAGTTGAAAATCCGTCTCGACGTTGCAAACAATTTTTGTCATTTTCATGGTAATAAATTATCGATATTTCAATTCGGTTAAATTTTCTCTATTTTTTTTATCACACTTCTATTCAGCCGCTGGGAAAATATCTCTACTCGTCGTTTCGTTACACGATTTTATGTCTGTTCGTTATGGGAATTGAAAGTCGGCGAAGAAGAGATTTGCGGTATAGAGATAATCTCCAAAGCGGCGTCTCTTATCCTCGGATTTTCTTCCCGTGACGGTCGATTTGTTTATTTATTTTTTTTTTCATTTGTACAGACTGGATACATCGACGATGCAGGCACGCGAGGATCGATCTATTCAAAACTGGTAGATACGGAATTGGCAAGAACTCGATCTTGAAATTCAATTTGGCGCTCTTGTGTGAGTCCGGGAGAAAGAGAGAGAGAGAGAGAGAGAGAGAGAAAGCCGATAGCGAGGATCGGATCCTTCGGCGTCGTTTGCTCGGATCTAATTTGCGTTTACAATCAAGTTTCTCTCTCTCTCTCCCTCTCAATTTTTCTCTCTCCGAGTATCTTCTCCTTCTCGATCCAGCTGCAGCAGGTAGCATTTAACACCTACTAGCTGTAGATACCGTTAATTTTGGAGGACCAACGGATTTCGACATTCGTTCAAAGCTTGCGCTGTCACAGATAAGATGGAAGAAATTAGAAAAAAACAAAAAAAGAAAAAAAGAAAAGAAAGAAAATAATCGATACATATCGAGTATAGATAGCGAAAGCGCGGTTAGTGTTTGAATAGTATGCTATTGAACAGATTCGTATACACGTATAGAGGCTACGTTTATACGTAATGATATGCATGCGCAGTGCTTCTGTTGTATCTATGCAGAGCTGCAGCAGGTATAATACCGAATAGAACAGGACAGAAGATGCATTTTGGTATCTCTCTGCACGTGTCGTGCAGCAACGACGACGCACATTATACTCTATCTTTTACTACACTCTACACGTATGTTATACTCGTGCAGCGCAATATGCAAACTGCATATTCCCCCTGAAACTAACGCGCACACACACACACAAACTTAAGCACACGGTCCTGATTAAGCGTGATGTGTTTACAACAGTTTACCACAGTTTAGAATCTGGCTGCGACACCTTTTGTATACATACACGTAACTGCGTATATTTAAGTAACGCATACACACACACACACAGAAAATTTGTTTTGATGTATTTACAATTAATGCGCGTGCAGTTTGTGGAAATTGGTGCGATTCGGTGAAATTTTTGCGGATATCGCTTTACAGTTTTACATGTATCGTTTGTTTTTACTTAATCCCTCACACTTTATACTTTCTGTTCCAACTTTATTTGGCGAGCTGTTTTTTTTCTCCGATAAAAAAATTTTACCATATTTACAATCGGTTATTCAAATTCCAGTATACTTGATAGGTTATACGTTATACATGCATATATATATATGTTGTAAGATTGTAAGTATCGTAAAATTTTTTTATCGGAGAAAAAAACAGCTCGCCAAATAAAGTAGGAACAGCAAGTATATATATATATATATATACACACACACACGACACCCACACCCACATTGTCCATGATGCGTTAAACGCTCACGGATGTATGATAAAACATTGATATTTCTGTGTGTTCTCCCTAATCTTGGAAGATTTTCTTTTTATTTCATTTGGTTGTTTTTTTTTTTTTATTTTTTTATCCTTTTTATCTTCCATCTTATTATATCATACAAAAGACTACGTATATTGTTCTTCGCCCCAATTTTTGTCAAAAGGTAACAAAGTAGACGTGTAACACGACAGCGTTTCTCCGTATTATTATATAACGTATAATATCTTTGTTTGCAGAATTGCAAAAATTTTATACGTCGGTATGTAGGTATCTAACCTACCACCTATCCACCCATCCACCCACGTCGTACATTTCAATATAAAAACCGAATAGCTGTGTGATACACGATGTCACGACTGTCGAGTTTGTCACGTATGCCTTCTTTCGTTCATACACATGTGTACATATCTGCTCCGAGGAAAACGTATAACAAGATACGAGAAATCATGCGTATAAGAATAATAAAAGGAATGCCGTAGAGAGGACGGATAAAACGAGACAATTCGGTTTTATCTGCGGTATAATAATAATGATAATAACATCACCAATAACCATAATAGTAATAAACTGGCGAGATTTTTGCGGGCGTGCAGGGATGTGAAAAACTCTCGGATGGAACGAGTAAATAAAATTTATTTTATTACAAAACGGAACTTGAGGGTGAATTTTTAACCCTTTGAGTTATAGCGGTGAGCATTCTTACCACCTATTTTACATCCTTTTTTTTTTTTTGTATATTTTATGAACTCTGATAACATATTTCTTTGCGGTTTTTTGCTATTTCTGATAGTGTACTAATAGGTTTTCAATAATCGAGAGTGATTATTGCGATACAATCAAAATTATTATTGTTAGAAACAGATTGATTGAAAAACAATCTCGGAAATTGAAAGAATAAATCATTTCCGAGAAAGTAACCCCTCGACACATACACGTGTAAAACATGAATTACAAATTTTTAGACTTGCTGATTACGAACGTGAATTCAGGATTCAGGATGGCGGATCCAATATGGCGGACGCAAATTTCAAATTCCATCGAATCCGGAGACGAAACTCTGTCCAGGGTTTTTCGGGGTCGCTGATTATGATTCTGAAATGAGATTTTGAATATTCATTATGGCGAATCCAATCAGCGACCTCGAAAACCCCTGCGTAGAGTTTTTTCACCGTATTTGATCAAATGTAAAATTTTCGTCCACCGTATTGGATCCGCCATCTTGAATTTTGAAAATCTGATTTCAGACTTGTAATCAGTGACCCAAAAATCCATCGAATACTTTCTCGTTATAAATGTTGATAGCCAGTAAATAGTACATTGACCATACTGCTTCAACAACTTTAGGCCAGATTTTCAAGGTTAATATTTCGGTCTTTCTGAATTTTTGATACGTCATAGTTTACTCTAAGAAATAACAATCCTTAAAAAAGAATTGCACTTTAAGCCATACCATTTATACAAGAAACGCGTTGATCAATTTTGTCACGATTTAGAATCGAAGGTTTTCGAATTTTTGTTACTTTCTGTTGCCGACAAAGAACGTGTTTTTTTTTTTTTTTTTCTTTTTTGTCGAACTGTCAAAGAATACGCCTCGACATTTTCAATCCTATATATATATATATATATATATATATATATATATATATATATATTTTTATGCATAAAAGGGGGATAAAAACAATGAATTGTTTTTGTGAAAAAAAGCATACCTACGTGTTTTTTTTTTTCTTTTTTCTTTTTTTGGCAGGTCGTGAAATATCGAGGATAGGATAAAAGTGGGATCGTAATTTAAATTATGGGTGTAAATGTTTCAGGGATTATGTCGAAAATTTTCTCACCGAACAATGTATTTTGTTATATCCCGCTGGGATATTTTTGTTAAACTGATTTTAGCAGTTATCCAGAGTTCCGTGTTAAACACGCCGTGTCGACACCCCGAATGGAAATTTGGGGGCAATCAATGTCCGAACCTGCGCGGCGAAAGGTTCTTGACAATGAAGCGACCTTCGAGGATATCCTACTAAACCAGGATCCGTTAATAGCTGCGCGGGTTACGAGGAAACGAGCTGAAAGGGTTTCGGGATCAATTTTCAACCCCGAAACTTGATTGTTCATTAAAAACAAGGTTGAAGTTAGTGACTGGATAGAAAAAAGTCACTGTTTTCCAATTTTAGAATGACTGAAGTAGCTAAATTTTTTAAATACAAGCGCGTTTTGTTTTGATTTACGGTTTAATGAATTTCAGGCGATTAAAAATTCGCCAATCAACAATTTTCCTCAACATGCATCGTTTATAGTTAATATAACGTTGCGAACTTCAACGTGATCATTAAATCGCTCTTTTCTATTGAAGCTGCACGCCATAACAATGTAATTATTCATATTTTGTATGTGCTGTAATTGAGGCGGTGATTAAAAAAAAAAAAAATTTTTATTAGAGAAAAAAACCAGCCATTAAGAAGTTATTATGTGAATACTTATAATGTTTATTATTTCGTTTATCGTGTGAAATTACAGAAGCAGCGAAGGTTACGGGAAGAAATATATTGCTTAGGCACTTCACTGATTGAGAGAAAAAATTTGTTAAAACGAATATTTTGATTTTGGTGGTTAAAAAATAATTGATTCAACCATCAATTTGTTCGAATGAGTAAATCCTGATCACCACAATAAATTCGAGAATTTTTAATCAAAAAATCGAGTGACTTAAAGTACATATCTGGTTTATCTGATAGATTTAATTTTTGATTGTTACAATTATTACTTCGTTGGGTTGACTAAATATTTTGGTTAAAGTAGGCTGGCCGTAAATTTGAATGCATATCACTGAACGAAGTGTTATCTAGTAATCATATTATTCAACTAATAGTTGTATATAATATACAATAATAAAAATCAACAAATGGTTGAATTGAATCAAGTCAATCATTTTAATAAATTTCAAACTCTGACTCCGTTGATTACACATTGTTAAATTTACTATATATTTATTTTATTGGAAACATCCGATGACTGCGAAGACCAAATTAAATTGTTTGACCGAATTTCCGGTGCATTTCAAGTAACGAATCGATAGTTTTTGGATACCACATATTTGTCATTTATTTGAGTTGAATGAAAATTTATTTAGTATGTTATTAGATCGAAAAATAAATTATTGATTGGAATATTCCTTCAAGCTTATACAGTACTTATTTCTGTCAATGCAAAATTTATTTGATTAAAGAAAATGCACCGATCTGTACAACCTGTTGTATTTTTTTTTTATTTTTTTTTTTCGCGTTTCGAAATCGATCATTCGAATTTTTGATCATTTCATTTTCGATTCGTAACCACTCCAAATAACTGTCGAAGTTTTCTTCAACCTCCGTTGAGTCTCGTCAACAACCAAAATTTATTGTTAGTAATTCTAACAAAACATTGTTTCATTCGATCCGAAAATTTGAAGGGTTGTTCCAATCAATGATTGAATCTATTAATAAAACATTCGTTGGATCGAAAAGTAGGTTATTCAGATCAAAAAAAGATTGCCCAACCAACTGCGTAATACATATTCTTTAAATAAATGTTTTCCCGTCTCAACATCCTTGTCTATGATTCGACTAGTTATTAATGCGATGGAATTATTTTTCGTTTAGTTCCCGTAACTCAAAATATCGTTGTATTCATTAAAATAATATTAATTTAGGTGACCGAAAGCAAAATCGTTTGATTTCACAAATTATAGAAATATGTTGATATATATAATAGTTTGTAAAAATATATCCATATAAGAAAAAAACATTTCATCGATGATCGTAACTTTCTGCTAAGAGTTTTTTTTTTTTATATCTTACATTTATTTTAAAAAATTCGTTATTTACGATCAGATAATTTTTTTTAACGAAATCCTGAAATGAAATATAATCCCCCTGCAGACGTCGGACGCAGCAGCTGCTTTTCCTCCTGATATAACGAATATCCCGACGTGTAACGTACAGCAACGGCATATATTATCCAACATACAGCTGCATTGTCAGAGTTATATATTGAATTTTTATGTATAGCAGGGGCGATATTTTAAGGAACCTTAAGCCTCGTCAGTCGTTTTTCACATTTTCGTTTTATTTTCACTTCAAATATTGTATAAAATATCAAGGTAGAGATGAATAATAATAAAAGAAAACAAAAGAGAATTAAAAGGAACGAGGAGTTAGTCGTAGTGAGTAATTACATTAACATACGGGGCACGGAGGCTTACACGCAAACAACGGATAGAAACGACGATGCGAAGTTGAATTAGATCTTCGAGTTAACCCTTTCGGTCACATAAAATAATCGCGCTCAGTCGACTTTTATAACAAGTTGGTATTCTTTGGTTTTTTGGGGTCGCTGATTACGAATCTGAAAGCAGATTTTCAAAATTCATATTCTATAATAATATAGCATTCTATAATGCTTTTTTACTCGAGGCGAGATTTGCAAAACTACTCGAAAGCTTTTTTTTCCCATAATTTTTATTATATCGTACGCTCGGCTATACGCGCTACTTTTTCTCTTTGCGTGGATACAACTTAATGGGAGGAAATTACCTTCCGAAACGATGCGATCGTTAGCGTTGATTGTTATAAGGAGAAAAAAAAAAAAAAAGATAACAAAAGGTTCATATCATATATCATTTAATTCTAATCCATCGATCAATCAATCTATCGATCGATTAACATAACCGGTCGTGACGTTGATACGATAAATTTAGTTTATTCTTTTAAGACAATTTATTCATTTATTTAACAATGTCGTTGAAAAATGACGATCCGTCGATATTTTGAACTCACCTTTTTCATCACGTACAGATAATTCAACAATCAATTACAATATTCGTTGAAGTGTAGCGTTTGATGTATTTATTTATTTAGTTTTTTTTGTCGTCAGTTATTCAAACGTTCTTTTTTATCATAGGAAAATTATTATTGAATTAATTTTTTCATCGTACAGTACGAGGTGCTGTAACAATTGTTTTATATTACATGTCGCTAATCGTTGCTTGATCATTTCAAATCACCTTTCTGTAAATGTAGAATCCACCGCACTGCGTTCGCAGTTCGACAAACGAACGACAATTGAAATTGAAGAGAAATTTGAAAAAGTCCGAATTGAGTTCGTAACGATCGAACAACGGATCTTCTGAAATTGACTATTACACGAAGTGCTCGGTTAATCAAATTTTCCCCATCACGGTGAAATGACAAAAAATTCCTCCACTGTCCGCGTGTTGTTTCCTTTTTTTCTTTCTTTCTTTCTTTCTTTCTTTCCTTCTCTCCATCTCTTTTCCGTCTGTTTATCGATAACAGCGCACCGCGTCATCGGATGGGGTACTTTTTCAACTGCAATACCAGAACTACCGCAGACATTGTCGGAGTTCATCTGACAAAAGGAGACTCGCTTTTGCTACTGGGGGGTTTTTGAGCCAGGAAACCGTTGGTTCGTTCACTTCTATGTCCAACCAACTTTGCGCATGCAACTCTGCTGCTGCTGCAAGGCTTCCCTGCAACTGCACCAGTAGCGAGGTTGCATAGCAATCAGAACCCGGGAGGTCAGCATTTGTATCAACCCCGTTACTGGTTGCCTTACACCTGGTTGCTCCTGTCTACCTGCACAGCTGCTCGCGATGGAGAATGTTCAAATTAGCAAAATGCAAACCCGCAATGCGCGTTGTCATCGTGAGTGAGCGATTCGATCGCCATTTTTCACACGGTTACGAAGATGAAGTTGGCGACGTTGTTGCGACGATTGACGTTGCGGAAAACCCGTTATTTCGCAATTCTCACGAATCTCTGAATCGCGGCAAATTGTAACGAAGAAAAGTATATTCATATTTTGAAAAATCAACTGTCTCAATCGATATATAATATATAATTTCTAAACAATGATTTATTTTCAAACCAAATTTCGTTTAAGTTTACGTTAACAGCCTTGAGTCTCTTTCATGGTTTAAGCTCGTGGTGCAAATTCCGACTCTATTAACTGTAACCCGCAATTATGTGAATTGATTACAGAAGCAAAGCTCCGTGATGAGTCACAAAATTATTCAAATTTTATCGTCGGTCAGGTATTTTTACCGGGCAGGTAATCCTTCGTTCAAATTTAACAATTCGGACGGAAACGTGTGTGATTTTCGAATTTCATATTCAACGATGTTCAATAGTTAGTAACGTTATTGTAACGATTGAACTTTTGTTAAAGCCCGTTATTTTACAATCTTACGAATCCTTGAAATGCACTAAATTATAACAAGGCAAAGCGGTAATTCATATTTTGCAAAACTTGGCCACTTCAAACTCACTAAAAAATTGAAAAATAACAATTTTTTTCCACCAATCTTTCATTACGTTAACATTACTAACTTCAGTCTCATAAGATTCAAGGTTGATCCTACAGCGTATATCAAGGTTCTATATCTCGAGTGATTGATTATCGTAGCAGCGGCAACGAGTTCCTCCAAGTTTGTCGTAACCTGTACTTTTCGAGCTCGAAATATTTTTCTTAATATCGTACAAGTGAGAATAGAGGATAAAAAAAAAAAAAAAAAAAAGAAATCAAAATCAAAAAAAAGCAGGTCAAAGATAAGAACAAAAAGAGATTGTTGAGAGGTGGTGCGAATGTGAAGAAAAGGAAAAGGAAAGGAGGAAAATGAAAATGACACTTTAGTCCGAAGTTGCAGAACTGAGGTAAAAGTTAATTTTGCGAAATAACTTTGAAATGCAAATTACACGAGAGAACGGAGTCGAAGTTCATTCCTCCTCCTCCTGTTTTAAGGCTTTTGCTTTTGCTTTGGCTTTTGCTTTGGCTGCGATCCTCGAGCCGTTCGATTACCAAATCGTATAAACTTCGTCGTCGTCGGTTCGTCAGTCCGTCAACTCGGTTCATTCGTTTCTCCGTCCGTCCGGTGAACGCGGTTTAAAAATTTCTGTCGTCGACGACGGTGGTCATTTATTTAACATGCAAATTGTCGCATTAATGCGTATTCTCACACGGAATACGCTGGCGCTTCTGTCTATATACATAGATACATATGTACTGACGGAGGTACGTATATACGTACGATTTACATGCCGGTAACGGATGCTAAGATTTTTCTCTGCAAGATTGATGATCCTCCATTTAGACCGAACCGTTTCTGCACCGTCGAGTTGCAGCTTCGTTCTTTCCTTCTTTCTTTTCTTCCTCCAATGTCTGTATAATGTAACGTGTATAGGTATGTCGGTAACTTTACTGTGAAACTTGAGCACAGTATTTCGCGTGACTAATGCCAAAAGGGCGTATAAAAATTGTACGCCCTTTTGGCTTTTCAAAACCAAAAGGGCGTATAATTTTTTTTTTTGTGCCAATCGTTTTGTCAATATATTCTAAGCCTAAAAATGAAAAAAAAATTTTCAAAGCCAAAAGGGCGTATATCTCAAGTTATAAAGCCAAAAGGGCGTATTATTTTTTTGATAATAATTTCTAATTTATTCCTTACTCAATAATATGCAATTTTTATTCAAAATTTTGAAAAATCTTGATTTTTTTTATACGCCCTTTTGGCTTTAGGCCGGCAATTTCCTAAAGCCAAAAGGGCGTATATCTTGAGATACGCCCTTTTGGCGTTAGTACATCTAAAAATTTTTTTTTGCAGATCTTTACGTTTCGAGTGATTTTAAGTCGAATGGCAAAAAAAAATTTTTTTATACGCCCTTTTGGCATGGATCCCTATCTAACTGCTGTAGTACGCCCTTTTGGCATTAGTCACGCGATTTGTTTAAATGTTTACCGATTGAGAATGAAAACGATGAAAATTTACCGTACCTCATCGTAGGATCCGTTCGTTCACTCGCTTACGTATTAGATTTACAAGCTATCGTTTATTCATAGGATTTGAAGTGATTCCATCCATTGGACCATTCACCTTGGGATCCGTTTGATACGATTTTCGTGATACGAGGTTATTTATCGTCGTTTTTGATCACAATTCTGTGAATGGTAGATGATTCCAAGTGATTGCAATTGACCAGGTAATGAGCTTTGGTTTCCGTTCTACTTGCTACGATACTTTGTCGTTTGTTGGTACGTAGAGAGAAACTGTTTAATCGCTTCACGAGAGGAGCGCAACTCGTACTTTGACTCATGTTCTAAATCAAGAAACTCGAGATTTGATGGAGTGCGAAGGAAGACGAAAATCACTTCAAGGAAAGAATTTTCTATGGAGTGTTCGGAATAAAGGTTGTGGAAAATCGTTGGAGAAATTGGTGTGCCAAAACATCTTTTATGTACGCATTTAAATCATCGTCTAGAGGTATAAAAGTCTACAGCCGCAAAGAAGTTTAAAGTACGGTACGCGATAACCAAAAAATGTTGTACCTTATAATATCAGTACCTACGAACAACGTGCCTTGTACGATGTAGAGACTGCAAGGAAGATCGTTTACCGTTCTCACAAAGAAGAGTTGAAATCCTCCTTTCTTGGATTTCAGGCTGTTCATCTTTCTCCATTTGCAAGACAAAACGCAAGGCAGTATTTATCTGCAGTGTGGACTTTTCTAATACACACGAAAGGTAAATTAGCCACATGGACGATGGTTGATGAAAAGACTCTTTCTGAAACTTATGATTCTAGTTCACAACGTCCATCGTCATTAGTGTTGAACCATCGCAACGAGTTACTAACGTTAGTTGGTTGTTGAAGGTTTTACAAATCGTGCAGGTCGATGTAGTGGTCGCTTCATGATAAGTCGTCGTTACGGGTCTCTGAACTCTTCACAGAGGAACGAACCTTGAGAACTAACTACCATATTGTCGACCTTGTCGATGATGATACTAAAGTTTGTTCAGCTGCACGTTGCCTGTTGGATGCATGCGAAACGCGATACGTTTATGACGTATAAAGGGGGTTGTCTGGTTGGTGCGTTTTACTCATGGACCCATAACTACAACAATGAGATATCGTGTCCACGATACGTTTCGGCTGTAAAGCACATCCAGCAATTACTGTTACGTTATACGTTGGGAAGTTAATGGTGTTGTAAAACATTGAGCTGTTGAAGTTGCAACGGAATTCATAGATAACGTTGTTCTACAATTATTGAACTGCAAAGAAGAAGAAGAGGAGGAAGAAGAAGAAGAACTAGTACAAGAAGAGGAGGAAGGAACCTGTCATCTTGAGATTCTTACCGTTTATCAGAGTATTGGATAATACTTTAGTAAAATATAGTTCATTTTTTTTCTCATCTACCGTATTACAGTTTCGCCAATCGTCGTTGAGACCATTGGCAAATCACGTATTGACATAACCCGCGTTGCGTGACGATTTAAACCTTATCCCGCATGCAAGCAGTTCTGAACAGGTAATGCAAGCACGACATGTCACGGACTCGGTTCGTTTCCATCTATCCATCCATGCCACGTTTCGATCGATATATCTACATCAAATATTTAACTTGAACGTACGGCATACGGTGTATAGATATATTGTATACGGTTGTGCCAATTCTATCTATCTACTCCCAACTCTGATCATTCCCACACTTCCTCCTTTTGGGGCTACAGTATAACTGGATGTACGATAAATGTAGTTGTACAAAGAGAGAAGAAGGAAGAGGAGGAGGAAAGATTTTGATATCGGCCAAAGGTGAATCTTTTCTACTCCATCGCATTGGAATCCATAAGCAATGAAAAGATGTTACACGGGAACTTGTATCTTTCGAATAATGCATCGTGGAAAGTACGTAGAAGAAGATGGATCATTTGAATATCTTACAGAGGTACACTTTCGAAAATATTCGTCGATCTCATCAGTCGTTGATCAGTCGATCAGCGGTATGTTTGAAATCAACTTGATTTGTCTTGATCCGTCAACTTGGAAATAAGACAATCCCGATCCTTGCTCATTGTCATTCGAGAAACCCTGAAAAGTTCTTCACGTTTTATCGACGACGAGAAAGAAGAGGTCGTAATCATGCCTTGCATCCTTGTCTCGCAACAAGCGGGTAATTGTACCCATAATTCGCATGTAGAGTAGAGTGTTTCCTTATATGTATATATGTATATCCCATTCCGAGTTTACCGCTGGCATATATATATATAATATACATAATGGCGATGGAATTAGTTGGCAAGTTCCCTGTAACGACGTATGTTTAGGAAAGATCGTTACTTCGAACCTTTGTCAGTGTCCGAAATTTGTAAATACCATGATAAAAACGAAACGTACTCTTATTTCGAAAAGCCAACTCGTTTTAAAAACCATTATAAAATTGCCCAGTAACGATTTTCGTTACGTTGTCAACGTTACTAACTTGAGCCTCATTATGCATAGCCAATTATTTTATCACCAGTCACTGAAAATATTCCAATTTACGTCGCGACGTCATCCATCACGTACCTACGTACATACGTTTACTCGACGATTCATCTACCGAACAGAAATCGACTCGTTCTAAAACTGTCGTATCTAAATTTTCCGTACAACGCATATGTCTGTATCGCGCGTGGATTGGGGCTTGCAAAACTGTTTTATCGACCGGGTCTCCCTGTCATTTCAACACCGGACTAACCGACCGCTCACTGGTAGGTACAGTTTCGTTAAATTGGATTCCGTTCGGATAGATTTGCGTACACATGCACGATATTCGTGAATGCATGCGTGCATGCACGTGGATCACCTTGCAGCAGCATTCGATGCGACGTTGCCGATTTTACACTTCGATATTTCCCACTTACTATATAGGCCTGTCTAATTATTTCATCTATAATTGTAAAAATTTCACTTCCCTTTGTCGTTTTCCTAATCTTATTCCTCGGGGACTTTGTCGTGAATCGCGTTGTTTGATCGACTGGATGGTGAACTATATTATTATTATTATTATTATTATTATTATTATTATTGTTATTGGTGTTATCATTGTTGTCGTATTGTTTGCACGCATTGCGTGCGGTAGGTCTGAATCGTATGGTTGGTAATCTTTACAAGCATCCTACTACCGCTGGTTTTGACATATATATATATAGGTAGTAAAGATTTGTGCGTGTGTGTGTGTGTGTATCCTATCCTTGTATAAATATTGTAGGTATGTTTACAACGTGTATGTAAATGTAAAACGAAGCCGTGGTGGAGTTCCGAGTCCAAGGTACGGTAGTTCATACAGGATGACGCATTTTGTCGTTGCGGTTCTTCTTTCTTTACCTTTCGTTGTACTTATTGTCGTGTAATACTTTATTTTCGCTCGTGTATGCATACTTGCTTTCGTTTTAACTTAAGCATACCCGAAACAATAATTTCTGGACTTGCGACTTTGCGGATGAGATACTTTGGTATACTATACGTAGTTATAAAGTACTTGCATTACGTTAATTAACTATTATTACACTTGTGATTATTTCGAATCCTTATCACGTACCGAGTGTATATTAATTATAAATTATCGTCAGGCAAGTGTTTTTACTTTATTTATTTTTTTTTTTCTCAATTTCCAAATCAACAACTACGATTGTAAACAAAATTCCAATGCGAATAATTTATATCGATAAATGTTGAAAATTAGCATGTTTGTTATATATTTAGAGATCTTCTTTTTTTTATGTTTTTGCACAATTATCAATCGAAATCGATTTCAGTATCGTTAAATATATCGAGATTATTGTAATATTTATAGGATAAAAAGTTGTCAGATTTAATTGACGAGAAATCGATTCTCTAGATTTTTTAAACCCATTACTGATTGTTTACAAAATTATTAATTATCACGTTTCGTCGTTAGACCGGTACATACATATGTACGTATGTCTTATACGTACATATGTAAAATATCTTTACGAATAATCTACGACTATGCAGATGAGGCGAACTTTGGACCGAATATACAATCAAACGCGTGTAAGGTGTGTTTGCCACGCACACATTCGACCTTTAAATGTCGCATTTAAGTTCGAGGTGTGACCCGGTCTTTTATTGTATATACGCCTTGTATAAACCTCTCAACGCACGCCCAACTATACATTTTTTTGCAAACTGATCCCAAAGGTCAGGTTTGTAATTTGCAAATGGGGTCGAAACGCCGATTGTATACACCCTATGTATGCTTATATGTATATTATGTGCAGGGTATGCACATCGACTCGAGCGTCTGATAAATTTTCAAATACTTCTTTTTTTTTTTTTTTTTACTCAACAACCTCGCATATCGAGGCGATAACGATAAGTTGTATTGTTTGTGTTTTTTACTTTTGGCGCGACGATTGATCGCATTGTATAGGTGTGTCAAGTTTATTCGAAAAGAATGAAAATTACGATCATTAACATTATACCGTTGTTATTAAGAATAAACATTTTTGCGTTCGCTCTTATGTCAATAATGCAATCGAATAGTAATGATATTTTATTTTTCTTACACATCTTATCATCGGTGTTAAAAATTTTTTTACAGTTCGTCAAATTTTTCCGAATATTTTCAGATTTTGGAAAATGTTGGGTTTTGTTTCAAGTTTTTAAATCACACCTCAGATATACCGAGTCGAAAAAATCTGAAAGAAAATTGCGATTACGTTTTTGGTCATGTACATTGATACAAAAAAATTATAAAGCCAATCTGAGACATTGACGTAGAATCTTGATCGAGGTGTCACGGAATGCCCCATATATATATATATATACACACACACATGTATAATTTTGTTTGAAGTATACCTATTATTTTTAAGTAAAAAATTTAGATTCATTTATCGAACGATTTTACGGTCCTGGTATCATCGACAGCTTCTGTAAACATGTATATAACAACAACAGCGTATTGATTGCGTGCAATGTATAATTGCGTATACTTACGTGTACGAGGAATGTCATAGTTTCGTCGATTTGTCATCGTCGTCGATCTAATCGCGTTGCTGGTACACAACGGATGAAGCGAACCGAGCGACGAATTCTTTTTCTTATCTATAATAAGGTTTAAAAAAATCTCGATATAATTTCAGACGGGAAATATCTCGGCCTGTTTTTCATTCGCTGTTTTCTTTCTACATGATCATGCTTATTATTTAAATTTTATTAACAAAGATGGTGAAAATAATAATCTGCGCTGATTTCTTCCGACGCTTTGTGTTTGAACACCTATGATTGTATTGTAGTTGAGTGTGCGTATGAGGAAAATTTTTGAAAATTAGAGAACGTTTCAGTTTCTTACAATCTATCGTATACTATTCTCTGAAAGTTAGCCGCGCTGTGTTTCTTTTTCGAAAGCGAACTTGAACCTTCTCTACTCACGACGCGACGTGTAACTTTCAAGATTATTATAACTATAAGGTGCAAATTGTTATAAAATTTTCCCTTCCTCTTTAAATCTATAAAATTTTTTCTTCTTCTTGTTTTCCCTATGAAATGATATAGTTTAAAACGCCATGTATAACGTAAAATACGATCCGCTGGTGCGGCGCGGAAGTTATTCGATTATACAGATTTTATGCCCTGATCCACAACTCGGCGATGTATAATGATAATAGTAAACTATCGAAGCGTATTATTATGGTCATTATCCTTCAACGGTATACCATTAAATTCTGATGCCTTCGACGTGCGAATTTATTAGTTCTGCGTTACGGTATTTGCAAAGTGGCGTTTGAGCCTTGCGCAGTGGTTCGAAATAGCGAGTTTCGGGTAGAATTGCATTAAATTGTTTGAATTTAAAATCGGACTTGTTAAAATGCGATAATCTACATCGATGTTCGTAGAAATTTATAGGATCCATATCGAAAGGTATAAACGATTCGAAGCGCGGAAATGTGTAGTTGAAAATAAAAACACGACGAAAGGGATGTTGAAACAAAAAAAATTTTTAAACCAATTTTAAAAATGTACGCGCGTGATCTGGAAAACTTTCTTTTTTTTTTTTCTTCCTATTAATAACACCCAATTTCAACTCTCGAAAATCTTTACGGTGTTAGAAAAGCCGGGGAAACCTTGCAACGTGATTATTCTATTATATTTATACCGTAAAAGTGAATTGAATGAAAAATAATACATTTTAGTAACAAATGAATTCTTCGAAAATCGTTCGGGACAAAGATTTTTTTTTGTTGAGCTTGTCGTCGGGAATGAAAAGAAGAGAAAAAATAAAGAAAAAAAAAAGAAAGGGAAACCTGATACGTAGAATTCGTACAATTAATTACAAACGATAAATTTGTATCATTCGGCAATAAATAACCAATTACTATCGTCACTCGTAGTATAACTCACAATCGTAGAATTTAATTCTGTAAAATCATTCGCGCGTAATAAGATTTGTATAAATCGTCGTACGGATGTTGATTGTTTCTTTGTTTTTTTTTTTCTCAACTTTCCATCTCGCAGAGAATAACCGCGAGATATTTAGGTACAGATATACCTTTCCGAATACCTTCCCTCTGTACATTCTCTTCGCAATATGTGCAATGTGCAATATTGGTTCACTGTAGTGAATTACGATCAAGTTGGCGAAAATTGAAAAGGTAGAAAAATTTTCTCTTAAGATATCAATGCGCGTCCCCGACATTTTTCCAATAATATTCGTCGTCTTCTTCTTCCGCTTTCCTGTGTCACATATATAATATATCATATATTACGTAATATTATATGACACGTGCAATATACATATATACACATATATGGGGCATTCCAGGGGGTATCGATCAAGATTGGAAATTGAGATTTTAGGTTCGCCCCAGACTTTTCTCGCGTGAAATTATCAGTCGAAAAACAGTCCCTGTTATTTATACATTTTTTTCTTCAACAACCTCCATCTGACGTACGATTCTTTTTTTTCCTTATTTCCGAAGTGCTCATTTTTTGAATTCTGAAAAAATTTTCGAACCAATCACCAGTGAAATGTAAAACGAAGTTTTTTGTTCATTTATATGAAAAAAAAAAAAAATATGCAATTTAAAATAATGATTACAAATATTTATTACTGATGTTATAAACATTCGCTATCACAATGTGTATATTCTTTACTTTTTAATTCACTTGGAGTTTTGTTTTTCGATTCACGTTATCAGAAGTCATGTTTTTTTTAATTCATTTTGAATATGAAAAATTTATTCATATTATTACTGTTTTTTTTTTTTTTCGTCGTTATTATTATCCAAGTCAAAAATAAAAAAGGAAACTGAAAATTCGGGTCCTTCGAAATTCGTGGCCAGAAATTGAGGCAATTCTAGTCCTGACATGCCGACCGGAAATTGAGTGAAATACATTAAATCAGCGCGGTGCCGTCGAGCTTCTCCGGACCGGAAATGAACTGATCGCCGAGACATTACCCCTGAAAATACTCGCCTGCCACTCGAATCGTTCCGACAATTTTCTGCTCCTTTTTGTTTCTTTCGTTTACCGGCGCGCACCGACTTTTCCTTTCCTTAAAATAACTACCTACGATTTCAGCGATATTCTTTCGCCCACATTTCAATTCCTCGAAATTTTTGATCGTCAAATTTCCCCCTCAGTTTAATTGACTTCGTTTAATTTGAATTATCCGCACCATTAAATTTTATTATTATACTCAATTCACGCATCACTTTCACTTTCGTTACATCTATTTATCGATGTCATTTCAAGGTTAAACTTTGGTACAACAGTGATAATTAACTACGGTATAATTGGCGAGTAAGTTTTATTTATTTATTTTTTTTTATTCAATCGAAATATTTGTAATGTATATTTTTTCTTTCGATCTCAAAAAGTTTATATACGTATAATTCAAACGCATTGTGATAAGCCGATCATTTTTTTTTTTTTTTTTTTTTACCCACTATAAATTATGTTCCATAGATAACTTATCGAATTACGGTTCTTGCGTGTAAAAATGAAGAATGTACCGATTGTTTTGTTCATATAGTACGTGTACACTGTTTTATGTTTGTTGAAAATTTATAGCTGATTACTGCGTAATAAACTGCACAATTGCATTATGTGTACGTGTAATACAACAGAATAATCATGTAAATTTTTCTCTGTTTCAGGTAAATATCTTGCGATATATATATGTATATATATACATATGTATTGTACGGACGTCTGCAGCAGTCGAGTGTTGAAAAATTGCAACGAAATCCCGATACTGTGGTATGAAATTTTTGTTTAGGATGTAATAACGATACACATTTATCATTCATTAGTAACACCATTCTAATTTCACGAGTTTGGTTCGGTTCGTAATCCGTTTTTAACCGACCGATCATGGAACCCATGCAAATATTTATTATACGTCAAGCACGGAAGGTGTTAAATTTTGCGATTCAAGTTCCAACGCTTATCTTCTTCATTACCACGTAATTATTATTCGCGAATTTTCATCTGGGTGCGTAAATACTCGAGCTATTTTTGCTAGCTGAATAAATAAGTAGATAAATAAATAAATAAATAAATAAGTGAGTAGAAAAAAATGAGGCGGACACGTTATCGTTAATTTGCCGCAGTGAAGAGCCCTCGTCGATTTCGATAATACAATCGTGTACGATACTTTATATTTCTTATGTTTACATTGCTTATAACAGAATATTACGCATATCGAGACAATCTCTTGCAACTTGAAAATCAACCGCGCATGCGCCAAATAAGTAAATCTCATTGGTCGGCGAAATCTTCACGCAGCGATATTCTTGTCCGCGACGCAGGCGTGCCAACGTACGCAAAATGTGTACGTTTGAATTCTCAAAGAGCATAAGCATTGAATTCCGACCGTTCTTTGAAGAATCGACTTTCCGACCCGACAACAAACGCTTTCCAAACCTTTCCGAGTCGCTACTTCAATTATTTGAGATTCTAACCTCGAAAATTCGTATCAACCGCATCGCCGGCAGAAAGAGTTCGACAGCCGAAAACTCGGGTTGGCCAGCCTGCGCGAAGAGCCGATAAAACTCGCGCATGCGCGGTTCATTTTCAAGTTTCAAGAGATTGTCCCGGTACATTACGAAATAGGAAAAACAATAGTGTGTAACAATTGATATTTTCGAAGCTTTGAGAGCGCGACGGAGAAATTTTTCTTCTTCTTTGAATAAAAAAAAAAAATACGTTTGGAAAACCCGAGATTTTTTTTTTCTTTTCATTCGTAATTTTCTCGAGTCGTAGAAGTCGATGTGCCGTAGCTGAGGCCGTAGTAAGAAGGAACGACGAAGGGTTGGATTTTTTTGGTCAAGAGGATACTAAACGAGTCCCTGTCAAGTATAAGTAATAGTCACCTACCTGTGGCGGCGGTTGACCGAGAGAGACGAATCGTCGTCTAGCCACACGGTAACGTCACAGTAAATAAAAAAGACCTTCTATGCTTTTTCTTTCTTCTTATCGGATAAGAAAACATCTCGTACAAGATTGGATGGATATACCGAGGAATACCTTTTGCTGCTGTTGCTTCATGTGTGATCGTAAAATATTTATCGATGATGAGAATACTTCTTCTCTATTCTTAATCGATGATCAACGAAATAGTAAGAAGTTGGTTTACGGGGTCGATAGACAAGATGAGCGTTTACAATATTCGTCAAATTGATAACGTATAATTTTTCATACTCTCTCTCTCTTTTTTTATATTCACCGTACATGTAATTTACTTTCTTGGTTGAATGTTGGTTGTGCGATTAATCGATTAATCCTGCGATACTCATATTTAATTAACGGTTTTATCGGCCTATCGATTGATCTTATAATATTGAATTTTTTTTTTTTTATTTCAAATTTTTTAACTCAGCACTTCAAGGCTATTTCAATTTTCTGTTTGTTTATTCAAAGCGGACGCAAATTCTAGAACGCGAATACATACAGTTCCTTTGCAAATTTATCTTCATCGCGAGTCGGCGAAGATGAAAAAAGAAAAAATGTAATGAAAAATTGTGGAAAAGAAATATTTGAATTTTTGTAAACATTACTTCTGATAATCGTGAGTCTTTTTTTTGCTGTTGTAATTTTGACTCGGTTAAATTTGCGTCTGTGATCTTGCGTGTAACCTTATTCAATGCGAAGTTTGGTGAACTTTGGTCGTTGCGAGCAAAACGACATAATGTACAACATTGGTACGTATGTAGTAAACTTTGGCAATTCCGATTTCGCGTTATCTTGACAAGAGATGATTCTCTGAAGAATTTTAAACTTTCCCTACTCGCAATCGGCTCTATATCTCTGTCTCACTCTCTCTCTCCCTCCCTCTTTGTAGCCAAATCTCCTCGCGTATAAGTTAGGCATTATCTTATTAAGTTTCAACACGCGTACAAATCTATGAATAATCTTGCGGAGAGAAGTTTATTCCAAAGTTAACCTAAATATATACACATACTTATAACGTGTAGAAAATACCTGAAACTCAGGTGATGTAATTCGGAGTAACACTGATTGAACTCGGTTAATTACTTGTAAACAAAAACGCCATTACATCTGCATGATATATATAATCAATAAGTCGTTGAATCGTCAGAAAAAAAATGACAGAATTAGCACTAAATAAAGTAGTTACGTGTGAGGTTAGTGAAAAAATTTCAAATAATTATGTCGATGACTGAGCGGACGATGAAATAAAATTAATCCGATTAAAGCTGCACTAAAAATGCATGGAAATATTTTTGCGTAGCAAAGTTTTTAACCGTGTGATTTATTACATATAGTTATCGGATATTATACTTGAATCTTGGTTCATTCATCTTGTCGTTTTTCTGATCATACTTCATTTAAAAGAAAAAAAAAAATGTCGGATTCTTTCAAAGTCTTTTATCTCTCGCCCGACGTACGTTATTAATTTAAATTATCGTACACGCGTACTTTATTTATTGTATCTCTTAACGACGTCACAGCGATATGATATGTATAATGCTTTTAATGTACGGGCTTCGTTATCATCAATTCCTTACCAAAGAGTTTTACCGAATGCCGATTGGCTGGCGACATAACCGCTAACCGTTGATAATGATATCAAAGAAATAGAGTCGATTAAAATAAGACTAACCGTGTCACGGGGAAAGATTAGAAAAAGGAAAAGTTATCGTGCGCCGCTGAACGGTAGAGTGGATATTTATATCTGATAACGGTCAAAGTTTTTTTTATCTTATCCTTTATTTTTAGTCTGTTTTTTTTTTTTTTCTTTTGTTACGTTTGTTTTTATTTCTTAGATCTACTTTCTTGCTGCAGAGAGAAAGAGAACAAAAACGAGGATACTCGCTTTAAAAAGTTTTTTTACCCGTATCCCTGCAAGTTTCCCTAACTTGACGCGTAATTTTATTTCCCTTGACGTGAATTGTTATTGTTATAAGTATGTTACGTACAAATGACACTACGGTGATCCTTATTTAAGGTTGTGTTGTAGGTGTTGACGAATTTTTTCCGCCGCATCTCCCAAATTGACTTTAAATAATTCCAAATCAATCGGCTTAATTATACCACATTTTTACCTCAACTCTGAGATGGTTCAGTTTTACGATTGAAATTTCTTACGGAGATAACATGGGAAAAACTTTTTTTTCTCCTTACATGCTTTTTTGTAAAAGTAATAATGTTGAAAAAAATTTTACTACTATCCGAAAAAAATACACATCATCGTATCAGGCAATCTCGACGAATCGCATACCCTCGAAATATGACGTTTTTTCTATTTAGAGGAAGGTGAAAATCTGGAAAAATTTGGCAATTGTTTTTGAATTATTTGAAGTTGTTTTCTTAGGGGGGAATTAATCGATACCCTAAACAAGCGCCACCCTAATATGATGCAAAGTCTCCTTGTTTAATTTATTGTTATTTATAAGTTTTTGCATACGAAGAAACGGGTGGATGGTAATTTACTCCGACAAGTGGAGAATGAAAGTTGTCAAATTCCTTTTTTTATCTTATTTTTATTTTTTTTACGATAAGGGAAAGAAATATTGCAGTCACGTAGACAGTGGATTGCTAACGACCGAATGATTTAATGCGCATGCTCTAAAATACTAGAGTAAGTAAGATCAGTTGTTTCGTCAGGGTGACCAACATTCATAAATTCAGATGTACCGATGTAACCTAAAAAAATTTCGTCAGCTGTCGTTGATCCGAATTTTTGATTGTTGGTAGCCCTGACAAAACAATTGCTCTTGCACTCGAGATTTTAGCGCATGCGCATTAAAACATTCGGTCGTTAGCGATTCGCTCTGTATCACTCTAAATCGCGACATTGTGAATCGAGCGATGAATGGTAGTAAAACTCTGAGATGATAAGGTGGAATTAGCTATCGGATACGCGATCAGCCGAGTTGAAATATCGTATATCTCATTAAATATAATGCGCTAAGTAGGAAGTTACACATTTCAACCAATTTAAATAAATCACCATGTCAATTTATCCCTCAGCTTCGCTTCGTGTACGTATACTTACTACACGTATATATATATATATACATATATATATGCATACAGCTGCTTGGTTTCTCTCTCTCTCTTTCTCTCTCTACTTTGTAATTTTGTGATGTTGCGGCCACGTTATTTTAATTATACGTTCGGTAATTAAGAGCCGTAAATTAATTAATCTTACTTCACTGACTGTGGCTCTTTAGTACACAGCTTACACTTTCTTTTTATTTTTTTTTTTAATAATTTATACACGTTATATTATACGTGTACACAAATGTATACATATGTATACATATATTTTACAACAATGTCGAATAAGACTATTCGTTATGGGTAAATTATACGACTGAGCCTGCTTTGCGAAAATTTACTGCTGTAATAACGATTCGCAGGGATATAGGTTAAAATGCGAAACGTTTTCCCATTAGCGTTACGGGCAAAATTACACATGATTATTATTTATCGAAGACACTGTGTCGAGATTTTTTTTTATTATTCCTCGACGATTACCGCGACTGCAGGAACGATCGAACGAACAGCGCATGCGATGCATCGTGATGTGTATTTTTTTCCTTTTTTTTTTTTTTTTGGTTGTTTTTCCATTGCGTTTAAAAAGAGGAAAATAAAAAAGGCTCTTCCTCTCTTTTTTTTTTATTCGGTTTTCCATGTACCATGCTACTCGTGTTTCGATCCATTCGTCGTCACGAACAAGATGTAAAGGATTGAAAAAAATAGACAATGAAAAAAGATAATCGATGGTATGGGTATTCACGTACGGTGCGTGTATGAAATTGGAATTTATTTACGTTCGCGCAGAATTTCAAATGAGACATTATTTGCAAATGGGCATATTTTGCAATACCGATGTGACTCGATTCATGAACGCTTGAGAGATCGTCTGATTTTTTTCAACTCGATATGCAGCATGCTTATATAAATGCATATATATATTTTTTTTTATTTGTTATCTGTGCTTTTTTTCATACATCTTCATATATCTACGGGTGAAAGTAAAAGAAACAGCTTGTGTGTTCGACGTTGTAAGTTACGATCACTTGAGTATGATCGTACCGTTGTAATTTTGTTTTTTTCTTTATCAATTGCGATTGCCTCTCGAGTTGTATCTTAAAAGATATGAAAATTTCTATTTTTCGAGTTTCAAAACTGCTGAGCGATTAATTAACTTTACTCCGGTTGATCCATATTACCAAAAATAATGTCCACATACCTGCAGATATGAAAATCTTTGACTCCAGTCTGGATTGTTGTTTATTTTTTTTTTTTTTTTTTTAATCTTCAGGAGAAGATTGCGACTCTAAATCTCTGTCGCTCTAATTTACGATTAGTTACTGGTGTACAATATATTTTATAAGGAATAATTTTCGTCTTGTTGACGATGAGCTAGAAAGAGAATGAGAGAGAGAGAGAGAGAGAGAGGGAAATGAACGGATTAATTAATCGTCTGGATTAGAATGGAGTTGGTGGAAACGACGTGAGTTTTGTTGGGGAGTTAAGATCAAGATATTCCAACTTGGCGAATATTTAGTTGGGATTTATAAACGAATAATCCACAAACATATTGTCCTTAGTCTTGATTTTCACGTTTTTTGCCCACGTCGATGTTTTTTTTTATGCATATTATGCGCAATTACGAATCAACTACCAAAGTATTTTCTTTCTCTCTTTGGCATTGTGACGATATTCCAAAAAAGTTTTATGAAAAATTCGGACGAGTTTCACGCAGAAGCTAAACTTCGACACAACGTCGAACCTAACCAAGGACTGTTTCAACGGTAGCAAAAACTGACACCGTTATTACGTATTTTCTGATGACATATATTTTATCAAGTGATTACTCATGATTTCTCAAGATTACAACGAGATTCCCTGCAATTCTAAACGATTTCTCATGACTACCAATGATTACCTTGACGATCGATAATTATCCAGAACCTTATTTTAATATTACCAATTTCAGCGTCATTTCAGAGACGATTACGAAATGATATCGAACGATATCGACACCTCGATCGCTTGGGTTAAACACCGCGTGGTCGAACCAATACGGCTACTTCCATATTGTGTTTTTCCGCCTGCTTCATGTTCACACCTTCTTCTTGGACCTATGAATAGCACTTTTGGCTCTGTGCCTGCAGCCTGCACAAGGCATACTAGCACTCGTACAATCAAGTCACAGGCATCATCTCTGCGAAGGCTCACACAAACACACACACACGCACACACTTGTCAGTACCGAAAACCGGATTTTCAAGTCTACATTTGGTACTGTTTGATGCTTAATTGCCGCCTCCTTAAGCTCAACGGTATCTCTTCCACTCCGTGTTGTTGGATCGAGCTGTTGATCCGATCCCAACACTGTCATACAACATCGATACAAACGTAAGAAAAGATGCACCGCTATCATCGAATACCTTTCATTTCGTCATACCAACCATTTGTAATATCAAGTTTCGTCAAGCTTGACACCGTTTCATTATCGATGTATGATTGGCGCTTGGTGTTGCCGATGTCGTTATTGACGTCGACGAAGGGTTGCAGGTACACAAATAGAACAAAGTACAAAACCACGCTTCGCGGAACTCTGATAGGCACATTGGTACCGGTGATAAAACCCGGTCCATGGCCTCGTTACCTGTTGTGTTGGGCATAAAGCGGCGTCTATACCGTTGCTGGTGCTGCTGGTGCTTCGGAGGAGTGTCAAGTGCCCGAGAGTATCGGATTTCCACTTCTAAATATTTATACCTGGCTTGGGTTACCTCCACTGACTTTCGTGCTTTCTCATTCTTCTGCTTCTTTTATACACCTATTTTTAACTTTTATTTTTCCACCTTGTTGATCCCTTTCTTCTTCTTCTTCTTCTTATTCTTCCTTTTCATTATTACGCCGCAGCGGTAGCTCGTCTCAAACATGTTATCCAATATTTTCTGCAACTGGTAATTGCTGCTGCTGTTACTGAATGAAATATATCGTGGGAAGTAGACGGTATCCATGCAGGTGAGATGCTCTTCGCCGCGTGCTTCAGTCGCTCATTATTGACTAGATGCTTGTTTCTTTTCTCTTCTCTCTTTTTATCGTGTTACTGGAATCCCAGACTGCATCGCTACTCCGCAACACCGCTGCTATTCGTCATTGACTTGTAATCGACAACTTATAACAGTTCGTAACAACGACTTTCAGTCGTTGGTCTTACTTATACTTTTCTTTATACTCCATCGGGATTTTAAGCATTGAATCTATACAGATGACAAAATGAGATACATGTGTACCTGAAGACAATGAAAACACTTTCAGCCGTTTCTCGTCTCACATTTATCACAATATCTATCCGGGGTAACCATAACTGAATGACTTTACGTTTATCTGTTAAGTCAACGAGTTTTCATACCTCTGATGGTCGTGACGGAGGTGGACGATGGCTTGTAGTTGATTATCCTTCTCTGAAATACCGAAAGTAAATGTGGATCAAGATTGTACGGTGGTGCTTGGTTAAGAATACCAATCCATGAAGTTCCAGTATGGTTGGAGATATAGTGTCTGAACCTTCTACCGCATCCTTCATTGCGAAATTTAATGATCTTGATGTACCGGCTATACATATAATCATCTCGTCAGTTCTCTACCTCGAAATCGTACGACCTGGATAAAGCATCAGCAATGGCATGTCGCTGAACTCAGAGGTATAACAACAACCTTTGGAGCTTTTCGAGTGACTACAACGTACTTTATCATCTCTTCGCGTCAGTTTAGCTCTCGTTATCTTATCACGACTCGTCGTTATCGGTCCACTAGTCTTTGTTCCAATAACGACGTCACAGCGTTTAACGCTTGTACTTAAACACGTTGAAACGATATTTTCACAAATTTGCGTAGACGAGCGTTTAATTTTCGATACCACACGGTATCGAACAACACTCGTCGGCAAAAAAATAATTTTCTTTTTAGCTGCATGGGATGTTTTTGGTAAATATTACGTTTCCGAGTGTGCTGAATCCAAATATGACTTCCATTTCCCTCCATTACGTACGGTATTCTCGCAAGATACAAGGTGTTTGCATAAAAGCATAACAATAATGAAAAACTCATCATCTTATTATAACGAACTAAACAATATTCCTTATAAAATTAAACAAACAGTTTCTTTATGAAATGTTAACATTCCGTGTTCATTCTCGTCGCCTATGAAACCTTTTGTTCTTCTATTTTTTCATTTCCGTGAAATCACTTTTGAATAAGATTTTTAGAATCAAGAATAGAATACCAGATTTCGAATCACTCGGGAGTTTCATTCTGAATAAAACTGCAAACACGATTTGAAGAAAAAACTTGACGCGATGGAACTTTTCGAGCATTTTTCCTGGTTTAAGCGAGTGAAAATCTATAAGAAACGCTATAAAAAAAACCTGTGCAGTTTTTTACGTTGCTTGTGTAGAACATTGAGTTTCAACGATCTAAAACACTTTGTGTTATTAAACAACGTTAGAAAAATCACCTCAGGTTCCGGGCTACTTTCAATCCCGTGCCTTCGTCAAGTTCTCGTTCAAGCATGGCGTTTGCATAAAAATAAAATTCCGGTGTCCTTTGTCTTCTTTCTCATTGAATCACCGCCGTGTATACGCAGCACACAACGCATGTATGCATGCACCGCGTTTCATCCGGATGAGATACGTTATCAAAACTTTGGTCTCGGCTTACGCGCATAACACGAACGAAAGAGAGAAAAGGAGAAAGCAAAAGATGAGACAGTGGTTCTGATCTCCCGAGCTGAACCTTTTTCCGCTTTTCGAAAAACATTTCTTTCTGCTTTCTTTGTCCCTGCTCTTTTTTTTCTTCTATTTATTATTATTACTATTCTTCTTCTTCTTCTTCTTCTTGTTATTTCTCTGCTGTTTGAGTTCTGGAAAGATGAGGAGGAGAGGAGGACGCGACAACGAGGAGAATCGTAAATTTGAAACTTTTGAACAACACTTTTCATTATACCAGTCCCTGGGAATTTCTGGTAGAAGCCCGTTCCCTGCCGAGCTGCTATCTCTCCATTCTAGGCTGCTTCACATGTGGAAAAGGATTTTATACCCGTCCAAATTCATCCCAAAAATCCTACTCACCTTCATCTTTCCTAATCCGTTTTTGCTGCTGCCACCGTCGCTTCGTGCCATGTTTTATAAGGCATTGAGACTAACAACTTGTCGGAGTCTGCGGCACTAGTCTCGGAGGTTTGGCCAGTTTTATCTCTATTTTATCAGCCACGCCAATCTAACTTGAAATCCGTACTCCCACCCTCTATCCCCCATCCACCTTTCCTATATACATATACATGTATCACACAAGCTCTTGGTACAAAGTTGGACAAAGTTTTATTTGTCTCTTTCCTTCGTCCGCGGATTGTTTTTTTTTTCCCTCCCCTTCTTTTGGGGGTGCTTCTCGTCTTGTTTTCTTCTTTTCTCAAGTCTTGCACAAGTTCGCGGTAAGGAAAGTACGAATACCAGTATTTGATACGTACGTACGAATGCATGAATGTGTATAACAAGGGCTTCGAACCAGACGGTCGAGTTATAGTGTACGATTTCCTTCAAGTCACGTCGAGTCGACTCTCAAGTGGCAACGGAGAGTGAGAGTGAACGGGTACGTTAAGCGTCGAGAAATTTTATCTGTAACGAGTTATGGTGGTATACGGGTCTTCTTTCTTTCGAGTGGTGGTTCTTCGGTGTGGAATTGTGGAAATCGTCTCCTCTTTTCGTTTATTCGCAGCTAGGTCAAGAGGCATAATATTACAGGTATCGTATTCGAGTGGTGAAGGGAGGTTTTTCGGGATTTAAAGAAAATGCCGTCTCGACGGATGGATGGATGTGTTCATTTCCGAACGAACAGATTCGCGACGAGGATTATTCGTCCTTCGATATTGCGGAACACCGTTTCGCGATTCTCTACCTTGATTTGTTAAAGTTGTGATCACATGACGCGTTTGTAAAAGTCGCGAATCCTCGATGATTAATCTTTAATCATCCCGCTTATTTCAACGACGCGTTTGTTATACATATTATATTATTACACGTTACGTACATCGGAATAAACTTAATTGATAAAATAGGCGGTGAGAATGCTTGTCACCATGACTCGAAGGGTTAATCGATATTTACCGTTTACGCACACAATCCGGCTGTACGTAATATCTTGCTGATATTTTCATTTAAAATATATCACAGTATTGAAAATATTCTCGTCCTACACCTACGTCTGTAAAAAATACTTTGCACGGTTACGCGGAACTTTTGAAAATTCGTGAATTTTATGCACACGATTTTCGGTTCAACTGCTGTTTTATCGCACCGGTATCGGATCCTCTATACAACCCGAGTTGTGAATAAATAATGTGCCGTACCGCGTGCTTTATGGGATTATATGGACTGCGGGTTACGGCGAAATGTCGTAAAACAAGCTTGCGAGAGACTGTTTGGGGAGTCAGGGGAAAACGCCTAGGATCGAGAGAAGGAGGGAAAACATGACTGTCGGTATGAAAATTCGATTACAGTTTGAAGGTGCGCGGTACGTAAAGTTCAATTTATTGTTACATGCATGGGAGTTTGCGATAGGAAACGAGGGGCAATTCTCGAAACCGAACAGCAGCGCAGGTGCAACATCGTTTTGTTATTTATCCATAAATGTACGTATAAATTAATCGAAAGCATTCATTGTCTGCAATCTCTGTATAGCTGCGTCCCATGCTTGAGTTACAATTCACGAGTTTTTATTTATTTATTTATTTTATCAACTGAAAATGTAAATAAAAGATCAGGATTTTGCGTTGAATGTAAAAAAAAAAAAAAAAAAAATCCCAAAATATAGGGAAAGAAAAAGGTTGCTACTTATACTGTAGTGACTTCCGTGAAAGTGGTTTAAAGAAGAAAAAAAAAAAAAAAAAAAGGTCTAAGCAGTAGGATAATTAAATGTTGTGTTTCAAGATTTTATGAAAAGATATGAATATTTAGTCCCGTTTTTCAATCTACTTCGCACAGCTTTCAACTGTGAGAGAAATATTACTTGGATGTAGGATGTTGGGATGGAATAATTTTTTCTGGAGCAAGATGAGAAAAGATTTTTCCGACTGAAGGGTATAATTGAGAGAAGAAGCTCGAGGAAAGGGGAGAATAGAGTTTGAAAAATTGATGCAGTCTGCGGGAAGTTGATTTGGATGAGGAGAAAAAGCGAGGAGAAATTTCACTGTTCGAATTGTTGAAAAAGTTTTTGCCAATTCTGCTTCATTATTTTGAAATTATTACTATTATTACTATTATTATTATTATTATTATATATTTAATTAAAAAAAAAATAACTTTAATAACATTATTATAAATACCATTCTCAGTGTTAACGATTACTATTTGTATACTATTTGTATTCTTTTTCTCGCTTTTGGCCGTTAGAGGACTTTGTCCTACGGCCTTGTAATAAATTACAATTACAATTACAATTATTATTATTATTTTTCTCTTCTTCATTCCTCACTAATGTCGGAAAGAATTTGCGTGCTGCGATTTCTTTGCATTGTTTCAAGATCATTATAATACAGTTTACAGGAGCGACATTATTAATATGTCTAAAAAAATAAATGCCGTGTAGAAATAAAGTTTTATACAGCAAGTTTACGAATGTAAAAACGTCCCGATCGTTTACAATCACAGTTATTCAATCTTCTCGTTCGAATACCCTTGAACTTTTTAACTGCGGGGGGAATGCTGAACAGATGTAAAAGTAAAACGTCGAGAGAGAGAGAGAGAGAGAGAGAAAGAGCAAAAGATATTGAAAGTCTCTGTTAAAAACGGTCGAAACTCTTAACACATTTTATCAAGGCTTCAGTTATTCTTTTTGTTTATTTATTTAATTTATTTCTTTGTTCAAGAAATTTACTACCGAACTTAGCCGCAAAAAAGTTTTGTATTTTCGATACAATATATCCGCGATAGGAGTGTAAAATAAGAAAATAAGAACTGCAAAAAAAAAAAAAACGCCCGAAGGTAACGATTGAATCATAAATATTAGGGGATAAAAGCCCGAGCAGAAAACTGAGTGAAAATAAATTTTTCATCGCTGTACAATAAATTCCACATTCGCTTTTCTCATAAATAATTCAATGCGGTGGTTTTGCTGTAGGCGGCTTGAAGTTTGCAGACGAGTGTCGTTTTCCAATTCGTCAATATATATATATATATATATATTATATGTGCATATATATACACACTCACACACACACACGCATGCTTATAATATAAAATGCCTGTGACGTACGACCAGCGAAGATAGTTTTTATTTTATTGTTATTTTTGTTTTTATACTTTGCCTTGAAGAGGTCAAAGAACGAAAATTTTCATACATATATGTATAATGAAACAAAGGGTTTGAAATTATGAATATGTATATAACTATGTATAGAAGATGAATAACCGACGCGTAACAAGGCAGAGATTTTTATCAACAACATTCTGTTTCATTGTTAAATTATATAAGGTATGGGAGAAACTCATTCTTGTTTATTGTTATGAATTTCGGTATTTTTTCAAATAAAGAAAGAGCCGAAAACGAGACAGAAAGATGTCAAGTTTTAGTTTCCCCAGCATCCAAATACAATGATATCGTAGAAGTATTTTTTTTTTTTTCAATCTTGTTCGTGTGATTTTGGTTTGAAATTGCGGTCTTTTAAGGGGGAAAAAAAGCCAGATTTTAGTCGTCCTCTTGTGGTTTCTTTTTTTTAGATTCTTTTTCCTCTTCTTTTCTTAAATCGTTCACGACGAGTATCATTATCTTTACATAGAATCGTTTTTCTTTTGAATAACAAAAAATGAACCTGTTTTTTCTTTTTCCTCCCTACAACGAAACCTAACGACATCTTTATCTACGTTCAATATTGCGCTATATGATGAAATTAGAATTAACCTGCTGCAACGAACTCTGATTCATCGAATTGATTAACATACCTACTTTGTATAAATCATTCTTGTTTTCTGTTTAGAAGTTTCTCGTTTGTTATTACAACGATGCACAACACGTGTAGAGAAGTTCAAGGTTTCACGTTACGATACTCGCTGAAATATACGCGTGCGAAATAATAAGTAAGAGTATTAAATAAAATATGGTAACAACAATGTAAAACAATATCGTGATTGATGCGCATCTACAATGCATTCCAAATACTTGAAAGACCTCGAAATTTTATTAGCGTGTATTATGTAAATGTAACAACGAATATTGTCCGTGTTTTTTTTTTTTGAAATTTTGAGACGAAAAAATGGGGTGGGATTGAAATTCCGCATTCGAAAAGTTCCCAAAGCGTATAATTCCGAATTATTTGGCGGAGAAACTTGAGGTAAAAACAAGAGAGGTTGAGGTTCGAGAAACAACAGAGTTTCGAGTGGTCGGAAACACGACGGCTCAAAGTTCGGAAATGCAAGATTCCGAAAATTCAAGTTTCGATAGAGTAAAATTCCGAAAGTTAAAATATACACGCACAGCGTAGTTTAATCAACGAGTGGGTGCAAAAAAAATGAGAAAATCTAAAAATCAGAATTACCGGGATTCCGAAGGTAAAAACATCGAAAATCCAAAACAAGTAAAGACGAATGTGGTGAAATTTCACCAAGCCAGAAATTCACATAACCGAAAATCTTTGATCATTCGGAATTTCGATGTTTCAGACTTTTAAATTTTCTCATTTTCGCTCTTTCGAAACTTTGACTCGTCGCAGCGGAACTTTGAGCGTCGGGATTCGGATGATTCGAAACTTTGATGTTTCGTCGGAGTTTGATTTCTTCGCTTCCAAGTTCCGGCACGAAAAAATTCGGATTCCGGAGTTTTCGGAACGTTTCAAATTCGGAATTTCGACCAAAGATCAAACCAATTACCCCATCTGTAAACAAACACTTGCTTAGATTTACGTCGTTCGTTGTGTCGTTCAGATAGACGCCGAGCCGTGTTTCGTCCCTGCACGGACGTCATTATCGCCCCAAAATCGTCCCGATTTAACGACTCGGCGAGGCGCGGAAGCCCGGAATTACGAATTTCGAATTTCGAATTTCGAATTCAAACCTTGTTGCGGTAGTTTTCGCGGATTCGTCGCTCGCGAACAGCTGCGAGCCTTATATGTCGGCTATTTTCGATTTTCGCTTCGCTCGATTCAATTCCCTGAGTATCAAGATTTCAGAGACTCTGAGAGGGTCTCTAGCCTCGTGCGTAAAGTAGGGAGAAAAGTGTGCGAAGCCGAGGGTTTGACTGCGAACTACTCGATTACAGGTGGCCGGGTTTTTTTTTTCACTCTCTTCCTTTCTCTTCATTTCTTTTTTTTTTCAACATTTCTCGCAAAAAGTTGACTGCGTAAAAAAATTGCTAGAGAGCTTTTTTTTTCTTTTCTCTTCTTTCTTTTCAATTCTTGTAAGTCAGAATTTGAATCGGTGATGCATTGGCTAATATTTGGACCTCTTAAGGACGTTGCCTACCGAGCTCAAACCAGGCGGCCAAGGGGAAGAGTGTGCGGGACTTAAGTCTATGCCCCTCGAGTGCTATGGCCCCCCACTCTGCACTCAGTGCGAGGAATATAACTGGAAACCCGTATGAGTTTCGCGGGGTTGATGAGATTAGGATACGTTTATCCAAGGAGAGGTTCGCACGTATACATATTATTTCGAATATTTATTGCTTATGCAAACAATAACAAGTTACAGAAATCATTGAATAATCTTCGAGTTTTCAAGAGATCTATTGCATAACTCGTTGCAGTAAAGTGAAAAATATTACAAGCGAAATATTAGGGATGGGCGATATCAAGCAAAAGATCGATTCTCAGAATCGATTCGAATTGATTTTGGAAAAATCATTCGGATACAAAAGATTGATCTTCAGAAGAATGGCGCGTCGATAAATAAAATATATACATTCGATCGCGTGGAATACCATACTTTTCGCTTATCTTAGTCATAGCGAATGACTGATGTACACTTATCAAGGAGTTAAATCCGCTGTTTCATGCTTCAGCTCGTGCAAGTTTTCTCGCAACTCTTGAGTTCGACTTTATTGTTCTTAGTCCCGAATCAAGGGTGAAGGATCTATCTGTGTCGTGTATTTCGTAGAATTGTGAAAAAAAAATTCGTTCTTGTTTTATTACAACGGGAACTCTGCTCACTTTCAGTGCTGTTTTTTACGACTTTGAAAAAAAAAAATTGAAATTCGGAAAAATATGCGACACAGATTTCTCCTTTGCCTTCAAAATGCTTCTAATAGAAGTTCGATATCTTTATAAATGACGGAGAAAACTTGCATCGCGTGAACGTCTGCAAGCAGCAGTTCCGCCGGGGGTAGGCAACGTCCTTAAGAAACCGAATTTTCAACATGTAAATTATAAATTTTCATCCATTTTATTAAATTTTCAAAAATTTTCAGACCTCATTTATCAAATAATAAGCTTGACTATTCCACGTATATATAAAACATTCGAAATACTATTTATTTTTACAATTTGGTAATAAAATGTGTAAACAGTACAAATTCAACAAGAATCGTATCCAAACGATTATGTGAGTAAATAAGGTATTAAAATCTAATGAATTCGCTGATCAAACTTTGAGTAAATAAATTCTGTACCTCGATATTTCGAAAAAAAAAAAAACTATTTCACTGTATCATTGAATCGTCGTGGCATCTTTTATTGCTAACGCACAAAATAATAGATAGTTAAAAAAATGGAGTGACAGAAATCGGTATTTTAATGTCAATGCCATGATATTTTACCGCGAGTAATCTTAAACATTCAATAAAACGCAACACGATATTACACATTATTTGCGTGCAGTCATTTGCATTTGAAAATCTCCATTATAAATGGGAGATGAGTAAAAAGTTGTGCGTCATGCGTGCGAATCGTTGTAAAATCTTGAAAATAGGAGGAGTAACAGGGGGATACGAAAATTGGAGAGACACGTGCTTTGCGGGCATAGAAAATAGAAGTTGTTTGGTTGGTAATAATCCTGGCGACAAACTTCTCGTTGTTGCGGAAAAGGGATGCCGCGATTGCTGGGAAAATTTACTTTTACAATACAGCCGTAGCAGCAGGCATGAGAAAGAGGAGGGAGAGGAGGAGGATGTTTCTTTGCTGCGGAAGAAGGAGAGAAGGAAGTTTTGGGACCTTCGAAGATCGCGTCACGCATTTGGAAGGGCGTCGAAGAGGAGGAGGAGGAATCGCGCTCGCAGGATGATGCTAAATTCAAATCTATGTACCCGCGCTGCGGGGATGATAAAATAGAATTTAAGGATGCGCGGGGCGTACAATCCCGTAGAAAAGTGAAACGGAAGAGAGGAGAAAATAAGAACATTGGCTGATATAGTCGAACACGTGACGGAGACGAAAGGTTCGAAAAGTATGATGGGTTGAAATTGTTTACAGGAACGTTGATGTATACCGGGGCGATCTCTTGAAACTTGAAAATGAACCGCGCATGCGCGAGTTTTATCGGCTCTTCGCGCAGGCTGGCCAACCCGAGTTTTCGGCTGTCAAACTGTTTCTGCCGGCGATGCGGTTGATACGAATTTTCGAGGTTAGAATCTCAAATAATTGAAGTAGCGACTCGGAAAGGTTTGGGAAGCGTTTGTTGTCGGGTCGGACAGTCGATTCTTCAAAGAACGGTCGGAATCCAATGCTTATGCTCTTTGAGAATTCAAACGTACACATTTTGCGTACGTTGGCACGCCTGCGTCGCGGACAAGAATATCGCTGCGTGAAGATTTCGCCGACCAATGAGATTTAATTATTCGACGCATGCGCGGTTGATTTTCAACTCTCAAGAGACTGACCCGGTATACGCTATTTATTTTTAGGCACATCCTAAAAAAGTTTGCTTAGGTTAAAAGAAAGATATATATATATATATATATATATATATATATATATATATATATATATATGTATATATGTTTGTGTTTAGGGTGTTCCGGAAAAAAATAATTTACGATTTTCCACCGCGGCACTCGCTGAAAAAGTTTGGTTAGGTTAAAAGAGAAATTCTGTGAAAAGATGAGCGTTCTACGTTATGTGGAATACTGCGCTTCATTGAGTATTTACATTCTTCGCATTACTTTGAATTTGTGAAAAAAACACGTTATAGCACTTCGATTATTATTTCTTTTCTGACATTTACACGTAACACAAGAATATATCATCCGGGAATCTTATTCTCATAAATTAAAAGTTCATATGTAATTATAAATATTCGTCAGATACATTTCTCAAAAATGAAGCAGGAGACTTGATATTACCAAGTGTGGGTTTTCTTTGTGGCGTAAATTGATATGGTGATTGAGATGTAAACGACAAAAAACAAAGTTTTATCGACGATAAATCATAAGTTTAAAAAAATACATGAAAGTGAAAAATCGACTCAGAGCGATCTTCTACATAACGTGTAACGTTACATTTTTTGACAGAATTTTTCGTTTAACCTAAAAAAAACTCTTCAGCGAGTGCCATGGTGGAAAATCGCAAATATTTTATTTCCGAAACATCCTAATATACATAAACCAAGAACAAATCTTTTTTTTTTATTTCTTTTTCACCAAAAAATCGGTATTTTTTTCTTGACAAATTCCGATCGTGATTAACCGTAATATAACTTATAATCATCCGAGAATGATTTGAATTTTTTGAATAGCAATTATACGTATGCACATTTCTCTCTCTAAATCATAATTTTATCAATTATAAATCGTAACGATTCTACACGTCGAATTTTTCTTCTATTTCTTCTCACAGATCGAGATCTACAAGAATAAATCTGTCTCGGACGTTTTGTGGAGAATTGATCTATAAATAATACAAGTTCAGAAAAAACAAACCTTATAGATTTTTTGCAAAACCAAAAACAAAACAAAAAATAAAGCAATAGAATATAATGTTTTTTTTTTTTTATGTGTACGTAGAATTGAAATTCATTGTTATCAAATGTGTTTCCTTGTTCCACAGGGACTTTTTTTTCCCCTTCCTTTTCTTTCTAATAACTCAAACTCCAGACTTGCAACCTTCGGTCTCAAGTTTTTCTACAAAACTTTTGTTCTATCGTATAACATTCTTATTTATTTTGTTTTTTTCGGACAAATTTTTGACCCGACTGTACCTCACATACAATCCCGAAAACACTCTTCGCCCGAAATTCACGCGTGTATGAATAGCGTATAGACGATGTTCCTCCCCTTCCCTGCGAAGTCTGGACAACCGATAAAATTCCCACTCTGGACATTTTGTGCAAATATATATATATATAGATATAAAAATCCCGCAGACTGTTTGCCGTGTTTGTACGTCCGCGTTTTCCGTATCTCCATTTTCCCACCGCTTTACGCTTCATACTCGCGGAACTCGCGTGAATATAAACTGGCCGGCCAATTTGCTTTTAATTAAGTTGTCGTTGTTCTTCGCGGCTCGAGTTCCTGCATTTCGTCATGGATTTTTCGCACCGCCGCTTTTTCAACCCCTAGGATTATATCGTGTTTTACATTGCGTTGGGTTTACGCGCGCGTTGCTTGTAACGCTGGTTATATTTTTCTTCTTCGCTTTACCGCAGCGAAATTTCACCGAGCCATCGATCAGACTTCAATGATATTTTTTTATTTTATTCTCTTACTTTAAAAAAAAATAACAAAAACGTAAAGAGGAAAATTCTTTCGATACGCGTAACATTGAACGCGACTATTTTATTGTAAGGGGGTGAAATGGTTTCTATTATACGTAGGTGTATACGTACACATACAACGGTGGCGATTGATATTCCAATCATTTTTCAAATGTCTAAGGCAAACATTATTATCGTTTTCTCGGCCTAGCTTCGGGCAGGACGATAAGCACCCTTATACACCCTCGTATATTATACGTACTATTATACGTATACTATATCGGGTGGAATGCTGTGAAAGAGGATATTTTAATCTATATTATTTTCCAGCGTTACGAACCGCCGATTTTCATTTATATAACCAATCTTGCTACAAACATTTTCTTCATTTACATATAAAATTGCGCGTAGAAAATTGTGAAAGAAACTCATTTTCTAAGCATAATATTTAAAAGAAATGTTTCGGATATTTTATTTTCATTATCCTTAATTTTTGTTTCGCCAAAATTTTCTTTCGTTTTACTTACAAACATTCAAATTACGCTCGCGTATTTAATATTGGACAAAGTAAAAGAAATCAGTAAAAGAGAAAAAGAATTCTGTTCTCTCCAAAACTCCCTTCATCCAAAAAAGTAAAAGATCATACACTCTGTACTATAATTGGTTATAGGGAGCGAAGAAACGAATTTTACTTAAAAACATGCATAAAGAAGAAAAGGGAAACTCGACGGAAGAGCATTGTAAGGTTTTAATATCGCCGAAACCCTTTTTTGAGCCTCGATTTCATCCGAATCCGAATTTCTTTGTGCAGCTATCAAATGACATGGCGTAACGAACTCCTCTCGACGTTTTGTATTACAAAGGTTAAAGTTCAGTTAACAAGGGGCAGGTACGAGGCCAGCCATATACTCAAGTCCTCGAGTCACGGTTTCTTAATTCTCCAGTCTCGCAATCAATGTCGTGACTCCTCGACGAAATTCAGTACCGTGGCTTTCAGGGGATCGGTTCAATCCCCTTCGCCTAACTTGCGAAATACAGGTAAGGACGCGATCGCGAAGCTCAAAATTAACTTACTCGGTTTCAATTTGTAATTAATTAATTTTGCAAATTCTCTCGCGTCTACTCGCGTCCCGTTTTAACATTGCTTATAGGCAACTAGGCACAAGTTATATAGATCTGCGGGTAATGAGGGGAGGATCAGGCTTATATTTGTAGACTTTGGGTGCGCCTTAATTCTGTTGGTAAAACCACCCTCTTGCTCGGCTTTCGACACTCACTCACACACACACACACACACTTATATATATATACACATGCACACATTCAGCATGCCCAGAATCTACGTTCTACACATTTTGCATGATAATGCTTACGCGTATCCTGCCAGATAAGGGAACAAGGAGTGCCTGAAATTGTTCCAGCTTAACATTGTAATCGCGTCATCCGATCGTCGCCCATTTTCTACTGTTAATCACTCCTTCGTTGTCGAGGAAAAATCTCTTAAAACTTTATTCAATAGCATAAAGTTGGATATTTCAAAAGACACTGGATTGTGTACAATTGAACGGTGTAAAAGTTGGACATCTTTGTTTTTTCGGTTCAATTTTTGAACGATGTCGAAAAGATCTGACAACGTTGACGAAGATGTGAACTCAACTTTTTTCAGACAAATTAATCGCGTGGTTTGTTTGGTATCGCGTTCACAGTCATCGGTCTTTGAAAGTTATACTTTCGGACTATGTTTTAAGCGAGAAAAAACATGATTCCTATGTGGTTTTAGCAACTTATTGTCAATCGTATCTTCTGCGAAGTGTAGTGCCTAAAAACGAGAGATCTAGCAACAAGCAATAAACCAACCATCGGAAGTTTCACGTCGGTCTGTTGGATTAACGTATCTAGGAACTCGGTTGGCATCAGTCAACTTTCATATGTATGCGAGTGACACGATAGCGCCTGTAACCGAAATGTCTCGTCGATATCGATCCTAAGAGCTTTTTCAACCCTACGCATTGATTGGACGATTTTTTAGGTTACACATTTTCAGTTCACACCTTGTGGTTGTTCTGAATTTTGTAACTGGTTTGTCTCATTGGCAACGAAGGGTAAATTTGATATTTTTTTTCAGTTTTACGGTTACTATACAAGTTGCAAGTGTATAATTATGGCGATATGAAAATGGCTTAATTTAGAGTTATTGGTTGATGTTTGATTGATAGAAAATAAGTTCAAGTTTGATGAACAATGCTCTTTTCACGGGATTGTTGTGAAAATGGGAGGAGAAGGCATTCGGTAAAAGATGTTGGAGAAATTTAGACGTTTTGTAAATAATAAATAAAGTTATTTACGAATTTCGTATCGCTTGTATCGTCAAGATCACTGGAAAATTTTGTTTGAATTCATTATGCGATTCAAGTCGTTATACACCTCTGCTGTAAAAGTTCAGTTAGAGAGATTCTGGCAGACTTTAGTTTATCTGAAAGGAAAAGTCTTCCAGATAACTGAAGACCAGGATTTAACCAGCTATAGATTTCAAAAATTCACAAAACTTAAAAGGAAACATCTTGAACAAATCACCAATTTATCTTAAGATAAATTGACGAGATTCTCGTAACGAACCAAATAAATAAATAACCGTAATAAAATAAAGTGGAAGATAGAAATTCGGGAGACAACAAATTCCCATCACAAAGTTTCGGTCAGAATCGTCGAATTTTAATAGTTTTTATCTATTTCACATCCGCCATCTTGGATTTAGAAATGATCAAATCGCGAATCCAGAACCGCGATCAGGGACCCCAAAAACCTGCGGGTAACAAAATTCAGACCAAAATATTGAGTTAAAAAATGTGTGACTGAAAGGTTTAGTTGAGCTTTCTCCTGGCATTGAGAATTTTTTTTTTTTTTTAACCATCGTTTTGTTCCAATAGAGGATAAGAAGTGGTGCAGTTATCGACGTCCCAAGTATCACTCCTACATGCACAGTTACTCTGACACGTCTTCGTCACTTTTCCACACACACAATTTTAAGGCTTGTTTGAAATTATCAGTCATCCTGTCGAGTCACAATATCGTTTCAATATTGTCGCAATGTCGAGATAATTTTTTGTGGAAAAAGTTTTGTCCTTCTTTTGACGACGAATGCATCAGTAAATGTATTTGTTCTACCGAATAGATTTATTTCAGTAAAATCACATCTTGGCATCGGTTCACTCATGCTTCCAGAATCAAATTATCGCAAGATTCATTGTCGTCATAAAATAATTATACCACTAGTGACTGTATCCAAACTATAGAATAACGTACCAGATTTTCTTCTTTATTGAGAACAGTTGAAAAAAACTGCATTGGGAACCATAACCGAGAAATTTGATTACATACGAATGTGGTTATAAGATTTCAACCTCTTTAACTTGGAACCAATTTACAAACTATAAACCAATGAACAAACCTTTCCCACACAACTTGTTACTCGTGGGTTTTTGGAGTTGTAACGAAGTAACAAAGACGATTTAAAGTTTTATGTAAACTGCAAGAAGACCAGAACGTCCTTATTTTGTACGTAGAACGCTAAGCGTTCCGTTGTAGCCAAAAGGGTTAACTACAAACCGTGCGTGGTGTTTAAGTCATTTAATGATTCTGGGCTGCCTAACAATTGGCAGGCAAAATCGACCTATTTTCAACCCGGACTGAGGGAATATAAGAGAGGGGGAGGGGCATAAAGACACGCGACATTGCGTGCGGCGTAATTATAGGTATCCATGGTATATCCATGGTATCCACGGTATCCATGGTACCCACTCTTCCTGTGCTCGGCCGCCACTTGTCAGGATAATAAACGAGGTTTCATGAGGAAATATAGTCGCCCTTACGAGCATTAATATCGCTTTTCCCCATTAAACGAGGGGGGGGGGGGGGGGGGGAGGACGTCCGATTCTCACGCGTCCAGCGCACTCTGGTTTTCGGCTAAAAGCTTTCCGAGGCTTTATTTGCCGTGGAGAGACCGAAACGCCGCCGTCTCGTCGTCCCCACGTCAATTTGCGCACCTCCGAGAGTGCGTGTTTCAAGAATATTCCATTCCACGATTGTCTCTCTTCGTCATTTTCTGTTTATACACGGTATTTTACATTCATTCGTCACAGTCTTGTGTATTTTCTTACAGGAAACTGATTTTTATCCTATAATCTATTCGCGGTAATTTGTACTGTGAGAAAAATGAAAAAATAAATAAATTTTTTTCCAACCCGCTAAAAATGTGGAAAGAAAGTTTTTTTTTTTTTTTTTTTTTTTTTTTTTTTTTTTTTTTTTTTTTTTCAAGTAAATCCGGTTTGATTTGATTACCAATAGAATAGTTGCTTTGGATGGTTCTTTGTTTTTTTTTTTTCGTTGCGGAATAGAACGATTTCTACTTTGAATCTAGAAAATATATCTTTTGGTGCATTTGGTAAACTTGAAGAATCTTTTTTCTCACGTGCATGAGGAAACTTTTATGATACAAAAAACTTGTGCATGGGGGTATTCCTGTGACGGTTCGACCAGGTTTTGACCTTATCACTTTAAACACGATTGTGATATATGTATTTTCAAGTGATCCAAAGCGCGTCTAAAACCCTAAAATTTGTAAATATTTCTTTACAATTTAAAAACCATCGCACAAAATAATACGAATAATATATGTGTAGAGAAATTGAGGTTTTTAAAAGGCTTTTATATCGCATAAAAATGTTTTTTCACCATATTAAAAATGGCGAGGAGTCATCAAAATCTGATCGGGTCCTCATGGAATGTCCCATATAATTATGCTTAACAATACAATATCTTAAACGAAAGTTTTTTTTTTTGAAGAATCCTCAGATCCGACAGCGTGTTTCGACTTCTCCGTTTAGCTGGTAAATATTTGTCCGACATTTTGACTAATTAAACGTCAAGACTGACAAATATCGGGTTAGCTTCGCGGTTGACCTTCGCAATTATAGCTCGTGACATCCATCTTGCGAAGCCGGATAGATTCCCCCTCTCTCCCTCTCTCCCTCTCTCTCTCCCCCTAATTCTTTCATGCTTCGGATCATCCCGCAAACCCTTTATACCTTATAATATTTGAGTCGGCGGAACGGTTAATTGAGAATTTCTCTAGAATACACAGATCCTCGATCTCTTGTCTCCGTAATGCGTAGATAATTAGAAATCGATAAAAGCCGACCGAATTATTGTCGAATGAAAATCTTTGTTACCCTCTGAGCATTCATTATCAGGCTCCCAATTGACGGTCACGTTTTCACAATATTTCATCACCACTGCTCGAAAACCGAGATCTTATCGCAAGAGACCTTAAAATTTATTAAAACTTCACGTTGGTATCTGGTTGTTTTTTCCTTTTTCTTTTTTTTATTGCTTTCTTTTTGTAAATCTGAAGGGTGATTTACAAATATAAGAATTTTCAATTCTCTTCAACACCTGCCATTTTTTATTTATTTATTTTTTATTTATTTTTTTCTCATCGCGTTATTATTATATATATATATGTATATAGATTTTGATTTTGCATAGAAGTTGCGGTTTTGTTTTCATTCAGCGACGCGTGACGCGATATAAACTGTGCGTACGGAATCACGTTTCCTTACTCGCTTTACGTAATCCTCTTTCACTTTAAATGTACTTACACGCAGTTATATTCACAGGTGTATCTAAATATAAATATTGTACACATATTTATATGTTGCATTGTGTAACGGCTTGGCTTTGACTTGTTCGAGACCCTCTCTAGGCGTATTTAACATTTGCAATATTGCATTTAGTCATTTCGCAACTTGTATTAATTATACATACCTAAAATATAATCGCTATCGTAATATTACACATATTGTACACATATATATATATATAATGTATACTTTGTTCTGTTGCAGGTAAGAGGCTTTTTTCGCACAATTCTCAACGATCAAACTGCAGGTGAAAATTAATTATTTCTCAGCTTAAGTTGTTGCAACTTATATTATTTAAAATGGGATATTTATTAATCGTTTTAACGATAATAAAAATAGAATTGTAACGTTGATATTATAATTGACATGAAAATCGTGGGAAAATTGGACCGATCTGAAAGGTGAAAGGAAAAAATCTGAAAATCAGAGCAGTATACATATAGTCATTGTTTTTCGTGTAAGATTTTCGTCCCCCCTCCATCCCCGTAACTTCGCTTTTAAAAAGTTTTCGGTTCGACTCACTTCCCTACAGACTACGTCGTTGTCGTCGTCGTCGTAAAAATATATTTTCCAACTTTTTTGTTTACCAGCATACGAATAGTGAAATAAAAAATATTACCTCAAAAGTTGAAACTAACGCTACACTTACATGTATACGTTATGTGTGGGTACTAATTTCACGTTACGACTCGAACTTTTTGAAAATTATTTCAATTATAGATTCAATTTTTATTTTTACAGTTTATTGTTAGTGAAAGTTGTTTTAGATATTGATTCGAACGTATTAAAGTCGATTAACCTCAATTGCACTTGTATACTTTTTATTCCGCAATCATTCTTTCGTTCGATCGTTGTTTTTTTTATACATGTTGTTATAAGTTTTGAAGTATAAGAAATGAAACTTTTTTCTATCATTTCAAAACAAAGTGGCGGCGGAGAGGCTGATGCAAGGAAATTTCTTTTTTTTCCACCGGTGAGCATTTGCAGGTCGCAATTTTTAATCTAGAAGAAGAAACGAAAAATCTTTTAACAGACAATGCCAAAATCTAGTGAAATGTTTAGGATTTTTTAGAAATATCAATTTTTACGAAAACGGCGTCAGTTGAAAGAAAAAAGTGAAAAAAATGTGGAAAAAAACTGCCTTCAAATTTACGCCATTGTTGTCAGAATTAATATATATCATAAAAATTCTACGTACTTCACTAGATTTTCGTATCTTCTTTTAAAATCTATTCAGTTTTTTCTTCTATATTGAAAATTGCGACCTGCAGGTGATTGCTCGTGAAAAAAAAAAACGATGTTACCTTTCATCAGCCATTCTACCGCAATTTTGTATTAAAATAACTGAAAAAAAAAATAAAATTTCTCCTACTTCAAGCCTTATATTAACATTGTATGAAAAATAAAATTAAAATGTATCAATTAATTTTTCTTAAATAAATTAGAGAAAATGATCCTTGATTTCGTCGCTCGAATTTCTCGGCTCCGGCTGTAACTCGAAATATCCCGTGTCCCACTTGATATTGAACGAAGAAAAACTTTGAGCTCGTAATATGGTTTTTCCAGTTACATGCATACTGGAGAACGCTATTTACGTAGTTGCTGGTCTTTCTTCTAACTCGTCTAAATTTCAGGGTACGACGACTTACCTTGAAAGCCTGTATTGGCAATCCTGTAAATGTCACGGACTATAAGTTTATTTTTATTTTTTTAAATTAACGTTCACCCTGTATTACGCAACTGAAATCCTTCCGATCTTCTTCATCTTCTTCCTCTTCTTATTGCTGGTGAAGTTTTGCCTTTCGCAAAAACTCACAGAGTCAATCACCGAGGCCGGCTAAGCGTTATGATTGTTTGAGCCATGCGCTACTTACCTATGGATCCAATCAACGAGTTGTGAGGGAAAAACATCGAGGTTGAGGAAAAGATAGAAATTAAACGAAGGAAACAAGGAAGTAAGGCTCGGGGTAAGAAAGAAATAAAGAAAGAAACGTGCAGTAATTTCCTAGAGGAGAAAAACAAGGTGGAAAAGAAAAAGGTGAGAGGAGAGAGGAGGATGCCGGCCGCGATGGAATGAAACAAGGTGTCGATGTACGGAATCGAGCCTGTTTTTCTCATATTCACACAACGGATATCTAATTTCTTCATCGCTTTTGTTCCCTTTATTCTCATCCCCTTCTTTTTCCACCCATTGGAATGATGATGATAATGTACGTGTAGCTGTACGTAGAAAATATTTTCCCTCCTACGGGATATGGATGTTGGCGGAGTCGGGAATAGTTCGCTTTTACATTTACTATATGTACCGATTCTGGACCGTTAATCATATTGTACACTGTACATACCTTATATATAAATCTATCGGTGATTGACGTAAACCTAAAAAGCGATTCCGATATTTCCAAGAATATCGATTCATTCCGCTCTCCTTTTTATTCGCTCTTTCTCTTTAACACAGATTTTCAAATCAATACCGAACTTAAAACTTCTGCAATGGTTTACCATCTTATTTACAATTCATCGCACTCCGAAATGAATTTATTTATCAAGCCTAATCTAAACTGGTATTCATTTATAATTGAAATTTCTAACGAAAATATGACAGTAGGATGAAGAACACGTGCAACGCGTTTATAGAACATGTCTTTTTAGTGACAACGTCGTCATGTCGACATTCGTTTCATGGTCGAGTAATTAACAACTTTGTTTCAACACTTCCGTGTCCTGAGTATACTCACCGTAAATCCTGAAAACAGACTTCCTGATCCTCCAACTTTTCAACTTGGACTCTTCGTGGTCACTGTCAACATTTCGCATTATTTCCTGAATCTACTGCAAACTAAATGTACACCTGGCACAAACTATTCGCGACTTCTGGTTGTGAGTTGCCTCTTGTTAATTTTTCACTTGGGTCGTACGTACGCACGAAACTGCTTTGATTCAATGCTCAATCGAGCGGACCTGATCCTGAAGCTTTTTCTTGCACTGCTTTTTCATCCTCGCCTTATTCTTTTTCCACCTCGTCTGCTTTGAGCGATGATCAAACTTTCCAGACACGTCGTTGTGCAGTAGCGGACGACACTTCATTAGGTACGGTTCGATTCGGCCCGATTCTCTCCGATACTGCTATGTATCCGTGGACTGTGTTATTCTGTGTGTGGATATTCTATACCCACCCTATCCAACCTACCTCATATCACTCTTGAATAAAGCGAAGAAAGAGCTTTATTATGGCTCTTCGTCAGAGAAAATCCAGATGTCGTCTCGTCCAGACGCCAACAAACAACAAGAAAGTAAAAACAAAATAGAAAATTGTCGATCTCGGTGTAATTACTTACTGGATTGTCGTCTTCCTTTTTCAATACTTGGAAGATGTATGCGATAAGTATGCCAATTAGACTTTTTGCAAGGTTAGTTAAGGATCGGCAGGTATGAAATTGTCTGAATCGAATGTTAGGACAATAGCAAAAATAGTTTGAAAAATAACCGGCAATTTTATTTTGCGGTATCGTTTTTGTTTTCACTATCATTAGCGAAGATGAATAACGCTTGCTGGAGATTTTTTTTAAACGTTTTTCTCTCTTCTCTCTCTCTTTCTTATGTTCCCCATAGCTTTTTATTCAGAGGGTGATATGACGTTACATTTCACCCTCAACATGTATTGAAATATTCCGCAAAAGCAGGAAGAAGAAATTGAGTAAAAATCGAACCTTCCTACACCGTGTGTAACAGCACTTTTCCAATTTCTTTCACTTTCTACTTTTTGACACTCGTTTTTTCCTCCTCCTCCCGCGTAGGGTGTAAGCGCCTTTTCTTTGCATTGTGCAAAGGGTATTGGCAATGAGGACAGCCCAAGGAACAGAATGAGGTGCAAACAAAATTTGAGATACATTTCGGTCCCCTTGGTCTGCAGCACGCTGCTCGGGGAGCCCGCCTCTCGCTATACACGAAGAATAAATCTACGCAAATACGATCCAAGCCAGTGCACACCGGGCAAGAAGGAGGCTATGAATATATTTACACACTCTGGTGCTCGTCGAGTCTCGAGCTACGCCGCATATCCGCGGTTTAGTTCTGATGTCTGCACCGCGGGGCGAGAAAAAAAGGGCGGGTGGGGGGGGGGGTGAAATAATATCACGCCTGGGATCGTTGATGTCCATGACGTATATCGTGTATAATAGGTATACATGTATGATGTATAGGTGAGTAGGAATACAATACCGGTTCTGGATAAAGATTCCTACTACCGACACTTACCAACGTCATCCCCAGACTCAAACCGTTCCCCGCAACGACGACACGGCGATCGACATCCGCGGTAACGAACCGAAGTTCAAAATCGTGCTGCCGATTCTAATTTTTTTTAAACCCACCTGATCGGAATCGCAATTATTATGTGTTTTGTTCTTTCCTAATAATACAGATTATCCACAGATATAATTTGTATTTTATTCCGCCCTAAAAGTGAAGAGGGGGGGGGGGGGGGGGGGGGGGGGGGCACGAATGCATTATATTTGCGATTGCGATTGATTATGTTTAATAATTATAATCGGCAGCGTGACTTTGACCTTCGGGTCGGTACCGCAGGTGTCGATTGCTGTGACGTCATCGCTAAGAAGGGTTTGAGTCTGGGGAAGATGTCGGTAACTGCCGGTGGTAGGAATCCTACTTACTATTCCTACTTAGGTGTGACGTGTATGTGAGGCATTGTTATTATTATTATTCTTGGCATTGTTATTTTTTTTTTTTAATCCGACATGTTTTAAAGGTAGAATTTTTACGTGCTTCATCTTTTTTTCCAATCATTTCGCTCTGCCTGTCAAAATGAGTACTCGTGTCATATTTCACTTTAATATCTCGACATCTATTTTCGAGTCGTAAATTATTGAAAAACCTTCATGCATATATATATTTCTGCAAGCTGCAAGAAATCGGTACATTTTATTTTCCTCCGTCTCCAGTCATAGATTCATTAAAAGAATTGTACATTTATGAAAAGATTATATATGTATATACCATAAAAATTACTAACTGTTGATTTATAAATTTGAGATTTCTTTTTGTCCATTTTTAGCCGTTCGTTGAGAAAGTAAAAATTATAACTCGACAAGAAATTGGAATGAAAATTTCCTTGATAAAATCATGAGTGAGCGTTCCATTCGAGACACTGCATGGGATGGAATAAAAAATGAATTTTACATATATTACATTACATATATATATATACAATTTATTACGATGTCTGAATCGCGCACTCTTTGGGAAATTCACGAGGTTACTCTCACCCTGGGAAAAGATCACACACTTAACTTGGTTCTTCTTCCCTCAGATCCTTGTCACGGAGCCCATGAATTGGTGAATTCAATTCTGCGGAGGCAATATTATTTAATGCAAGTTTTATCCGTCATCGTTACAAGTGTACGTACAACAGATTTGATTCTCACCCTCGTTTCTTCGATTTCGAATTATCTTCCGATTCCGCCTTTCTCTTGCTCACAAACGATAAGCTCGCTACGGTTTCATCGCAAATTCATACATACGTAAGCAACTCGATTCGGTACGGTAAATCATTTCGATTTCAACACGTTTCTTCTAACAGGCAGGAATTGTATGAAACTGATTATCTTAGTCAATGTTTATCATGCATTCAAATATTACCGCCGATAGTCGATATTATTTAGTACAAAATCTGATTGTATTTTGCAACAGACTTTTAAAATTCTCTTTAATTCATGCCGTTAAAATGTATACCGAGAAAATTAAATTCATTGGATCGTGATTCTTTGATTGTATGAAATAGTTGGGGATATTTACATTCGACTCTATGACGAAAAAAAATGTTTCGCTTCACGGAGGAAAAGGATTATTTGACTCGAGTGATATTCGTTTGGATTCAACTAAATGCGGCGAATACAATATACTTACTTAATTCAATAAAATACTTTTGTTGGTTTAGCAAAATTTAGTCGAATCAACTGAATATTTGCTCAGACCGATAGATCTTCAATCGACATGATAAATAATTATTTACTCAGCCGCACGTGACCGTACATTTATTTGATTCGATGACTCTTTTCTCTCAGTGTATACTTTTAGAAAAGTATTAAACTGCAATTTCTCCCAATAGATCCGACTTAATTTAGCAAAAATTTTTTTTTATTGATATCAGGAAATTGTTTCACACAATGATTGTAACCGTCCGCGTAATAGCGCCGTGCTTGAAACGCCTTCACGTGTATCGGTATGCCAAACTCGGTCCTGAATATGCCTGAAATATCAACCGGCATCCATAGAACGAGCTATTCAGATCGTGGCGAACGCGTGTACGTATATATATATATATATAATATATATATATATATATATATATGTGTATGTATATGTGTGTGAATTAATGCGACGCCCCTATAATTAATTACATCGTACAACAAGCGCGGAGGGGATGCTGAATTCATCCAGCCATGTGAATAACCGCATCTCTTGTCGTTCTCCATGCCTTCGGGCATTATTAGATGTATATGTATGTGTGTGTGTATGTGTGTGTGTGTTATACAATATCCGTCCGGTTTCTTGCAGGCATCAAACTTCGGACAGGCGATGTATATTAATTCTGAATTAGCAAAATCTTGCGACATGATTGATGACATGTCACAATCCTGAGTGAGATACGGACTCTTTTTTTTTTTTTTTTTTTCGTCTTAGTTTCTTATCTCAGTGAACCTGTTCAACCGATAACCCAAGCTTTTCGCAATTTTGATTTAAATCTATGGTCAAAATCGTGTGTGGAGAGTTTACGTAACGGCCTGAGATAGCGTATTAAACGTAAGTGATAAAGTAGCGTTTCGGATTCATCGAAAATCTCGATTATACTTTTGTAGCTTGTCTCAGTTGCGATAACGTGTGAAATACACGTGTCTGATTATTCGACGATCGTTAATATCGCCACGAAGATTTAATCACTAGTATTTTCAGATCTCGGATTTTGATGAGGAGATAATGATGATTAGAATGTAATCTGTCTGATCGTATTAGTTGTAAATTCAATGAGGTTGAAGGTGGTAACGTTAATTTAACGATGCGAGTTTAGGAAAATCGTTAATTCGTAGCCTTAGAATTGTCTGCTGAAATTCAGTTAGTAAATCGTAACAAAAAAAAAAAAATATATGTTTACATTTTGAAAAGCCATTTCCTTCGAAGTAATTACAAAATTGTACAGCGATTTATTCCACGATGTTTCGTTGCGTTAACGTTATTAATTTCAACATGGTACAAAGCGAATGAAATAACCACGAAGATCTTATACATTCATTTCTGCAACAATTTAAAGGAAATTTGGCAATTCAGTATTAGCCTGAATTAAAGCAATTCGGTTGCTGTTATATTCGACGTCAGATACATTCGAGGATATATCTTGTATCTCATGGAGTCGGAATGTGCAGCAGCTGCTTCCAATTAGCGAAGATATCGTGGAAACGGTGGATGATCAAGGTAATCTCCGTTTCTCCGTTGACGTCATACAGACGCATCGCGTGCCTTGAAAACCGGCTGATTGTGAGTCGATCCTTTGAACCATGTACAAGTTTCATCTTCACTCGATTCTCATCCACTTGAATTAACGATCTAACGAGTGCAAAGACGCGACTCGTTTCAACTCAATTATTCGCGGTTTAGAGAGAGATTATTCATTGTCGATTTTTGGGACACAAGGTAAAATCGATACGCGGTAGTACATAGATTGATCCCTAATCCGTGGTTTAATTTGTAAGAAATTAACGATCTCTGCACAGATTTCCTTCTTGAATTATAATACGGGTCTCTGCACCGTTGCCTAACTATTATGATTATAAGTGACGACAAAACACTCTTCGAGTTGTTCGAATTGAGATTCCGACGGGTTTGCGGTCGCGATAACTGGCTGATTGTCAATCCATTGAAGTCGAGATTCCCGTCCAGCTGTGGATTGAATAAGCTCGCAATTAGTCGTCTTCGTCGGCGTCTTCAAGAGTTGTAACAACTTCCAGAGCAGATATCTCTCGCGATAATTAGATCTTTGTACGGGTTGTCAAGAGTTTCGCATCTCAGATTCACCCGTTAATTGTTTGATTAGTCGACCAGACTCGGTACTCGACATGGAATTCATTTCACGTGAAAGCTGTCTGTCATATCTACCTTATACAATTCGATACAAGGTCGAGGATGGCACTCGCTGAAGGAAACCGTCCGTCGACGAATTGAAGATCACAAGATCGAACAGATTCGAACAGATTCGAACCTTCACAAACGGCCGTTGACTTGTCCAAATAAGAAGAAATTGACAACAAATAGGATTCTTATGAACGCGTTTATGTATGTAGGTCAACTAACGGGCCGACTCTGTTCCTTGATCTCCGGTGGCTCTGCAACTTATTTACTTACAGGCCTAAGAATGGCATTGAATTGAGAGATGACGAGAGAACAAGAGAGCCAAGTCCAAGGCACACTTCGGCGTCTGTGAAGGATAAGAAGAGTTAAGTTTTTGTCACAAGACACGTTTGCGCAACGCGTGTACACGTTTACAACTTGAAGAGAAGAGAAGAGAAGCTGCTTGGGTTCAGTTTCTTCCAATGTTCGTCACAGCGTCTTTACCGCTGATGCCGTTTCACGTATCCTCCACGTGGCTGGCTGCCGAAGCGATGCAACATTCTCACCTCGTCTTTTCCTCATCCAAAGTCCAAAGTCCAACCAGCTCTGACCATATTAAATGTGAACGTAGCCTCTGGGCTCTACCGCGCTACTATAACGTGTCGTCGTGTTGTACGTACGTGGCATCCTTACGTTGGATATATGTGTACGCACACATGGGGAGTAATTCGGAATGTCTCTCTAGACACGTGGTGGGAACAGTGTGTAAATCGAGAGGAGCAGAAGTGTCAAGCTTTTTACCGTAGTAGGTACGTCGAAAGAACGAGTGAAAGCGAACGCCTCACTTCTACTACTCCCACGAGTTCAAACTTCAAGGATGGAGAAAATTGTGGGGAGTTGGGAAACTGGTTCTCGAATGTCTTCTTCTCTACTTTGGGGAGAGGAAGGGAGAAAGAGAGCGACAGAGAGGGAGAGGGAGAGAAAGATATGGATAAACGGAGAAGGAAAGATCCAGAACTCCGACTATTTCACGTCATTTGGACATTTCGAGGGAAACTTATCGTCGACGGTTCATCGAGTCTGGCTTACGATACCTTCTCATTAGTTCATGCAGCTGATTTGTCTTTAATCTTGGGTACGGTGTCTTTCTTCAAAGTTGAGTCCATCTCCAATGCAAAAATGTTTAGTCTGTTCTCTTCTGTTTAGAAACAAACGTGAATTTCGAAACGTTAATTAAACACGACGGTCGAAAATTGCAGTACCTAGTGGAAAATGGTTTCAATGTTTTGGCTCATCGTGAATGTTGAAGTTGGAGTGGAAAAAGTGAAAAACAACGTTCGTTTCTTTTTCGTTGATTGCTGGCCCGGTTCGCGTTTGTTACCAAATTTTACTCCCCGATCTCGGGACAAGAGTTTCGTTATAGCATTACCCCAGTACTCGCTAGTGAATAAATAAAAACACGTCAACCTCCCTAACGGGTATTTCTGACCGTAGACTAAGAAAGGTCGACTGTCTGTGGGTATAAAGTCAATGGGCCAGAGCTCATGGAGTGACCGGCGCAGAGAATTGCACTTTGTGTGAAGTTCGCACGGTGTTCTACAAGCTGAAAAAAAACTTTCTCGTCTCTCTTTCTCTGGTTTTTTTACCGAACTTTTTACTCCCCTTTTCACCCTGTTTCTCTCCGTTGCTAAACTTTGAGTATAGTTTTTATTCTTTCTAAGTCGAGTCTTTCCAACGTTTCAAGGGGATTTAAAGTGCACCGTTCACAGTTGGAATTCTCACACTTCTTTCTTTCTCGTAATATACTTTGACGGCTTCAAGGATTTTTGTTCCTTTCTTATTACTTTTCGGTGGAAAGAAATTCTCATAATTTTCCTCTCTCTTCCCTTCTCTTGCCAATCGCCATCGAGCGATCACTTTTACTCTACCTGTAACGTGAAATTTCATCGTTATACGTAAAGTGCTGACGCGGTATACCGGAGGCGGAAGTGAATTGAAGTCGGGATGACACATGGACTGAGTTACCGTTTGCTAGGCTTGCTTGTTTGCTCTCTTGGCACGGAAATGACGATTGCAATTTACCGAGATGTTTCACTCCTTCCGCATACGTAGCTGGAATTACGCTTTGCTCGGGAAAAAGGCGAAAAAGGAGAAGAGGCAGAACAGAAGCTACACATACACGAGTGAGCAAAGTAAGCAAAGCGTTTAGCCAAACAAGACTGGAGGCAAAGCTAAGCTAAGCAAAGCGAAGCGAAGCACTATCACGCAGCTGAAAGATTTGCTGCTACTTCACTTTGGCACTCGCACACCCGTTGCAATATCATCCACGTACTCAACACGTGGGATTGCTAAATTTACCATCACACCGTGTCCGTGTTCATGTGGCATTACGACAAGACGTCTCGCTTACGCTACCGCGTCAATAGAAACTCATCTGAAACAGAAACTCGAGATAGTACGTTTTTAGGCTATACGCTCAGCAACGTCTTTCAAATCTCGCGAGGGAGTTGGGAGTCTAAAAATTTTTCATATCTAAGGTCTTACATTTCTAGAAAAAGTGTTGCACCTTCTTTCGGGACGTCAGCAACTCGAGCACACTTCATAACTTCTACATCAATCAAACTGTATCCGAAAAGGATCATATATTTTACTTCGAAAGCACTGCTTTCAACTGTTATATCACGTCACAAAGGTCACAAGACCAGGTCCAGAATTATCTCGTCCGACTGCGATTGCTGCATGCAGGTACATGGCGATCATGCAGGTACGGATTCTAGGTCGTTGGACATGTTGTGGCTTCTCGATGCAAGGTCATAGATGTCGCCGGATTCTCCGGGGACTCGGTGTTGCGGTCGTGGATCTCGTGTAACGCAGGTTCAAATCGCCGGTATACCTTGCATCGAAGCTTCAGTGACCACCGTTCGCTACAATCAATTTCGAAGTTGTCGCAGGCAATCGCCGTGGATCATATTTCGTTGGAAGCATCTTGGAAAAGATTTTTAAATCATTGTCGATTGTCGAGGTTAGGCTGAACGCAGGACGGATTATATTGTTACGGAGATCCGCAGACCAATCGAGAATCTGCACTCCATTTTTTCTTCATCTCAGCTTGGAGCCCATTCTTTTTTCCCTAGTTTAATCCAGTTTGTTGCCCCTCGATACGGAGTCACGTATTTGCAGGGAATCAGGTCTTCCCTGACAAAGGCTTCACCTGGCCTGGCTGCTGACGCACCTTGGTCGAGATGGGAACACACGTTTCGTTGCATGTCGATCCTATACACCCTTTGTCAGACTCCTAATCTCATCCTGATTGACGTTCCACAGACTTAGACTTACGTACCTCAGGTTTCCTTGGAGCGTTTGTGCTCTCGATATTGTACGATCCGAGTTTGTACAGTCAAATTATATGCACAGGTTGTACGGTGCTGCAGACTGAATTGTCAGATTTTGGATCTTATCTAATCTCGCTGACGTTAAATCTTGCACGAACTTTGATGGTCGTCACGTCTAGTCTGCAGTCCGTATGCCAATAATTCGTTAATTTTAACACGAGCCGAAGCTTTGAGAGAGAAAATTTATCTGTACCATCGGACGACTGATGTTATATTACATATATATAATTATTATCATACCCACAGCAGTTTGATTCAAAGCCTTGTAAAGAATTCCTTTTCTAAAGCCTTCTGCTTCTCCTCTAATTATGAATATATATGTATATAGTCTCCTCTTTTATATATAAAAAAGATGTGATCAAGTACCTGCTTTGATGTAATTTCTTTTCAAGTGAAAAAATTGTCTCTAATTTTTTTTTTATCCTCTCTTTCGCTCTCTTTAACTCCTTCTTTTTACTATTTGTTACTATTATTATTTTTTTCTGATATCTGTCACTGCGTGTATGTATGATTAATTTTTTTTTTATCATTGCTTGATTTATTTATTTATTTATTTATTTATCTATCTAATTATTCATTTTTTCTTTACTTATCTTTCATTTTGGTTCTATTTATCTTTATCTATTGTTTTCTCTCTTGTGTTATTCTTACGACTCGAGTTTTAATATTTATTTCAATTGTATCTTAATACACATTTCTTGTCATTGAGGTATTCTATGCTTTCCATTCTTCCTGCGGTTATACCAGATAGTTTGCAACTCTGGCTCATTATTGTTATTGTTATATTTATTATCACGTACTAATCTATCGAACGTTTCAAAGGATCAATAATATTCAGAGTTTAACACGTACTAGAGGATCCTAGGACCAAGCAGATTTAATTTGAGGGTTAAACTCGCGTCGAAACTTATTATCGACTTAGTTACGGTAGCCAACTTGTCAAATTCCAACTATGTTGTTGGACGGAAGTTCTTCTACACGTTGCTTGTATATTGCAACGAATCGACGTATGGATCACGGTCGTTGTTGTCGACATCGTAAATTGTAATAACAAATGTTACAATCTGCTGATCGTATACTTTATTTTTATGTAACGATAAATAATGAAATTTTTTTTTTTTTCGTTTTCTCAGCAATTTTTCTTTGACAACTTTTCCATCACCTGACCACTCCGCTCAAACTCAACGTCGTCGTTATAATAAAGAGATGATGTGAAAAATTATATTTTGGAGTAAAAAAAGTTTTCCCCTCAGCTAACGCTTCTCACCCTCTTCCACCTTCGTTTCTCTCTACTACAGCATCACTCATTCGATCTTCGCGTCTTTCAACGCTTCATAAATAAAACCCTCCGTTGACTGTGATAAATTATGCAATTGCACTCGAGCTAAGCCCCGCACATTTCCTCGTTCATAAACCCCTTATTCCCATCTATAACTCGCTCTGCAATTGTAACACCGGAAACCCACGCAAATTCATCAGCGAGCTATTAATTAATTGCCATAATTTATCGTTGATGCATCTGCAGCATTATTCTTCCTCTGATCCAACCGTACGTTGAATTAATCCGTAACGCGGGAGTTCGCAACTTCCAGTTACGTGGTTCGAACTCTGTGGCTCCAATTCCCCTGTAACTGTACCCGCAATTCATGCGAATTTCTTGAAACTCCGTTCAAGTATTCGTTGTGCGCAACTTGAAGAATTACGTCAATTGTTGGTAATTACGTGTCAATCTAGTTTTCCGCAATTTGTACGAATTCGTGCGAAGGCGATTCAAGGTCAGCAATTCACGTTCTCGGGGTCTTGTTACACGTTCACGATCATTCTCATTATTATTGTCGTGGTCAATTGGTAAAATCTTCGGACAAAACTTAGGATCACCACTTTCGGACTGATCGTATAGAACTCGACTTGAATTCAATAAATGAATTTCTACAGGCAGTCGGGACTTTGTGAAAAAATTTCAAATAGTTCTCTCAAATCGTTATTCCAGTTCATCATTTAAGGGGTAAGACAACCCTAACGGCCGAAAAAAGGCCCAACTTTGACCGATTTATTTTGGGAGTATGGAAAAAAGAAATAGTATAATCAAATTTCGTGGAAATGATTGGCCAAAAAATAAACAGTAAATTGTTTATAAGTAAAAAAAGTTTATATTAAATAAAAAAACGGCTACGTACTTCCACAGAGAGTGTAATTTTGAATCTACTGTCAAAATTTCAAATCGATCCATGCAACGTTGTTCAAGTAATCAAGTCCTCTCAGTTTGAAAAAAATTGGATTCGTTTTGAGAAAAATTCGTTTAAAGTTTTATGAGCACTCTGAGGCACTGTGGCAAAATCGATAATTGAAGCTCTTAAACAAATTTTTTTACCACATGACCAACTGGATATTGTTTTATGACCCTAAAATATTGTTTAAGCTAGAAAAAAAACCGAATTTTTCAAAATCCTAGAGCGGTGTTACTCCTTGACATAATTTCTCTTGGAGTAAATGAAATCGCGTAGATTTTTGCATTGAAAAAGCGGAAGTGAGAAGTAGACACTGAGGAAATTGCAAGCCGATTGATATTGTTGTAGAGGAAATTCCGTAGTCACAACTGAAAATCCATAATAATGGAAACTTGGTCGTCCTCCTTTTGCAGGAAAGTTTGAGCACGGCTTCGTGGCAGCATAACGGGCAGTAACGAGCAGCGTCTAGGTTTGCACGTCTGAAACAAGCTTAAACACTCTAGGAGGAGACAAACTGTAACGAGGTTAGATAACTAGTAGCAATATCGTCCGTCGGAGATGCCAAATTGAGTTTCCTCGCGATCTTGTTACAGGGCGTCGTTATTCCGGGACCGGAACTATACCTGGCATTGCATTGCAGATATAACGTACAACCACTAGGCGTTTCTCGAGTTCCTCTTTATCGGTTATCGACGATTCTAACCTTCGCTCTACTACGCTGTTATAATACATGTATTCATACAGTGTGTACCGGGACAATCTCTTGAAGCTTGAAAATGATCCGCGCATGCGCGAGTCTTATCGGCTCTTCGCGCAGGCTGGCCAACCCGAGTTTTCGGCTGTCAAACTGTTTCTGCCGACGATGTGGTTGATACGAATTTTCGAGGTTAGAATCTCAAATAATTGAAGTAGCGACACGGAAAGGTTTTGGAAGCGTTTGTTATCGGGTCGGAAAGTCGATTCTTCAAAGAACGGTCGGAATTCAATGCTTATGCTCTTTGAGAATTCAAACGTACAAATTGTGCGTACGTTGGCACGCCTGCATCGCAGAAGAATATCGCTGCGGGAAGATTTCGCCGACCAATGAGATTTACTTATTTGGCGCACGCGCGGTTGATTTTCAAGTTTCAAGAGATTGTCTTGGTGTACATTTTATACCTAACCGTAAGAGATAAATCCAGAATGTTTCTCATCGATTTCTCATTCTCAGATATTATTCAACGGTTTTCTCACTCCGACCTTCCGTCGGTCTCACAGCTGATCACTAGAATGGCAAAACCGCCTTATAGTGGGTATAAATTTTTTGTTATTCTACCCACTGTCGAAAGCTGTTTACTCTGTCCGCAGTGCGAATCTTCCGATCTGCGGCCAATAATTGCCTCTCGATTTTCATTTTTCTTATAGTTTACTCTCTTTTGTGTTGCTGTTTCTTTTTAAAAAAAGATGCACAACTCTACGTGTATCACTTCGTTTTTAGAGAGGTTAGAAAAATTTCTCATCTTTTCGATTAACGACTGATTTTAGGTGGATTGTCAGAAATTAGCGAATCGTTATGAAGCATCAATATCATACTCATACCTTGCAAATTCAATTGATTCAAATATATACGTTCTAAAATTGTCAAACAATGCGGTCATTTTCAATGCAGCGAAAGAGACGAAAATTATTAAATAAAAACTTAATACCCATTGTTCAACGTTCTGTCATAGTTTTCTAGCTTCGTATAGATCTGTGGTATTGTTGTTCGGAGAGGAGAACGTGCCCTAGCTCTTGGATAACGATCTTCTCCTTCTCCGATAATGTAACGTATACGTATAACTGCTGCTGCTACATGGGTTTTGTTTTATGGCTACGTTGAGAGCATTTGTTGCGAGTGTGAGGAACGTGTGTGCTTTCATGCCTTTGCCTCTGTGTTTCCGTTTGCCGTGACCTTGACCGGAGATGAGTTCATTGACGGTATCGTTTTACCTAGACGATAACGAAATATTGTTATTGATATCAGGAATTTTTGCGTCACTCAATTATAGGAGCAGTGGGGATCTTCAGTATGAGAAACTCTATTTCCAAGCTGCTTTTGTATTCACGTGTACGTGTTAATGTGCCTAATAAGTCAATTTCGAAATCGACGCTGTTCCAGGATGATGATATATATTTCCGTTTATTGAAGAACCCGAAGTTTAAGGTAGTTGATTAGTGTGAAACTTGAGTGTTTTAAAAGTACGCGTTTTCGATGTTACCGTATTTTCTTCAAAGTACTTATTGTTAGTTTTGTTAGAATTAACGGACGATGGAATTTAGTATATTTACTCATCCATACTCGTAGACAGTTCTGCAATTCCTCCCGCAATAATAATCCAACTAGTCGTTGAAACGTTTCGGCAAAGAATTTCCGACATTCGTTTTCAGCCTCGCACAGCCACCATTACACACCCTCACGTCTCTGCTGTAAGTTCTTGATATTTGAGATCATTAGGCTCGCTCCTAATGCGCCTAACGGCTTCGTAAACTTTCCCCTGTACAGCCAAGAGCCCGAACAAATTCTCGTTCAGTATTTAATCTTGTTCAAGCCTTGAAACGGCATTAAACGTTTGCCGCGTTTACCGCTGATCTGGAAACCGGAATCAAGAAATGACATCCGGACTTCGAGGATGGAGAAGATTACGTTGGATTATCGAGTAAAAAGTATACCGATATGTCATCACCATGTGCTCGGTACAAAAAATAGAGAAAGAAGAAATTGGCTGTATACTTACGAAATAACGAAGCTTGTTTGGATGATTCAGAAAAACGGAGTCTCGAATCGTGATCCATGATTATGTGTTATATTATCATTATCTCATGTAGGAAGAGGATACACGCAGTTTGGATGTGTTATCCTCGAGTTGATGAGGGCTGATTAAGGGAATTGGATCAATTTGCTGGTTGAGGTTTAGGAAAAGGGGTCAAGAGTTCACTTCCATCCCTTTTTCGATGCGCGCTTTATCCCGAATTAACCTTACTTTTCTTTCGAATTCAATGTAAGTACCTGCATCAACTTTTGACGCACTGATAAACTGATGATCCTATTCAAACCCCGGGACAGATAGCTTGCAAAGTGGATAAACACATGTGGAGAGGAAAACGCGAGTAGCGAAGCGAGAGCTTTGGAACCCGGATTAACCTTTGAAGGGGGTTAAATCCGTAGAAATTTTTGTGCAAAGAGAAAATTCTTACCCTTATCTCCATCGGCCACCGTCTCACCTACATCTTATATATATGTATATATGTATGAATATACCACTGGAACGCGAAATTGCATTCCATGTTTTCCAACTCTAGAAGCGCTTTTCTTTCTCGCGATTCTCACACACACATATATATATATATGTGTATATATGTGTATATATATGTAATTTAAAATCTTAGTGCAGTTTATTTAGTAATGGGGGGTGAAATTTTCCGAGTATGAACCTTTCTGACGGTCGTTTCAAGCATGTTGAGTGAAAATGTTGAAACTTGCAAGTGATGTTTTCATCGATAAAGTCGACGAACTACAGACGGACTCCGAGAGTTAATTAAGCTCTTCGTCTTTCTCATTAAGAGTTTTTCGGTAAATCACCTCGCCAGTCGCTTCGGCAATGATCCGCTGCTTCACGCAGTCGAGGTATACCTACTTTGATGAAGAATCTTGCTCGCCATATACGGAAGCACGAAATATTCTCTCGCGTAAAGTATATTTTCAACAAGATAGACGTGTCAGGAGCAGAGTTTTTAATCACATCAAAAAGTTGTTCTTTTTTTTTTTTTATATAAAATCTGCCAAAAAAAAATTTACTCCAATTGTTCACGTACCTTTTATTCTTCTTTCTTACAATTACTTTTCACCGACTGAAAATATTACAATTCGTTATTAATTTAACGTATTTTGTGATCAAAAACAAAACCGGCGAAGTAAACGTTTTCTTTGTTCCTCTGCTCTTGTTTTTTTTCTTGAAATAAGTTTATTGCATCTGTGTCGTAATTTTAACTTTGATCACGTGCCAGCTCGAATTATCGTTTGATTATAATTTTTCGTCAATGGTTCGTTGAAGAATCTGTAAATACCGTCATTTTAACAAAATAAAAAAAAGTATATACATATAATATCAATAATACACAATTCCATGTTCAAATATTGATCAATCGGGTTTTACGATCAATAGTACAAATTGGATTACTTATCATTCTTTTCCCGCAAGTGATATTGCTTGGAAAATCGTACCAACAGGTCTCGGAGACTCTAAGAATTATTATCGTCGCCCTGTAAGAATCCGAGTTTATTCCCGAGGACGAAATATTGACGCAAACCAAAACTTCACGGGTAGTTTATAGAGAGACGATTTTTAGTTATGTTCTTTTTTTTCGTTTTTGTTTTTGTTCGAAGCGTAATTAGACTCCGCGGAGTAAAAGTTTTCGAAAAAGCACACGAGATTAGAATAGATTGTAGTTTATGCGAGTAAATGGAAATCATGGAAGCAACAAACTCGACGTATCAACGATCTCGTCTCGTGTTGTATAAACGATTCGGCGATAATTGGGGAAAACGTGTGTCGAGAGAATGGTAATTGGATTCGGTGTAATTTGACACACGAGATAATCCCAAACGCCAGCTTCTCCATGTCTTCTTTGATAGCTTCACTCGGGGTCATTCCGAATCGCTGAATGGCCATCCTCATAGAGGGTGCAATCATCCTCCTTGCGTATAATTCAGCCTGTGAGAGCCGGCACTAAACCGTGCTGCTGATGCTGATGGTGCTGGTGCATCTTCCGGTGAATATGCCCTGCTCTCCGTTTGCCGCTTAGCTTGGTAAAAGCTAGTTACGAGTAGTTTCAGACTGTACGGATTGCGGCAGTGTTGCTAATCGCAGCTAACGCTCCGTGGAAGCGAGCATGTCCGTGATAATTAGGAAACATGGCTTGCACGATGCCGGAATAACTCTCTCTTGAATACCCTCCAACGTAACGCGACTTCTATACGACGGTGTTCCAACCCCGTCAAATCTCACCTGAAATCACGCCGGAATCCCTCCGGGAGGTATCTTTATACATTTTGCCATCCCTTGTTTGCCTTGTACCTTACCTAACTCCTTTCTCGTATGCCAAACTCGAGCCAAGTTTCTTCGCTCCCAAAAGGATTTCATTATTCCGTGTAGACTGTAGTCGTTACATGCTTTGGAATGAAGCTGAAGCTAAAGCTGCCAGAGTTACCAGACGAACGTGTTAAACTTTTTGGAAATAGAAAAATGCAGTTCAGGTTTATCATCGTGATTTTATAAAAGTATTGGGGATCTAAGGTATTTCACAAAATTTTTACACTCGGACTTTACTACCTTATTCGAAATAACATTAAAACGATTGGCTGTTATTTTTAGCCTCGTATGCTTTTGGACAGTGTTTTGAATCTGAAATTTGTTTCGCTTTCACTCTGGACAAAAATGAATTAGGTATCTACTGATTTTAAGAATGTATTTTTGTAATGGATGTAAAGTTCTGTTTAGTTGAATGAAAAATCACTTTACAAGTTGAAGAATATTTTTGCCATTGGATCGAGTGAAAATAGAAAGGTTCACTACTTTCACCAATTTGGAAAACGACTCCGACCAGACAGTTTATCATGTATTGAAAGATTGAAATTATTTTCCTCAGCAGCATATAATAACACATTTTGCTGGATAAATATGGTGTTGAATAATACGATTTATGAAAAATCATATTTCAAACCTTTTTCGCCATTTTCAGCTGGGTGGGCTTCCGAGTCTTTGACGATTCGAAAATGTGCGGTATTTCCTCTCGAGGTAAAGTTAACAACGAGTAAAATTGTCCAGGAATTCAGCGTTTCTCCTGACTGTAGCCAACCCAGTTGCGACGCACACGTAAAAATCGATTTACAGAATTCTGGTAGCTTTCAACCGTTTTCCTTACTTACGTTTCAATCCTGCCTGCTGCAGACTGCAGTGTACGTGCCTCGTGTCGCGTTTCATCGTGGTTTAAACTTATCGCCCGCATCGCTTCAAAGAAATCGGATTCAAATGCCGTTGAAACTTGGCGTTGTTCATTTAATTAAATCGCTGTTTATGCAATTCAGTTTCAAGTGAACCAGCGCACGTGAGACTGCTGCAAATTTGCTAGCTGGTCTCTCTTCTCACTTCTCGATATCTGAAAAGTAAGGCTCGTTAAAACCGATCGAAGATCTGCTCTGATCTCTAAAAAATTCGCCACCTTCTCTCGCCAATTTCATTTCAATTCTCATCGACAAATCCCCCAAAAAGTTAGTTGCCGTGACGCTGAGCGCTTTCGAGAGCTTTCAATCACTGGCCTCGCGACCTGCCTTGAATGCTGCTCATTTCCTGTTACGCAATGCCAATTGACGGGTCGCGTTTATGTGCAATACCGGATGAGCCGGATTGTTCACGACTTTTCTGACATGGCTCGAGGTCAATCGGTGAGCTCATTGCACGTATAATCCACACACAAAAAAAAAAAAAAATAACTGTTGCATGATTGATCAGGGGGCTGAATACTTTTTATTATACAGTCAACTGCTCCATCGATAATAACAACCATGCATGTGCAATTACGCGGAGGACTTTAACGACGGATAGTTTATAAGTTGAATTTAGATTGTATGCAGTAACGTCAGCTCTTGCAAATCGTTTTCGACGCGTTTTCTGAAAATAGGGTATAACAACCAGGCCTTATATGAATACACGACGATCAATCGACGTCGTTTAACTTGCCACGGTTTTGTGTAATTCAGGATCATAATTGCGGAACACATGCTAAAACCTGAGAGTGAAATCGCTACTGCTGGTTTATGCTAAACGCGCGAATTTTATTTAATTCGTTTTATTTCTACTTATGTGTGGAACGATTACAGTACGAATAGTTTAAAAAGATTCCAGGAATGCAGATCATCGATGTTCTATTTTTGTGCGATGATCTTGTATCGTTGCGTCAATATTTTGAGGGAATATTCTTAATACTGCACTTTATAAAACTCCATCTTTAGACAAAAAAAAACCAAATTAAAAATTTTTACCAGAACTGATTAGAACCAACTAATTTGCGAAATCGCGTGACCAGTATTACCTTGAAAATGCGATGGATTAAAAGGCAATTCCGTCGAGTCAGTCAGCAAGTGTGCATCTGTGAAATCACCTGCCTCATTATCGTAAAAATTCGACGAATGTGTAATAAGCGACAACGAAAAACGAGCAACGCGTGCTTGTAGAGGGAAAGGCAGCGATCGAAGACCGCTGGAACGATGGACCGAAATAGACTTTAGCAGAGCTCGAAATGAATTGCTCCGTTGGACCCATTTTCTAAAATTATCGATTCCACCCGGGTTGAAAATCTGAAAACCCCCAGACGTGTATCAAAGGTTATTGTGTCGTGGGTTCGATTGAAAAAGCTCTTCTTCGCTCCAATTTCTTTTTCGTTCTTTCGCTTCTCATCGGCATGCGCGATACGCTTCGAGACTTTCCAAACGATTATGCACCTGCTTTGTCGTCCATTGACAGTCTGATAGTCCGCACAAAGCAGAGGATGTTTGTTGCATGATGTTATGCTCAATGCAGAGAGAAAGGTGACGGAAGCTCTCGAGGAGGAAATCCTTGGAAACTTGCAACAATGGCTTTAGTTGGATGAGCCACAAATTCACTCTGCGTCCAACCGCAGATGGGCTCTTTCTGGAAAAGCAGGAAGTCCGGGGCTTCGTCAACAACAAGCTTAGCGTCTCGTGTTTTGCACAGCTGACGAAACTCTGCGTTTAATTAACCCGGGATTTAGGAAAGTGCTAATTATGAAATTTCTATCATTCATTTCAATGTTATGTGCACGTGTATTCAGGTAAAGCATTACTTGGGTTAGAACAGTTTTGATGCATCGAGGATGAGAGAAAGTGAACGGAAATCTGGTCACAATGATGATAAGCGAAGGAAAAGAAAGAAGAGAAGGAAAATAAATTGACGGCACAAGATGTGCGGTTTGACTTGACTGCATGAATTGATGGACTGGACCACCTGTCCATTCAACCCACATGTCGAACGATCATTCGACTGCGGTGGGGTAATTCCGAAGAGGTGACCTCTTTGTCTGAGAAACTGGATTTAGTACGAACAAAGCGAGGTCAACCCCTTTCTAGCGAGGATTCACCATCGGTCTGGCTTAAGTTGGTTACAAAAGGGTACTGGCCTATGTATACCTAAGCGTGGTTCGACTAACTTTCCTCTTGGGTCACGTATTCGCCTTTTGGCTTAGTTGGAGCCACCGTTTAGGCATCCGACTATGCTCAAGTTAATTTTAGGCCTAAATACTCAACCATCGTGCACATTCATCGTCGAATGTCAGCCGATATTGATTTTAAGTGGTATCAGGTCTACAGTCCAAGCAACAAAGTATCAGAACGAAGGAATTAGGGATACACATGGTTGTGTGTTTGTTCGTTCTATTGACTGGACTGTACACGAGATACGTCTTTAAATTCAATATAAATTTTAGTTTTTTCTTTTGCTCCAGTTACAACTAAACCGTACGGCATTTTTCCAAGATGAATAGTCTGATTGTGAGTAGGTTCAGGAATCTTCAAAATTGAAGAATGCGTGAAGATTCAGGCTTTCTGATATTCGTTACTGTTCATTGATGAGTATGGTTTGCTGGAAGTTTGTCCAGTGAGAGATAATGACTTTTTGCTCATTTGGAATAGTCGCCAAATGAGTTCGAGTACCTACATACGTACAGAAAATCGATTTACGCGTATTTACGCATCAAAAGAAAATCTTCCTACTCTTTCCACGTCATACGTACGTTTTTTTTTTTTTTTTACAATACATGACTATTTGTTCTTTTGATTCTCTTGTTTGTAGGAAACAAATGGCAGTAACAATTACAGTTGTCCAGAATAATGAGCTCGAGAGACGCGTATAATATAATAACGTATCACTGGCGCTCTTTTGTTCCATCCCTAATTTCCAGGGTGTCCGGTGTGCCTGTTTTAAATTACCCTCATTGTTCGTTGTGTATTTTTTTAGTTTTTACTCCGTCAGTTTTAGTCCACCCAGTTTTTGTTCCTTGTTCATTCCTTACCTTCGTTTTACTTTTCGTCTCGTTTTTCACTTTATATCATTCTTGTTTTGCTTTCTGATTTTTTTTTGTCTTGCTTAGCTTCGGCACACTTGTCAAGCATTCAATGATTCAACAACGCAATTCGCACTCTTGACGTTTGACAGTTTTTTTTTTTACCGTTCTTATGCGTATGCTTCTTTCACCATCTTCCGTAAAAATTTACTGCTTCCCATGTGGTTCCAAACACATCGACATTTTCACTTTCTTTCGGTATCATGCATCCGAATCGATAGTCTCTATGTGCGCCTTGGTTAACTACCACATTGTACCCGATTCAACTTGACTCAACTTTAGCTAAATGGGCTCTTCTCTTCTCTAGGAGGGAGGAGAAAAAGTTTAAAACCCGTTCTTACTCCGCAGCGAGAAAGTCACTGGCAACGTTTTTCTCCTTTTTCTTCTCATCGTTCCTCCAATTTTTCGCTCTTCTTCCAACCGTCAGAACTTTTCTCAACAACCGCGTCCCATGAAATTCTCGCTCCAGATTATAACGACTTTTCATTACCGTTGTGATAATCTTTGACTATAGTCACTTGAAAAAAGTAATTCAATTTTCTTTAATTGCAGCGTTGTTTCTTTCAATTTTTATCATTATTTGGTTCGTTTTCGTTGTACGTGTATCGACGGAGATGCCCGAAGTCGAGGATGTTGGAATGGAAGCGATCATTGTAACGGAGAGACCCAATTACCAGAGAAAACTACACCGGCAGCAAGCAGTCGGGTATTTGCTCGTCTGAGCAAAGATGAATAGAGGAAAAAGGGGAGAAGGCGTAATGACGAAAAAACAAAAACAGCGTTGACATACACTAACGAAATACCCTGTCCACCGGTGCTAGATGCTCCGCCATTTCTCTTGATTCTCTTTAATCCATTCGAGGATGACGAAGACGATTCGCGTACATTCACGTAATTCCCAGTTTTTCGACTTCGTTGTACCTAAGCAGAAAGAGGACAGGCTAAGAAATTACTCAAGAATAATTCTAACGTACGGTACAAGGATAGCGAAAATTTTCGAGCTGCCTATCCAGATGGTGGTTATTTTTCAGTTCTCTGTCGAAAACATAAGAAAAAGAAGAAGAACACGATTTCCTCTTTTGTAGTCTTAGTCTCGTTGGGGTGGATTCCTTCCGTTTTAACTTGGTAATTGTTAACAGCTTTTGCAACGATAGGCAAGGCGATGAATCGATTAGTCAAGTTTGAACTGTTACTTTGCGGTGTTTGCAAATAGGTACACAATTACAGAGTTTCAACGCTCGTGAATAAGGCGAGTAGTATAGTAAAGCCGATTCTTCTTACAGATCTCGATACCGACAATTTACAACATTTTAGTTGCTAAATAGCTCTGACGTAAACCCTTCTTACCGATAATCAATACGATGGTAATGTCGAGCAAAGCGGAAGATATTTTTTCGATGATCGATAAAGTCGACCACCTTTTTGGGTGGGAAAAAAGGGTTTGTGTCTGATCTGTGGCTAAAAATATCGGTAATATGTCGGTATCGGGATCTGTATGCAGAACTGGCCTTACTGTACTACTAACGCGATCTGCTACTCGACATCGTGACGAGATGAACCATGTGGATGATGATTTATCGCGACGCAAAATAAATTGCGCTTTACTCACCTTGCGGGATGAGCAACGATTCAAAAGAGCTGAGAAGAGAAAAGTTATTACGCGAAATAAAGGATATAGAACGTGTTCTCAATTCGTATCGAAGGCGATTTTCTTTCAAGTGTGCAGGCAGGTATAACACTTGGGTATAAGGAATAGAGTGGATACGTTACTTCGCTGAGCGAATTCTAAGACCCGTTCGCATTTTGAAGTGGGTCGCAGATATCCAGTGTAGAGTATACAAGAAACTCGAGAGTATTATATTATGGGTATACACAGGCATAGCGGCCCGAGGCAAGGGAATAGCTACGGAGGAAATTAAATTTGCCCTCTTGCACTTTGAGCAGCAGTCGAACGTCTCACTTTCCACTCAACGAAATGATACTATATACCCTTATTTGTCGTCAATATAACTTCTCGTCTCGATCGACCTCGCGGAGTTCAATTTCTAAGCGATTTTCCATCAGCTGGTAACTTTTCTCATATAACGTTTAGGTAGGATCACGTAAAAACGTAAAACTGAGAACTGAAGAGAACCACGAAAAATGCATTGACTGTAGCTGAAGTGATATTTTCGTCCACTTTAATACCTTATTACAGTTCTGTTTTACATATTTAGTAATTTCAAATTTTTTCCGAATATCAGATATACAATGTTACTAATATATAATATTCAGACGACAGAAACGACCGAGTTGAAAATTGCTTTAAACCTTTTCGCAATTTAATCGCTAGGTGCAAGAAAGCGTTGAGGAAGTACGTTTAAGTTGAACGCATGACAGATTTCCTCCCCCTTTTTTCTTTGGAGCAAACCAACGTCGAAGTTTTCACCGTTTACGAAGCGTTTATTGTGCAATTTCTTATGAAAAATCAGTAAAGAATAACGCGTCGTTGATCGTAGCGAGTTCATTGAAATTCAGACGATGAATCCAGCGACGGTGGTTGGCTTAAAGCAACGAGCTAACGGGCGAAAAGTCGAAAGAGAGGAATCAAGGTACCGAGGAGCGAATAGCTGGCCTCAAGAATAGCCTCAAAAGTCGGGAAAGAAGCAGCGCTCGAGTTTTACTTGAAAGCTTTAAGCCTGGAAGTGGGTCAGGTGTCTGCGCCACGGCCATCAGAGTTATGATCCGAGAAATGGTTTCACGTTCCAATGTTCCTTCAGCCTTCCATCGACACTCGGAACCTACCCATGGTTGTAGCTCGCTTCATCTTTTCAAATCTCTTACCGATACTACCTTTCGAAAGGTTTACTGGATACTTTTTAAGAATTTTGTCGTAACGATCGAAATGCGATGGAAAACAGAGGTTCGTGATGCGCTGCTTAGTAACACGCAGAAGCTGATCAAGTGGAGAACATGTAATCGATGCATTGTCTCCATGATCCCAGAAGTATCGATTCTATCACCTTTTTCTACTCGCAAGGTCTATTTCCATTAGCTTTTCTCCTCATATCGATGACAATGATTTTAGTCATAGCCTCGAGAAGGTTCCTTCCAAATTATTATCGAGTAAGTTTAGGATGATTTTCAATGAGTTGAAAGTTTCAGAATTAGTGTATGTTTGTTTGTTCGTTACGGTTTACTAAATTTTGGAAAGTTATCAAAATTCGAGTTAGCGATTTTTTCTGAACATGCATCGTTACGGTAACGTTGCTAACTTCATTCTTTGGTAACTTCACTTTACCGGAACATTTCTCAAGCTGCACGTGTTGCTTGCTTCAACTGTGGCGCGCAGTCTTTCTAATTACGTAATTTACGTTAGGTGCTTCACCCACCGCAGTTACACTCCGCTTCTAACTACACACCAACTACACACCAGCCACTCCTCTTCTGGAATTATATCCCATTTGCTGCAGGTTTGTTACTCTGCCTTGCATCTTGTGCAACCATCGTTCGTGTCGCAGAGTTGCAGGTCAACTTGAACATTTTATTTTCCTGTTTTAGGACTTTCGCAAACGCGTGTTGGAATTTTAAATTTTCATCTCTGCATTCTCTGCGATGAAGAGGAAGATATTTTTGGTTAACTTTTAATCGTATGCTTGATAACATCAATGGGTATATAAGAAAAAAAAAAAAAATTTCTCTCCACTTTAAAGTTGAGTAAATGAAAAAGTACAGCTCAGTTGATGAAAATTTAAATTTTCAACAAGGTTTTTCACATGTATATGAAAAATCGTTGGGCGTGAAGGAACGGAGAAGCGAACGAAATTGTTGAAAAATTTATAAGCAGCTTAGACGCGGATGTTTTTAATTCCACGGAAGAGTACAAAAGCTGCTGATGCTACCGCAGGAAACGTTGGCCTATCTATTTTAGGTGATGCAAACATTGCAGCAGCAGCAGCAGCAGCAGCAGCGTGGCTGGCAGATTCATTGTCAGATACTAAAATAACGCGGTAGTTTTCCTCGTCGATACGATAAAGCGACTTGTACGATAGTAAAAACGATTTTTTCGTTCCTATTAAATTTTCGCCTGAGCTTTTTTCTAATTTTTCAGCACAGGGTTAGCGAAAAGGCAAAAGCTCGAGAGACGCCGAATTAATAACGCGACCTTGGTTCTCGTCTTCTTCGTCAAATCGAAAGCTCCGAAAGCTTGGAAAATAATTGCTCGCGAGTAATTTATCGAATCTCTCTGTGATCTGCGGCTGTCATCGTTGCCTGCTCCCTGGCTTTGCTGATTGCAGAGTTCGCATTGAGCCGACGAATGGGAAATCTCTCGTTGTTCGTTATACCGGGCTTCCTCTCTCCTCCTCTTCTCTCAAAAGACCGAGAGCCAGACTTATAATCGAAAAGTTACTCGCGCGGAAATTGCGGCTCGTTCAGAGCCTGGATACTAACGATCAATTAACGTCTTGCGCTAAACTCTCTTCACTCCTTTTGCACAACCGACAGTTCCGTCTACCAACGATCCTCGGAGTCGTGCGAATTTCAACAAGTTTTTCCATCGCGGTAACGTTGACTCGACGAAACGCCAAACCGGAAATCGTTATTTTCTCGCGTTTTTATAACAAACTCTGAAGGATTGTTCGCTTCAAAAAATATGGATTTAAAATTTTTTAATTTCATCGATTTCTATCCTCGGCTGGAGGTGATAAAATCCGTAGTAACGCTGTCGTCAGTTTGAAAACTTCAACTTCCGGGCGTCTCAAATTCATCGTCGCTATTTTTGGTCAGCGATTATTTCCACGCTGACTAACTTCCGTTAACGTAGCAATCTCAGGTTTGTTTTAACAATTTAACCTTTCGTACAAAGTGCATTATCGTACCTGCGTTTTCCGCGAATTTACATATCCTCTGGGAAACTCCGGCCGTTTTAATGCAACTGCAACTGCAGTACTTGCAGCCGTCGTCATGGTGTTAGTTTGAAAATTAACCTGCCTTATTCCGAGTGGCGGTTGTCCGATAAAGTGCACGTCTCTCTGTTTGTCCGTTTGTTGCGTCGACTCGTGTCACGGTGATAACGTCGGGGGATGAAAATTAGGTCACGTGACCGAGCTTCCAGCTTTCAGCTTCCACCCTGTCCGCCTGTTACAGGGCCTGAAACAACTCCGGCGGCACGGCAACATTTCACTCCGCAAAACTGTCATCCGCAATGCCGGACGGAGGCAGATCGTTTTGGCGAGCGTGACGACCAAGCCTCCCTATTTTTTTTTTTTTTTTTTTGTCCCTTCGCCCCTCCGTCAATTTACTTGATTACGAAATTCCTTTTCACCTCGTGTTTCGGCATTCCTGGTATTCCAGGGTAATGAAATTGGACACAAACGCTTTTCCGCATATAAGCTCTACGAAATTTGTTATCCGTTTCGTTTGACAAATATTCAGTTTAAAAAACTGTTCTCTTCGTTAAAATAAATAAATAAATTTTTTTTTTTTTCTCGTACACTTTCTACCTTTTATTTACACGTATAACAAACATTTCTTTCCATCATATTCGGTAAAGTCAACACATACTGTCCTTTTTTTTTCATGACAATGAGCTGTCGCTGATTTGTTTACCTGAAATTTCGATCGATCGAACTTAATCGAAAACTCTAATATCGAGATTTCGGAGAATAATCGAAGAATCTTGGTTATAATTTATCCAAAACCACGAACTTGAGGCCAAGGATTCCTGCGTTGATCCATATTCTTGTATTATCAGAACTCGAAATAAGAGCAAACTTGAGTTTTGGATCATAGATCGAAACTGATAATATTTGAAATATCAGAGAAATTTCCGTGAAAAACTTCTTTGGCTTCGCCGTTGTTTCGTTTACTTTTCCGAATACGTGAGATGGGAAACAGTTTTCTGTAGATTGTAACACTTCAAAAAAGAAGTGGCCTCTTATATCTTGTTGCTACCGCACAGAAAAATAGGAAGCCTCGAGGCACCGGACGAATAGAAGGACAATTTCGTCGATGAGAGAAAAAGATATTATTGATTTATTCCGAAGAGACGCGATTCCTGCTTCTTCTTCTTTTTTTTCTTCTTCTTTTTTATCCTGAGCCGCTTATGTGACATTGTCCAAGTCTGCAATAAAATAAACAAACAAAGGATTTCGGCACTAATGGAGTATTCAAACGAATGGTACGCTATAGAAATTCCGCCCACGATCATAAAGTTAAAGAATTAAGTGAAACTTGCAATTTTTATGAAAACAAATGCCGATCGTTTTGCTTTTGACGAATTGACGATTCGAGAAATTATTTTTGTACCATTATCAACACTTTGTATAATTCTGTATAGTCTGCAGATTGTCGAACGAATATAAAATTTTGCCCTAGTTATCGAAACCCAATATTTTTAATTATACAGACTGCAGAAGCGAAGCTGCGAATTTGAGGGATGCAATTTTAATATTTTCCTCCAGCAGTTTGCTTCCATTTTTTTTTTCATCCTCCGTTCAACCGACAACAATCATCATATTTCTATCTCAAGTCGCGTTTAAGTGCGGGCACTAACTTTTCATACAAGTTAAGCAATAACTTATGGAACGAAATACAGCAGAGGATCGAATATCAAACGACTATCAAATTTCCGCTGAGTCAGGTTGAAACCTCTTGAAACCGCTGCATCTGCGGCAGATCCATAAAGTCCGTAAAGTGCAACTTTGACGTATTTCATGGCTCAGAAAGGGAATCCATCCGACTGTTCGCTTCGCTTGAAATTGCGACTCTTCCAGCAGAAATTACAAAAATAAGTAGAGATTTTAGGTTATTAACGAAATTGTTTTTCTTTATCAAAATCATCCTAGCATTGTTAGAGGTATATTTATAGGACAGCTCGCTAAGTGTAGATATAAATTATGTAAGCAAAGCGTTCTGTATAATTATTCTTGAATAATCGGCGCGTGGTTAGTAAACATCAAATTTTTCAATTCAAATTCACTTGAAAACTTTCGGAATCTCTTTACCGCCTGACGGGGAGTTCCGCTTATATATATACATATATATATATATATATATGTGTGTGTGTGTAAAATATATGTAAAAAACAATTGCGAAGTATACCCTTCGTCCAACTTCTATTCTTCTACGATTTTTCATTTGTTTTTCTCATTTTCTTCCCACTCCTCAGCTTTTTCCTCACATCACCATCCGATATTCCGCACAACCTCCTCTTCCTCCTCCTTCTCCTTCTTCTTCTTCTACATTCTTCCTAATCATTTCCCCGTCTGCATGCCCTTCTCTCGATCGTATCTCCGGCTGAATTCTCTTGAAGCGAAGTTGTCCCTCCTTCCCTTCCTCTGGTCTTCCTATCTTGGATCCTCCTCTCCTCACTTCGCAACGCCAGAATCCATTTACTCGCAATTTCAAACTTTCAACTTTTTCCGCTCAGCTTAAGTGACTGTAAAATGTCGCGTCTCGTCTTTCGCGCGGTTCGTCTTGCCTGCACGTCTCTCGAGGCACGAAGGATAAAATGCGTACTACGAAGTGTAAAAGGATAGATAATGTGTATAGGTTATACCCCCTCGCGTTTTCAATTTTTTCGTACAAACCGTGAGGACACGGTGAAAATTGGTAGACTGACCGAATGAAAGACCGCGCGTGCGCAAAAGAATCGAACTTTATACCGAAATGGGCTGGATCACATATCGCGCTGATATTTTCGTCTGCTAGACAGGTGTGCCAACTTTACCGATACTGGGAATTACATGTCCGTTGCTACGATGACTTTTAGCAGTCGCTGGTCGTCAGCCAGTTACCAATAAAAGTTTGCCCAGCATTCACGAATCGTTACATCGACTGCTCGAGTTTGAAGTTTGATTAAATTTTCGAGATGAGAAAACGATTCCTCTTCAAAGAGACGAAGTGAAAAATATGAAAATTTTTATCGAATTTAGGGGTAATAAAGTATATGTATAAACAAATTAGGACATTTACTAACTAGAATGGAAAAAATTTTGTGAAAAAACTGCGCTTTGGGTTTTGAAAAATTCAGAAATGGCATGGAATTTATGTTGCAAAAATTACTGGCTACCGTGCTGAAAATTTACGGATATATAAACGGTTATAATTTTCACTAAAATTTAGGAATTCATCCGAGTCCTTCGGTATACGACCAGCAAAAATCACTCGCAAAGGTTGCCATGAAAAAAAGAAAAAAACGCAACCAAAAGTGGAGTTTCTAATCACCTTATAAAATTCCACAGTGATTCGATCGTTATACCGTCCGATCAAACGACAGTCGGAGTTTATCATCCCTCGATTTGACCATCGACGCACTCAATAACCGTGGTTTTGCATTACCGCTGCGCAAATTCATCCGTTCAATGGTAATTATCCTCTTCAATAGCAGCAATTACATTTCGCTGTGTAGAAACCGCGGTTGAGTAACCCGATGGACGGTCGGACATTCCGCTTCCAGTTGCATTTTAATTACGGTCATCATCCGGTATAAACAATACGCACGGATGAGAAACGCTGCGCCGACGCTTCGCTCCGCGTGCACAATTCCGATTATAATTAATATTGTGCACAATCCACAGCAGGGTTGTTGATTCGTAATAGGAAAAAAAAAAAAAAAAAAAAAGAATAAAACTTTTCCGCGGCGAAACTAAAGAAATCCATTCCATGCAGATAATTAAATTGCGAACTGCAGCATTAGGCGAATCATACTCGTTCACTCGTCTCGTTTTCTAATTGTACAATTTTTTTTTTTTTTTTTTGTTTTTCACTCCAGCTCGGTTATAAATTTCTATGAATTTTCTCGTCGATGAATCAATTTTTTCTTCTTCTTTGTTTTCCCACGTCGATAGAGCTTCTTATAATTGTAGTTGTAAGTTTGAATTATATTCGATAATTTACCTGCGATTCATAATTGTTATTATTTCGAGAATTATTTTTGCAGCTCGTTAAATGTTGATTCTTTGATAGCGAAGGAATGCGAATAACGTTGTAATCTTTGTACGTATATATATATATATATATTATATTATTTATATATATATTATTGTTTCTTATACATATATTTAATTGTCAATCAATTGTCTGTTTACTTGCAATAATGCACCTTTACTAACGACGAGAGGAATTATATAGGCCGGTTTTTTTTTTCTTTCTTTATTCAACCATCGATCGTTGATCGCGTCCTGCCTGGAGTGCGTATATTATATATTCGTGAATAAATGAATAAATGAATAAAAACAACAGATCATTGCCGCGATTGTTTCAAGTTTTTCATTCTGTTAACGTAACGCGTAATTTTAATGGTATAATGCAGAATATAATCAGACAAAAGAGCAAGAATCATAGTTATTTATCGCATTGTCTTGTTTCGTGATTTTAAATTTGCTACAAAGAGTAAATAAATAAATAAAAGAAGAAAACAGAAGCTGTTGTAAAAGTTCCAATACGTGAGGAAGTGAGTATTCTACTCTTACCTATATATTCATGTTTTGGAAAATCGTTTTTCTCAACACCGCGCAGAATAATATGTTATTCCTATTCTCATAAAAATTTTCCCCGCTTACCTTTATACGTAAACTTCTAGTTTCGTATGGTGTAAGTTGTGAATTTGAGACTGTTTGCGTAAAGCTCCTTATCATCGTTTCGCACTGTTACCGGACTGAGTAAAATAAAGAAAACTTTCGGAGAGCAGCTAAGAAGACGAAGAATGAATTTTATAACGACTAACCGACACTTTGCACGCTTCTTCAAGCGTGTGTGTGCGTCTCTCTCTCTCTCTCTCTCTCTTTCTTTCTGCTACCTGACATTATGCGGTAGCTGCACAACGGCTGAAAAGTCGTCTGTCTGCAGGGAGTAAAATAAGTGTCCAGCAGAAGAAGCTTGAAGAGATTGTTGTCATATATTTATATATATATATATATATAAACTTTTTTAGTGTTTAACCCATTGAGTCACACATTATTGTGCTGGATTAACTTTTACAACAAGATAGTACGTTATGGTTTTTGGGTTCGGTGATTACGAATCTGAAATCAGGTTTGAAAAATTCATGATTATGGCGGATCCAATATGGTGGACGAAAATTTCTAATTTGATACGCAGTGCTAAGTTTTCAAAATCCGATTTCAGATTTGTAATCAGCGACCCCAAAAACCCCTGAACAGAGTTTCTACTCCGGATTCGATCTGACTTGATATATTCGTCCGCCATATTGGATCCGCCATCTTGATTTCTCCAATCCCTGCAGCACCGGTTTTTACTCAGAGTTTTATATAATATATATATCATACTTTCGCGGTGATGACCGTGAACTTGATTTATTCGATAGACAGAGACTTGAGTACGTATAATTTGTAGATAACGCGTCAAGTTTTCTACTATATAACTTATTGCACGCACATAGACGTTTCACAATATCCGTATGCGTTGAAATTTTTATGAATTTTACGCTCACTTATCCGTGTCCGAGAGATAATGCAGATATGCTGACCGACCCTCTTTTATACACACGAAATAAAAAGCTTAAAGCACGCAGACACGTACGTATATTAATTACTTGAAATGCAGCAGCTGTTATTGCTAGTACGGTTTACGTATACGATAAACTTAATCTATACATTATGTCAGCATTCTTTGAGATATGAATTAGATGGATGTGCAATTATTCTAGCAAACTCGTCAAAATCGCGTTAATCGATTGACGTTTTTATTCGGATTTTTTTATTTTGATTTTGTTTATTTTTTTTTTTTCTTACACTCGGTTTTGTAACTGATTCAGTGTTGGATATATCGTCGGTTTATTTAATACAGTTTAGAAGATTCGTTATTAATGCTGAAGTAGGTTTGAGAATAAAGTTTAATATTGTTACAAAGGGTGAAATCACCCGTTTTGCCCCCTCTTTAATGATCTAGTAGTCAGCATAGATAAAAGACGTTTATAAACCTCTTATGTCTTTAAAAAGAATAAGGTTGCTGCGCCAACCGATATTATTGTAAAAACAGTCTTGTTTCAGACTTTAAACAAGAAACACGTATATTGCATTAAAAGCATTTATCACGATATTTTTGTTCACGCCTTTGATTTGATAATAAGTAAACTCGCGGATCCATATTTTATTAACGTAACGCCTAAACCGTTACAATTGGTGTCAGAAGCGGGATCTTGAGTTCTTATTAATCAAGTTGATTCAGTGCGTGAAATAGTGAAATAAACTATGAGTAGCGGTCGTTTAACACGCTCTCGTCGTCGGGAAAGTGGCGGTGAAGAACATTCTATCACCGAAAATCCGCAGCTTCCCGAGTCTATTTGTGCACCTTCAGTGGACTCTTTACCTGTCCCTACGATGGTCTCAGTTTCACAAATCGACCTACTAAAAATTATGAGCCAACAACAAGAAGCCGCCGAACGTTATCAACGGCAGCTTCTGGATTCGGCAAGACAACAACAACAACAACTTGTCCAGTTGCTTCAAGAGCAACGAGAACAGCGAGAAAGGGAGCTTACCACTCAGTTGGAGCAGCGGAGGCTAGACAGAGAAGCTCAAGAGCGTTCCGAGACTAGTCTACACGAATTGCTCCGGACAACTGTGGCGGCTCTTCAGTCCGTTCATCAGATGAGCGGCACTGAGGGACCAGCTGTTACACCGCAGGGTTCCAGAGTTGTTACTCCGCTTCCCTCTCCTGTTCCCTCTCCTGTTCCAGTTCCTACTGTTCAGGAGGTCCAACATCCAGGTCGAACCCAGGATGTTCCTGAATCAAGGTCTGTGCCTTTTATTAGGAGAGTAGATGAATCTCCAATTAGTAGAATGAGAGTAAATAATGAGGCTGGTTTTTCCGAGTCTTTGACTCAAGTTCGGCCTCAATGTTCTCATTTTAATCAATTAAATAATTCGAGATTTCCTGAGGTTGTTTCTCAGATTAATGAGAAATCTCTTTATCCTTTAAAACCGCCAATTTTTGACGGAAAAATTCCATGGGCGGATTATGAACGCCAGTTTAATACAATTGCTAAACATAATCAGTGGGACTCCGCCATGAGGGCCCACAGTCTTGCCTCCTGTCTTCGAACGCCGGCTTTGAATGTTTTAACGGCGTTGTCTGAGGAAGAAATCTCTGATTATGAAAAACTTAGTTCTGCATTAAAGTTGAGGTATGGAAATGACCACTTAACGAAACTGTACACGGCACAGTTACAGACAAGAAGACAAGGACGAGACGAAGACCTCGCGTCTCTTAGTCAGGACATTGAACGGCTTTCTCGTATAGCTTTGCCGGATCACGAGCCGTCTCGTAACTTATTAGCAACGCAAGCTTTTTTGAATGCGATTAATGATCCGGAAATTAAAATGGCCGTTGGAACGTCGGGCCTCACTTCTCTGCGGGAGGCAACCGCCAAAGCCCTCGAGGTGGAGGCAATGAGAAAGCAATATTTTGGGTTAAGCAAACTTCGTCGGATTGAGGTGTCTGAAAACACCTCAGGAAGACAGAGTGTTGAATACTCGGAGGAGCCAAAACCTCAAAATTATAAAAATAGAAATAACGGTAACAATTTTAAATCAAGAAATCGAGGTTCTTTTCAAAACCGTCGAAACGAGCGTATAAATAAAAACGTGGTCGTGACAAGTCAAACTAGCTTGACTTGTATATTTTGTAAAAAAACAGGCCACGACGCCAATCATTGTTTTCTAATTAAAAAAATTAGTGGAAAACCGATGCAAGGCTCGAATCCAAATTCTTATAATTGGCGTAAGAAAAATATAGAAAAAGGGGAAGCAGATCCTCAATCGAGTTCTTCAACAGGAACTCACTCAAAAAACTAGTTTCAGATGATTTGTCAGGGCGAAAATCATCGCAGATTGTTAATAGTGAAAGCCCTCTTAGAGAACAGTTTTTAATTAGAAGTCTACGACAGTCTGGTCTTTACGCGCGCGGTACTGTGAATGGCGTCGATTGTCTGTGGGTAATAGACACGGGCGCGGAGGTAACCGTAGTTCGATCGGATCTCTTTAAATCCGATGACCGAATTGTTCCCTCTTTTTCTCTGCGAACAGCCACTGGAGAGACGACCCCGGTTTTGAGACAGGCTACTGTCCAAATTAACCTTTTTGGGTGTATCGACTCTCCACATAAGGTTTTTATAGCAGATATAGAGGATGAAGGTATTTTGGGAATAGACTTTCTTACAGCTCATAACTGTGTTATCTCGACTAAGAGAAATTCACTAGCTTCAAACAATCGCGAAATAACTCTTTGTACAAATAGGAATGGAATTTATTGGACTCCTCCTAGAATTCGAGAAATAGAACTGTCGGAAGGTGATTTGCAACAACATTTTCCTCTTCATTTACGGAGCCTTGTTGAGAAATCTTCGATTTCGTTAAATTTAGCTCAGGAAGAATCGTTTAAATCTCTTTTACTAGAATTTAAAGATTCTTTTGCGAAAGATAGTAGTGATAAGGGCCGATGTACTTCTGTCAAGCACAAGATCGATGTCGGAGAGAGTTCACCAATTAAACAAGCTCCTCGAAGACTTGCTCTCAACGCCCGAGAAGAGGTGAAGAAGCTGGTGGAAGACATGTTAAAGAACGATGTTATTGAACCATCGTCTAGTCCCTGGGCCTCACCAATCGTCCTTGTTAACAAAAAGGACGGATCCAAACGATTTTGTATCGATTACAGGAAGCTGAACGATATAACGAAGAAAGATTCTTACCCTCTACCCAGAATTGACGAGACACTCGACCTGATAGCTGGTGCAACTTGGTTCAGCACCATAGATCTTCAGAGCGGATACTGGCAGGTCGAAATGGATCCTCTAGATAAAGAAAAAACAGCTTTTGTTACGGGTTTAGGAGGATTATGGCAGTTCAAGGTTATGCCGTTTGGTTTGAGTAACGCCCCGGCTACCTTTGAACGAATGATGGAAGCTGTTCTCCATGGGCTCACGGGCAAAATATGCCTCGTTTATTTAGACGATATAATCGTTTTTGGCAAGAACTTTGAAGAAGAAGTTCAAAATCTCAGACAAGTTTTCGCTAGGCTGAAGCAAGCAGGTCTGAAAATGAGCCCGAAAAAATGTCATCTGTTCCAGAAAGAAGTAGGCTTCCTCGGACATATCGTTTCAGCACAAGGTGTGAAAACCGACCCATCCAAAATAGAGAAGGTTTCTTCTTGGCCGACACCTAAGAATAAAGAACAAGTTCAAAGCTTTTTAGGCCTTTGTACGTATTACAGAAGATTTGTAAAAGGTTTCGCTAGTATAGCTAAACCTCTCCATCATTTGACCGGAATCAAGATTCCTTTTGACTGGACCCCGGAATGCGAAGAGGCTTTCAAGAAATTAAAAGAAAATCTTATTTCTTCGCCGATTTTAGCTTATCCAGAGGTCGAAATTCCTTTTATTTTAGATACGGATGCATCTCTTTCAGGAATAGGCGGGGTTCTGTCACAAATTCAGGGAGGTCAAGAGAGAGTGATAAGCTATTTCAGCAGAGTTTTGAGTAAAACCGAGAGGAATTATTGTGTCACTCGTAGAGAGCTTTTAGCTGTTGTTAAGACCGTAGTACATTTTCACCATTATTTGTACGGCAGGAGATTTTTGATACGTACAGATCATGCTTCTCTCAGGTGGCTACTTTCGTTTAAATCTCCCGAAGGTCAGGTAGCTAGATGGTTAGAAAGGCTCGGTCAGTACGATTTTGATATTCGTCATCGAGCAGGAATTCATCATGGAAACGCCGATGCTCTCTCTCGAAGACCCTGCGAGGAAATGCCAGAGTGTAAACAGTGTGCACGATTAGAGAAAAATCGTGACCCCTCTCTTATAATACGGAAGATTTCTTTCGAAAATAACCAGGAGGAATGGAGAAAATCGCAACAAGAGGACGACACTTTGAATCAAGTGAAGTCTTGGAAAGAAGCAGAAACTCGCCCAGACTGGCAGGATATATCTTTAGCCGAGCCAGATTTGAAAATTTATTGGGCTCAATGGGACTCTATCCTTTTAATTGATGGAATTTTATACCGAAAATGGGAATCTGCAGACTTGAAAGAAATCAGGTGGCAACTTTTGGTTCCCAGGTCACGAGTTCCGGAGATTCTTGCTCTTTATCATGATTCTCCTGCAGGTGGACATTTCGCTTCAAATAAAACTCTGGGCAGAATTCGCAACTTCTACTTTTGGCCTCGTTGCCGGATGGACGTTGAAGATTGGTGTCGAAGATGTCGAGTCTGCACGGCAAAGAAAGGACCTCGAGCGAAGGGACAAAGCTCTCTTCAAATTTACAACGTGGGAGCTCCATTTGAAAGGATAGCAATGGATATTCTTGGACCTCTCCCGATAACCCATTCTGGAAATAAATATGCTTTGGTTATTGCTGATTATTTTACTAAGTGGCCAGAAGTGGTCCCTCTCGCTGATCAAGAAGCCTCTACTGTAGCGCAGGCATTCGTTAAAGAATTTATTTGTAGACACGGAGTTCCTCTAGAACTTCATACTGATCAAGGCCGAAATTTTGAGTCGACCTTAATGAAAGAGGTTACTCAGATTTTAGGGGTTAGAAAAACTCGTACAACTCCTTTGCATCCGCAATCTGACGGCATGATAGAGCGTCTGAATCGGACTTTACTACAATATTTGTCGTCCTTCGTAGAGCAGAATCAGAGAGACTGGGACTCCTGGATCCCTTTCTTCCTCTTATCTTACAGATCTGCGATTCACGAGACGACGAAACAGACGCCAGCCCTCATGCTTACTGGAAGAAATCTTCGACTTCCGTCAGATTTAGAGAAAGGCCCTGTTCCTGTGCGAAGACAGCATCAAACAGATTATGCCTTTTCATTACAACAACGTTTAGAAGAAATTCATCACTTTGCTAGGAATAGAATTTCTATGTCTTCAGATAAATTAAAAACTCGTTATGATATTCGAGCCAGAGATTTAAAATTTAATCCTGGAGATTCTGTTTGGCTCTTTCAACCTCGAAGACAGAAAGGACGATGTCCAAAGCTACAAAGAAATTGGGAAGGCCCTTACTTAGTGGTTAACCGGATAAATGATGTTGTTTATAGAATCCGAAGATCTCCTCATTCGCGTCAGAAAGTGGTTCACTTGGATCGTCTTGCTCCTTTTGAAGAGGATCAACCTGGAACAGTCTCTCCAAGACCAGGGACATCCTTCGAGGTTAGATCTTCAAACGAACACCCTTGACGACTGTGATCGATTTGACCTTCTTTACAGTCGGTTATCGATTGGGAGAAGAATTTACCTTTCGGAATTCATTTGAGTAAAACTCGACCGCTTACGATTATTATAGAAGGAAATATCGGATGCGGAAAAACAACTTTCACCAAGAGGTTTTTAGCAGATCGCCAGGTCTGTACACTTTTAGAACCTCTTGAAGAATATCGAAATGTAGCCGGAATTAATCTTTTAGATTTGATGTACCAGAACCCAGATCGTTATTGCTATTATTTTCAACATTTCGCTCAAATGGTTATGTTAGATAGACATCTGCAGACGACTTCATTGCCTGTAAAGGTGATGGAAAGATCGATATACAGTAGCAATTGTTTTGTAGAAGCTCGTCGAAGGTTAGGTAATTTTCGCAACTTCGAATCTCATTTATTGACAAAAAATTTTGATCTTCTCATTCGCTCGTCTGAGCTCAGAGTAGATTTGATTGTTTATTTGCGAGTTTCCCCAGAAACTTCTTTTGCTCGAGTTAGTTCCCGTTCTCGTGAGGAAGAATCGAGTATTTCTTTAGAGTTACTCAGAACTATTCATGAGGTTCATGAAGATTGGCTAGTAAAACAAACCTTTTCTTCTTTATCGGCTCCTGTTTTAGTTATCAATGCAGAAGCTACAGCCGATCAAGTTTTTAAGGATTTTTGTGCTTGCTTTATTAAGGGTTTTGTTTCCTTCTAGAAATTTCTTCTTCAGAATCGAGTTTTGTGTCGGATAGGCTTTGGTTTAAGGAATAATGTGAAAAGAGCCACGATTATTTTTCGAGGTCGATGAGCGATTGCTTGATTTTCACATTTTATTAACCTTAAGTGTCAGTTTTTGTGAGTACTTTTCAGGTTACTCGACACAGCCTTTTCCCATCCAATTTTTCCCCGATTCCTGAGGATGACTGGTGGTTTTATTTTGAAGAAGGACGCTGAAATAATTCAGATAAGATCGTTTCTTTTCTTTTGAATACATATTCAATTTATTTTATTCAAGTATTCTCCCAAATTCACTCAGTGAATTTGAATTGTTATACCACCACTCACATTTGTCCTCCAAACTCTAGGGTGTGCTGTCTCAGAAGAAGCTCTGGATTCAGTCACCCCCCGATTTCCTTATTTCCTATGAAGAGAAGTCTGTTTTCGTCTTATTTGGTCCTGGAATTGTCGGTTCTCGGTTCGATGTTTTCATCCGAACCTGTTTCGAAGGGATCCTTCATGAAGAAGATTGAATTTCTTCCCGACATCAATCTGGGCCGTTGCGGATAACTTTGAATTCATGAAGCCACATAACACTTAATAACACTAACCTTTATAAAACATGGCACATAAATTTTTGAGATTATTTAACGCTCAACTATCTGCTCAAGGTTTTCTGTGGTTTACCTTGAGACTGTGGGCAAATGCCAGATAGTAAAAAAGGGAGTTCTTAAATTTTTAGAGCCACAGCTCCAACTCACCTTTGAGCACTGACTACTAGAATACTTTTATAATTATTTTATCTTTCCCGAGTCGGGACGACTCTTTTCCTCGGGGGGGAGTAGTGTTACAAAGGGTGAAATCACCCGTTTTGCCCCCTCTTTAATGATCTAGTAGTCAGCATAGATAAAAGACGTTTATAAACCTCTTATGTCTTTAAAAAGAATAAGGTTGCTGCGCCAACCGATATTATTGTAAAAACAGTCTTGTTTCAGACTTTAAACAAGAAACACGTATATTGCATTAAAAGCATTTATCACGATATTTTTGTTCACGCCTTTGATTTGATAATAAGTAAACTCGCGGATCCATATTTTATTAACGTAACGCCTAAACCGTTACAATATTATAACTAGCGAAATTAAGACGAAACTATTTCTACTAAAACCAGTCGAGATGACTTGTCTTTGAGAAATCGTAATAATAGAAAATTTTCGACCTGATATGAAAATATTTTATTACACATCACGCATATTTTAAATATCTGTCAGCATCGTCTTAATTTAACTAGTTTTAGTGTTCCTAGCGTATAATTTTCTTTCGCTTCTTCTTCAAGTGTACGAATTTATTGGGATAAATTTCGCGAACACGACACCGTCAAAATATTTAATAGAAATAATTGCGAATCCGCAACGAGTTTTAGTACCTGCTATTATATATAAGATGAAAAATTTCGTTCGGTCTTTATTATTTATGTATTATATGTTATGTATATGTAATCTTATTATACCTCCGATAGCGGTTGTATAAAATTGAAGATAATTATTGTATGATACTCGACATTTAAAGTTTGTCACCTCAAAGTTTATTAATAATTGTGAACATCGTTCTTTCCATAACATTTCTAATTAACGCTTGATATCGCTGTCCTTATATATTATATATATATATAGTAATATAAATTCGCCCGATTGTTTCATTTATAATTACAAATCTCATCTGTTCACGTATAATTCGGAAGCTCCATTTAAATAGCGCCGTTTTCTCCAACGTTGCGTATCTGTAGCGAATATTATGTTTATAGGTATGTATTTATACGCATAATACGTGTATTATATATTATAACAATTTCCTGAAAATTTCCGGACTAAATTGACTTGTAAATCAGTTTTATAATTAAACTGCGGTACAGGTACATGTATTTAACGGCTGATATATATGTATATATAACTTAATTTGCTGCTGCTGAATTTAAACTCCTGTCACTGGTATATTTTACGTCCTTTGCAAATTCAAATCCCTTGGCTTTATACATTTATATGTTTATATATATATATATATATATATATATATATATATATATATATATATATATATATATATATTATATAAATATAATTCATTCGTTATCGGTAGGCTTGATATTGTCAGCTTTTTTTCAGTTTTTCATATGCTGCAATTATCGCTGCCTTATCAGAATAAAAAGCAAAAACGCGAACAATTCAAAGTTATCGGACGGAAATATATTGGAAACCGATTCTTGATTCCTTATTTATACTTTATTTATTTATTTATTTATTCTTTTTTTCCACAGTTGTTTTGTATATGCAATTTCTTTCTCAAATACCTTACAATCCATCTAGTTTTTTCCTTAACATATGTTATACGTACACACATGTATTCATGCATTTATCGCGTGTAATACGAGTTGCCTTTTTCGATTCGAGGAAAAACTTTGAGTGAAATCGAGTCGGAATATTTTTTATTTTTTTTTTCCTCCGGAAATGGTTTTTCTTTCCAATAAGTTATATATATGGGTGTGTGTATACATATATATCAACGGTCCCTTTGATCGTTTAAAGGACCTTGCAGCAGCGGGGGGCGAAAAAACCGGAACTGCGGGTTTTCTCATTCACCACGCGATCCGAACTTTGAACCTTTCTTCGGCTTTCGTATATATATGGGAAAAGTGATTCTTTCCTTCCATCGATCGTTCTGCGTGCTGATTTCATCCTAAAAACCGTTTGACTCTGGGACCTTAACAAGGTTAAAAATTTTCCTGGTAGTACAAACTTTGTTAGAAAAACCTGGTAATATAGACTTTTTGAATGTAAATTCTTCCCTCTTGAATTTTGAACATAAAAAAACTGACAATTTTCATTTTTTTTTTTTGCAAAAAAACGGAACCGTTTTTCTTCTCTTTGCAGAAAACTTTCGGTTTCTTTTTTCACGCAATTTGTGAACTATCTGAATTATTTCAACACGGTAGGAACGCGTTTCGCAAACGTTGTTTAATTCGTTCGCATTTATTATATAATATACATTATATAACACGTGATACAAAAGTGTATATATATATAAATCTTGTAATTGAACGAGCAAATAATGACTCTGCGAACAGTAATGAAGAATAATGATGGAGACTAATTAAAATTATGATGACTATAGGTGCTTGTAATTAGCAATTAGCCCCTTTATGCCTCGTGAGGGGAGCGATAGGCGAGTTTCAATGACGATGGTTAATTAGCCGGAGAATTTAAACAAATATACAAACGAATGTATAGAATTCGTTGGATTTTTTTTTTTCTTCCATTTTCTTTCTCTCTTCAACATTTCCGCGATATTTGAAAATACGGTACGTGAACAATTGGTTCCGTTTCTTTTTTTTTTTTTTTTATCACATGTGCGGAAAATATTCCGTACAATATTTATTACGTGGTTATAAATCCGTTTCTTGACACGGTGAAATACCGATGTAACTGTTTGTTCCTGAGATCTTAGAAGTGAAGATTTCGAAAATTCTAAAACCGTCATCAGCCGCGAAATTTCGCAATATTAGAGAGAATTTTCATTTGTTTTTTTGAACGACCTTGTCGATCTCTTGTGTCTCATGTTTTAAGTCGAGTAAATTAGCCGATTAGATAAACGAATACGAGCCGTATTTTTCTCTTTTATCTCCTCTTTTTTTCCTTCTTCTTATTATTATTTATTAATCTGCAGACACGTTTCGTGTGAAAAAAAGGGAGGGGCGGGGGGGGGGGGGGGGGTGGATATACGACAGCAGAACGTTACCGTTAAACTTGAATTCATTACGTAGGACGGCATTTACGCACGTAAAATTAGTTGAGAATTTACATGTATAAATTCTCAACCCTGCGAGAGAATGTTTGCGATATTTTTCTTTCTTTATCTTCCAACTCAAGCCTAAAAAAATACTTTTTTTTTTTTTTTTTTACATTCAAATATCAATAACACGGTAAAGATGTAATTGTTTGTTTTTTTTTTTTTTTTTTCCCCCGAAATTTCGTACCATTTACAATCAGTATTTAAAGATCATATATTATGAAATAATTGATTGTAAAAGAATTTGCCTGCAGTGAATTTTATTCCGAAACGAATTTTGTGATGTTAATTTTTTGACATGATTATTGCTAGGTCAAAAATGATTCGGAATTTGTTGAATTTTTTTTTTTTTTCTTTCTCCTTTTTCCAAACTAACCAACTTGTTCGTCACTTTTGTCGATTGAAAAAATTGAAGGCACGGAGATGCGGGCGAAGTAAAAAGTGTATTTCATTTTTAATGGATAAAAAATGATAGTCCAACGAATGAGTTTGTAAAGTTTTTTGACGTACGTGCAAAAAACTGGTTTCATCTTCTCACAACCTTTGACTCATGTATTCGCGGTTGTTTTCAAATGTAAAAATATCTCCGCACACGTACACGTATATTTCGCGTCGCTTATTACAACTCCTCGAATAATTTATGAACCTCGCTCCTCGGCGATTATCTTATCCTACATGCAACGCGGCACTGTGTGTACGATAAACTGAAAAAAAAAAAAAAAAAAAAAAAAAAAACACAAGACGTCTTGTTTATTCGAATCGCAGACACGGGCAAATATTAAATAGGTTTTATTGCTCTTTATTTCTTCTTGTTTTTCCATTCGAGAAGATTCGTTGATAAAAAAAAAAACGATGATTTTTCATTATTTTATAACCTTATAAGAGATAGTCATATATCTCGGATATTTATTAAATTATTCTACTCGTAAGATACGAAGAACTCACGAATAAAAAGAAAAGTGGAAAATATCGGTATTATAAAACAAGAAAAATAAAAATCGTTCCGGAATGGTTAAAATTTTAGTAAATTTATTCGGTTTCATTTTACGATTGTTTATTTTAGTCCGAAAACGAGAATTTTCGAAAATGTCACTGACACAGATTTTTTTTTAGCAGTCGTCGACTTAATCCTGCTATTCAATACGATCACAGCGAATATCGTTGTAGTTTTTTGCAATGTTGTAAAATCTTGTGAAATGTGATTCAACGCTACAAATATGTTTAAAAAAAAAAAAGTGTTTCGCTTATTTTATCGAAAATAGTATCCCTAGTAAAAAGATCCGTTGCAGACTGAAATTTGAAGAATCTAGATAGTCTTTTTCGTTATTCTAAAGCGATTTCAAAAAATTAGTAATCGATACGAATCAGAGCTTTTCTTTGTAATTCCAGTATCTCAAGTTTTCAGAGATCTTCGTATCATATAGGCAAAAAAATTAGATTTACAGTCGATACGCGCGGATTTATATCGCAATAAAATTAATAAGAAAAGTATCGAATTTAATACCGACAAACAATTTCCTGAATATGGAAATTCGAAATTTTGCCTTAAATCAAACCTATAAACCTGTCTTGCTTTTGCAGCTCCGTGTAAATTTTGAGTGTATCATATTACGAGGTTTTAGATATTCAGGGTGAAAAAATATCTGTGCCATCTGTTCGACCGAAAGTAAGGATAGTAATAAAATTAAAACGGATCGTCAAATGACACCAGTTTTTATTTTCACCAACGCGGTGCGAAGAGAAACTTTTCACCCGGAAGCTAAAGGGCCGCAACTTCTCGACCTTTTTTTCATCTTTATCTCTTTTCCTTCTTCCTCTTTTACCAGCAATAATAATTAGCGATGAATTCCTCTTTCTCTCTCTATCTCCATTTTCTTTCCCCGACGACGATCTGGACGCTTTTACCCAACTCTTGATAAAATTATGATATATATATACATGTATATATATTGTATAAACGGCGAGATTTTGTAACGAGTAAAAAAAGAGAATAAAAAAGCAAACGTAGAGAGTGTTGAGAAAAGGTTGAGAAAACATGGATCGTTTTCGCACCTCGTTGCTTGTAAAAAAATTTTGTCGAGTTACTTAATTCTTTTGCCGTCACTACGTATAATATTTTTATAACCGTCGCACAATTTTTTTTTTTTTTTTTCACCGAGTAAGAAACATTTCTCGTTTTTTGACAGTTAGTGGAGGAATCGAATTCTAACGATTATCGGAAGCTCGTATAACCGAATCGAAAACAGCGATTTCCGTGCTCGTTTGGAGTGACTTTTTTGCTTCGAACATCGATCTGTGTTTTTTCTCACTTCTCTCTCTCTCTTCTCTCTTTCTCTCTTCCTCTACCCATGCAGCTATTGTTCTTTGCTCTTTGCCAAATCCCTCCCGGTAAATTCGGTCGCAACGAATATTTGTTCAGCCGATCGAATCGCCCGGAGTTTGCTGTTCCAGCCGTATATAGATATAAACGCATCGGGGATATTTCTATGCTCGATTCTATACGTATATAGGAGATTCTGATATTGAACGGGATAAATTCAAACCGCGTCTCGGTCGTATACACATTATACGAAGCTTAACTTTGCAAACATATTTCTTTACCGTTTTATTTTTTTTTTTTTTGCTATTTCCGATAGTATGCTAATGGGTTTTCGATACTCGAGGGTAATTATTGCGATGTAATGTAAATTGTTCTAGTCAGAAGCAAATTGATTGAAAAACAATCGTGAAAATTGAAGGAATAATTCATTTCCGTGAAAGTTAACCCTCTACACGCGTACGTGTGAAACGTAATTTATAAATTTTCGGGCTCGCTGATTGCAAATGTGAAATCGAATATTAGATATTCAAGATGGCCGGTCCAATATGGCGGAGGAAAATTTCAAATCCCATCGAATCCGGAGAAGAAACTCTGAGCAAGAGTTTTTGGGGTCGCTTATTACAAATGTGAAATCGGATTGAAAAAATTCAGTACGACGACTCCAATCAGCGAACCCGAAAATCCCCGCACAGAGTTTTTTCAACCATATTTGATCAAATTTGCAATTTTTTTTCCCAACCATATTTGATCAGCCGTTTTGAATTTGTCAAATCTGATTCCAGCCCGAAAATCATCTTCTTCTAAAAGTTGCCTCAACAAGCAAGCGTATTAATTTGCAACGTACGTTGACATATTTCTGTAAATTTTTCTAACCCACTCCTGCTTTGAATTAAAAAAAAAAAAAAAAGTTTACGGAGAAAATTGAACGTACACGGGGCTTCCGTAATCATCCCTAATTGCAGATTTCGTATCTCGCGTTTATTATTATCGTAAAATCGACAGCAGAGGATGTACGATGCAATTTTATGCAGACTGGCCGATCGTGAAGTCGCCAAGTCGTTATTTCCATTATCACGATTGCCATTTACTTTGTTGTTGTTGTCGTTGTTGTTGTTGATGATGATTACGATGACGATCATCGCTTGTACAAAATTTTAATACATCACGTCGCGTTACGCGTTCCGGTCACGACGAGTCCCTATAAACCGTCCGAAGGTTTGCGGTGAATGATGATGATAAATGTGCCGAAGCCCGGAGAGGGCAGCGACATTTCTCCACGTTATGTGGAAAATCCTGAATTCCTCGACACTTTGTATACATCGGTATAACACACACACAAGATAAACATAATAATAAAAATTTCCTACGGATTCGTCGTTTCCATTACATTTTTTAACTTACATATTTTTTCCATACATATTTTTAACTTACGATTAGAGAATCGGTATAGGTATAATTTAATGTCGTTTCTTTTCTAAATATACGTTTTATTATTCTTCTGTTCCAGGTACACATACACATTATTATCGAGAATAGAGAAGTTAGCTCTGAGATTTTCGCTCTGCAATGCTTAAATCGGTGATCTTCACGTCGCAAATAGATGAGTAAATATAAACCAGTATTACATGTATAATATACCTAATAATCGGTATTATTATTATTATTATTATTATTATTATTATTATTATTATTATTGCTTTACCATTGTTATTTATGGACGAAAATTCGATTTCTTGAAACCGCGTCGAAATTTATATTCAAGGATTTTCTTACCGCTGTCAATGTTTTGTTTAAGAGTGAAACAAAGTGAGCTCAGAGGACGTTTATGAGAGATATTTAAGAGTAAAAAAACCGTGAAGGTATCGGGGGCATGACTTGGAAATTTGATAGGGAATTCCGAATTCGAAAGAGGAGAAAAAAAAAACGAAAAGAAAAAAAATATGTAATACCTACAAACTAACAATAAGATTATGCCTTGGAAATTATTGACAAAGATAATAAATGCGGTTAAGATTATTGTACGTATGATTTACGACTTGAAACGCTCGACTAGCTGATATTTTTTTCTGGCTATTTTTCTTCGTTTTTTTTTTGTTTATTTATTTATTTTACCTCGTGGCTTCCATTCTCGTCTTTCCGCCAAACCGCAAATTAAAACGTTCCGTACTTTGAAACGTCGTTCGAAGAACGCAACACAACCTCCTCGACTTTTTTTCGCGTAGGCTCTCTGACCGCAATATCCATACATGAACAGAACCTCTAAAACAAACAGTTGTAAGTCTTTGGTAAGATTCCTCTGACACATTCGTTTTGTTATAAATAATTTTGTTTAAATACTTATTCTTTGCACAAGTTATTATCCTTGAAATTGTATTACTTCTGGATGAATTAAGGATCCTTAGTTCATTGCATTCGTGCAATTAAGGACGTGGTTAAAATTCTGAGTTAACGGTGCATTTTTATCAGAGGGTAACAATCGTTGTTTCGGTATCTGTATGAAAATTTGTCAAGAATTCGGTAAACCGCAATTAAACATATCGTGTAATTAATACTAATTTAGGAAATTCGACAACTTCGAAGTTCGTGAAAAATTTTTATTCTCTTTCGACGTCTTCTGAAGTTGTTCACTACAATATCTTCGATAAGATTGTAAGACATTTCTCGTTACGGTAATGATCGGAATTTGTGACAAAAAAAAAAAAAAAACCGATGCTCTCTATATTCACCAGAAGAATGTTTGATATATTATCAATCGGAAAATCGCATTTAAACAACGCAAATTTCAATCGAAAAAAAAACTGAGACATATTTTACTACAACCAGCTATCTGCTCCTCTATATCATATTTCTGCAGCAGATACGTAGGATGATATTCAGTTTTAAAAATATTTCTGCTCGTGAATCTCGAGGATATTTTGCAAAAATGCTTTCAAGCGTGGAGGCAAAGGGACCAGGCCTGGATAAGGGAAGAGAGAGAGAGAGTGAGAGAAAGAGAGAGAATGAGAACGAGGCGAAAACTCTTTGTCTCAGGAATAAAAAAAGAAGGATGAAAAGACTTGCAGCAGTCGGCTCGCAGTCTTCCTGTAAAAGGGTAGAAAAATTTACGGCACACGGACAAAAGGGAGGCGGCTTGTTTTCACCCATCATCTCTCTCTCTCTCTGCTGGCATTATTTTCTGTGATGAACTCGCAACGTGATTATCGTCATCATCGTCGTCGTTAATATCCAGATTTTCGCGAGATTTCTACTCGTATTATCACTTTACATGGAATTATAAAATTCTTAATTATACGGTCCGATTTATACTTGGAAATCAATCGACGTATGAGAAAAAAAAAAAGAGGGTAATTTGGTTTCAGGTATAATTACGTCTGTCTCAGAGCCGATCGGACGTTTGTCAATTATTTATATTTCAATTTTTCTCGATCCATTTATCTTATTCTTCGAATAAAACAGGACGAAAGTATTCTTTTCGGAATTTAATTTGTACGAAGAACTGTGGATGAGATAAATGAAGAACGAAACGATTTGTGTTATAAGAAAGGTAATGTAAGGAACAAGGGAAGCCGAAAGAGGGATCACGCCTACAATATACATACGTATAAGCGCGTTGTGAGAAGAGGAAAAAAATAAATAAATAAATAAATAAACTTACTCCAAAACGGCCATTATACCCGGGGTCATAACGCGATAAGGGAAATATCTCTGCACGGATCCATACAACTTTTTCTTCTCTCAACGCATATATACATATTACGTACAAAGCTCTCAACTTCTTTTTGTCTGTCTGTTCGTACGTTTGCTTATAATTCCGTAACTACCGAACCGATTTTGATTGATTTTTCGTTTTTTCTGTCGATAGCAGAAACGTCTGGTAAGATTTTAGACCTTATTTCTTTACAACTATATCAATAGTTTTTGAAATATAACGATATTTGTAATCCGATTCGGAAGAGAATTACACACGCGCGCACACTTGAGATAGAGGAAAGTTTTGTTCAATAGTTTTCAAGATTTCGACGAACTCTGTCAAAAAAGTAGCAATTTTTCCATTTCGATTGATTAGTAACGTGAGTGCTCTGGTCGATCCTTAGTTTTCGAATTACCAAAAAATACGTTTTTAGCGTCTGAACCTCCAGCAATTGGTTTTACAATTAATAATCGAGAGATTCACAACTTTTGGCGTCAGTTTATAATTTTAGACGAATAAAAGGTTCGATAATTGAGTCTGAACGTGCGAATAACTGGTACCTACTTACTTTATAGTACGTACAGAGAAAGACGAAGGCTTTATTACGGATGGAGAAATGCAGAGAAATGGAAGATGAATTAGAAGACGAGAAATCTAAACCAGCTTCAGCTGCAGCGTTATACGGGATATTATGGACCGTATGAATGCCATCGCCGCAAGCTCGTGGAAAGAATTTGAAACGATAAGAAGAAGTAGAAGAAGAAGAACGTGTCTAAACGAAGAAGCGCTGGCTCCGCGTTTGGTCCAAAGGAGAGGAAAGGGGGATAAAAAGCGGGAACGTTATCCACCGACATTTTCACATTTCCTCAATTTTACGATCCATAAAGATCTGGGTTCAGTCAGAGAGCAGCATCGGCACCGTCATCGAAATCATCTTCTTCCGGCATTAAATGTTTTATTCAAAATATAGCTCTGAGCACCGATTGTTGCGCGAGGTGTAATTTTCTAGTTTACATTCACGATACGTTCACTTTAATATCACCTAACGTTGCACCTGCATTCGTGAATTTGTCTTCCCGCGGGTAATATCCTGTATTCGGGATGTACAGCTTCGAAGGCTCGCACGTTTTTGCATTACGGGATAGGGAGAAAATCGTTGAAAGCTCTGATAAGCGATGCGCAACGTTTTCGTGCCTCAAAAGAATTTTTAAACAGTAATCGAATTACACAGATCGGCAAACTTTTTTTTTTTTTTTTTCTTGAGCTTGCAGTCATACGAATAAAAAAACGAAAATCTTCGTTTATTACTCGTAAAGTTTGCCTTTGTCTTTGTTACGTTGATGAGTAATCACCGGTAAATAAGAATATTGAGTCTAGGTTGTGGATCTGAAATTTTAGATTCTTTCGCGTAAATAATAAAAGAAAATATCTTTTTATCGGATAAATTTTACTTTCTTGTAGAAAGCGGAACGATATTTTGGATTTTAAGAAAAATGACCTATTTACTTAAACATTTATTGTAGATAACAACTGAAAGAACTTCGGTTTTGAATTCGAATCAATTTCATTGAAGAATTTAAATGTGATACTAAAGTTTTTAACAATAATGGGATGTACAGTCAGGTTGAATTTGTGTTGGAATAATCACGAGATGAAACAGAGCTTTAAATATGGTCACTGAAGCTAATGTGGGTACATTTGGTTATAAAAGTTCCCGTGATGGAGGAGAAAATTTTTAAACACTAATGTTCAACTACGAACAGATATTTATTTCAACTATTTTATCACAGAGATTTCGTTATTGTACTATTTTATCACGAAAAAAATCCGTGTATTGTTTATCTCGCTGCGATAAGCAATGGTTGATTTTATTCGTGAATAAATTCTTGAGACCGATCGTCTCGCAATAAGTCAAATCGTGATTAAAATTAAAAATAAGGTATTCCTTGTTGAATCATTATTACGTACACGTGCCGTGTATCGCCATTATACGTACAGATTTTTCATTACGTCGCGCAGCTTGAGTCTTTGAACCATGGCGAGAGGAAAGAAGAACGCTGTGTATAATAAATCGTATTTCATCCATTGGCAGTGCGGAATATATTTATATATGTAAATATGTATATAGAATTCGGCGATGAATTCCGTTTTTGTCAAGGGAAAAAATACGATTTACAATAATTTACATTTATAGCTAGAAGTTGATTTGGAATGTAAATCGATGGAAATTTTTGCGGTGATTTAAGACACGAAAGAGTCTTATTGTTATAACATTGTCTTTCAGTGAAGTCAATGAAATTAATGCTGAATTGCAGACGTCGAGAAGGAAGCGTCCGTATTTTCTTTGCCGGGATGATAAATTCACCCTTAAAGTATCGCCTCGAATTTATGGAAATCAGTGGAGACGAGATATTGAGATTTTTTGGTTTCGGGATATTCGTTTTCCACCGCTGCTATCAATTTCGCGAATTGATCGCACGGCAAAGAATTTTGCGGTAGGTACTAGATTTTATCGATTTTCAATTGGCAATCAGCACAAGCTGGTCGTGACGGGAATAGAAATGAATACAAGGAAATATTTTCAGCGATATGGCGCACGAATCAATCGGGAAGAAATGCGAAATGGAACCGGTGATTCATTTTGATGTGCCGTTTTCAAAACGTCGACTGTTTGAAAAAATTCACCTTCTCAATGTTTTTTTTTTTTTTTCCTTTGATATTATTTTCAACGCGTTCCAGAAGAGATTTTATTTTGGCAAATGCGAAAATTAACGATCTTCACGGGGTGACGTTGTTCGTGTTGCGAAAAAATTATGTCCGACTGGTCGTTCTTATAACCTTTCGGAGTTCTGCTCCCTAATGATCATTATCTCTCCTGCAATTATCGAGTCGTTAGCAGATCGTCAGAGCGTTTCGCACCCCTCGCCCAAAACCCGCTTTCCTTACTCATCAAGGAATCTGGGAAGCTATCCAAAATCTTGCGGTAATTAGGTTTTCCCTCGTTATTAGGTGTACATTAGGGTTGCCCTTATTTGAGGGTCGGACAAATTTTTAATCGGACGCCCCGCAGATCTAATCCAAATCATTAAAAAATAAAATCCGTGCAAACTTTCAAGCCTTCAAGCCTCGAATAAAGATAAGTTGAGGTTCGGAAATGATACAAGGTGGGCAAAATAAAAAAAAAAAACGTGACCGTTTTGAAACGTGAATGAAATCCTGAATCTGTTAACCGATTTCCGAAAGCTTTTTTATTTTGCTTGAGACTAAACGAATGAATCGCGAAATTTCACAAAAGGAAATTGAGTTAAACATTCTTCGATACCACTTTTTAAAATTTTTTTATTTGAGTTCACCAGCAACAGTTATTTCAAAACCTGTTTTTCAAGAGCGTGTATCTCGACAACGAATAAAGATTTGTCAGATATTCAAACGCGAAATGAAAGATTCCTTCTTCCACTTTCGATTAAAACAAGTTCAACACGCTTGCAGGGTTTTATTCACGTTTCAAATCGGTCCCCTTTTTTCCCATTTTGTATATACGTTCAACCTAGAGTGAGCAGACACTTTCGAGTCTCGGAAAGCTCGATGTTCGAAACGAAGAAATCGTTGGAACGACGAGTTAATTTTAGTTACCGTTTTGAACTTTACGACAAGTAAACCGGAAGCAAGGATTCGAGGTACGTTCTTAGCTGCATCATCCTCTTCGGCTATTCTTGATAGTTACGTAGAAGAGTGGCTAAGAATCCCAGTTACAAGCTAATGCTCTTACCGATTCTTCAGAATCTATCGACAACTTTCTCACGGCAAGTTGGTATACCGTCTTTTCTAACATCGAGAGTGTGAAAAAGGAGGATGAAAAGAAGAAAGAAGCGGAACAGAGGTGCCTTCGACCTCTGTTTCCACGTAGATGAAGAAGGATCGGTACGAGGTACCATACCTCTAATCTATCCGACGAATCCCATTTTCGAGAAGCAGGAACACAGAGCGCTCAGAAGCCGAGCTTCGTTACGATCCATCAATTACTCGGACCGGCCAGGTCAGGATGTGTAACGTAATTTCGAATTATCGATTATCCAGTCCCGGCTTATTACGGCAGCCCGTTTGTACACGGCAAACATCGCAGCATCATCATCATCATCGTCGTCGTCGTCGTCATCGTCATCGTCACGTGTAGCCGCTGCAATCGAGCGAGGTGTGTTCCAATTTTGAAAATCGCAACGCTGCTCGGTGATGAAGAAATTTCTACCCGTTACGGTGTACTGTGATTAAAATTTAATCGAACGCCAGATTCGCTTCTGCGGGTCGTATGAATATAATGTTGCATCACTCATCGGAACATTTTACCGTGTCGAGAGAGAAAATATAATATTTCATGCACGATGAACTCGGTTTTTTTTTTTTTTTTTTTTTTTTTTTTTTTTTTTTTTTTCGTCATAATAACGGACGAAATTGTAATCGACGACAAACGTCGCGGCTCTCTAAAACTAATTTTAGGTTATATTCGTCGTTGGCCCCTCGATGGTGGCTCAATGGTCATGTAGTATCCCTACCCTTACCGACCGAGGATTTGTTATTCCTATTTCTCGTCTAGCGGCTTGAATATTGCATGAAAACAGTCTCACGATGGCTTATTTTACTCCTCATTCTTTCCGAAATTGCGCAAAGTATCTCAGCTATGCACTTTTCGATCCCTGAAATGCGGGAAATGTGGGAATAGTAACACGTGTCTAAAAAACACACATTTTTGCTGACGTTTTTCGGGATATGAGTAAATTTCCTGGATTCTGGTACAAAAAAGCGATGCGCCGTCGAAATTTGATCCCTCTCCGTTCGTTTTTTTTATTTAATATAGCATGAAAAGGGGTGATTTTGCTCGGTCGGTAAAGGTAGGAGTACTATATGACCTTAATGTATGTACATAAAAATTATGAAAGAATTGATCTTTTGTTTTTGTTCTAACAATACATTCTGTTATTGTACTGCATTTTCGTTAAAAATTTACCCTTGAATTTCGAACGAACAATTTGTAATTATGTATAGCCATATTTTAAGTCTCAGGAATTCAATTTTTGATTTTTTAATAATCATGTAACTGCTCAATTTTCCGCGTGCAATTTTTTATACGATAGGAGATATCAGACAACGAATTCGTGTATCAAGAGTAATTATAACGAATGCATAATTGAACGACATTATAAATTGTGGGGGTAAAAAAATCCTCCCGCTCATACGAAATACGGACAAAGATCGGGACGATGGCCATTAGAGGCGTATACTTTTTCCCTCGTTTCTTTTGCCTCGATCGGAGAACTGCGAGTCCTACTGAAAGCCAAAACCTCTGGTTGAAGCTCCGGAGCATTAAGTGAGATGAGCTTAACCGCACGGCCGTGATCCGGATTTATATAAATTTCTGAGGTCACCCTCGAGCTTTTCGGTTCCAAGGGTCGTCCTTTCTTCCTTCCTTTTCTCCTTCTTTCCCCTCTCTCTCCCTCTCTCTGTCTCCTCTCTTTTCTCTGAGGGGATCACGACCCGCCGCAACCCAGAAAATAAAAACCCCGCGAGACGACGCGCGGTTATTTCTACGATTTGAACTTATCATCCCTGCTGTTTTTGTCTCATTCTCAGCCTTCGTTCTCCCTACCTCGACTTTCACGCGCCCGGCGGAATTCGATATCGATGTAATCATTTTATTTTATTTTTTTATCGTTCTTCGAATCTGGAATATTTTTCATCAGGTATGTGTGGATAAATTTTTTGCCTTTGGATCGTATCGTTTTTTTAGTTACGGATTTTCGCATCTGCGATCGAACAAAGATGAAAATTAATCTATATCCTCAAATCAAGAGGGTTTACTTTCAGACAAAATCTAACCATTTGTGAATCTGAAAACAATCGTTGTTATATATACATATTTTACGCACGTAAATTGTTTTCCAGAAATTATTTATATAAATTTTTTTTTAAATAAATTTTGACACCTCGAATCGACGTAATAATTTGAAAATAATTTATAAGAATGAAACGAAAAGAAACATTCATCTACAGCGTATAAAAAGATTGTTATTCGATTCGACTGATCGTGAACGTAACTTCAAAGCGAACGAATTCTTTCGAGGATATTAAAACACTCGTTTGGGTGGCATTAAAGGACTTTTTGAGGTTGGGATAATCAGTTTAAAACTAAAAAAAAAAACACAAGTGTATTGTATAAATTTATAACATAACACCGGACACCCGAAGCGGTTTTCCGTCGACGTAGTTGCCCCGAGGAGATCCTTCAGGGTGAATTTATTAGCGCTATTAGGTGGTATGAAAAATATTACGGGCCACCCGGGGATCGTAACACCTACATTCCTATGCAACCCTGCCTGCCAGCCTGCCAGCCAGCATCGCATTACATCAATTCCTCCTCTTGTCTCGTCTTCTTTTTTTCTCCATCCACTTTCTGTCCTTACTCTCTTACCTTCTCGAAAACCTGTCGCTTTAATACGATTTATATGTACGCGTTTATGCCTCGCGTTTCGGGAAAAATGGACGAACCCTTCCGACAACTTTCCGCGCCTGTTTCAACCACGAATGATGAATAAATCCTGCAACCCAAAGCGAACAACTTTGAGGAATCCATCTTTATTGAAACAAACAAAGAAACTTATCTTTATGTTGTAGAAAAAGAAATTAAAAATTTCAAATTTTTGCGGGTAATAAGAATTTTGAATACGAGTATTTGCTGTTATTTCGTTGTTGTGTAAAACCAAAATTGAATTTTTTTTCTTTTTTTTTCCATCTTTACTAGAATCGGATAGAAATCAGCAGAGATTCATTCTTGATGAAAAGTTGTGCCGCAATTGAGCTTCCGTGTATAATTAATTACCCGGATGACTGTATAAATGGTGAAAGCTCGCTTTGCGTAAATATCGACAGAAACGTCGAGAAAGAGAGACAGACGCGTTAACGGGTTCGAGTTTAATCAATACAAACGCGGAAGATTGCGGAGGCGGAAGTGAAGGGAACGGCTGCGGACCGGAAGTAATTCATTCTCTGCGCAAAACCTGCGTGTGCAGAAATTTTCGAACGTTCGGCGAAATTTATAAAACCGTGAAAAGAAGAATCGCGTAAATCTTGAAAACTGTCCGAAGATGCGAAAACACCGCGCCTGCATCCGGGGTATAAAATTCCGTCACGTCGAAAATAAAAATGGTACGCAAATCGATTGTGAAGAGGGAGCAAAAAACGACGATTTTTAACCGGTGTTTGATTTTCCTCGCTGATAGATTTTGACCCTTTATATTTCAACGACGATGATAACGAAAAAGACAATCGAAACGTGCGTTTGTCGATTGATTCTAACTTTTTTCCAGCAGTTTTTCTCTCACTTTTTTTCCCTTCCAATTTATTTGTTTATTATTATTATTATTATTATTATTTTGCTGTTTTATATTTTATATTTTTATATTAATATAATTTTACATTTTTTCAACACAACGGTGCAAAGTTCCGCAGTAGCACAAATTTTCACGAAGCTCATGTTTTTCTCCTTTCGCATTAAATTTGTATTTTTTATTTAATTTGAATTACAAAATAAATAATGCATCTACATTATGTTTGTATTTTTGTTTCACGTGAATGAAAAAATACGAATTGTGATTGCGGTGCATTCGAATTTTGTTACTTTCATGAAGTAAAATTGAAATTGCATTTTTTTAAATGTCGAAACTTTGGATTGAATTGTGCATGATAATTTATTATATTGGAAAAATTGAATATGGATCGAATAAAATTTTCTGTTCCTTTCTCCTGATTCTTTTTTCCTGTTTTCCTGGGGGTTCGTCGAGTCTCGAATGCACGCCTCGATCCTTTGGGGCAAAAAGAGAAACGGACGTAAAGCGGAAACGGAATCGCGACAGAAATGACTCGAGTCGAGAGAGTGAAAACAGAAGCAAAAAGGAGATAGCCGAGGGATCGAAAACGTTGAATATTCGGTCTGCGCAAATCTCCACGTCTCCCTACTGAAAACGCGTGCTAACTAACTGCCATCTTTTTTTTTTTGCTGAGATTGATATTTAGAGGTGGCGATTCTCAATTTTCTATTTCCCATTTAAATAACATGGGAAAATTTTTTTTTTTAATTTAGAATTTTATTGCTCGAAAACGAATCAGTGTGAAGATATAAACAAAACATATTCTTGTAGGAAATTTTACGCTCTACAAAAAAGATCTGAATAAAGATTTGCGTAAGGTAAGTCGTTTCGGAGTTATCAGGCCTCAAACATCGAACCGTTTGAAATAATGATGTTATTAATTTATAAATGCTACAAAAGTCAGTTTTGTAAATTTTTTAAAAATTTTTTCCCATGGTATTTAAATGGGAAATAGAAAATTGAGAATCCCCACCTCTAAATATCAATATTAAGAGCTCATATTTTACCGAGGTCATTTTTGTGGGACACTCGGAAGATTTTTCAATGTTCTTCGAAAAAAAAATAGTCGGTTTTTTTGAAACACTCTAATATACATGTATATATATATATATATATATATATATATATATATATATATATATATATATATATATATATATATATATATATATATATATATATATATATATATATATATATATATATATATATATATATATATATATATATATATATATATATATATATATATATATATATATATATATATATATATATATATATATATATATATATATATATATATATATATATATATATATATATAAAGTTGCGGTTTCAAAAATTGCCACAAATCGACCGATATTAGAGGTTAAAAATTCATTTTTCTGTTCGGAGATAAATTTGCAGAACGCATACGTGTATAAGATTTGATTCTGAATTTTTAATTCGACAGTATAAAGTAATCAAATTCATTATTAATAGTCTTACGGGTGTAATTAATGAAAATATGTTACACTGTTTTCTATATTATAATCCAATTTTAATATTTTAAAACACATGAGGAATATATTTTCCTTTTCGCCTTAAAGACGCAATTTTATGTATAAGTATATTTATATACAGGGACAATCTCTTGAAACTTGAAAATCAACCGCGCGTGCGCGAGTTTTCAGCTGTTTCAACTGTTTCTGCCGGCGATGTGGTTGATACGAATGTTCGAGGTGAGAATCTCAAATAATTGAAATAGCGACTCGGAAAGGTTTTGGAAGCGTTTGTTGTCGGGTCGGAAAGTTGACTCTTCAAAGAACGGTCGGAATCCAATGCTTATGCTCTTTGAAAATTCAAACGTACACATTTTGCGTACGTTGGCACGCCTGCGTCGCAGACAAAAAATATCGCTGCGGGAAGATTTCGCCGACCAATGAGATTCAATTATTTGGCGCATGCGCGGTTGATTTTTCGGTTTCAAGAGATTGTCCCGGTATATATGGAGAAACATTTCCATGTTCATAATTTTTCATTCGATATAGTATACGTTTCAACTGTTTCTTTTTAAATTATTCGTCTGCATTTCTTGATATATGTAATATATGTACGGATATATGTATACAATATATAGGTATGTACTTGTACGGGTATATTCAAATTCGATAAATATCGACTTTGGATTTAGTAAATCGGTTCCTATAATAAAGTCAACTTTAGCCTGCAGCCGAAGCAGCAGCAGCAGCTCGATCCGTGTGCATTCACACATATACAGCTACAGACTTGTTTCATTTCGAAGGTTCATGCAATAGCTGCACTGCCTGGTTCATATCCTGAAAATTGTGGAGCCGCGTTTTTTCTCTACATTTTTTTCATTCACCGTTATCATTTTGTTTTATTTTTTTTTCTCTCCATGCTTTTTCCTGTGTACGTCTGTAACATCTGGAAAAAAAAGGAAAATATATGTATATCAAAATTGATTCAGAGTATCCGAAGCACGAAGAATTTTAAAGCCGGTTTTGAAACTGCCGTCTCAAAAGTCGTTCAATTTTTGAGGTGGTGTTGAAGTTCCGAATTTGGAAAGTTCCACCAGCGTCCAATTCCGAATTATTTGGTGGAGAAACTTGAAGTAAATGAATCAAACTTTGAAGAAACAACAAAGTTTTTGAAGGATCGGAAACCCGACAGCTCAAAGTTCCGAAATGCAAGATTGCGAAAATTCAAGTTACGGTAAAGTGAATTTCTGGAAAATAAAGTTTAGATAGAGCAAAATTTTGACCTTTCGGAACTTTGAGCCGTCGGATTTCGGACCATTCGAAACTTTTGATGTTTCGTCGGAGTTCGATTTCTTCACTTCACGTTTCCCCATCAAAAAACCCGGAATTTGTCGCTTTCGGAACTTGAAAAATTCGGAATTTCAATACCGCCCCAACGTTTTTCTTTCAAGTTGAAAAAGAAAAGATAAAAAATGTAACCTCCACCGACAATATTTGTTTTCACTGTGTCTTATGCATACATACGTTCTACTCACAAGTTATGTAATCGAATTTTTTGGTAGTAGGGAGAATAGCAGTCGGATGACTCATCGTGAACGAACCGCGTTGCATATTACACGACATGTATCGTCGTCATCGACGACGACACGTGTTTAGAATGTCGCTGTTTTTGCCGGTGCTGCGGCAGTCTCTGAATTAACGAACAAATAACACAATTTTACAAACACCAAGTTTTGTCATATGCCGTTTATACGGCTCGACTATTTTATAGTTTTGTTTGTCACAGTACGGGTCGGCAAACTGTCGCAAACTTGTTGCAAACTTCAGGCCGTAATAAAACTCGCAATATGCGGTAGTAGCGAAATTTTCCTTACCGTCCTTCTCCCTCAATTTCATTTTTTACTCTACCTTTTTCGTGTAATTAAAAATGTCTCCACCGCGGCGGAAAAATCCTTAGACAAATGTTAAAAAAAAAAAAAGAAAAAACACGTATATATATAAAGATATCATAATTTGAATTTCAATAGTCGCAACTAATTGTTACATACCTACCTTTCTTATTTTATCTACTTTCTTATACGCTTATCAAATTACTTACTCCCATTAGCGTCGGCCTTGACCGCGAGACTCGATAATTTTCGAGAGACAGCGAAAACAGGTTCATATTTCTCTCTCTTTCTCTCTTTCTCTATCTCTCTCCTTCCCTCTATCCCTCCCTCCCTCCCTCCCTACCTTTTTCTCCCTTTGCGTTATACACAAATGTCTCACCGCACACGAATTTATACACAGACTAATCGTTTCGCGCGGTTTATTGCGTGGAAAAAAGAGACAAGAAAAAAAAAAAAAAAAAGAAAATCAAAAACAGAGAAAACAAAAGGAACAACAAAAATCAAATAATACAGAGGTGGAAATTTTTTCGACGCGGAGTGAAAAAAAGGCAGCGGGTCGTTTAAAAATACGCAATAAAAGTTTTTTTATTTTGGTACAAAACTGACCCGGTGCGGAAAAATTTTTCGTCGTGATGAAAAATGAACTTCCCTTATCACTGTAAGCTTTCGCAATTCCCCTACATGGCAATGGATTTTTCGTTCCTCTTGTCGATCGAACCGAGATTACAGAGTTGCCTACGTGATAAATATGCTATATTTAAATCTGTCGTTTAATTATTCAATTATTATACTTTTTAGATGTGTTTTTTTTTTCTAATTAAATTCAAGGGACTGAAGAAAAAAGGATAAAGGGAGAAAGAAAACGCCGTTTTGCGACGGTCGTAAACTCTTAAAAGCATTTTATAGTGCGGAGTCTACGTGACGCATTACCGTGGACTTGCAAAGAGGCGACCGACTCCGTTCCTCGTCTTCTTCCGTCTGTAACGAGACCGAAAGTCGAGAGAATCAGAGGAGAAACGTAGGAATTACGAAAGAACAGGGAGAGATTATTTCTTTTCTTTTTTTTTCCGCCCTGTAACAAGTTTCAAGGAATGAAAGTATCAACTTACCCTCCAAATCTCATGTCTGTGCGACTTGATAATATTCGGAGGGTGATAAAAAAAGTAGACGGAAAAATTTCCCTTCAATTTTTTTTTTTTTTTTTTTTTTTTTTTTAATCTGAAAAAATGAAAAGCAAATTCTCTACACGCAAAATTATAAAAATTGTAAAAACCTTACAGGCATTGGTATATTTTAACTCAGCTGAATTATTCACTACCGTGTCGAATTAATTTATTGTTTCAAATTTATCAAAATTTTCTAAAAAATTGGAAAATCAAAGAAAAATAAAAATGTACAGAGAAATCCAGGTAAATCACAAAGATTTTGAGAAACAAAGACACGTCTTTTAGGATATGGTCTTAAAGTTTTTGTTGTTTTGTGTAGAATATTTTTTTTTTTTTTTTGTTTAAAATTCTTCAAGTTTCGAAGAAATTTTTTGTCATAACTTTGGAAGGCTAGTAAAAACCACCTTACGGAATGCCCCATATATATATTACTTGCGAGATCTACTTCTTTTTTTCTTCCATGTGCTTTTTTTTCGCTTTTTCACTCTTTCTCTGCTCGTCTATTATGCAACGGCTATAAAACGAAGAGAAAGGACGAAGAGAGACCGAGAGTAGGAGTAAATAACGTCTCATGGTCTCCTCGGCTTCTCATTGTTCCGGACACGTGGAGAGAAGGAGAGAAACTCCACTAGAAAACTGGTTTGCACCAGACAAAGAGCCGGGCTTTCCGCTTGTATACTTTCCGTGCCTGAATGCGTCGCATTTTGTATCTGCATACAAGATATCACAAACACAAAAACACACGTAGTGCGTGAAAACACTGAAAACCTTACAGGCGACGGCTTTTCTCGCACGCCTGCTGGCCATCTTTCATACGTAAGAAAACAGGTACGTCTTATTCTTATACTCGACGCTGTCTAATTCCGTTCCTACGGAAATTCTATTCGCACGTTTATTCGTGTGTGTGTAACATCTCTGCAATTACGCGTAACGATTCTCCATTCTTTGTAACACGGTACAAGAAACGAATGTAATTACTGCAACTTCAGTATTTACTCCGAGACCAACCTGCCACGGGTTTCAGGCTTCTTGAGCAATTATTTTCCCTCTCTAAGCTCTGCCTGTGGTTTGGTTCTCAGGTTCTTTTCTTGATTCTCTCCTTACTTATTTTCAGCGTGAAAAATATCCCTCACTCGTGAAATAGTGTCAGTCGTTCGGAACGGACGATTGTAATTTATGTATCACACGATACGAGCGGTAAGGATTTTTAGAGAATTGAGAAAAACCATGAGGAAAGTTTTCAAATTCCTTTCATACCGAAAACAACTCTTATCTTGGTCTGACGAAATCTCGATACCTGGCGCAAGTCCAAATCCTCGAAAGTTCAACGGTCTCTGCAGGGTTTACACTACGGAGTTCTCGGTCAGCCCGAGCTTCTCGTTGCCGAAAAGTTATTGCAGGCATTGGAAATGTTAGAAAGAACGATCAAGTTTCGTTGAAATATAACAAATGACTATCGCATCCTCGGTATAGTTCTACGATCGGTAATGCGTTCACTAGAAGCAGATATGACTCTTCGCCATCTTAATTAAGCCGATGGTTCGTAGCTGGGCGGTACAGTAATTAGATATATTGTACTGATACAAATGTAGCTACAATCTACGCATCGGTATGACGAAGCGTATAGAGGTATACAGATGTGCGAGGCTTGGCGTCACGTCGCCTCGCCTTGAGCACGTGAGCGACGCGTGCACGACTTGAGAGAAAGAGAGAAAAAGAGAAAGAGAGAAAGAGAGAAAGAGAGAGAGCCGCAAACACCACGGCCGCAAATGTAGTCTTCGCAAATATAGCGAATAAGCAGCTGCTGCATTGAGCGGGAGAGAAAATGTTACGAACGTGCAGAGAGAATGAGAGAGAGAGAGAGAGAGAGAGAGATGAAGGAGCGAGATTCCTCCCACGACGAGGCCAGGCGAACGCTGTAAACAAAATTGACCTTCGGAAAGGCCGTTGCACTCAACCGACGCCTGCACATCGATGTGCATTAACCATCCAGGTACAACCAGGATGGATGACAGATCTGCAGGAAACTTCAGGAGTGTCCACCTTTAAGTGTCAACGAAATTATGAAGAGATTTGAATTTAATCGAGGACAGTGAGGGTGTTGATGAGCACTTTGGTTTTTAACTGGATACATGCTTCCAATCTTCATTACTCGTCTTCATGACGATGTTTTCCATATGGTACAGCTGTTGTGGTCGATGGACTTTCTGCATTATTGGAGGAAGAAGGTAACACCATACCTGCCACAATTAGAATTCCATGGTAAACTTGATAATGTTGGTCTTTTCGATGCAGGTCAAGTGTGATGTATAATATAGTTGAAGAATGGAAAGAAAATAATGCCAGTACCGTCGTAAATGTGTGTTACGTATACTGTAACAAAATGTTTCGAAGCACATCTGACGATGAATGTACTGCACTTTACGGTGTCCCGTAAAAATTCCTTCGCGATGCTCGCGGGTTATGGAATATTCAAAACTCCAGGCTATAAACGAGAGAAGAAGAATAAGGCGAAGAATATACCTCGAACATATTTTCTGAATATCTTATACACCGTCTGAGACCAGAAGGTGTTCGGAAGACCTGCAAATTTCTGAATATCTCATTACGCTGCTTTAATCCGACATTCAAGAAGACTCAAAGGATAAAATTATCATCATTTCTGGTGCGCAGTGATGAAGAAATACTCGACACCGCTTTTAGCCACCTTGACTACGTTCCTGATTGTGGGAGTGGTTCTGTGCCTCAGTTGATCTTGACTTTCATCCTCTTTGTGCCAGATGCACGACAGGTACAAACGAGGATATTTTCTTCGCACTTTGTAACATTTTGTGGCGTTTATTCGTTGTTCCAGTTTCTTTTCCTAAAAATGTAAGCGATTTTTGACTACGCCATTCACCTTACCATAATACAAACTCAAGCTCGAGGTTTATCGTCTTCCACATCCATGACAAGCGTTTACTTTTGCTTGGTTTTTGGGAAGCTCCGGTTCCTTGGCCATTTTCTAACGGCTTATGACTTGTTCAAACGCATCTACTGACAATGAAGTGAACGAAAGAAAGACAACTAACTCGCAAACTTTGACCGTAGGTAGAGTTACAAACTACAAAGAATACGAGACCGTGATTCTCTGGACCTCGAAGTGAGATAAACACTGAGGTATTGTATCTAGTGTCGAATGAATCAAGCTGGAAGTATGTAATCTTTTATCCTTCATTCTTTTTTCCCGTTTCCTTTTCTTTTTTATCCTGTTCTTTGTCGCGACTCTTCTCTCCATCCCTTTCCATGCCCTTCCAACGGTGATTGAATTCCGCGATCCTGTTATGGAAGAATGATAGAAACGAGATTCCACCTAACAAGCAATTGTTGGATGTGCCTCTTATTTTCTGCCACTCTATCGTCAATTTTTCTCTTTTGGTGATACAAGACTACCATCGAGATCCGAGTTCTTGTTTATTTGTCACTTTCGAAATTAATCGAAGGCCGCCTCGATCGGCCGTTTCTTTGCACAGATTCTTCAACTGTCAATTCGTCGTTGTGCTTCAAGAGATTGAATTTTCCCGAAAGCTACTTGTTCGCAAGTGTTGATTAGCATTTGTGGAAAATTTCGATAGTCAACCTTGAGAATGGCGGTGTCTCTATAAATATGAAATTGTTAACGAAAAATCACAGTGACGATGGGGATAAATAATGTCACATTAAGCGACCTTATCCCACTTTCCAATTCGCGCTTTGAGTCAAGTATCTCTTGTGCGCGAACGCTTGTTTCTCAACTTTTTGCCTCTTTTTTGCGAAAGCAGTAACATATGTATAATAAACTTGAAGGATTTGTCATGTAAAGTAGCAAGCAGTAACCTACGTTTAGAAAAAAATTAACAAATAAATAAAGTGTGCACCGTGAACGCGAAGCGGAAGGCAAACGTAAAAAGTTTCATCGAGTTTAAAGTTGCCAGACGGTAACTTTGTCATATCATAAATAATATTTTTCTTATTCAATCGCAAGAGCGTTGTAAATTAGCAAGCTGTAAAATCGATTACCGAGGTATAAACGACTCGATAAATTTTTTTATTCTCATTTTTGTCCGTCCATTTGGCCTTTCCATTTTACGTCTGCATCTCGATGCCTGTGGTGGATATACATGCTATTTTTATTACGCGCGGCTAATAGACACGCAAATCTGGCTAATTATACAAACAAACGTGTTGCGATCTCATAGTCATGATCAAGCTATGTAATTGGGACTTTAATAAAATTTCAGGCGTTCCTTCCAATCTCGTGAAATTCTCGAAGAATACGAAGCAATCGTCAGATTTTGGTGCCAGAATATCGAAAACATCGATGTTACGTTATGTCAGCGTGCTTCGTAGTTCCATCATAGGAACAGTTGATAATTTCTGAAGGTTTATGAATTTTATCGAACAGCATCATTTTCCACCTTGGATCCTTGGATCAAACCGTTGTATCGATATTCCAAGAGCTAGGTTCTACAGAATATATGGGATCCAGGCACTTTTGTCCTTCCATCCGTAAAAGACGAGACTATTTGCCGGGGTTGGGAGGAGTGCGAATTGATTTCATGCCAAAGTTCTGACGCAAACTTATCCGCATGTGCAATAGTCGTGTGTTTGCGTGCGTGTGTGTAAACGGTGGTCTAGTCTCATGTCCATGTGAAAGACGACGTACGTTCCCGATTCCTCGCTAGCTCTTGTTTCCAGACGAATAGCTCCCGAAAGTTACCCTGCAGCAGCAATACCACCCTCAAAGCCGACCGTCGTAGCTGTGTTGCTACCCGGATTACAACATAGACGCGGATCCTGCACACGAGAGCTGAAACACACGGCTTTGGTCCTTCGCTCATACCGAGAATCCGCATAACTTTCGGCAGATCTGCATGGATACGAATTCCCAAACGATCGTTCGGCAATTGTGCGAGTGCATATTAAGCGCGGAATTCAACTGTGGCTAACGTACGTTCCACTTATCCGTAGGATGGCTTCTTGTGGATGAGACTGATAAGAGCACCGTAAGCATAACGCCGAGATCAGCTTCTGGTGCGAGTCAAGTTTGAAGCACCTTAATCCAAATCTTCATTTCAGATGTGTTCTCTCGTATCGTCTATTTATCCAACCGTACAGCCAGCTTATCACGAGACAGTGCGAATGGTTAGCGAATTCGAAATTTCGTCGCACGCTTGAATACCTCGATCTCTTCTCCTCGGATCACACAGTCGTCAAACGTTGAGCTATACGATGTGACGAACCGAACGCGTTCGTACGAGGTGAAAAGTGATCCGATGCGAAGGGCTTTTTTCTACGTTACAAAAGTGCGGGTGGAAATGAAGCTTACTTCTAAATAAGAAGAGGCTGCCGATTCCTTTTCCCCGAGTCGTTGCTAAATTGGTCATCGGTATTTTGCTCACGGTTGTTAAATAATAAATCCATGCAATTCGGGTCGATGATTGCCAGATTATCCTTGAGTCAGCTTGAACACACTTAACGACACGTGGGTAGCCGGTGGCCTCGGGCAGTCATACCGTTTAAAACTGGTAAAAAGTGGCAAGAGTTGCTGCCGCTACTGCCACAGCTCGCGGAAGCTTGTGCAACGTTTGCTAATGCGATTCAGAAGGTCTAGATGGCGAGCGTTAACCGTGAAAGAGTCGACTCGGGGTGGAATTTTGAACTGGGTGGAGGAGGTTCCAAGTCAAGTGTACCAGTGGTTCACCTTTTTTAGTTGTATCTGTTTGAACCTGAGTTCTAAAATTACCAAAAAACTAAACTTGCGGTCTTCAATCCTCTAGCAATCGGTTTTGGTCATCGAGAAATTCACCATTTTTTACCGTCAATTTATAATTTTATAAAATGAAAGGGTCAATAATCGGGTCTAAACGTATCTATAACCGGTACATTTACCTTGGATTCCAAACAATGACTCTTGTTATCTAGTATAGATGCATCTTTATGTTAGGTGAGTCTAGCCAATGAACAGACGCTAGACAGTGGTGGTGTTAGAGCGAGGCCAAGCGTACGTAGCTGCAAAATATTTTTTCACATTATTACACGCCCAGTTTTTGTGATCCCTGGCGCCACGTGTGTAAACATACCCTGACGTCAAACAGACGGTGTGCTAGTTTCGTGAACCATGAACAGAGGCATCCGGCCGACTACACCTATAACCATTCCGCTTGTAGGTTTGCGTTTGTGCGTCTGTGAGTCTTTGCCTGCCTGGGAAGTTATCAGTGCGCACATGCGTTGAGGGCGGCAGAGATTTTCAACGTTTGCATCTCTTCTCTTCGTTACGGACTAGACCGATATTATGCTCAACTTTTTTACGCCGTTGTAACTTATATCCTTTTAGTCGGTTGAAGGCCGACGTTGTCTGGGTATATCTCGGTAAAATTATCTTTCGGAAATTCCAGACTCGTATCCCGTCATTATTCTGCAAAAGAAAATTTTTCCGACAACTTGAATCCCCTTCGCGGTTCATGATCTTCATGTTTTCATTACGGTACTTGATGACTTGACTTGGCTTACTCGTGGTTTCTTTTTTTCTTCTTTTTGATCTTACATTCGTTGACGATCAAAGACGTCGTGAACAATTATCCTAGAATTCAAATTATCTCGAGTTTGATAGGTATAATGCACATAGGAGTATCTTAAAATCATCTTATCGTTGATTGTAAAGTTTTTAGGAATTTCTTATGCAAGCGTTCCGATGAATCAGTTATAAAGGCAAATTGGACTTCAAACAGATGAAAATAACCGCTCTGCACGCTAACGCATCATTCGTACGTGTGTATTTATACATTGTTTCATACATCGTTGACAAAAAAGTTTATCATCAAACATATAATCACAGTTCGGCTAATTGATAGTATAACGCTGGCCATGTATTTCCGTTGAAAAGTATTTGTTGCACGAACACGAGACGGGTTTGAAGCATTAAATATATACGCACAGCTCGTATATACCGTGTGTCAAAGGGACAAACGGAAGTTACGTCATGTGTTCTTCAACCCAAGGTCTCGTTGTGTATTATAAATGCACGTTGCGTGCGATGGATGACGAATGAAAATATCGCCGGTTGTGTGTGTTGTTTATACAATTGTTGCACTTGTGTAACGTAAATAATAATCGCAGGGCACATTGTAGCGGACTTATCTTAATTCTCTCAGCTTTCAAGCTGATCGTCGGCGTGCAGAGTTACATATTCGAATTAACAATCCGAGTCATCCTACGACGAATCGAATAAATCACTCCCTCGATATTGCATCGCCTGCAGCACGTGTTTTATAGCATAACGAAACTGTTGATCAGTCAGAGTGTCCAGCTGTGAAATCTCGTTATCGTGCCTCACTATTTTTAAACCGGCTCCGCTTCTGAAAGACCCGGTTGTCGTACTCCGGAATCTGAGTCATCGAGGGCCTTGTAGCCGGCTGCTGCAATCCCTGTTTAAAAACGTTTCCCCCCCCCCCCATCCGAAAACCCGTAGGATCGAGTACGGTTGATATTAATATTTTCAAATCAATACCGAAGTTTGAAAGTTCGTTCAAATCAGTATATTTCAATTTTTTTCAACGAATCAATGCTGGTTTATTTTATTCGATTATATATATATTATTTAAGGTTTCTTGGTTTTATTTTAAGGAAATTTCACACCACCCAATAAACAATACTGAATTTATGTAAGTAAAAGTTTTTATTTCTTACTTCAGAAGCTTCCTGTAACAAAATGAAACGACGTTAAAATTGATTCTTTCGGTGATGTTTTTGCTCTTTATATGTAAAAAAGAAAAAACAATTATTATCTTAGCAATCGTATTCTCTTCTTAAATCTCTCGTAATTAACGTTATCCGCGTAGTAGTTTGCTAACCTCTCGTCTTTCTTTACCATATTCGTATGTGTCTACTTATATGGCAGGTAACTAGGCGCGTCACCTCATCCTTTATTCATCAAGTGGAGAACAAACAAACAAGTGGTTGGTTAGAGTAACCGCGAAGAAAAATGCGCCATTAAACAAATACCACGGTAGTAAAACTATGGTACTGCAGGGTGAGAGAGTTAAGAAAGGAAGAGAGGGAAAGAAAGGATTTTCACATCGGAATCAGGGATACGGAGGAGAGATTTTCTGTGCGTGAACAAACAAGCGAAACGTCTTCTCTCCCTCCTTACATACCTACAATATATTCTATATAATACCAATGTAGATATAGCGTAATGCGAATTCACAAAAGCAAATTCTAATTTTAACGGCACAAAAGGAGGATAAATTTGGTTTTCCAAGGTTGTGCTGCTGTACAGTGTCAAAGAATGAAATCACCGCGACGGAAATCTCTGGGAAAAAGTTACACGTCTGGCATTTACATGATTTTCAACCATTGTTGTTCCTCTCGCTCGTCTCCGTCGCCAAATTATACACCAAACTACCATTTCTCTCCTTTTCACATTTGCAAACAATGCTGGCGCCTTATACGTGCGACAAACTAAAATCGAAAAAACATATTTACCTGAGCACGATATCTGATTCTGGATTTTTGGATTGAATTCAATTTTCTATGCTTGGGTTCGGGTGTTTGATCACTTCAACGCTCCTTCAATCTCTCCTTCGTCCTTTCATCTCCTTCTTCTTAAGTCTGTACATATTTCCTTTCAAGCTTGACGAATTCCAGACTCCGACTTTCCCTTCTAAGAAAAACAATATATACACTTCATGAAACCTCGTCGTCAGTCGTATCTCTGTCAGGGTCTCATTTCTTCCGAACTACCCGTCGTTAAAAATATCATCGCTAATTACCACGCCTCCCAATCCTTGGTCTGGTAACTACAATAAACCGACCCTTTATCACAGCCATCGGAAATGTTGACCTGGTGACGTCCCGTGTTAAGAAACAGAATCTTGATAAACTTCGAATGATGAAGAAGTACTTTGGTAGCCAAGTCCTTAGACCAAACGATTCATGCGTTATTCAAGGACAACTGAATTCAGTTCTTCCTCATGTATCGCATCATACGGCAAGCATAAATCTGGTGCATTCCATATATTTCAAACTTTGGAAAGAGGCTCTTCAGAGTCGAAACTTTAACAACCAAATACGTTCTGTTTCGTGACCTTTGATACACACGCTCGAAAAACACGCCGACTACTGAAGTAAATATCAATAGTGCCACTCTGTAATCGTCGTCTCAACATTCGCTAATCTAGTGGTAATAAGAGGTTCATTATTGCTGCTCCGAAAGGTGCGAGTCTGGAAGAATTTTGGAAACCGTTTAAAACGTTGAGTCGAAAATCGGGTGTTGGGTTTGGCCGAACGGCGCATTCGTCTCCTCAACTTCTACTATGGCCATATGTCCGACTAACTGATGCCGTCCGTATAATAATCCCTCGCAATGTTTGAATCCATTAATCAGTCTAGCCCGTGAAGCACGTGGCTTAAATTCGCATCGAGCGAGTCTCTGGACTCTCTGGTTTTGCGACGAAGGCGAAAGGCGAGGAGTGGAATGCTCGTTTGTTCCCGAGACGCCATGCTGGATTAACGAGTTGATTTAATTTGTACCTTTGCGATATTAATTTCGGCACGGGGAATGCAAATTAGCTCGTTCCAACTCGGAACAAACAGCACGGCGTGGCTGCCTCGAAACCTGCAACCACTCGAGTATCCCGGTCCTCGGCTATCCTAGAAGCCTTGTCTTCCGAGTTCTCCGGATCTCGCTGGCTTTATCTCTCGGGTTGGGTTACTCGCCCCGGTGAATCCCATCTGTTCTGGGACAGAATTCTGAGGTCGCATCTTGGATATATACGGGATAAGCTGTTGACCCTGAACGTCGCAGCCTTGTAATAAGACGCGTGCTTGACGTCTCTGACGAATATTTGAAGGGTCAGCCCAAAAATGGGATTTCCAGGTCATTTCTTCTCTTTTCTTTTTTCTACAACATTCACTCCATGAGTAATTTTTTTTAAAGAACTTTTTCCTTTCTTTCAAATATAAAACGTTCGTTGTGAGTCGTTTGGAAATGGACATGTAGGACATTGTCCAGGAGGCTAATATGCATGATCTCATTATGAGCCGTCTTTTTATAAAAATAATCGCTGTTTTACGCCGGTAGTAAATAAATTTATTTATACGATTTAATTACACGCCCTTTTGTACAGATTCTTTTCTACGTGAAGCTCATCGATTTACGTTGGGTAACTTTTACGACTGTACCATGTTTGATAAGCATCGACGACTGAGTGGAAAACAGTCGGGCGCAATCGAACGTATTTTGCGGAGCGAGACGTTACTGCAGGCACCGTGAAATAATAGCCCTCAAGTAAAGAAGGGGGGAAGAAAGAAAAAAGGAAAAAGCATCTAGACCGCTACCCATAAAAACGACAAACGACCGCCGGTTTCGATGTGACTGAGGTTACGACTTTCTTCGTAAAACGTGTACAACTGCAGTAGACACTTTTAAAAAGCAATCATTTTCAAATTGATGCTCGAACTATTCGCGTTGAAACCGCGAGTCGGAAAGGTTTCGCTAGGTAATTCACGGGGTTATGGTGAAGGCGGTATAGACTGTAAAATATGATACATGTGAGCGACGTAAAACGAATGGGACAAAATGATGTGGAAACATTGTAAAAGCGAAAAGCAATATGCCGTGTAACATAGAATTTTCGATATGTCGTGAACTGTTTTATCTTTAAAGGTTGCTTGATTTTTCGTGGTTCCTCGATCCACTCGTGACTTAATTGACGGCGCAATAAATACGTCGACAAATAACCATGCGTGGCTTATCTAATCGGCGGTCACTTTCTTCGGTCACGTTTCACCTCAATTACCTCATACACACATATACCTTCACCTGATTCACGACAAAGCTTAGAGGCTTTGGAGCGGGTTAATTGCTTTTGGAATTAAGACCGTCGTTCGCTTGTCTATGGCACGTGAAGTCCATGGTGGTACGGATGCGTTTTGTCCGAATTAGCCACCCAGCTTCCCACGGTAACCATCGAAGTAACTCTTTTCCCAAATCGTGCATAATCATGCGGGGCGATAATGCTACGCGTGAAAAAGAAGCGAGGTACCGGAGCCATTGAGACTCGAATACAAGGTAGTGGTAAACAAGTCGAACAAACTTGTCACCGCTCGCGAACACCTACATTCGAGTTTGAAAATAAACCTCCCGGTTCCATTACGTTGAAACGTTCTTTCTCCACAGTTGAATGTACACACTAACGATAAGTATTCATAAAATTCGTGGCCTCACTCTCGCGATGCTCTCGTTGATAATAAACTCTCCGGTTTATGCCGCAGGCGTATATTTATCGGGATAATGATGATAAATAAGGCGAATAAAAATGTGCATAAACTGGTTGCTGCCAAGATAGTCATATTTATTTACACCGTGAAAAATCGATCGTTGAAAGTATAAAGAACGAACAACACTCTGGGTTGCCTAAGATGTGCTTTAGAGTTGGCATCATTGACCGCAAAACGTTCCAATTCTATTCGTATGATAATAAAGTGAAAAGAAAACGATCATTGTAAGATTAGATTTCTTTATTAACATCAGTGTATTTTGTTGCTGCAGTATTGTGGAGTTACGGAAGATCCTAGAAAATGGAATCCGAATATAGAACTGATGTTAAAGTCTCCACTAAACCCATTTCAACCACAACCACAATCAATTGAGCTTTCGCAATACGTTTAGCTTAATGGGGTAAAAGTGGAAGTAAAGATATTCCATGTAAGCCAAACCCCCACCATGCATTAGACGCAATACGTGTTGGACGTATTTCCACTTATCTGCCCACCGAGTGTTTCCATTGTTCGGGTGGATTGGACTCTCGAGAAGAAGACGTTGAAGGGTTCCGGAATGTCACTGCCGATCGCAAATACGTTTCCAAATAACGGTGTCGAACAGTTTTGACTTCGCGGAACCCGACATTATCTTTTATGATTCCCGCAAGCACAAGGTGTACGCTGGTAGGGTGGATCCCTCGTAAAGAAGAGCTTAAGCATCATCCTCGAGCAGTGGCGCTATCCGATTCCGAGCTTGTACTCCAGCAGTCGTTATTGAAATTCTTCCTGTATACCGCTGCGAGATATACGTGGAAAGGAAATTGCAATTTCATGTTTCGCAACTATTCCGTATAGCTGTGAGAGAATCTTATTGTTCAGCTCAAAAGATGAAAGGAAGCATCGTCACCCTCGTGAAATGGCACGGCATTATCCGGACTGGAAAGCCTTACTCCGCGGTGTTCTAATACCTTCCAAGACTTATCGCACTAATGTTCAAATCACGTGGCACTTGGATCGTCCGAAACAAATATTCTTCCAGCCCAATTTACTCTCGGTCTAACAGCCTTTCGCGTCGTCTGTCGCTTTTCTGTCTGTTCTATTACTCTGTTTTTCTTCTAACCTTGCGATATTTTTTTTACTTCATTTCAACTTTCTTGGCGCACTTTGTATTTTTCGTTTTCTGGCCAACGCCGAGAAACATTTAACACCAACGTACGAAAAGGCGAGCGAGGCAAGTTGTGGCCACGGCTATGATTCGGTCGGTTATGGGAGTCACGTTCAGGGCTTTTCGGCAGCACGCGTCGGGCATGTAGGCTGAAATTCAGCACGTCTGAACGTCCGCATGACGAAGGTGAACCGCATTTTAGAAGGGGAGTCTTCCTGACAAAACAAAACACGGAACAACGTGGCACCTTTGTATAAGTTTAATGAAACGAAATGACTTTCACCGCGTGTCCGTCACGTGAGAATATTTTCGCCGGCAAAAAAGAAAAAGGATACAAAAAAAAAAAAAAAAAACGGCAAGGCTCTTACCCTTTTTTCTTCTCTCTTTCATCCCGTCCTTCATTCAATCCCGTCAAGCTTTGTTTTTATTTACTTATTGTGCCGCGAGTCTTGAGCGTATAACAATTTATAAAAGACAATTTCGATCGCACGATATACGGACTAGAGACAAGAAAAATTCCTATCCAAAGACTATAACATTTAATAACGATTTCCCGCGTACTTGGCTACCAGGAACGCGACTTCAAGCTTCGTCATTTTACGAAGGCATCTGGATAGAAATCTTAAGGCAGAAAGAGGGAGGCTTGGTATTAATGTCAACGAAAGACGAAAAACAAAAAAAAAATAAAAAAAAAAAGTACAAAAATGAGAGTTCACCGAGCGCTTGCCTTGAATTCTTTAGCTTTAAAGATTCAGAGAGCAGTCGAGGCTTCTGTCTGTTAGTAACGCTCGAGGGAGAAATCCATTCTTGAGAGAAATAATTTTTTCATCCTAGGCATAAAGTAAGAGAGAGAGAGAGCAAAACAGCTAGCGAGAAGGTTGAGTCATATTTAATTTACTCTTTGTTCAACTTTATCGTAGGCGCCGCTATTTTTACGACTTCTTTGCGCGCGTTAACCTTCTTGTATATTCTTGTACAATATATTATGTATAAGCAAGTGGTGCACGATCGATGCTCACCGATGAAAAAAATATTCAACTTTATTTATTTATCCAAGGTAGGAAAGTCGACGACATCTATGACCTCGACTTGTACCTTGAAAACTTGCGTCAAGTGATGAAACATTTATCCAAGAATTCGTAAACCTGTTTGGCATTATTGTAAGGACGATAAAAACATTTACCAAAATTATTCAACAGACAATAATTATTGGTGTATTATTACGACTTTAATTCAATTGAGAAAATTATATGTATTTTTATTTTTATAATTTTTATTTTTTTTTCTCTCCCTTTAACATAACCGTGAAACTTTTGACAAGCAATTTAAACTTTCGGTCAGTACTTCCGCGCTCGAATGCCCTTCACAAGTTGTTCCATTTGTACGAGGTAAGTTTAAGGTGGGGAAAAAAGCTTGCATACGATTTGAATAAGAAGAAGATACCTTGTACTTATATCTTGAACTTTTTGCCCAAACTCGGATGTTCGGGAGTTCAATCTCGAGTAGACACAACGAAGTTACGACGTGTGGTTGGCTGATGTGATGGGAAAAAATGGCGCCCCTTTCTTTGACACCCTCTCCAACTTGGCACAGGCAACTAAACGATTCAGCAAAGAGTGAAAGAGAGAGGACCGCTTGCGAGACTGAACGAATTACTTACACGAAGCACGTCCTTCGTTAGTGGAAAACCGTGTACCCCGAACGAAAAACAACAGAGAAACAAATGAGCTGTGCCAATTGCATTTGCACAAACAAATGCGAGTGAGGTTATTCTCCTCTTTTCCAAGCTAGTTTGCATCTTCGTCCTCTGTGTTTGTATGAATGTGCCCGGGAATGTTGTTTCTGGAATTCAAACCCCGGGCTTGAGGTTCTTGTCCCTTTCTCTATGCGTAATATGCTTCGTTAGCGAAAGTCTGTATGTACGTTACATACCATTTGCGTAGAATCCAGACGTTATTTCACCAGCGGAATTCTCAACGAGCACATTTGTTATCAACTTTCCGTATGTACGGCATAAGATGCAACCGGTTCTTTGGTTTCCCTCGAAACAAGAATAAGCCCCCCGGTTCGTCGGTTCCGAATGATAAATGTGCTTAAAGGTAATGCAGCCGGAAGAAGAAAGAAGGAAAAAAAAAAAAACGAAAATGAGAAACGCGTCGGTATTAGGAGCTTCGCGTTTTCAGGCAAAGCGGGTATTTATTTCATCGCCTCTTTCTCTCCCTTCTATACGTGCCTCATTTGCTTACACCGAGAACATGCAAGGTGGAAGCTCTCGGCCCCTGAAAGCTCGCGCATATACGTCCGACGTACCCTGTTTCTCCTTCTTGGGCCTTGTTTTTTTTCGTCTCTTTTTACTCTCTCAGATGTTTTTCCCCCTACCTTTTTCAAGCAAAAACGTGAGCGAGATAATCTTTTTACGGAGATGGGCTGCCGGCGTACGCTTGAACTGTACCCAGCACAACCCAACCCAACCCCGTGCCTCCAGGAACTTTCTAAGTTATTGCCGGCAATTTGTTATAGGCGTTTGTTTGGAGGCAGCCTTTTACCGCTGCTTTTCCTGGGAATTAATAAGATAAACGGTTAATTGCTTCGGGAGATGGAAACGGCCGGAGCACGATGAGGGTTATGTCGTATAAAGAAAATACTTTGGGGAAAAAACAATATTTGGATAAGAATGTAAGAAGGCAGAGGAAGCTGAGGAGAAGAAATATCAATTGTTCAATATCGGAGGAGGTTGAAGTTGGTAAAGTTATCGTAACGAAAGATTGGACTGAAAAAAATTACCGTTTTCCAATTTTAGGATAACCGACGGAGCTAAATTTTTAAAATACGAACGTGTCTTGCTTTCTGATACGGTTTACTGAATTTCAGACAGTTAAAACTTTGCGAAATAACAGTTTTCCTCAACGTGCATCGTTTACAATAAACTTACCAACTTTAACGCGATCATTTTTTCAGAAACAAACCAACCCACGTTCCACTTTCAGTACCTAAACCATAAAATTTGTACCATCGTGAAACAGTCTTGGCAACCTAAGTTTGGCAAAAGCTCTGCTGTCACTACTGATTGAACAGTTTACGTAATGACGGCAAGTCATTCAAACTCCTGTCAATGGTCGAGTAAATAAATGTGATATTAAATATAGTCAATATATTTTTATTCTGCCAATCCCTCCTACAACATCCACAACGGAAGAAAAATGGTAAAAATTGATTTACACACCTTTCCTATTCGGCCCTTCTTGCTTTCCTGCTGCAACGAGTATAACGTTGGATTTTCCAACTGATTTCAGGTCTGCGACTGTCTGGGCATCAGCAAGGAGTGCGACTACTTCGGGCTGAAACATCAGAGCGCGAAGGGGGAAGAGCTGTGGCTAAACCTGAGGAACCCGATCGAACGTCAAACTGGGGGCGGAGTAGCACATCTGAGGTTCGCTCTTCGGGTCAAATTCTGGGTGCCACCTCACCTGTTGCTGCAAGAGGCGACGAGGTCAGTAACACTTTGCCAGCATTTCCGTTTCGATGGTACAAAAAAAAAAAAAACAAAGAAATAGAAAAAGAGAAAGAGCCCTTCAATTTCCAACATCCGAGACAATTCCTCCGGGGGTTGATTCGCTTTATGAACTGATTTGATGTAAAATTTTCTCAAAGTCCTCTCTCGGCGAAATGTACAACACTCTCGCATTCCCGTCACGAGAGGCGTTTTATATCCCTTCCAAAGTACCGTCGAAAGATGATCCTTGCATCAGGACCTCTCTCAAAGCGGTGTTTTTTTCGGAAGGCTTGTGATTGGATTTGTACGGGGTTTTGATCCCCGTTATATCCAGCAGGAATATGGCGGGATGATCCTTGTGTCTACAGGGATCTACACTCGGCGAGACTCCGGATGGTTGGAGCACTTTTTTCTTCGCTTGCGTTTTATCCTATCCAGAAAGTGATGATGGAGGACGATGAATTTCTGGCGGACGGGATCCACGAGGTGGATAAAACTTACTACAGACTGAAAATTCTATCGTCGTCGAGTGAGACGAAGTGCCACTTGCACTAATCCCTCCGTCAATTGCTGTGACAAAAAATTAGTGAGGGTGTAAATCTAATTCATCAGGTTACACCGAACAACTAGGCTGAAATTATACGGAGTGGAAACGTCGTGGCAAATTTGTGAGAAGTGATGAAGAAGATCAGGGAAAACAATAACGATATTTAAAATACAAATCCGAATAGACAAGCTGGGAAAACAATCAGTCATAGCGGTACAACAATTCGATGGAAATTTCAATCAAGTAGAGATGCAGAAAAATTCTTCAAAGTATAGCACACGAATGAGGAAATGAAATACCGCAGAAGCAAGCAATCAAGCCATGTCCGAAACATCTTTTGTTGATCGTACAAGTCTTGATTTGTGAGGTAAGAGGATTCGAGGCTTCAGATTGGTACGTTTTTCGTCTCTCATAGTTGGCCTTCGGTCGGTTTTCTGTATCACATGCCATAACCAAACCCTAACGAACCACTTTATGTCCTTGTCTTAAATTAGACGAAGATTACGAGTATTGGACTACCAGTTACAAACATCTCAATCGCTTGTAATCAGCAAGAAAAGTTCAGAAAAACGAAGAAACGTTGACCAAGTTTTCAGACATGCGCGTTCTTTAGACAAATACACACTTGGCTCGGGATGTCGCGAAATGTAAGGGTGCTGATCGATTCGCTCGACGAGAAATGGTCCATCCTTTAATCTACCACCACTCAAGAAACAGTCATAAAACCCTTCGGAGGCCGGAGGTGGATTGCTTTGAACCGAAAACGCAACGGAGGACCTCAAGGAGTTTTAGAGGATGCCTTTGAGGCGGATTTGGTTTCAGACCCGAGGCGAGGTTTTCCGAATCCTCTTAGCGGCCTAATTTCGAATCGTACCAACCTGCCTGTTTCCTTGAAGAAAGACTGAGAGAATCGGGAGAAAAAAGGGCAGCACGGGGCTTTCTTCGACGGTCGAATTTCACGGATAATCCAGTGTACGGAGCGACCGTTTCAGCCCCGATGTTTTATTGCGCGGTTTTGTTTGTCCAAGACTCTGACTACATACAGCACCGGGTAACGGAACGGTTCCTTAGACATCCCAACGGAAATTACATTTCCATCCTAGAGCCCCTTTTTCCTTATACTAGTACGCCTTGCGACGAGAATCGAGACTTACCTTCTCCATCAGCCAAACGAGGAAAAGGGTCCCCCATCATTCTCCTTTTTTTATTTTTTTTTTTGTTTTCACCCGACCCCCATCGCTCTCTCTGAGCATAGTAAATGCATGCATAGGTTCATTTGGACTTCGATGTATCGTCGCGCGGTGCTGGCGGAAATTGGGTCGCGTTGGACCGACGGGTAAATCGGTTATCGATCAAACCGTGCTCTTCTTTGTATCGAGTGAACCGAATTCCAAGTTTCGAGGTGCAGAAATTGCACCGGGTTTTCCAATTTCAACAGCTCTCCAAACCTGATCCAGCAAATGGGTGCATCATAAATACAAACCGCTTCTCCTTCGCACGTATAGCGATCTCCGAGTGAACTCTAACGAAATTACACTCTCATCTCTTGGAAGCTCCAGCTAGATCCAGAAGGAAAGAGCGGAAAGACGAGAAGTGGAATTACGGTGCATAGCCTTCGTGTAAAATTAATCCGATGTGGGACCACATTTAATTACGTTACAGTTTGGAAACGGTTCGTGGCTCTTAGCGGAAGGACCTGATGCTGTTTAGGAGACCCAAGAAAGGAGACGCAGTCCAAGTCTGTCGCAACTTTACAGAAGACAGCAACATTTGGAAGATCGTTTTTTCGTTTTCGACCGGTAGGAATTTGGGGCTTGGTCTGAATTTCGGATTCAATATCACGGTGCGCTGGATTTTACGTCTCGATTTTAGTAGCTACTCGGACAGCTACTGCGGGTTCATATTCCATTTTCTATTTTTATGATTCTACTCCTCGATCCGATCCTCTCAAGGTTTAACTAACCGAACGTTGCACGGTTGACCAGTTGACCATCGAGGCGTGAGAGCACCTAGTCACCCTCGAATGTATTATGTATCACGTAGCCACGCACATAGTCGGATTCGGGATGAGTCAAACTCACGAATATTCGACCACCGCTTTTCGCCTCCATTCTCTGCACCCTGCTGTACATTTAATCGCGACCCCTTTACATCCACGCTCGTGTCTTGGCGAGCGAGCAGCAGAAACGAATTCCCACCCCGCTTACGGATTTGAATTTGAATTTGAATTTGAATTTGAATTTGCATTTGAATTCGCGCGAGAATCATTCCCGCGACACTAACAGTTCCTAATTTTATTGCGACATCTTTCAGGTTGACTATACTGTATAATGTAGGTGTTACCACTGCTATGGATCCACATTATACGAGGCGTCTAATTGCTCGAAGAGCTTTAGGCCACGTTTCGTCCACGTAATGTCCTTACAAAGATAGCTTTCGAGTCCAGAAAGTCAGTTGAAGATTGAAAGTTTGCAAGATTCTAATTTCAATTGTGGAAAACAACAAGGCGGTGAATTTACACTGTACACTTCCTGTCCTTCGACATATGGACCCAAATCTGCGGACTCTGGTCGCGTTTGTGAAAGTTGCGAATGATGAATAATCTCGACAAACCTTCTAACCAATCGGGCTGCTATGCCAAGCGATATTCTGAACATTGACCCAGAACTGTCCAAAACCATGAGGATAAAGTTAGTAACGTTACTGTAACGATCGATACATGTTTAGGAAAGATCGTTACTTCGCACCTTGAGCAGTGTCCGAAATTTAGTAAACCATGGCTCTTATACTCTTATTTTGGGAAGCCTGTTCATTTAAAACCATTTTCAAATTGCGGAATAATAATTATTATTTCCCCGACGTTTCGTTACGTTAACTCATCCAAAACCTATCTGTTCGACCAGTGAAACTCCTTTCCGACAATACCCTTGATGGGAAATCCTGTTTACTGCTGGTTAAAGGAATACTTTCCCCCTCAACCCCAAAATACTTGCGACCTTCTTGATATGCAACGACTCATGTGTGTAAGCTCGAGCAGTCAGATATTTTATGTGTACACGTTTCGACCATAAGCAGTGAGTTATAAGCGCTATTTTTCCCTGACTCCTCTCCAACTTGACCCGATGGAAGGAAGGAAGGAAGGAAGGAAGGAAGCTGCTAGCCAAAGTACTCTTCTTTCCGCCTCTGCCTCTTCCCCTTTTTCTCCTTCAGCTTCCTCAAAACTCGCGGTCCAGAGACATTCAATGGAATATCTTCATCGTTCGGCGGCCAAGAGCCAGAAGGGGGTTGGAATATGCTGGGTGGACAGTAAAAACACTCGAATTCACTCTGGAATGAAAAAGATTGGCAAAAGAGGACGAGGATCAGCGGAGGAACGTTACCGAGAAACGAGAAAGCGGGTCGTGATATAAATCAGAGGCTATTACAACCCTTTTTTCCCCTTTCTTCCTTTTTTATCACCGCGTATCGCCGCCGCGCCGCCCTGGGAACAGAGCTGCATTCTCAATATTGGATAATATTCCATACCATTGTGCAGTATTCTCGTTCTGACTATCATGCCTGCAAGAAATTCTTCCCAGCCGTAAGAAAACCTCTTGGCAAGCGAAAATCTATGTCCGTCTCTATACTTCAGGTATGTTCGCTGAATCCGGCTGATGTCAGTACCATTGATAACGTGATATTACGTGTATCCGCAAACCAGCACGTTTCTTTCATTCGACGATCCAGGTTGTATCGTTCTTGCAACATGCTGCCGATGCCAAATAATACATTCGTTTTTACCATTCAATTCCATTCGAGATTCTAATTTTCCACCCAAGGGCGTCGGTTTAGCCTCAAGTACCCAACTATGAGGCTGGCCGCTCACGGCTTATCGGAAAACTTCTAATTCCATCCCTCGATTCACCGCCGAGGAGGATAATCCTCGGGTATAATCGAGAATGGGGGGGGCAGAGAAAAAATTATCCTCACCCACTGAGTTTAATTGGGTTCTTTTGGGTTAGTCGGGTATTTTCGAGTCTAATTGTCCTTTTCACAGTTGTAGGTTTAAACCCGGATTTCAACGTTCGTTTCAATCGTGTTTTGTACTCTTTTTCGTCTCCATTTGTAACCGCGATACGAGAGACCATTTTTTTTACAGGTCGTTGAAGATTATGATCGTTGTTATGTATACATATATGTACATATACAAATATATATATATATTTTTTCTCTCGCATTTTCGATTCGTCCTCTCATCTTGTTTTAAATTCTGCCCGATGTTATCTTAACGTATGAACCGTGACGTTTATTATCGAGCAAAGTTTTTTTTTTTTTTTTCTTCTTTTCTAATTTATATGTAATAGAGAAAATGTATTCTTATGCAAAGCAGATTCTCATACGTGAATAAATTTTCAATAAAAAACAAATAACCCAGACTATTGTGGGATGTTTCTGAATTTGATTCAAGATCAAAAATTACCATTCATTGAACAACGTAAACGAATAAGAATACATGCTCACTTCGAAGGGAAGGTCGAACGTACATTAACAAATGGTCACAAGTTTGTCGATGTGTCAGGTATAATTGCTAGATCGAAAAAGTGGTTTGTAGTTTCTATAAATATTCATTAGAATACAATCCACGGCAACGCTACATCAAGAACCATTTTTTTTGGGGGGGGTTAGTCGCTCTTACATTATAAGATTCGCAAAATAACTTTCAAGTACAGTGTAAATTTTATTACGTATCATCTATTTTGCATAAATCAGGATCAACTCCCTCATTTGCGAATCCACAATGATTTGGCTGGTGACTAGTTTCGATGTTCTGCAACAACTTCAATCTAAGATCAGGCCGAAGTATTACAAATTTTTCAAACCCATTTTGATTTGCTTCTTCATTTATCTATTTTTTATTTTTTTCAATTTGCTAAATCTTAGATTTTCGAACACGGACTTTTCCTCTCCTCGACCTGATCGGGAACAATGACCGCACTATTACAACGATGAAAAAGCGGTCTGGGAATGATAGGCTTAATTAATTTCCTCCCGAAGCCGGTTCCCGGTTCACCGCCCATTTCTCTCTCGTATGAGAGAATCGACCGCGGAGGGAACGACACGAATTACGAAGATTTACGAGATGAAATATCCTTCCTGGTTGAAACATCTTGCCGGTACGTGTATCGGCGTTCCCTTTCTCTCTATAGCACGTGTCTTCTACCGCCGCGTAGCAATTTGATATCCCTATAAGGAGAAGGAGGAAGAGGACCAACCGCGATGCCAGCTTATGAGTTATGCCCCACGTGTGTCGGAGCAAACGGTTAGTGCGAGATCGACATGCGACATTACCAACCGGAACTACATGAATCCCAAAATGTCACGCCGAAGAAGCCTGGAAACCACTTCCACACGAAGATCTGCGTATTAGTCATGATCTGGACTCGAAATTCTTGTTCTTGTTCTTTCCATGGGTTTTCGGCAACACCGCCAACAAATATCTCAACCATGAACTTACCAACCAACCGTTGTCAAAACTTTCTCTCAAGATTCAACACGACTTTCCGGTATATTACGGCGATGCGAATATTGAACAGGCTCCTTCGCGCTGTTGGATAGCATTCAATCAAGCCGGCTGAGATGACGTTGACGAGATAACGGAAAGGTCTGAGTTATCCGTTTAATTAAACCGTACACCTGAAACCGCCGCGACGAAAAGTACCTCATAGGTACCCAGCTGCTGGAGTAACCGTTCGCGTTACGTTTTCTTTTTCAATTTCTGTGTAATGTTCACTCCAGAGTAATTCCATTATTCAATTAATCAAAGTATGGATTATCCACTGACGCCCATACCACTCCGCGAGTATCTCTCTCTCTTTCTCTCTCTCGAGATCGAAGTGGCGGTTCCGCGTTACTGAATTGAGTGAATTAGCGATACCCTCTCAACGTTTGCACTTCGTTTCTTGCAATTACGTGCCCCGTTCCCCAAACTCTTCTTCTTCCGTCACATCCACGTTCACCGTTATGAATACGTGAGTATCAAGTTTGAAGGCCAGACGGCACCAGAACGATCATTTCGAAGTCCGCGCGGGCCGTTGGTGGCAAAATACACTGGATTTATTCCACCGGGACCAAAAATTACTTTTAGGGTTCAAACAGCGAGTGATACCTACGTGTCTCAGCGTCGTTCAGAGGCTCGAAGCTATCCGGACACGTAGTTTGAAGTTTTCAAATTTTATACTTCGGTGTTGCGAAATCGAGTTTGGGAACAACGGGCTCGAACCCTCAGCCTCCTTTTCCTGCATTACCTCAACAGTCGTGTGGAGGATCGAGAATCCTCGCGTACGAACAAAAATCCCCCCCGAGCTGTTGGATCGTGACAAACTTCTCTCTGAAGTTGGTATCGCGTGGCCACGTTTACGGGCTTCGACCTGCACCCGTAAATTACAACAAGCGATATCAACTCTGATGAACTCATTGGGCGCCGGTGTTCAGTGGGTCCGGTTTACCTCCCTCGAGGGCTTTAGAATTTAGTATCTGTGTAAACTACCGGTGAATATGATTCGGCGCCGCTTGACCGGTCGTCTGAACCAACTTTCGCGCCGAGGGTTCGGAAGGGCCGAATCCCAGACTCTGAAGCACCGGCACAGGTGGCCACAGTGCCGAAGTTCACTCGGTTCGCACCCAGTTAATGGTTTATCGAATCTTGACCGCGACCGGAAACCCCGGCGTCTTAAACCTCGCTTCTCTGCACCATGATAGCTGACCTCAGCGACGATAATGGAGATGGACAGGACCCCTAACGACCACCTAGAGTTGAGACATGATCGTGGATACACCGCTTGACCCAATCTTGGACTCGTTGTGAGTATCCACGGATATTCGTCGACGAAACTTCTCGCTTCCCAATCCAAGAAGAAGATGCAGACGGCTGAGCTCCAAGCGCCATGGAGTAAGAAGACAAGGAACACCTGCTTCGATATTGCGTTCGAAGACTCGCGTTGTTGGATCTCGACCATGGATTGGATCGTTGTTTATGGGAATAGTCACTCCTCTCGAAGTAGATGATCCCGGAGGATACCGATTTGGATGGAATTAGGCGGCCTGGGTACGAGGAAAACGAAAAGCTGAGGTTAAGGCGGAGGAGGGGGAATAAGAATCGGTAGAACACAATGGGAGGACGAGGAGGGCTTCTGTGGAATGACATTTACGCACGGGCACGCTTCCAGAGGAGAAGAGGTCGAAGGTGAAAGGTGACGAAGCGAAGGTGCCGGCACCTCGTCAGTACCGCCGTTTTTCACCACCACTGCGAACACCTTCTTCACACGGCGAAGATTATTAGACGGAGCCCCTCGGCTCTCGTTATTCGAAATCACGTCGTAGAATTTTTCCCGCTCCCTGCCTTCCTTATTTCCCGTCGAGTGAGTGAGCCCTCGAAAACCGACCCTTTTCATAGACCGGAGCTGGAACGGGGGAACTTTTGTCGGAAACTAAATCCGCGAACACTTCCATTTCTGAACCCCCTCGGCAAGGAGTCGTTTTAAATCGGATACTGGCTGCGTATTGCGTCTGAAGGCAACCTCGTCGTTCCATCAATTTTCGTATTTCATTTAATCACCGTACCCTACATCTTTTCTTCTCCTTTTATCGTCGTCGCAGCTCTGATCCGAAAGGACAGCGCTTGCGGAGCTGCGATTAGACGATCTTAACGGGAAACCGTATTAGGCATGCGCTTTGATAGTGGACTTTGACTTTCGATCGATAATGATAATGGACTTCGAATTTCGGCCCCGATAATAATAGTTACAATGAACGAGTCACAGGTGAGGCCATTAGCTGTAGTTGGTCCCACAGCTGAATGCCAAGCTGTTTTCGCTTAGCTGAACGTGAAACGAGACCCGACTAACTCGCAACGGCTTTACGTTTGCGTAGTTGACGTTTCGGACTTCGAATCGAATAAATATCGGCGTTAGTTACCTTGGGAGCGTTGAAGCTGATGGAATAAAAGCGGCGAATAGTATGGACGTGGGTATTTTTGTATCAAATGTTGCGTGGCTTGACAGAAACGAGGGAGACGGACGGACCGTGGTTCATTCATTATTCAACGTTGTCCGTTCGGACTGCGTTCGTACCGATCTACCTGTTGGGCTTTATTGTCTTCTATTTACAATGGAAATATTACTACAGGCTTGTGCCTGTGTCATAAATTGCGGTTTTCTATCCGTGTACCTATACTGGCGAGAAGGCAAGAAAGCTGGCTCAAGAAGAACAAGAAGAAGAAGAAGAAGAAAAAGAAACACAGGCATACCGATCGTTCGAAGACGAACGCGAATCGATGAGTCGATTTGGGAAATTTCAACTTGAAGTAAAACTCATCGTGACACAGCCAGCAGGTTGGGTCAAACGTGAAATACTCAAGTACGTATAATTACTCGTATCAAAGCGGAATCGCGTAACGCGGTTATACAAACGAAGACCAAGGTGTGTTTGCCGGTGAAACTCACCACCCTTCGTACCTACCTGAATCCCAAAGTGGCTACACTTAGCTGTATACATACGCGTATAATGTATTACGGGAAAATTAGATTAACCCAATTCAGTGATAAATCTCGTTAGCTTTCATCTCGTCTCATGTCTCTCGGTGTAATTGAGAAACTTGGCCTACGAAAATTTCTTCTATCCTAATTTCCCTGCTACCGAATTGCAACAGAAACCGAGGGGAAAGTTGTAAAGAATCCTGTTTTTTTTTTTTTTGTTTTTATTGTCTTGTTTCGTAATGTCTTCATCAGTGATTTTCTATTATCAAGTCAATTCCACATTCGTCAATCCTGGTTCGGGTATTAATTTTTTTAAATCTCGACTCACGCTTTTTGCCGAATAAACAATTCATCTCCGGATTTATCGGTCTGCAGCCGAGTTGTCATTGGTATTCTCTACATATTGCAATTCCACACGTGATCGCTTATATAAATCGCATGGAAGCGGTAATCGATACCTCTGTGACATTTCGCGAAATCTTGGGCAATCTATAATCGAAATCCCTGCAACCTGCGTTTCGTCATTCTGCATGTGTAAAAGGATTTTCACAAAACTTGCACAGATATTACAAAGATTTATTTATCCTGCACGATCCGGTAAAATAATTACAGATATCGATTCATCGAATCATCTGAAATCGTAATATTTCGCTACGAGATTCTATCGCGATGGTGAATTTAGTCTAGCTGTCTTAATTGATAATTGAACAAGAGTCGTTTGTTCAGAATTTCAAATACGAGGGTTAAAAAAATAACCCCATTACCGCTCGCTCGGACGTAAAACAACAACAACAGAGAAATTCCGCGTACTCCTACAATATATACGTAAGGAATAATGAGTGTTTAATTTTCGCCTCGCGTGTTCTCGGTAACGCGAATTGAGAGTTTACCCTAATTTTCCGCGAACCGAATACAAAGTACGAGATGTATTGTAATTTATGGGGAGAGAAAATTTTTCCGCGGAAATATTTCCCTGTAAACACTAATTACCCGTAAAATGAATAATTACAGGAAATGAATTACGTTGAGGTAGGTGAAAAGTAGGCGCTTGATATTCATCACGATCATTCTAAGCCTGGTATTCAGGCTTGACTACGTAAGCTTCGCGTGCTTTGTACAGTCGGACATATTGTTCGTATAAATTTACTTGGCGTTCTTTTTATTTCTCAAATGGGACAAAACCACTGTTCCGGAAAATGGTTTTTATCAAGACAACAAATTTTTTTTCTATCTCTGCGGTAATTGTATAAACGGGATAATAAATTACGTACTCTTCAGGTGTTCTTAGCCCAAGAATTATTGTTATTGTTATTGTTGTTGTTATTATTATTACGGAGTCTTGGATTTTATTTTCGTATAATTTTGCGTCGGGTAATTCAGAACGTCATCGAGATGCAGGGTCGTGTGTATATAAGGGACGAAAACTTATTCGATTTATGCAATAATTCGTTGGCAAGGATATTACGAAAGTTTGCTTCTAAGATTTTATTTATATGTTCATCGGAAGTTGCAGTATAGTTGCATTTGGTGAACGGAAAATCGAGGTAATTTTAATCCCCGTTTTAGCAGCTGGATTTGTATTCGCAGCGAACGCGGTGGTGTAAGATTGAAATGCATCTTTGGAAAATGCATCATCCGCCGCAGTTTCGCTGCTCGAAAACTTCGAAGTCCTCATCTTCCAGCCGCTGCGTGATGGAAGCAGTTCGTAACTCACTTGCTGTGTTAGCTGGAGGATAATTGCGAAAAGCAACAATGCGGAAGCAATGCTCGAAGCTTCGGAGTTTGAGTTTAGAACTCTGAGATTTTAGTACCCCTGACTTGTGGAAGCTTGAACAAAGTCCGACTACCAGACAATTGCGAACTATTCAAATTGCACCCCAGTCTCACCTAGAAATATCGGGAATACCGCGCGGAGAACGTTGCGTGGCTCTTCGTCGTTTCTGTTTGCTTTATTGCGCCGTTTTTTCGAAGATAGATAGATAGATATGTGTGTAAAAATAACATATGAAAAATGTAATGTGTGGTGAAACATGAGTCCTGAAATAGTATTACGTCAGTTAATTAAAGTAAAGTAAATATCAGACTTTATGACTAGCAACCGAGTTAAGTTGAGATAAATACAAGTAGGGAAAGATGGAAAATGTTAGTAATAATAGTTTGAGGAGCAAAAATGACGTCCATCACACTAATCCGTCTAAAGTCAGCCATCAAATACAAACACGCATATATAATATCATTACACATACGCGGAATGCAATAAATTATAATAGTAGTTTAAAATTTACATAAAAAAAAAAAAATAAAAAAATTTAAAAAAACTGTAAAATTTATATTTCATTTCGTTTATCGCAATGGACTTGATCTTGACTTGATTTTTAAAGATGAAGAAACTGTGTTGCTGAGGAATGCAACTATTCGTTTTTAAGGAAAAATGGTTGACTCGAAAGTTTATTAGCATTGTCTAAAGTTGTTACTTGTTTTTTCCGTTTACTGAATTCATTCTCGTATTATACGAAAATATATCATCCCAATCTATTTACTATTCGATTACTCATCATCCCGTCTGAGAGGCCATATTGAGAAAAAGAACTAAAATATTCTGGGCGCCAATCATGCCTGGCGAACGATGGAGAATCGGCTCGATATAATCCCGAGCACTACTTGAGCCTTAATTCCACTCTGGCAGGTACTTCATAAGTTGCAAAACGTTTGATGAAAAATCTCGAAAACGTCTGGCCTCGGGGTCGAGATGATGATGAGCAGCTTCGAGAACACTTCAAACAGATTGTTTTCATCTTCCTCTATTTCGGTAAAGTCGTCAGAAGGTTGATTTAGGTATTTTTTTTTTTTTTTTTATTCTACATTTCATCCTTCATCGACTTATATTTCGCAGCTTCGTTTCTTTTCTCTCTCTCTCCCCCTCTCTCTCTCTCTCTCTGACTATTTTTAGACGAGGTTTAATCCTTCGGCAGTATACAATTTTGCCGCGGTCATAAATTCAACTTGTAATTTCGTCTAGCCTTATAGTCAAGTTGTTGAAAAGTTTTCTCATAAAAATTTCACGAAGGTAGTGGTAAAAGAAAGGGAAGAGAAGAGAAGAGAAGCGAAGAGAAGAGATTGCCAAGTGGCAATTCTGAATTATTAATTTCGCATAGTGAGTCCCTTGGGGAAAAAGGACTCGGGAGGGGAAGTAAAGGCGACGCGACGGCGAAAATTTGCCGCACGGTGGAATATCTCTGTAGAATATCTATTTTAAGCATCAATTATTCCCACTCAGCGGGAATATTATTTGCCTCTCGCCGGTTATTCCAATCAGGTGAGATTTACATGTGTGAGTACATCTTATGCGACTTATATTGTATGTGTGCATCGAGCTTAATTACCTATACCTTTTAATATAATAATAATATATACTGAAATATTATGTACGTTAAAGTTGAAGGAAAGACGGAATGAGTGCGGAAGATCGATTACCTTTAACAACTCTGAGAGCCTTAGTTCTTTCACATTGTTAAGAAGTAACCTTCGTTACTTTAAACTGCGAATCGATCCGGCGTAAAATCTATAAATACATCTTTCTCTTTGCCGCACGTGAAGTTTGTTAATACACGATCCTTTCACCTGGGAAATACCTTTGAAAATTAAAGTCATGCGAACAAACTTACTCATTTTCTACGAAACTAAAATGTAGCTAGATCGTAATAAATTGAAAGTATGATGAAAGAACGCAGGAAAAAAAAATCGTTATTATACCATGAGTCATTTTGGGAATTCACTTAATGAAAACTTCTGTAGAATTAAGTCTTGACTATCGACGATTTATTTAGCTGTATTAATTTTCCTAAACCATCGAGACCCTAAGCTCATCCTAATAAGGATTCACTTATGTTATTTCTACCGCCAGAAAGTGTTTTCCATACGTTGCGAAGAGTGTTTTGCCACTTCGACGAAACATTTGTGTAAATTCACGATGTAACGAATAATTTGATCGCGGTATTCAATTAGTGACGCTTATAATACGGTCAATTTGACCACATTCCATAAACCAATTGGATTTACTAAACCGTATGAATCATTGTGCTTAAAACTGTTAAATCATATTCGTTAATGTGACGACATCACGAAACAGTAATTACTTAATCGAATTTTTTTTTTTTCTACAATCTTTACTTGCCGGACTTCGATGTTTAACCTCTGTAAAAAATTTTTTTATCGTACGTACAAAAACGCTTCTACAAATTGATATTGTCTGGGATTTTGCCGAGGAAGCAAAGTGTTTTCATTCATCGTGAGCTAGTGCAATTGCGTATAAAGTACGTTTCACTTTTCTCATTTCAGACACCAATTCTACCTCCACTCCCGACTGGAACTTGTCGAGGGTAGGCTGAAGGTGTCGGATTGGGCATCGGCCGCATGGCTCGTCGCGTTGATCGCCCAAGCCGAAGGCGGCGATTACGACGCTCTAAAGCCACCGCATGCGATTTACTCCCAATGCTGTCAGATCCAGCCCAACGAGCCCTGTGACCCAAAACCGCATGATTTTCTGCATCAGATCGTGCAGCAGCACAAAGATATCAAGGTGAGGAGAAATGTCTGGTTAGCTGCGCGTTAAAGCTGTTCAACAAATTATTATCAACGTACACCGAGAGAAATTTTTATTTCCGGCTACCGCTCAGTCCTTAACTATTTTCATTTTTTACCATGATCGAAAAATACAGTTCTAGGTAGAAAATGAAAATTAGTTTTCCAGCTGTTACCGGAAAGTCTAGTATCCGTTAATATTCTTTCTAATTACGATCACTGTTGCTATATTTTCTTGTAACCGTTGCGAAAATTTAATGCTTGTGCAAGACTAAATTGACGTTAAAGCCTTATTTAACTAAGAAAGTAGAGTAAACCTCAGAAACTGATTTTGCGTCGCTATTACCAAAAATGGATCGACGATAGCGCAAAATGTTTAGGCGTACCTCGTTTTTCCTATCTCCAACAATATTCAAACAGTTTTTTTTAACGGTACCTGTTTTACTCCATTTTTCTAGTTACTGTAACAAATGAAATTTTTCTCAGTGTAATCCTTTTTTTTTTTTTTTTTTTGCTTTCGCAAAAATCCAATCGCCAATTTAATATCCACGTTTCGTCATCGATGTAGATATTGAACTAAAATTATTTCTCGTTACATAAAATTGAAATAAAAACAAAACTGCGAAATTTATATTCTAACTCGTTGCGAAATTATCGTGAATTTTTTTTCAAGATCGTCCTTAATGATTCTTCTTAATAATCGTTATAACTTTTTTCAAATTCTTAAATTACCCTGCAATACCTGTTCTCATTTGTTGATTTTTTTTTCTTCTTTCAAGTATCGATGTAATAGGATTTTGAATATTAATCGTAAAATCCTAAATGCGTTAATATGGATTTGCGATATTTTTTAGCAACTCCATTATTTATCGCGATTGTGTAGGAAAAAATAACCTGTCGTATCTGCGTTCTATTTCCTATATATATATATATATTAATATTCTTGTCGGCGGACATGATTTGGCGTACATTTTTTTTCTTCGTGAGCCGTAAGTTACGCAAGTAGTTTATTTGAGCAAGGCCATTATTTACCTTGTCGATGTTACTCGCGTGTATGCGAATATATTTATAATAAATAAGTTTATCGTTTTTATTGCACACTGCGTTTGACCTTTAGTTATATGTGCATATATATATATATATATGTGTATATATATATATATACACATATTATATGCACACACCGACCACGGAGTATGCAAATCTGTCCGACATGTGATCTCGGCATAACAGAGTGGGTGAATCCCATCGCATGAATTCCATTACAGAGTCACACAGGAATCCCAAACTGCTCGACACAATCGAGTACACGTAATATCGTTCGGCAAGGTGGGGAAAATTTTTACGGGAGGGTCATAATGTCGGTGTAAAAGCGCCGGTAAACGACCAGTTAAATCGGATGACAATACCGGTTAATGGTCAGAACGGTATTGTCATAAGCATAATACACCAAAACGGCCATTTACCGGTACATTTATTCTGTAGATGTATATAGGTATAACAAAGATGCAGAAAATTAAAGAATCGGGTGTATTCTCAAATTTCATAATAATAGTCTTTGAGGATAAAAAAAAAAAAAAAAGAAAAGTAATCTTTAAAGACCTCGTTTTCGAGCAAAAATGTCATCGGGCACGCTTATGCAAATTCAATCGCGTTCTCGTCTGTCCAATTCTTTAGTTTGTTTATTTGCATATTCCCAAGTGGTTCAGAATATAAGAAATTATATACGGTTTTCGCGGCAAAAAATTTTGTGAACCTGCTCTTTGAAAGGAAATTTGATTCGATAATAACTGTTGAAATTCATGTACTCAGAATATGCAACTTTTTGTTAGATAAGAACCATTAATTACAGACAATTATGTTAATTATGGTTACCGATTGAGGCGCTTAAACTTGTACAACATATGAGGCAATTCGCATTTTTTTTAATATGTTTCTGTATTAAAAACTGTAGAATTTTTATGTGCCAGAAAAAATCCTGCGTTTGACGTATTAGCATTAAAATCTTACAACCAGTTTTTTGGGATAAACACACTTATACAATGAATTTAAATAGGATGAAAATAAAATATAAACTTACGATCATATAGATATTCATTACGTATCGAAATACGTGTTTTTCAGAAAAGTTTATTGCTTTAGTCGCCTTTATATCGCTTTCACTGTGTGTTTACTATATTCTTGGTAAATTTTATTGATTAAACACTTGAATAAAATTACCATACAATTAGCCCAAGTTAAAGCTGAAATTTTGCTTTTGTACATTGCAAAATTGTAAAATTGACGGGTTCAGAGGTCCAAAAAGTCGGCCCTCCGAGATCTTACGGGATTTGTTCGGAATCCGACCTTCGAATTCGACAAATTTCAAATGAAGGGTTGAATATTCTGGGTTAAAGTTACAGAGGTGTTTATATATTGGAATCTGATCGATACAAATCTATTGTGTTATTTCCCCAGGGGATGAAAGCATCCGCCGCCGAGTACTGGCTCTTGAAAGAAGTGTCCAACTTGGATACATTCGGCCAAGAGATGTTCCACAGCAAATTCGCCTACAATGGTGTTTCAATGATCGGCGTGGGGCCCCATGGAATCACCGTATACCGCGGCTCGGACGAGGAGACCCAAAAGTGCGTATTCTAAAGAGCTAATAACACGCGTCGACGTAACTTTCGAATTTGTTACTTTGTAAGGTATCTTCGCTTCTTTGCCTCGGCTAGTAAATACTTATAACACGCAATAATTCATCCCCAATGATACTTTATTTCACCGCTAGAGGCAGCACCGTCCGCTTTCCACAGTTTTACTGCGATTCGGCATTAGCCGGCCGGAGCTCCACCGATAAAGAAAGAACACCTCGTTTTATCCCCTGTAGATAAAACAATTACTTTATATATCTTACTTGAGAGATTTCTTTCTCGTCGAAACCCGTAAAAATATTTTTATCCAGTTGAATTACTGCTTCGCTGATCTAACCAGCAATTTCGTTTCAATGATTGAGATGGTCCTATGCTTTTTGTTTCAGCATCCCGTACACCGCGATTCAAAGTGCCATGTCTCAACGTCGCATGTTTCATCTGGTTTACTTATCCCTTGACGGAGTGGAAACGTCGTTGAATTTCAAATTGGACTCGAGCCAATCGGCAAGTGGATTGTACAGGGCAATCACCGAGAAACATGCCTTCTATAGCTGCGAGACTGTCAGGAGCGCCGTTACTGCCCAGTTCATAAGAGACTTGAAGGTAATTTGAACTGTATATAAGGCATATATTTTCATCTTTGAAATAGCCTGGTCAGATCAGTATTCTATCTACATTTTTCTTCTATTGAACAGTAATAATACTAATAACTCGTTTGATTATAGGGAACAATTATTTCAATATTTAACGAGGATTCAACGCTGGGTAAAAAGTACGTCTTCGACATTCGTAGAACCTGTAGGGAGGTGTACGACAATGCTCGACGAGCTCTGTATTGCGAGGCAGCGAATATCAGTCTACCGGAAGAGAATCAGATCATAGATAGGCACGATTGCGGAGATTGCGCCAATCCTAAATGCAAGGTACTTCCATCGTGGCCACGCTTCTATCTAATTTAGTTTCTTTCAATTTGATGAACAATGCCGTGTGACTCTTATTTTAATCTATTTTTTCTCTTCTCAATTCACACAGGAATCACGCGAATGCTTGGCGAGACTTCTAGACGCGATGCTGTGCAGAATTTGTATGGATCGCAGTTTGGACACCGCCTTGTTTCCCTGCGGCCATGCCGTCGCTTGCTTGGAGTGCGCTAGACGCTGTTCGCGTTGTCCCCTCTGTAGAGCAGACATCGATCACTGTCGTACAATTTATCTACCGATCGAATTGACCCACGTGGATAAACACAATTTCAAAATGTCCTCAGAAGTGGTCGGACCAACGTTCAGCGTCAAATCATCTCCAGAAGAAATGATCAGTGAGAGAATCATCACAAGTGATGACAACATCAATAACAATAATAGCAATATTTGAGAGCGCCGCGCAAGGCGTAGATTCAACGCCTTTCAAAAATTTGTTAGAATTTTCACATGCAGGATTGAGAGGATATATTGAGCGGACATGGTACAGCGTCCAAACACTTGGTGGGCAAGGTCTGTCGTTGTCGTTTCCTGGTCAATTCGGGATACATGTTACCATTTTCTTTGAAAGAGAATAGACATCCGATCCTGTGAATTATTTTTTTTTTCATTGTAAAGCCTGATCGTCGTCGGTTAGTTTTTGGTTAGAAGGGCAGCATTAAATTGACGAGGGAAATATACATTTTTTACAATTTCTTGACAGGGTCGTTAAAAAATTGAATGCGTGAAATCAGGCGCGCTTATCTTCTCGATTTCGGAATATGAATAAAAACTGTACAAATACATTATATGTATATCTAATGACAATATTTTACCTTTATTTTGTGAGTTTTCGAATCTTACTGACTCAGTCTAATTTTCTAAGTTTAACGTGTCGAGTCCTCGAAAAATTAGGCAAAAAGTATCAGAGAAAAAAAAAAACGGTCTAAAATAACGGCTTTTACTTTAGTTCACCTTTTTCTTGTCTCGTTTTTTCGGTACATCCCGCTTGAGGAATTATTTTTTAAGGAACATCTGTGTTTGTCTTTTCATTAAATCGTGGAGTAAGAGGAAAGGCTGCTTGAGGTAAGTTCACCAACTATAGAGTCCAAGCATTATTTGATTACACTCGATGATACATTCAAAGCTGTTTCAGATGCAAAATAAAATTTGATGTTTAAAACCAAAGAGTAGCGTACCATTTCACCTTTGAACTATAATGATCTAATGTAACGTGCAGTTTGATAGATTTCTACAAAAAACCAATTGAACTCCATACTTTTGCGAGATGGTGTTTATTGCCAATTGAACTATTGAACGTTGTGTATATTACTAGAAATTCGAAAGAGATGACGCATATCTCTGTTAAGTGTTGAAAATATAATGTTTCAGTTTCTAGAAGTGTAATCACATCACGAATGGACTCTAGAAATCTTCAAAGATAATATTCGCTAATAAAAGTGCTGTGAACAAAGAGGATATTGAATGAAAGGAAATAAGAAATTTATAAAATCATAAATAAAGAACTTTTGTGGTATTTTTAAAAGTCATATAACTAAGATATCAGTGATAACAATACGATGAAAACGAACAAAAAATAAATAAAAATTAACTATACGAAAAAAAATATAATAATAGTAATTAACAAAAAAAGAATTGCATAGTTATTAAGGGATTCTTATTTTAAAGTGATAAATGGACCAATGTTTTTTATTCATTACAATGTACAATACAATTTATTTCAGTGCCCTCAAATTCTGGGTCTTTCTTACAATTTACTTTTGTTTATTTTTTATGCTATTTTATTTTATCTTACTTTTTCTGCGCTGAACTGAATCAGACGTGACCCCTAAGTGCGGAGGTTAAAGTTTTATCAGAGAAACTGACCCCTGGTAAATTTAATATACGTATACATAGGGCTTGTGTACATATAGATTGTAATACACGAATAAGCTGATAACTGAAGACCCGCAATTTCGATATTTTTAGTGATACATATGTTTAATACGGTAAAAAAAAGTTATAGTATTGTCTGATTTATATTATCAAAGTCTTGGACATCGTATGCAAGCGTCAATGATGATATGATTTCGGTGAGTTTCCAGATTGTACAGGTCACTATATGCATATGCTATGAAAATATTTTTCTCGGTAATTTCAGGATTGCCTAATTATCTCTAATAAATAAATCTCCAAAAGAAGACGCACACAGACAACGTGATCCTAAACTATACAGATCTGGTCTTTTAATGTCGTTGCTATTGTTGATCGAAAATGATATGCATACAATTAGAGGTACTATAAAGAAAATAATGAATATTAATATAGAGTCCTAGATTCGTATATCTGACAACCATATCCTTGCAAGAGCAAAAAAGTTTGCTTCTATAGTAATTCTGTAAAGCCGATAACCTTCTCCACTTATTAAACATCCCGTATATGCTCAGGCACGGGTTGTTACCATAATATCTGTTCGTATGTATAAATGAGTAGCTCCGATAACCTCTTGGGAGGGGTCAAACGAGTAAAAGTCATAGGTTCACCAAATGTCAAATCCGATTTATATACCAGACTGGTCCACGATTGATAATTGTAAGAACAAGACATAATAAAAACCACAATACATTAATTCAATAATTGGATATTATAAATGCGTAGAAACAGAGTGTTGATTGAGATATGAAATTTTGTAGCACGTACACACGTTAATGTATCACGGCCTGATAATTTAATTATCGACGACAATCTTGACCTCAAAATTGAAAATTAATTTGCACAAATCCATATGAATATTGTATCCGTTGAGTGAAATTTCTGGCATTTCCTTCGTCATTTTTATGTTTCTATTTCCTTTTGGAAACTTTAAGATGACACTCTTTGTACGCACTTTTCAACTTTTAGCCTAAGTCAGTTTACATATATATATCTTATTGTGTTTTTACGTTTATTTTATCATTTCTGTGAAGTGTTTCAAGGAATTAGAATTTAAGATTCATGCCGATATCAAAAACCTAACGATTTGTTAAGTATGCGTGCGAGTGTGAGAATGGTCGAGCAACACAGAGAGAAAATAAGGGAGCGAGTGAGAAAGAAAGAAAAAAGAGAGAAGAAGTGAGACAAGGCAATTGTTATAGTCAGACATCAATGCAATGTAAACTTAGTCTGTAACTATTTATAAGGCATAATAATAATAATAATGTTAATACTGTTCAATATTCATTTGTATTCACATGCAACCGAGGTGAACATTCAATTATGATTGCCTCGGGTAATAATTTTTTTTTTCCTTTTTTTTTCCCTTGATATAAGCAATTAAGCATGTCCATACAGTTAAAGAAAACATATTATATCAAGTATAAAGTATCGTTACATATACGATTGCAATTTGCAACACTAGCGAAATAATTCAATGCAATTTTTCGTTTTTAGTCCGTTGTCATTCAAATTACTACACATTATTAAACTTTGCAGAATCTCATCCCTGAGTACCAATGATAATAATGGACAGAGAATGAGTTTCGGGATATTTCTTTCTTCGGGGCATAAAGCAAGTTGTTTGTATAATTGTATCGGTACTGCAATTATCAAGTAACTTGTAACTGCTGAGAAAGTCAGTACCAATGTTCTGCAAACATGGTAATTGGTCCGATAATATGTAGTTCCAAAGTTTATCACGATGATTATTTGATGACTGGACTAAAATTGAAGTCCTCCCATCCCCCAACCCAATTCCCTCCCTTTACCCAAAAAAATGTTTGTACTACTATTGTGTGTCTATTCAGCAATGATAATATAAATATAATAATAATAATTAAATACCTAATGATGAATTTTTGTGATTATCTCTCTGTATAGAAGATATTGGAAGGAAAAAACGAAAAGACAAAAAAAATCTTGTAGTTTGTATCTCTGTATTGTAGTAAAAACGGAGAGTCATCAGGATTAATTATTTGCAAAGAGTATTTTGAAAGTATTTTCAATTATTTTTTAGTATTACCATTAAAGAAGGAAGAAAATTAAATTTAAAAAAGAACGTATTAACACCACATCCTTGGTGGTATAAACGAACGAAAACACCTTATGTATGCGGGCATAATACCGTGTACTATGTTTCTTGAGATGATGATGATGATTAAATACAAATTATCATTGAAAAAACGTTAATATTCAACTCATTTATGAACCCACACACCGCTTCCTCATTTTTCCATCGAAACATGTACAGATAAAATACTTGGTTTTGTGCTAAAGGAATTCAAGTTTTACTCGTTTCTCGACGTGACGTAAAAAGAAGTTGTCTTCGTCATTAACTAGTTGAGAAAAACAGCTAGGAATAAATTTCCTTTTAAAATCAGTAAATATTGTAATTAAGTTAACATCGTTCTTAGAGGTACTACATACATACTTGATAGTGGTACGAAATGCGTATACAACACACGAGTGGGGAATTTCAGCTGAAAAAATAATAGCACTGCCAACGAGAGTTATTCTGTCGTTTGCCAAGTACCTGTGCTAAAACAATCAATACCGAAAGAAGGAACGAAATCGCGAACGAGACATTCGATCAGTGTATATTAACGAGGTCGCGACACGTCGGCGAGACGACGGGTGTGTGGAAAAAACGAATTTGATATAAGATATTTCGAAATATCGCGCGCCGGGTAAGAGTGGCGCGTTTCATCGCTCCGTGAGCTGCGCGAGGATGCGCAAAGGCCTCCGATTGGCCGATTAGTCTGCACTGTCATATGATGGACTTGCGTGGCATCATGGGACGCGAATCGGAATTTTACAACATGGCTGCCGAATGAGATCAAAGTTGCGGTGCTACACATTAGGAAAAATGTATTTTTCTTAGCCTCTGTAAAGATAAAATAAGCATAATTACGTATAAATTGATAAAAGACGCGTTAAACGTTGAGCCGAGGGTGCGTCGGTGATCTAAATATGATTAAATCTGTGTCTAATAGTGAGTTGAAGGTGACACCCCGCAATACTGTATGGAGTTCGGGAACGTATGGCAGAGACTAGGGGCCGAGATAAGAGGGCCCTGGTTCTCCTCAACGTTTTACGCCTCTCTGCTAACCTTCGCGGACTAATTAAGATGCTGTGCGCGTCCCATGTGATTCGCTAAAACATCAAAAACGTAAGTGAAGTCGCCCCTAACAAAGACCTACCTCATCCGCGGCTCGTGCGTATTTCGGAAGGCATCCGCCAGTGTGCAGCCGAATTGACTGGGAATACGTAGCGAATACCTTATTTCCCGCCCCCGTCACCCCCGATTTCACTTCGAAAGTGGTGGAAAAAACTCGCGACAACCCTCGCGGCAATCGCGGGCGTATATCTCGGCTTCCAAATCGCGTTATCTGCCCGGAACGATCAAAAGTTCCCACCATTGTGCGCCGCCTGCCTCCTCTCAAAACTAGTTCGCTGTCGTTTTCATTACGGGTTTGTTCGACCTGCTTCTTCCCTTATTCCCCTCCTGCGAAGGTTATCCTCTCCTCGGCGAGGCTGCCGATCGCGTTTTTCTTTCGACACGGAATGCCACTCGTTTTCGGTACGTCGTACGGGGAATGGGGTCACAGCTGCACCCAAATAAACTCATTTGCATACAATGAGACCAGACTTCTATCCTTCCTCTAGCTGCCACTTCGAAATAGAAGAGTTCTCCAATCGAGGCTTATGCTTTTTCTAGAAAAACTAGCCAAACTGCCGAACCCTCAATGCCAATTCGCAATATCGCGAATTCATCCTTACCCATGAATATACTGCACCATTATTTATTTGTCACTCTCTTACCTTGTCTATGCAAATTAACAGCACCACATCTCGTTTGTTCAGATGCCTCTTCCGACGTGAGTGTTAATTGAAACTGGATACACCAACTCTCACATACTCTCTCTTCTCAGTTATTCTCTTCTCTTTACCCTCCTAGAACAATCTCTGCGTACATGCTCAGTTTGTCCAACATGTTTGCCAGTCAAATTTGTTCTATTATTTTCAATCAGTTTTTTCACACTTAAATTACCCGTTCCAAAATTCCCTTAGATTGCGAACCAATATTTGTCGTTTCAAGTGCGTCATGCTTCCTGCACGGTTATACCGAACAAACTTCAACCAATTTACTTTAGTAAAATCTATTCTTTACTGCTTAGGCTTTGCTTTTGATGTCACGGCAGTAAAAGCGTCGTATAATGATGAATTTACATTTTGCAGAATTGAAACCTATGCTGGTTAATCGCTTCAGATTTTGTTAAGAAGATAATAAGCGACGAGAAGTGAAAGAAAAAAAAACTCGATGGTTTCCTGACATGATGGAAAGCAAGTTGTATGTGAAAAATGAGCCGGGACTAGAGGGGCAATCGCTGGTGAATCCGGCCTGCGTGTCACTGATGTCAGACGAGGGGGGAGGACCCAGGATTTGTTTTGTTTGCGGAACCCTGGGTCACAGTGAGCAATACTGGCTCAGAGTAAAACCTAGTATAGGCGCTTCGCCCAGCGAACCATATTTTCCATTTTTGGAGTCTCACGAACCGCCGGCTGGCTACAGAGGCGAAGGGGTTAGGAGCGGCGCCATAAAAGTCTGTAGTCTCTGCTACGCTCTACTCTTGCAGCAATGGGACAGCTACGAGAGAGACGCCAGGCCCCACAACCAGAGGGTTTACTGGCTGAAGCGGTGCGACGGAGGTCCTTTTACTGGAGCAGAAATGGCACTCCAGGGGGAATACGCGGCGCAAGTTTTGGGGCTCACTAACGAACAGCCGACGACGCAGACAAGGCAGGAGAGTCGGCCGGTCGGCGTATCCCCAAGATTACTGCCAAATTCCCCCTCGCCCAGAGTCGAACAGTCTAGACCACCGTCTAATTCCGTTGAACTGCAAAGGCCGCATTCTAACGCTGCCGAATCGTCGAGACATCTTGAACAAGCAAGACTGACCATGGAGTCACCTCATCAAAGACTACAGTCACCGCATCAGAGGCTACAGAGCCCTCGACAAGTCGTCGATGAAACTAGACTCTCCAACGAGGCAGCATTAGATTTAAGACATGCTCCCAGAAGCTCGCCAGCACCGCAACCTAGTCTACCACCTCAACCGCAAGGTAAATATTTATCGTGTAATCAGAGAGAGGGTGAGAGAGTCCGTATCAGAAGAACGCATCTTCAATATTTACTCTTTAGGCATAGATAGTGATAATATATTACAGAAATATTTTATATGCGCTACCAACGGCCGCTTTTTACTCGCTTAGACTCGGGTGTCGACCGACTGATCCTTGAATCAGGCAATCAGTTGAGTTTCCAAAGAGTTGAAGAATATGTATGTGTATTCACAATCCGGAGTAATGAAAACAGAATATTCTGATCAGATCCTTCTTTGAAAATAGTCATTACCGAATGAAACATGATCAATGTTTGTGAATTCGAAAAATTCCTGATCCAGTCGAGTAGCGTAAGACTCAGAATTGATTGGTTAGATGAAAAGGTTGGTGAGTCAAAAATAAAACGTACAAAGATAAAAGAATGACAGAATTTTAACTTGCAACTTTGTTTCACGTCTGAACTTTGCAAATTTACATAAATTATCTGCTGGAGTAGGCGTGAAGTGAATTGATTTACATAACCAATTTGTTGGCCTAATGTAGTGGGAAAAAAGTTTTTTCTTTCGTTATTTTTGCACTTTTAGGATTTTTTCTCAATTTTTTGTCGCATTCGCAAAATATTCTTGTATTCAAAGAAAAGTCCACTCTTGCACCCAGTTATTTGAGTGAGTGAGAAATGCATATTTTAATCACTGTTTTGAAATTTTGGTTATGGATATTTACACCTATTTAAATACACGGTAATTAAATTGCTAGTTCAATCAGGATGGTGCTATAATTAAAAAAAAGGGGTAGCTTTTGCACACTGACAAGTACAGTTTCAGGTTACAGTCGTCGACATCCTGTGCAATATTCTTGAATTAAAAATCAACAGATGAATTGTGCAAACATAAATTGGCTTGGAATGTTGCAATTATAAAGGTGATACTAACTGCAAGCTAGTATTTGCACAGCGGTAACCACGCCAAGAAACTTTTTATTAATTGGTCACGAAAACTCTGTATAATATTTTGTAACAAACGAACACAGCCTCATGGTTAATTTTTATGCTAATAATTGATTTCACCTCTAACATTTACCGAACATTATCATTTGCAAACCTTGCATCATCGTTACATGTGTTGCATGCTCCATCGGACTGTTGTGTTTACACTTAACTGTAAACAATGATGCAATAGTAAATTTAAAAAAGCATAGATTAAGCCCCCCTCCAATGTCATAGAAATATCTGTAACACAAGTTAGCAATAAATATCTCTTGGCACTAGCATCTGTTACGATATTTTCTAACGTAATGCCAACTTTGCGTTTATTGACATTAAACTATCATTTTTGGCGCAGGTGAAAAAATTAGAAAAAAAAAAAAGTAGAAAATTTCTATTGCTCCAGTAAGCCAATGTCTCACATCTGTCGATATCTATCTATGTATATCTAGTTGAGCAAAAATTTCCCACTTCTTGATCGACCTCTTCACTTTAATTGGGTCTTTATCTGAGGTCAAGCAAACTTTTATTTCTTTTTTCCCCCTCTTTGCAACCTCTTTCATGAGAGAGAGAGAGAGGGAGTGCATCGTACAAAGAAACGGTTTGTTTACTTCATCCAAGCGGAATGACCCAGGTCCTAGAATACAACTGCGCCATATCGATTTTGGTAATCAGTTGTTTCTCTTGATTTTTTTTTTTTTTTTTTTTAACGATATCAAAAACCGAATTGGTCTACACTTTTGATATCTCTTGGTTTATCATCTGGCTTACGTGTACGTTGCTCACTGTGACGCAATCTATTACATCCTTGTAACTCTTTTAGTCTTGTATGTCACAGTTGATGATATTCATATTTCAATATTTCCAATCATTGCCAAAGTTTGCGAGTTTTAAAAACTGGTTGAGTGGATGAAGGAACAAATATAACGCTATGAATTCTATTATTGATCCAATTACCTGAATTAGTAAACTTTATCATCTCTACCTATAAATTTTCACACCATTATACTTTGAGCGACGTGAAGTTAATCATTACCTACTGAGAACTCTTGCTCTTCAGCATTAATATGGTTCAATTTCTTTGGCATGCAATATCTGCTGGCGATAAATACACAGCTACAGGTTCATTTAAATTGGCCTTAGCCTGTTGCATTTTTTTTCTTTCGTTTTCCCGCTCCTTTTATTTGTGGTGATGTGATAACTCATACATACGAATTAATTCTTATTCGTAGACCAACAATTATACAATAACTAATGAAAGGCTTCGACCCAGTGGTTCAACGAGGTTGAAGTTAGTAACGTTAATGTAATGAAACATTGGGGCCTTAATCACTATTTTCTTAGTTGTACAATGATTTTTAAAGAACTCAGATTGCGAAATATTTGTGCCTTTTGTTTTACTATGGTTTACTGAATTTCAGTTTACTGAATTCCAAAATAGCAAAATAACAGTTCTTTGTCAGAATAAATCGTTACGATAACTTTACTAACTTCAGTCTGATGAGCTTTATTGCTAGATAAGAAAATGTGTTGCTACAGTTGTCATTATCTAAGGAAAACATAAAACGGTTAACACATTATTTTTCATATTTCATCTACCTGCTTAGAAAACGGCAGAAGCTAGAATATTTGGTTCAAAAACACAAGTATTAAATAACTATATCGTTTGGTCTCAATGTTCAGAGATGTGACAAAAAATTTTACACGAGGCAAAGTGTAAATTGTGTTTAATCGACTAAATTGAATGTTGATTTAAACAATGTTGGAAAGTAAATAGTACATACGCTAGCAGGTTTGCGTTTTATATTTTAGATCATATTCTATGATAGAGTTGTTATAAAAGCAGTTAGTTTGCAATTAGTTGATCATCTTCGACGGATTATACGCATACTTAACATTAATTTTTATCATTTCAGCTATCTATAGTGGCGGATCGACGTCCAGCGTCGGCACTGATATATTAGATTTATCAATGCCTGACAAAAACTCAGTGACCGAAGTCTGTTACGTTTGCGGAGATGAATACAAGAGAGGTTCCCTAAGCCACATTGCGGCCAAGCCGCTGCCGACTCCTCCACATCCTGCTACCAGCCCGCCACCATTTTTTCCATCACTAATGCTTCATCCAAGACCCAGCAGAAGTCGGCCAATGGACAGCGCTGGACGAGTGCAGGTAAAACCAGTGTCAATCGTGAAAGACATGAATTGCTTCGAGATAAGATAAATTCCTCAAATAAATCCGTTCCCAAGCAAGAATGAATACGTGCAAATGTAATTCTTATTATTTTCCCAGGCTTGCTCGGCGTGTCAGAATCACCTTTTATTGCAATGGAAAGCTTACACCCGACAGGGTGTACCTCACGGGGAGAGAAATTACGCCCTGAGAAAACGACACGCTCCTGCAGTTGACACTACGACATTCATATGTTATACGTGTGCCCTGGAATATCCGTCGTCAAGTATAAGACTTTTGTATTGCTGTTCAAATCCGGAAAAGGAAGCCTATTTCCCATTCATATGTTCTTTGAGGCCACCACCTGGTGCAAGTCCGATAAGTCCTCAAGGCATGGTGCAAGTTTGTTCTATTTGCTACAAGGCCATTCCTCAGAAACAGCAAGTTTTCGGAGGCGACAATCACGATGGGCAGCAACATCCCGCCGCTATTATTTCACAACAAAACGATCTCAGGCAGCAAGGCAAGTCTTTTTAATAAAAAAGCGTACATTTTTATTCGGCGTTGATTCACCTCGGATTCACGCATTACTTTTACCTGGGGTATTAAATTTGTCTCATCGTTTCCCTTTACAGGTCTGTCACCAAGGCCGGCTGTCCCAAAATCACCAGCTAATTCTGCGGGAAGCGACATCCGTTTTAAGCCATATGATTTAAACAAATCAAGCGCTGTTGCCAACAAACAGCGTAGCATTAACATAAAAAATACCACGTCGAGGCAACGAAATTCTCCTAGCAATGGACCGGCAGAAAACGGCAATGTTGCGCCGGGACAAAATTATCGGTGCTACATTTGCGAAAGGCTCTATCCTCGAAATCACATGGAATGGTAAGATTCCTTGGTTCTTCTGGATACGATACATTTTTTGTATTATTGTCCAATCACTGGCACAAAGTTCGTTTATTCAGCCGGAAATTTTGTATTCTGATCGCATAAATTCAATTGACGAAGACGTAAAACAAATTAAAAAAAAAAATAGATGATACAGGCCAATGGCGAGTCATTTCTCTCGCGTTTTTTATGAAAATTAATGCTTGAATCTTCACCTCATTACAATTTATACGAAGTGAAGTATGTTATGGAATTGTGAATCAACTTTTCTTTAATCTAGAATTTTAGTTCCGTTTAAAATAAGGCTATATTATTGTCAGTTTTTTCAAGTGTCATTCACCAATTGACAAAATCATTCCTGTTAATATCATGATAAAGACTTTATCAAACTACAGTCAATAGTTTGCATCAATTTATTCATAGGATAATGTTTATGCAATTAGGTTATCGACTAGTCCGGAAGGCATGAACTCCCATGCAATGCATTTTCCGTGTCTGAGAGGAATGGCACGTACTTCCGAAAATGCGTGCATGGACAGTCACGGACGTGTCTTGGCATGTAGTCAGTGCGTCAATCACCTATCTCAGCAGTGGGAGAGCATGGATGCCGAACGAGTTCCATTAGAACGTCGGAGGTGATGAATAATCCCATTTTAATTCGCTTCTCTGAAATACTGGCAAATTTTATGCATAATAAGTTTGTTGCAAAGTAAGTTTTATTTGAATTTACGATTCTCGCAATTTGGTCTGTAACTTAAAACAATAGGTTCCACAAAACTTTCGTTTTTTCTCACATATATTGTGTATCTATTTTTTAAAGCGAGCTGTTTATCGAAGTAAAAATGTAGTTATTTGTTAACCTGGTGACCATTTGAGGTTTTGGTAATTCTGTATTTATTGCTGATGTTTGAAAGCTACATGTGTATAAAGTATTTATGGAGGAACTGATTAAAACAAAAGGTATTTTTGATTCTTTTAGGTATGATATTCCTAGCCCACATCCAAACGGAGATGTTGGTAGATCGATAGCAACACCGCCAAGTTTGAGTTCAGATAGAACATTCAGCAGCATTCCTGGGACGTCGAGTAGTTCGATCTACTGTTTTTTGTGCGGCCTACACAGCGATCTCACCTTGGCAAGGGTTCTATACGGGCGACCTCAGGGTCGAAACGCACCGTTCTTTCCTGAGCTTTTGCGCCATCAGTCACCTCTGAACGCCGAACAGCTGAGGGAAGACGGCTCAGCGCTAGTCTGTACATTTTGTTATCATTCTCTGCTCGACCAGTGGCGAAAATACGAGAGTTTGTCGGGCGGACAGCAAATTAACACTGCCGAGAGGCAGTACAATACGCATGATTACTGTTGCTTCGTTTGCGGTATTACGACTTATCGGAAACGCGTCAGAGCGCTTCCTGTTAAAGACTTTGCCTTTCTTAAGAACCACAGACAGCCCGAGAAGAGCTTGTTATTGGAAAATGGTGACTTTGCCGTCGTTTGTCTCGATTGTTATGAGACGTTACGGACGCAGAGCCTCGAGTACGAAAGATGGGGCTTGCCTGTCGATAAAAGAGAATATAACTGGATCGTTCAACCACCGCCACCTGAAAATGGTCCTGATGCAGCTGTCGCCAGATTGCCATCGGGAGAAAGATCTGAAAAAGTGGTAAATTATGTTGTTTTTTTTTTTCTACAGTTTATAGTGTATCGTCATTTAAAGTTTATTTTCGTGATTCGAAAAAATCTGGTCACGAATATCAGACTCGGCTTCATGGTAATTAGTATCTAATCAGATGGCATTCTGAACCAAAGCGCAAATCCAAAATCACGTTTATATTTTGGAAATTTTGTTTCACATCTCATTAGATAACTCAAATACCGTATTTTCAAACATAAAAGTAGCAAGTCAACAAGAGCACAAGTGAAATCGTGTGCAATTTTGGCATGCTGATCATGTTTCACGTGTTTCATGTGAATTTGGTAGGTGTTTCAATTTCAAGCGTTTTTCTTGCTGTGTTACAGGTGCCACAGACGCTTGCAACAAGGCCGGTGAGGAAAAACTGTTCACCTAAGGCGCCCGACAAGAAAGTTCCGGGAAAGTTGCCAGAAAAAGATCAAGGTAAGTGACATCAAATCAAAATTTTACATCACATTTTGAATTTTTGATTTACTATAATGATGATGTTCCAACGCTTGAATATGTATAAGCATCGGCAATGCATGGGTCGAAATTTTGGATACCTAAATCGGAGCGAACATTGCTAGAATATTTAGCAAAAAGGCTACCGGCAATACCGTATTCCGTGAATATCCATTAGTTTGCTATAACATTTTCCCAACCAAACCGAAACGCAGAATTATAACGAAATGAAGACGATATTTCAATGTGTTGAGTAGAGCAACGAATTTTTCTAGACCAAATATGCGATATTTATCATTGTACAATTTTTTAGTACACAATGTGCCATGATCAAATCCTCGTGTCAAATGACGCGGCGATAAGACTTTAAGAATAAAAAAAGTAAAAAAGAAATGAAAAGACGAAAATTTAGATAAACATCATTCTCGAGGTATATGCTTAGGATTTAATTGCCCATGTAGGTCACGTTGGATAAATTTAAACTGTCCTAATTTATAACGCATGAATCGAATGATAATAACAGTAGTAAAGAGGTGTTATTAAACGGAGTGAAAAACGTTACAATACCTTATCACAGGCAGTGGAATGCTAGGAATTGATAAATTTTCCAACTTGCCCCGTATCGGCTCTAATTTTCAAAGCAGTTGTCACAAAATTACAACTTTTGGACAGAAAACTTGAATCATTCCTTCCATATATTTCCTTCCTTGGAAATAAATGAAAAACTGGCAAGTATTTAACGTCACAGTTTTCAATACACGATCGAGTTTGAGTTTACCGATAACCGTCATTGATTCGCAATATCCTACATCGCTAAATTTCGTCGTGAACGTTACGCAAAAGCGGCGCGATGATTGATCAGTCCAAAATCGGCCGCAGTTTGAAACCCACCAAACGTAATTCGACTCTTTCATCAACAGACTTCTTTATCTAAAAGTAACGTAAAGTTCGAATGTCCCGATATGCCTACATACATAGATTCTATCCTCGTTCTATCCGGGTTTTCGTCATTCTAATTTCCCTTCCGAAATTTCGCCTCTCTTCCTGACTATAACGTTACCTTCCTCGGAACGAAATTAACTCGGGAAAGTTTTAAAACCGTGAAGAGGTCTGAGGGACTTGTGGCATATACATATATATTTCATGCACGCGGCACTTTTTAAATTAAAACGTTATTCCGACAAAGAAGTAGGGAAAGGGGGGGGGGGGCGAAGAAGGGAAATGCGAGCGGCGACGTTTCTCGAAAAGCTGGTATACGAAGGAAGAGGACCAAAGGGAAGAAAGCGAGGGGTGGTACCGTCAAGTTGCAGGTTGTTGAAGGCGCGGGAAAATCTCGTGGGGAGAGGGGGCAGGTCTAATATTTGCCAGACCCACGGTTATCTCCTCGTATTTCAACGCTATCTGTTCGTTCCAGCGGCACAGCCACATTGCCTGGTACCCATACTTATACCCACTACACTTTGGTTAAACTTCAGAAGCTTCCGCGTTCGCTCCAGTCCAACCCCCTTCCCCCGATTCTATCCCATGTGCAAGGGAAATTTACCCTTATATTATCATTATATACGTAGCCCGTTCGCGAACAAATTTACCCATTCGTTTCTGTCCCGTAAGAAAAGAGAATAAGTATACGTAGATGTGCGAGAAAAAGAAAAGTAAGGAACGGATGTTTAGTTTCCAAATCTTTGCAGCTGATGTACATATTTGTGCAAGCGTGTATTATATGTACGGAATTTCCGAAGAAAGAAAAACAGCGAATATACATGAATAACGTGTATTGTTATTATATTTTATATTTAACGAGGAACGGAAAAGTTTTTTTTTTTTCAAACTCATATTTCAAATGTTAGATTTCATTTGTGCAGCGTGTGTAAAATGCCCGTATTTCTGAACAGTGCGGTAAAACGACGCTGGCGCATGCGCTTAACTGAAATTCTCAATTTTACACACTAGGGATTTCTTGGCGCATGCGCACTTCCCGATAACTCAACTTCACGCATCGCCAACGACGTCATTGGGCTGAGTTCAACCTGAAGATCGCGCGCTTAGGCTAAGTTTCATGAAGCCGGATCTGTGCCTTTGAACCTTTTCATTGCTCGTAATCTACTTTTTTTGAATTATTATATTGCATTAGTTTGCTTCTTGAATTAAACTCTCCTCTACCGATACTGAAAAAAAAATAACACGTGCCAGACGTGAGGATAGGTGATATATCACTCGTATTTAGAACGGTCACGTTTGCGGCTCACGCTGCAAACTTCGCACTCGTCGGAAATTGCTCACTTTTCGCACTTGTTACGCAATACACTGTTGCTTCTCCGTCTCATTTTCAATCTCTGCAGTATACTTGTTTCTTTTCATACGCGTATAAATTTACTCACCCTTTGCGCGTAAAAACTTCTGAAGAAAACTCAATACGCTGTGTAATTCGATGCGTGATGTCTAAGAACTGAAGCGTTTCCTGCCCTCCACGGTGCAGAAGATTCTACACGATAGAAACCTTCTTTGCACCGGTATTCGATACTCTTTAAAATTGTAGTAGATAAGGAATCGTCGGTGTTTTAATCATCGACCACTTCTTTTATGTCCACACTATGCTCTCGCGTGATATTCTGCAGATACAACGTTGAAATCGTCCTATCAAAATTCTCAATGCATAAATTTTGCCCAAACGAAAAAGAGGAGAAAAGTTACACTGGGTCAAAATGTGCTGTAGAAAAAGTTTCGGGCAATTTTCTCCCGTCGTTCAGGGGTAAAGATTTCCTCGCCATTTTTTTTTTTTTTTTGTCCTCTCTCTTTTCTTTTGTTTTCACTCTCTCCTTCTTTGCTGTGCGTGAAATATGATAAAAAGCAATATGACGTACGGTAGAAGGAGAGGCGAAATTTTCTGCTTACATATACCTATAGCTGAGCCTGAACGAGGGAGATATGATATAATTTTTTTTTTTTTTTTTTTTTTTTTTCTCGCAGGAATTTTTAGATGGAGTAATTTTCGCAGCCACGGCGCGTTCTCATCGTCACATTACATATATTTATACATGACACTGTCCTCACATTCTGCAGTTGCGACGATGAAAGTTTTCGGGATGCTTTACTGAAGGTTTTTGGCGGAAGGATAAACGAAAAGTATACAAACCAGTGACGTCTCATTAAGGTATCTTATTTTTTCACGGCGAAAAGTGATGGTGTTGCTTACCATGGTTACATTCACCGGTTTATTATAGGTATTTTATACTAAAATGTTTCAGGTTAGGGAAATATTATTATTATTATTACTTTTAATTTTTTATTTCTTCGTTGCAACAAGATCTAAACGTTAGTCTTTCCTGAAATAAAAAATTTTCTACATTTTTAGACCTCGTCAAACAACAAGAAAAAAAGGGCGGGAGGAAGGGGGGGAGGGGTGGAGGTAGAAAAACTTCGTTGCCCTAATTTAAAAAAAGTCTGATGCATAAATGTATGTACATATCAAACTGTGCAACACATCATCGGAGCGACTAAAACTGCCAGTATAGTATATTATGTTACTTGACGCGGCTGATACGGCAATTTGTGTAATTCCGTTGTTATCCCAAGGCACCGAAACGTCCCAGTGAGATAACGCGAAACACCGTTGTCGTATGTAACCTTATTAAACATTGTACTGCACACGCCTGAATTCATACGCAGCGTTACCTCTTAATTTCACACACTAATTAATAATTACACGACACTGATGCAGCGCGCGGCACTTAATTATACGCCTCGTTTATACGCGTAAATACATAATTGCGTAATATTTTTAGGAGTGGGGCGGCGGGAAAAAAGAGAACCGAGCACATTGCAACTGTGTAAACGTGTAATTAACGTTGTCTAATTTCTTCGCTCAAAAGCTTGGCAATCGAGTGAGACCAAATAAATAAATAAATAAATAATTGGACGGTGTACTATTTAATGACCGATTGATCGATGCTCCGAGTATTATTCGGCGATATTTCCCCGCAAGTGAAATTCACCGCCGTTGTCTTCACTGCAGATCTATGATAAGGAATATTCGTTCTCATTTTTTCCGACCTCATCAATTCGTACCGAAAACCATCGGATTTGTATATCACGTAGAAAACAAGCCATTTCTCGTCGTTTTGTTTTATAATCGTAAAATTTTTCACTATAAATAAGAATAATTATCGAGCGTTGACTTTGGAGAAAGAAGGAAAATAAAAAAAATTATGTCAAAGAAGGAAACCTTGTCTCCGAAACCATTAAAGTATGTGTAAAAAAAAAAAAAATTAATAAATAAAAAAAAAAAAAGAGCAGTAAGGAATGAATAACTGTGGGTGAAAGAATTTTCTGAGCACGGATCATTCCCGCATATGCATATATATATGTATAACCTACGTATATCGTTATCGAGAAAGAAATCTCTGCACCTTTGAACCCGCGGAGCCCGTAAAGCGACAAGCTCTGTGAGGCGGTGGATTTGCGAGAGGAGAAAGATTATCCTGCAATGCGGTGACGTGTCTGGTGCACATATATACACATATGTATATACATATATATACTTATTCACGAATATGTATGCGGTGTGGATTCGCGACCAACACCGCGGCGTAACCTTTTGCCCCACGACTCGACCTTTTCCTCCGCGGTTTGAACCACACACAGACCGGTTAATACCTATACGTGCCAAATTACCGCTCCGCAGCTAGTTATATATCAATTCGGTTTCTGCATGCTGGGGAAATTATTATGATCTGTGTATTCAGTATCACCGCTGCGGGTGTTTATTGTGCAATTTAAACAAATGGCAAATTAGCGATTTATTAATTTTTTTTCTCATTTTTTTTTTTTTTTTTTTTTTTATTCATTTATTTACACATTTTTTTTTTTTTTGCAATAGTTGCTAGACAAGTTTTCAGCCAGAATATTTTTCATTTTCGGATTATTCAAATATTCAATCTCTTTGTTTAATTCAACTCTTTTTTTTTTCTTTTGTTTTTCACGTTTAATAAACTGCCTGAAGATTGTTCTTTCAATTACAGTATCGTATTATCGCTGTGTACAGTTGCTAGAAAATATAGTACAGTTTACTATATCCAAATATTCAACTACCGAACTAATTTTCATTTTCATTTTCATTTTTTTTTTTTTTTTTTTTTTTTTCTTATTAGTATAGATCGTAAGTAGAAATATTTCCTCGGTGTGCGCAAAAACAACCGATGATTACCGAGTCGAGTCTGTTCCTTATAAACTTATAATGTATTCGATACCTTCTGCTGGACTTTCGCTGGGCGTGAAGTCCTATTCATACCTGTAATGCTATCCTCGGTAATCGCTTAACCCTCGTTGAGCCTTTAAGCCTGGCTTCCAGCTTTCCCGACGCTCTGGAGTTCAGTTTTAAATGATAAATGTCATTGATACTTTTATATGGTATACCTACTCTCGGAAAGTATGTAAATAACAATTATTATTATTAAACACAATTAATAACACTTATATTAGAAATAATCAGCTCGTATCCTTTAAAATTATTTAAGGATTCGGAAAATTGGTCTCGGGAATCGGTGAATATAATCATTGAATTAATCACGACTAAGATTCCTTGCGTATCTTTACCAGGAATTTTTTTAATTTTTCTCTTAATTTTTCTTCATTCAAATAGAAGATTTGACGGATCGACGTATTTTTTATTCGGCGTTATAATTACATGTGGTTAGGTGTACGTACGGGCTAATCGTTGCAAGGCATGCGGGCTATTTCGCCGAGCGATGTCACGACTCGTGACTTTTCGAGTCGGAGGTTCGAGAGAATGATTAACAGGCCTGTCTTTCAGACTTGAAGCTTATATGCTTACCCTATCACTTGGGCGCAATTTAGTATACCCGTGTAATTTGTATTATACGTGCCTTGTGCGTGAATACACAAACACAAACACAGACATATGATTATACTTGTTATTACCTAGTTAAAACTATTCCACAAAATGACTGCAATCTTATCATAGTTGTTGTCTTTATTATCTACACAGAAATACACTCGCTTGCTTATTATATTGTATATGTATAAAGTTTAAACTGCGATTGTGAAGAAATTTAAGAGATCGTAACTACCCGTAACATATTTATTGCTCTTTACGTCCCTTGCAGTCCCAATTTTTTTCCTAATGTCAATGTAGACGAAAAATTTTGGTAATTTGTTCACTTGTGTACACATCTAAGTATGTAATGTCGGAATAATAATCGTCGTTGTTGAACGAATTAAAACGGTTTTCTAAAAATTTAAACTAACCAATTTGAATTCAAGATTACTATGTGCCGAAGATTTCTTTAAAACGTTGGTAAAAGAAAAAAAAAAGAAGAGAAATATGTATGTTCGAAAATTTACCGTTGTTTCACAATCAGCCATCAGGATGGAGACAAAATCGAAAAATCGGAGAATTCTCAGTGATTTTTTTCGTCTCTTAGGAAAAACTAGGGGAAATGTTAAAAAGGTATTATTGTTCCATTTCTCAAAATTATTCCAAGTTTATTAATTACAGTTAACGACATATTGAATATCTATACCTTCGATGTGAAACAAATAATTTTTCATTTTTCTCTATGATCTAAGATACAATTGTTCGAATCGTCCGACAATCCTAAGGTTTCGAAGTATCGATTTTTCCCTAAAAAAAAAAAATAAAAACAACCGCGTCGTCACAGACGCGTTATTACGCACATTTGGTGGGACCGGGTGTCGTCCCGACGATAGCCTGTAGGATTCATCGCCATCCTTGACGCCAGCTAGTAGTACATATATATAAGACACGAGCCCAATTCGTATAAGTAGGCGGGCACCTTGCCCGCGGCTCGGGCGACCCGGGGGGTGGTGGGGGTGGGGGTGGGGGTGGTTCGGGGGAGAATAGAAAAGGGGAGCGGGACGCCCGCAGCGTGACACCGCATTGCGCCCATCCGACCGACCGACCGACCGACACCTAAATTCGAATTAGGGGATTTCTCACCCTCGTCATATCGGCGAGCGCCGTTTCAACCCCGTGGCTCGACCCGCCGCCCTTCGCCCTTCACTCCCTCCCCCCCCCCGCCCCTCGGTAATCGATATCGCCCCGTCATCGGGTACTGAACAGCCACCCCAAATCCCGTCCCCCGAACCTCGCTGCTGACTGGACGCATTTAATCGGCGAAGTGTGCCCTCTTTTTCTTTTTTCCTTTTTTTCTTTCTACCCTCCCCTTCCCCCTTCGCCCTCCTTTTATTTTTTTCTTTCTCTAATTTCGTTTTTATCCTCTTGCTTTATGCTTCTTCTTCTTCTTCTTCTTCTTCTTCTTCTTCTTCTTCTTCTTCTTCTTCTGCTTTTTTTTTCTCCTTCACCCTTTGCGACTGTGAAACTCGATTCGTGGTTCTCTTTCTGCTTCTTATTCGAACGTATATGAGATTTATTTATTTTATAAATACACTGTTGAAAACTAATGCTTATATTTCGAATTTTTCCGATTCAAGCGGAAAAATTTTAACACCATATTTTTTTTTTTTACAGTCTGTATACTCTAACCGCAACCGATGAACAATTGCTTTTAATATCATGGGAATTCGGATATAATTTCCCCGTTTTTTGGTTTTTTTTTTTTTTTGCCTCCATTCTACTTTACTTTTTACAATGGTTGAATTACATTTGATCTGTATCATATGAATTACATATAATGTAATCGTTCATCCGCAGTTACTATTTCACAATTCGTGCGAAATCCCGCCCGGTGGAAACTGGTTATAAAGCACCACGATATACATCCACTACTGTACATACATATACGCGATAGAAATACCTTATAACACACGTATACGTGTGTGTTTGTGTGTAGGCGTGTACGTTATACGTCTCTATGCAGGACGAGGTTATCAATCAACTCTTATGATACACGTACACCTTATATACCTACATACATTCTTATATACATATTATATATATACCTACCTATAGAAGCTGCGTACGAAATTTCAATAGGTTCGAGAGCTTTGATTTGTCGGATCACGTGCAAAGATTCGGGCACGGAGCGAGACTACGTTTCAATATTTACGGTTTCTCTACTTTTACTCTCTATTCCAAAATGCTTTTGTACATATATATATCAGGGTACTTTCTTTTTTTCACTCGCGACCTGAAATTTTGTTGGAAATGCTTAAAAAAAAAAATTCCCTCAAAATTTTAACCCTTGATATTAATATTAAGTACTCTCCCAGAACGTGAGAAGATTTCTCGAGCGCAAAAAAAAATATTCCCAAAAAAAAAAGCACCCTGATATATATATATATATACACACACACACCTGATAGCAATTCTCGAATTTGAAGCGAAAATTCTGCGCGTTGGGTTGAAAACTTTTTCACCGTACCGAGGCATTATATCTGTGAAATAGATGAAACACTTGGAGTGAGAATTAGGAAAGTTGGGCGTAGCACTCGCGAGGTTAAATTGAATTTGCGACACGTACGACGGCAGTAAAATACGCCAAGTTTTGCGAACGACTCGACGACGAAGGTCGCAACGTCGAAGGACGACGCGTCTTAGACGAGACCCTTGACGTTTCGGCTTGTCCTTAAACACCGAGGCGACGCTTCGACGTGAGGTATGCAAATCCGTACTGCAAGATTTATTTATGCACGCTAATTCGTGTCTATGAGAGTTGATACATTTTTATTCACATCGCTGCTCGCAATCGAATTCATGCGCATAAAATGCATGCACAATTCTCGGCTATGCGGAATTGCTCTTAATAATTCACGACGATTTTCACCGGTTTCACCTGCTGCGCGACAGGCAGCCAGTTGCTCGGTTTGTGGCCGACCCTGCAATGTGCTCGCCTTAATAATTAACCAGAGAGAGAGAGAGAGAGAGAGAGAAAGAGAGAGAGGGAGTCGGCTTCTCGTCCGCTGCTACATAACCCGCACTCCGCACCATTCATTCGAAATGGAATCGAATTTTACGGTATTCTTAGACATTTCTTCGATTGGTAATTATATATATATATATATATTTTTTTTTTTTTTTTTATAAAACCAAACTGATTATCCTTTTGAAATGTATAATTATACCTGATCGGTTGCGGCATTTTAACGTCAGGGATATTCGTCCGTGATCGTGTCTCAAATTTAACCTGACAAATAGGTTTTTTCATTCACTGGAGTATCAGATTCGACAAAGAATCAATTTCACACTCCTCTATAATACGTGTAAGTATCGCATTACGCTTGATCAATGATATTACGTATAACGAATGATTGATATTTAGCGACAATAATAATTTCACGCTGCGACGAATCGTTGCAAATCAAGAAAGGAAAAAAAAAAAATAAATAAAAGCAGCCTGTTAGCAAACACAGGATGAAAAAAGAAAAAAATTTAACCCCTTCTTGTGTTACAAGTAAGAAAAAATTGAAAAGAATTCCATCCAATACAGTAATTTCAGCACATGCGTCGGCGTGTGTGCGTGCGATAAAAAAGAAAAATATAAAAAACGAGACCGTCAGATTTATTCGATGAATTTAACTCACTTGTGTAATCGCTACGCCGTAACAACAATAAGCGAAGCAACATGAAACATTGAAAAGAAACTCCCGCAAGCGACCAAAGCCCGCGGTATAATTCCAAAAAACAACAACCAACGATCAAATCTCTCTGTACATCCGGACTGCTAGATCCGGCTGGATCAACCGGTATATAATAAGTAAAGCGCCAGGTTTTCCTCCCCTCCGCCTCGCTCGGTCGTGATAAAAATAATACAGCTTATTAGCCCCTTGGGGCACACAGACGGTGTAGCGGTGGGTATGATACACGGTTGAGCGCGCTGTTTGCCGGTAGGTGGGTAGGTGGTAGGTGGTAGGTAGTAGGTAGGCGTGTGGAGGGTCGCCGAGGACGCGGCGCAGGGCAGAGCGAAGCAAAGCGGCGGGCCCGATGGGGCGAGGAAGGGGGGGGGGGGGGGGGGAGAATTCTCTCTGTCGCCGCCGCGCATTGATTTTGCCCCGACAGACAGCGGCGGCAGCAGCGGCAGCCGCCGCCTGTTGGGCTCTCTCTTCCCGAAGGAGAGAACCGACCAGCAGCTCTCTCTGTCCCGCTTCCGACCCCGGAGCCCAGGAGGCAAAAGAGCTGCTGCTGCCAACGAGAGCTTGTCGGTGGAAGGGTCGGAGGGGGGATGGGGGGCTCCAGCCCTTGAGGAGGTGAGAGACCAACCTTGCTGCCGCCGTTACTCACACTCTCTCTCTCTCTCTCTCTCCTCTCTCCTTCTCTCTCTCTCTCTCCGTCTCACTCACTCCGCTCTCACCCTTTGCATCATCAGGCGTGCTCGACACCCGACGGAGCATTGGCAAAGCGAGAAATTGCACCGGTATCGCGGTTATATCTTGTTTTTCTTGTCGTGTTTTTTCTTTTTTCTTTCTTTTTTTTTTTTAAATTCTTTTTCACCTCTGCTTTCTTTTTGGCAATTTTCCAACGGGGTGGAAAAAAAAATTGACGCTGTTTCGTTCGCGGTTAATTCGCGGTTGGTTCGACTGTGCGCATCGGTTGATGGGAAATCTTACAATTAAAATCCTTGATCGAGGGATCAAAAACTTGACAAAAAAGAAGGGATCGGGATAATTTTGTACAAGGAATATTTTTTAACTGGTTAGGGAAAATTTATACACGCGGTATGTTGTTTAATGGAATTGGAATAAATAAAAATAAAGCCTATATTCGTCGTCGTTAAAATCGATTGCGATTCGATTGATTGTATGTTTTTGAATAACGATTAATTCAGGGTTTAGTTGATTAGTTTCTGCTATCGATACTATTACCTTGTTCGAATTTTAGTCGAGCATGGATGACAAATTATTCTATTCGGGAGAATCGGGGGATTTTTTCTTTAGTGTGTTTGGTGGCCATCGTGGACTTTTCTTTTTCTCGGTTTCGTTTTTACTCTTTGCTGAATTGTTATTGCTAGTTTTCATGTTTCTATGAGAGTTATCGTTTCATGTATCATTTTCAAATATCGTGTAATCGATTATTCTGGTTGATAATTAAACATTTGATTGAAAGTCTGTAAATTTCGAGGGATGGTTTACATTTTTTCTGAAGGCGAACAATTGTGGCCTCCCGCATTAAAGTCAACGTTTTATTGTTAGTCTTGGTCGAGTTCGACGACGCCGAATGATCTTGTTGTTCAGAATAATTTCATCGACGACAGGCATTAATAAACGAGAACTTATCGGTGCGTATAAAATTCTTATCATATACGAAAAAATTTGAGTAGTATTTGGATATTTTTTAAATTTATTTTAGGGGAGTACAAAATTCTTGTGTCCATTACTGAACGTGTATAGTCGATTCGTCACTTCATTCCATCTATTATATAAATCTAAATTCTAGAACAAAAAATACAGTGTAATAATCTTTGAATCGTACATCGTATATTTAATTCATCGCACTGAAAACATAACAGTATTATCCAGTAATGAAGCGAAAGAGAAAGGTGGTGCGCGATATGTTAAGTACAGCTCGTATAAATATGTATTAAAAATGACAAAATATGCACATATAATATAGACTCACAAAACTAAAATATGGTAATTAGAAACTGCATTTTCCGGCTCCCATGATACTTTACGTATAAAACCATATAAGTAACGAAGATGATTGAAATAATAAATATCTATACGCGTTAGAAATATTATACTATTCGACGGCTGGTGTTATCCCGTTGCACCTGCAGAATCGTCGTCGATTTCGTGAACCAGGTTGTTTTGTGGCGTCCTGTGTTGTTCCGCTGCAGTTGTGCTCGGTTCGGTTCGATTCCGTTCCGTTTCGTTCCGTTCCGATCGACGGTTCGCGTCCGTTGTGCGTTTGGTTCGTCGAGTATCGGTCTGCCTGCCGCCAGGGGCTAAGGGCAGGCGGCAAGCGGCACCTTTGCGTCTCCGAGCGAGAGAGAGAGAGAGGGAAAAAGAGAGAGTAGGAAAGCGCGCGTGCCGTTTGAGCGCCAGATGGCTATGAGGGGGGGAGGCGGTGAGGAAACGGGAGCCTCGTGGCCACAATACGCGGGCGCGAGAGAGAAAGAGAGAGAGAGAGAGGCGGGCAAACGGAGCGTCGATCGGCGCTCGGTTCAGTCGAACGCCGACCGTCGTCAGTGATGCGACTTGAAATTGGTCGCAGGTTGACAATCGTCGGTGTGTTGTGAGAACGGGACCGCGAGAGAGCTTTTTTTCTTGACTCGCGCGCACCGCGCGTCGATCCCTACTCTTCGCGACTAGACCGATTACGATTAGACCAGACGACGGCATCCGTCGAGTATCGTTCGCTCGTCTCTGATTGCGAGTCGCCGCTGCCGCGTGCCGCGTTATTTTTCCGCGCCTGCACGAAGCGACACCCGCTAAGAAGGGGGGACTCGGTTGGGTCTCGGCGTCGTCGGTTACGTTCGGAACGTGTCCGGTCAATTAACCGTTGATGGCGCAACCTTCGCTACTTTGCGGCCCGCTAGAGGGGGCAATTAAGTCGTGATTAGTGCGGTGCCAAGAGAGAGAGCGAGAGAGAGAGAGAGTGAGAGTGCGGGAGGGAGGGAGGGTGGGAGAGTTGGAGTGATAAAGTGCGATTGGATGCTCGTCGCGAGTAATTTAAGTCTTACCGATTTTCATCGTCAGCCTTGAATCCCAATCCGTGAATATATATAACATTGCGTACGCAATGATGGTGTGCATGGACGAGGACTTTTGTATCTTGTTGGGAAAGGCTGATCGGAAAAATGATGAACGTTAATATTTGAAAATTATTATACCGATAACGATAATAATAATAGTAAAATATATAATATATATGTATACGTTGTCTGATATTTAGTATCACGACGATGATAGTGAACTTGGGTGGATTTCTGTTTAATTGTACTATTTGACGCCGATTTTTTTTTTTCTTTTTTTTATTTTCCTTCACGATATCATCATCGTCGCATTTATTGGTTTCATGTGTCGCTGCGAATTGTAGAGATCGTATAATCGGTTTAATGTGAAATTGGGGGTTGGGGGGGAGGCAAATAAAAGAAGTAATAATGACAACGTGCAGTGTGATTGTCTTCATACGTGGTATAACGTAATTGAAGAAGCAAGAAAGGAAAGGATAGAATCGGAGTTAGTGCTCGGAAGAAAGTAACTAAAGTAAATAGAAGAATTTTATACAAAACTCGTTTTGCCGATTGTTGAAAGATGGATTTTCGCGCACCGCATCCTATGATACACTCGTCGCATGGTGGACACCCTTATTACTATCCAGGTAAATAATGTATAAATTATATACCCGAATACACGAGTCTTGAAGGGATTGTTGTAACGAGGCTGAAGTAAGTAACGTTAGCGTAACGAAACATTGGTGGAAAAAAAAAAAAAAATTACTATTTTGTGGTGAATTTGAAGTGGCCAAGTTTTCGAAAAATACGAATCCACCGCTTTGTCTTGTTATAATTTACCGCATATCAGAGATTCGTAAAATTACGAAATAACGGATTTCTCCGAAACTTGAATCATTGCAACAACGTTACTGAAACTTCAGCCTCATTCGTTGTACGAATACTGTTTTTATTTTTGTTGCACTCTTCGCACCAGTTTCGGGTAAAGTATTTTGCCTAATTTTCTACGGAGAAATGAACACTGCACTGCAACTAATTTCACGTATATATTATATAAGGGGGTTGAGAATCTCTGTCGGTATAAACGACAGCACCCTTCGGGGGTTGAAGTTGGATATACGACCGGGACAACGGCCACCCTTCCTTCCGTCCTTCCGTCTTTCTCTGACGCATACGCGTGTATGCACGGAGAGAGGGGTGTGCGTTTCACGTATCGTTGTTCCAGACACGCGCCGTGTGAATCGACCTTTACTCACACGCACAGCTGTGTAGGTTATTATTATACATTATACGCAGGTTGATCTACAGCTGAGAGAGTAACAAGCCCGTGTTACGTGTCACGTTTATTATTATTTTCTTTCGAACCGAGGGTGGAAAAAGAACTTTTTAATTTTTTTTTTTTTTTATTAGTTTACGTCTAATAATGTTGGGTGTGAAACATTCTCTCGGGGTATCGATAACGACGGAATAATTTGTTCGAATTTCAAAATCGCTATTTTGTGTAATGTCTCTCGATCCTTCCATCGGAAAGGAAAATTTTGCTGCAGCAGATTATTATTGTATTGAAGTTAGTAACGTTATCGTAAATATTGGTGTTGAGAAAAAATCGTTAATTCGCTACTTTCGGATTGTCTGAAATTCAGTAAACCGTGATGAAAAAAAAAAAAAATCTTATATATCGAAATGTTAGTTTATTCCGAATCATTGTAAAATTAGAAATAAGATAATTTTTTTTTCCCCGATGATTCTAACTTCAATCTCGTAGATTATTAGCTTTGAGGGTGAGAAATGATGTGGTCTTACAAAAAGAAAATAAAAAATAACGAGATGACTGTACCGTGCGTCGAAACTTTTACGTACCTTGTACCGATGTAATGCTTGGAAAATAAAACAAATGAATAAAAAATGGTCGATGGATGGAAATTTTTTGATACAAAAATAACGCGATAATTCGTTCGTCAAGTTGGAAGTTTAGAGATTTGCTTATAATATTGCCGCTGCAACTCGACATGGACGATGATAACATTGTATACGATGATCGCGGTGTCGCGTAATTCGGTTATATGTGTGTATATATGCATGTTGCACATCGCAGAGGTTTGGGCGTCGGATATATATGTATAATAATATAATGCAAATGTTTATCGCGTTGGGAGTGAAACCAACGATAAGCCCTCTTGTACGTGTGTCGCGGTAGTAATGATATTGCTCCCTAAACCATGAATATTATACGTTTCTATAAACACTTACGTTCATTTGTGTATTTGTTATATATATATATATCTACGTACACGTATATATAATGCATGTATAATATTTCGCTTTCATTTAAGAGGCAGCGAAAAGTGATCCTAATTAGAAGTGAGCCCTGTATTGAATGATCGTTGAAACCGTATCATATTTGTTCATTTTATATTCATCTATTTTCTCTGCTACAAATTGTACGTACCTAACTTTGCGTAACAGCATCGAAAATAAGTAACTCTAATTTCTCACCGAAATTATCGACGAGACTTTTTCTTCTCTTCTCTCTCTCTCTCTCTCTCTCTCTCTCTCTCTCTCTCTCTCTCTCTCTCTCTCTCTCTCTCTCTCTCTCTCTCTCTCTCTCTCTCTCTCTCTCTCTCTCTCTCTCTCTCTCTGTTTCATTATTCTTTCTCTCTTGTGCGATCTCTGGTTTATCATTGCACGACTTTTTCTTATCGTTGGGTATTAAATTGAATTCACTATTTTTAGAACGCTACACCTTACAATGTGAGAGTAAAAAAACCACTTATAATCAAAACGATAATTAGCGCCTAGTTTTTTAATGCTGACTAAGAGTCAAATGTTCGTTACACTTCCCCCCCCCCCCCCCCCCTCATTTTATTTGCATGTACACGATAAAAAAAGAAAAACCACGCGTTTACAAAGTTTTGAAACCAAGCCATTAACTAACCCTGTGTCATATTATATATTGTGTGTACGCACGAGGGCACAGTTTTGCCACCGCACAATCCTATTCGGGTGGTCGGCGTATAACGGCTGCTAAACCCAAACCCAAACCCAACCCAACCCAACCAAACCCAACCTAATCTAACCCAACTTGGCTAATTCTCTCTCGACCCGCTGCTCTGACTGAATAATGCAGCCGCACTGCGATTCGAACCCCAGTCCAGGTGGAACAACGCCGTGTTTTTGTTCAGTGGAAACGGAATAAAAAATATGGATTTTTTTTGTTGTTTTTTTTTTTTTTTTGTTTTATAAGTTAGAAAGAGACTTTTGAATGAACATATGTAAGGGAACAATCGGAAATTATGCTTTTATCCCAAATGAATCGTATTACGGTTTTATTTTTGCCTCGATGACATTCGTGTTGTTGTCGTTGTTGTTGTTTCTGAGAGACGGAGAAGTAAAACAGAGGAAACGTGAAAAAAAAAAAAAAATGCCGAATATGGGAAAAATAGAAAGATCGACGTAACGTACAAAACTTACGTAAGGCTTATTACAACTATAATTTTTTTTCTACCTCATTTTTTGCAGAGAGAGTGAGAGAGAGAGAGAGAGAGAGAGAGAGAGTATGTAATAATGTTTTATTGCTTCTATGGAAATAAATTTATATCATAGTTGCGATATCGCTCAATCGTAAAAGTCCTCGAGAAATATTTTTTATTGCTCAACCGCGATTATGTTCGATATATATCTTACATGTATATGTATACGCCGCAGAGGATTAAAAAGACAAAGTATCACAGTGCGGTGTAAATTCAATACTGTAATTACGGCGTGAGTTTTTTTTCTTTTTTTTTTCCTATATTTTGAAAATTTCAAAATTGCACGATTTTCATACTCGTTCAATCGTATTCTCTGTACGATACTGACAACAAGACGGGTGTTTTTTTATTTTCATTATCGTTCGGAAAAAATCTCGTTGTTGAATAAATAATTGTTACACCTCCGCCCGCCTTGTATCGCGGTATTGCGTAATCTTTTCTATTCGCTCGGTGGTTTACAAAAGGTGTACAGCGGGATGAACGAAGAAAGGGTTGTGCTTATAGAAATCGTTGAGAAACGAATCGATTCGAAACTTTCGAACGCTTCTCATGCAGTCCTTCTTTGTTTGCTGAAACCCATAACTATTATTACGCACCATGTACCAGGTACTAGGTACTACAACTTTCACACCTTTCTATCACCCCTCCATTCACGGGTTCGGCAACACATTGAGAAAAGATTTACAGAGCGCATTTTTGCACACCCTGCAGGTGTAACGAATAAACATGAGATCTCTGAAAACTGTCTTGACTTTATACGTGTTTCCGCATCTGTTGATTCATGGATCTCACGTATAATATCAAATCACAAGTGATTTATCGATCTGGTATCGAATGGACTACTTATCGTAATGATAAAACAAAAACTAAATCCAATAAGGAAAAAAATCGTTTGAAATGATTTTAAAAAGTGTTTATCTTTCTTCCCACAATCATTCGTGTTTTCGTACTCACTTTGGCCGCATTCTCTCCGTTTCCCTTTGTTCCCTTTTTCCTTACTTATCTTTTATTTTCTTCCCTTCCCACCCTCACTAACCCTGAGGCTCTACTCGCGTAATATACACGTCCATAAAATGGGGAGGAAGTAGGTTTTCGAGTGGGACCGATTCGGCCCGCCCCACGTTTTCCACCCCGATATATAGCATCCCCGTCGTCCACGTATATCCTCTCTGGCGCGAGGGTCATAGTTGGAGGGAGGGAGGGAGGGAGGGAGGGAGGGGTAGTTTATCGCAGTGACTGAACCACCCCCACCTTGCACAGCCCATGAATACCTTAATTTAAAATTCAACGAATTTTCTCTTATTTCTTTTTTTTTTTTTTTTTTTATCTCTCTTCTTTCTGTTTGTCATTATTCCCTTTTTTTTCATTACTTCGCACCTCAAAGCCTTACACGCAATTTCCAAAGAGAGGAGAAATATTGAAAGATTTTTCAATTTTTAAGGACGTACGGGAATATGTACATTGAGGTAAAAATTTGTCGGAAACGTAAATAGGTTTTATTTATTCGTTATTACTTCCCAATTTTTCCTTCGTACATAAACTGTACATAAGAAGGACCTATAAGGGGCGTTGAATACCCGTACATAGGTTGGTTCTGATCAAACAAGGTAATAAAAAATGTAGAGAAAAAAAGAAAATGAACGTAAGAATCGAGCGATGCAATTGAAGCCAATCAAGTTAAATCTGATTCTAAAGTCCCTGCGACGATCATCGATATGATGAATAATTTGGAACAAACTGAATTTAAACAAGATATTTAGAAAAAAAATTGATAAATCCCATTGTTCCGTTATTTTTATATAATAACACGTTACACGTAACACGACTCAACGTGATACCATTACACGCGTATCGAGGAAGAGGATGTGGGTCGTGAGGCGGGCAAACCGGAAGGTGAACTCACACCAATGTCGTTATATTCTCGAGCGTGTTTCACCACCGTCCTCGGCGATGATGGCGGCGAGAGAAGCACCACTTCCGGAAGGCAGGCGTATAAACCGAACGAAACGGGACTCTAACGAAACCGCCTGCTTGCTGTACTCATACACGTACATACACGTACATACACGTACATACACGTGTGATATAGCTGCTGGTTCGAGGTTTCGAGACGAGGTCGGAGGTCCGAAAGGGGCGAGGCGATGCTTAAACGCTGTGGCAATTTGTCAGCTGCTGTGGCTTCGTGGTTTCAGACGTCGTCCCGGTTTCCTCGCGCTATCATCCTTCTACTTTCCTATAACACGTTGTATGTACGTATATATGTATATATATATATATGTATGTGTGTATATGTGTGTGTGTGTGTGTGTATATACTCTCATGTATACATGTGTACACGTATACCCGGCAACGTCGGTTCACGGAGATAAAAGAATTTCGATATAAATTTCATTCGTCGGAGACGAACTTTATTTTTTTAATTTTTTTTTATTTTTACACACGCCATTTCTTTTATCACTTGAGGCTGGAATTTAATCGCACCTTTTAATTGTGTGCCTTTCTGGATTATAAATGATTTTTTTTTCCGCGATCTTTTTGTAAAACATTTATTTAATATTGTATATATTATAAATGTACGGTGCCCTGTTTAAAGCGGAGTGCATTGATTTAAGTTTGTTGTTTTTTTTTTTTTGTTTAGATGAAAAAGAACAAATTTTACAGTGCAATCTTCTTTCCACGTGTGTTTTTTTTTACACAGTGATAAGAAAAAATAGCAGTATTGTACGTTTTTGAATTTTATTCAAGTCTACAATCTGCGGTATAAGAATGATAATTTTTTGATTAATCTTGCTAAAAATTGAAGAATTTGAAAATGGCGTTTGCAAAACATACCCTTTGAAGTCGCGAGGGAGTAAATTCAGTCGCCAGAAACGTTATGTGCAAGATACCAAAATTTGTGTCAAATTACAAGTCATTTAAAGTTATCGAATGTCTTCTAACTGGATTGATATGTATTCAATTTTAATCCATGCCTTTTTCTCATAATATTCTACGTAATATCATAGCTTATCGATTTATCGTTAAATCTATACCTATTTTTACGCGATCCTTAGACATGCTTCTGAAATTTCATATCACGCGGTACATCCTTTGTGAGCGCATTATATCAGCACCGCCATCATGTCAACGAAAGCTCTGTGATACTTTATTCACACATACGTGCCATGTACTCGATCAGTCACGTTCGAGAAAACGTGAACAGCTGCTGATGGTAGTTTTTTCCCCTTCTTTTTTTTTTTTTTTTTTTTCTTTTTTCTTTTCTTTCAATCTGAATTTAGCAGCGCAGTGAAAACCGAGCCGCGTTACAGACAGTGATGACATTTTACCGCCTACGTACAATTAGAAAAACTATTCGAAAAATGAAAGAACTTTGTCAATTTTCTTGAGTAAAGTTTCGAGTCTGTTGATAATTAAAAAAAAAAAGAAAGAAAGTTTTAAGAGAATCAGGGAACGTTTTAAATTTTCTTGAGTATAAATTGGTTCGATTTTTGCTGGAAAAGAGTGATATTTCATTCTGAAAAATTTCGAGATATCGGTGCGGGATTCGATCTGTCCTTACCTTTATTCGTATGTAAGCAGACCTAACCTAACCTCAAGCAACGATCGTCGATTTCCGAGATCAAGCTCGCGCTGTATATTTAATGCAACGCGGAGCGCGACGAATGCGAATTTGCAAATCAGTTCAGCAACGATCGTTCCGGGAGATTCGGGCTGCCAGGCGACGAGGGGAGAAAATAAAGAAAGAAGAAATAAAGAAAAAAGATGAAGAAAAAGGGGGAAAGAAGGAACGGAGGGTCGCGCCGCGTGTCGAGCGAGGCGGGGGTGGAGAAACGGAGCGAAAGAGCGATTCGAGGAAACGCGAGCAATTTCCTTTTTACGACTTCAGTTACGTCGGCACCGCGACTCGGCGAACAAGGTCTTCGGCTCCTTCGTTTCCACCACCCTAATCTAAGCTAGACGATATATACCCGCCACCCTCCTCCTCGCTGTCCGGCAGGGGGATGAAACTCTTGGCTGCGCTTGCGCTTTCACCAAGCATCGGGGCAGGCGGAAAAGAAAAGGACAGAGAGAGAGAGAGAGAGAGAGAGAGAGAGAGAGAGAGAGAGAGAGAGAGAGAGAGAGAGAGAGAGAGAGAGAGAGAGAGAGAGAGAGAGAGAGAGAGAGAGAGAGAGAGAGAGAGAGAGAGAGGAGGAGAGAGAGAGAGAGAGAGAGAGAGAGAGAGAGAGAGAGAGAGAGAGAAGGAGAGAAGGAGAGAAGGAGGTAACCGAAGGGTGGCTCAAAGCGGTCGCGAAGAAGTCGTCGTGTAAGCTCTACTGAAAAGCTTCGCGCTCTGCCAGCTTTATACATGTATATGTAACAGCGCTCGACGCTCTCGATCGAAGAGGGATGAAGTCAAGAGAAAGGAAAAATGAAAGAAAGAAAGAAAGGTAGAGAAAAAATAACGCTGAGAAAACGACCAAGTTGTTTTTTTTTTTATTTTTATTTTTTTGTTTTTTTACAGAGGTTCAAATTACAGGCGTAAAGAGTCCTGTGTGTCGGGTAATTTTCCTGTAAATTTCACAATTCGGCAATTAATTAACGTTAGGCAAATTAGCCTACGTTGATTAGAATTCAGAATGCTTAATTTTTGTAATGTAAATGTATCCCGAACTATACATAATTTAGGGTAGATTTTATCTGCGTGTGAATTTTTAATTCGTACAAAGATTTTCACCGTTGAATAACCCGGGCGATAGAAGAAAAGATCGATTCAACTTGCAGTCTAACTTGAGGTGGTAAAATGTAATGCTCATATAAAGTTGGGACACCAAGAAGCTTATAGTAAGCTTGATAAATTAATTTCAAAGAGGACTTTCGAACTGTTTGGACTTTGGAAAGCACTTTCCTTGATTTATAGAACCCCACCTCTTTTCATTCTCTCTCTCTCTCTCTCTCTCTTTCTCTCTCTCTCTTTCTCTCTCACCGTTTCTATTCACTTTACGAAGGGACAATCAGCCTCGAAGATCGCTGATATTATAAACTACCTGATCGCGGATAGGTCGGAGGTGAAATTACTGAACTTGAGGCGAAACCAGAACTTCAACAAGAACACCACTTTCCTCGTACACGAGTAGTCAAAATTAAATTCCAATTCACCACGAGTTGAACTTTAATTCCTGTTTTGCGTCATTTTCTTGCACCCTTGAAGCTCACTAAAAATTGAAGAATTTCGGAACAAGTTCGTGTGTATAAAATACAGATAAAATTGTACAGATTACAAGGTAGCGATTCATCCTTTCTTATAGCTGATGAAAATTCCTAGGTCAGAACTTTTTCAAGGGATGCTTGTTAAACAGCGCCGACGATCATTCCGTACAATGGATTATGCGTTGTAAGGCTTCCTGAGGTTACTTAAAATATATACATATATCTGTGGAGGATAAAATTTTGCCGAAGCGGTATAAAAAAAAAAAAAGATAGGATAGTAAATAAATTGATAATAATAACAGTCTAACTAGTCAAGCTAGTAAAGTGCAAATGGTGATGAAAAGTTTATCTTGATCTTTTACGATTATGTATTATACATTTTACAAATCATACATCACGCTTGGCCTTGGCCAGGGTTCGATACGATCCTATAATTAGAACGCGTTGAATTCAGATTTGAGGAGAAACAAGCCGTTTATTGTACAGCCGGTGTAAGTAGACCTGTACGTACTTACTTGGGTTTGCATACATATTGGAACGATTGACGCGCAGCGACGATCACGAGAATGTAACGTGTAAAGTATGTCTTATTAGCGTGCGGTAATGAAAGAAACTGTCGAAACTGTAATCGAAAGAAATCGCTCGCGGAATCGCAGTCTCTCTGTACAATGTAAAAAAGCCTCGAAGAGCTGATTGTGGAACTTTTTGTACGATTCTCGAATTGCTTTTATTTTTTTATTACTGTTATTGTTACTATTATTGCTACCATTTATTTATTTTTTTTTTCTTCTTCTTCTTCTTTTTGCCTTTTTCTGCGCTACCGCGAAGTTGGTTATAGACCGCGGAGAATGTACTCCATTTCAACAATTATTGCACAACCGTTCTTATACCGTTCTCCAGCAAATATTATTATTATATATATATATATTCGTGTATATTATACATAAGTATTATGTACTTACGTGGAATTACGTAGATGTTATGAAACTACTTAAGACTACGTGAAATTCCACGCTAATTGCAAACTACTCAATTTTGTGGTGTAATATTATTTTATACATAGGTATGTATATTTATACACCTTATCCTATCACGAATTCGAGAATAATTTCTTTGCTACCGAGAGTAATAAATTTTTATTTTATTTTCATATAAATCACGGACTTAAGCAAATAAAGTCGATAGTTAGTGGAAGTAAAATTTACAAGTATCGTTCTATTTGGCCGTAAGTTCGTAAACCGAGTCTCGTTGTTGACAAAACGAGGAGAGATAGAGAAGGAGAGAGAGGGAGAGAGGGAGGGAGAGAGAAAAAGAAAGGGAGGGGATGGCGAAGAAGGGTGCAACGTTACTCCGGCGACATCGAATTAGCGCCCGGTTGGCTAACTAACTCGATGGGTCTAATTACTTGCTCGTCGACGCTAACTAGCGACTAACAAGAAACCCGCAACTATTTATACTACAGCCTGAGTAACGTGTTGCTTTTGTCGTTTGTCCAACTTACTATTTTTACAACTCTTCTTTCCTATCCTCCTTATAGTCACTATATATATATATATACATATGTATATATATATATATATATACACTAATTCCAAATATCCGATGTACACGTATCTCAAACGCGAACAAAAAAAAAATTGGCCTAACAGACCGATTCTACGCGCAATTCTGAACAAAAACACTCGGATATCAAACGAAATTGAACAAATTCGACGAATTTATTATTGAGATTTCGTAGAAACTGTGACATTTCCTTATCACTGCGTAAAACGAGAATTTATTAGAGTCTTTTTGTTGTTCACAATTGCGTATAGAATGGCACTGACTGTTCGGTCTTTTTGTGGGAGAAATTTTCGTACTTTTTACATTATTTAATAATCTTCTTTCAATTTTCTTTTTTCTTTTATTTTTTTTTTTCTTCAATCGATTACACGTTTTACCTTGTCGACGATTAAAAGGGCGACGAATCGCGAGATCAGATGCCATTTTATCGCAATCTATCACTATAACCATGCCTTGTACAATTATATCTGTATTAATGTACATTATACACAGGTGCAAATTATTTTACAATGAAAAGTCAATAGAAACGAGAATGAAACGAAATATGTTTACATACATGCAGATAATATATTCGTTGAAATGTTGTTGTACAAGTTTGTGTGTCGTGTGTACACACACATTTAATATCGTAGGTACAGATTCACATTTAAGCGTACGTACGTACGTATTTGCGTGAAAAAAGGAATTGTTTGCCCAAGGAATTACACGGATTTCACGACATGGGTTTAATTATTTTCCTTTCGCCGTGAACAGAAACCGCAATTATTATAATTATCGGTATTCAAATTGTATATACAAATGAGGCGGAAAAAAAAAATTGTATTTTGTTTTTTCTGGTTTCGCATACGTCATACTTCTTTGGTGGAATTTGTGTATTATTAAGTACATAAATTTATACGATACACGTCATTTGAATTTTGTATTGAATAACGTTTATTCGCTTCTTCTTCTTTTTTTTTTTTTTAATGAAAGTAAGAAAAAATCATCACCTTACACATACACACACACACACACACACACACACACACACCGTTCTGCAAAAGTTAAAAAATTTGTTGGATGTATATAAATGATAATAGATTATAGAATGCTTTACATGAATATTTTCATTTAAATATATTATTATGCTATGTAACAGATTTCAAATATCTCTCTTGACGAAAGTTAAAAATTAAAAATCGACAGCCGCGTGTCACTGCACTCAATACATCGACCGAAATAACCAATTGCCTGTTATACAATATATATTGTAAGTATAATACATATGTGTATATGCGTGTGTAATAGTTGAGTGTACAATTTGTATACACCTCGATGAATATTGCCTCTGTATCGGTAACCGACAGTTTTAATATACTCGGATAATACGGTTCGACGGGCATGGACGTAAGAAAAGAATTAAAAAGGAAAGGAAAAAATAAATTGACAGATCGGCGAAGGCTTTTGTATATTTATCCGAACGAAAATTTATTTATGCGATAAAACGAATTATAAAGGAAGAAGAATTCAGGCATACATTGTTATATACACCTACATACATATACAATTTTGATCGAAAACACTCGAGTAAAAAAGGTGTTTTAGTTTTTTTTTTTTTTTTTTTTTTTTTTTTTATTTTGACAACGACAAAGTCACTTTGCAAACATCGATATTTAAGTGATGTTCCTGCTGCCGGCGATGACGATTGAACTGTGAACCAAAGGTTCTTTCTTTATTTTTTTTTTTTTTTATCTATGTTTCTTATTATCAACCTTGTTATAGACCATCGATTTTCGAATGATCGTCACTGCGGTTGACTTCTTTTTTTAAATTTATTTATTTTTTTTTTCTATCGCACATCCGAGAGTTATATCTTAACGTTCTTACAGGCCACCCGTAGGTTATGGCATCTCACCAAAAGTATCTAACGTGTATATATATATATATGTATGTATAGGTACGTATAGTTGATATAACGACGGGCAGACTGTAATTCAGGGATGAATAGGTACACAGGTTCGTTGTTATACCGCGTTGCTACTGAACGACGAGCAACGTGACTTGAAAGATTCCGACGCGAACGTTTCGAAAAATCGTGCCAAGGCGAAAGTTAAAGACCCCGACAGCGGCGGCAGTTTTTATATACCAACGACATACACGCGTTTACCATTAACTCTGTAATCGCTGCCTCTTGGCGCGATAAGCGATAATTGTTTTTTTTTTTTTTTTTTTCCTGTCTTTTCTTTTTCTCAAAGTTGCTCGTCGTTTGACCGGTTAGGTTTTTCTTTTCAAAGATGTCTCTCTCGTCTTTCCAATCTCGGTACAATTGGTATCACACACTGAGAGAAATTTTTAGTTGCGGTTACCGCTCATTTCTTAACTATTTTCATTCTTCACCACAAGCGAGAAATATAGTTCTAGGTAGAAAATGATAATTAGTTTTCTAGCTGTTAGCAGTAAGTCCAGTATCCGTTACTATTCTTTCTCATTACGATCACTGTTGCTAAATTTTCTTGCAACTGTTGTGAAAATTTAATGCTTGAGGTCGTCGGATCCCCTTCTTGTAGGAGTCTGAAAGGGTATCTCTCTATTCGGGTCCGGTCGCCTCTGGAATTTACCCTCGGTCAACTAGGGTGACATTTGACACGCGAGGGCGCCCCGTGAAGGTGTTTACGCATTTATCAGAGGTCTGCGCAGAAGGCGTTAAGGAAAGAAGGGGGGAGGAAGGGAGGAAGGGAGGAAAGGCCGGCCGCCGTCTAAATCCGGGGAATCCCAGGGCGATTCTAGGGTCGAAAGAGCGCGGCTAGATAACGAGGGAAGATTAATTGACGTGTACGTAGACGCGTGAGAAATCCCATGATGCAGCCTCTCCTCTTCTCTCCTCTCCTTTTCCTATAACGCTTCTAATTCGTGAGTCAACCGCGATGACCGCACGTCACTCATTTCACGGTTCTGCATCGGTGCAAACATCTTTGATTATTGCGTCAATCTGCAGGATGAAAAAATTATGCCGTATATATAATTCGAGTCCAATGAATCGCAGTGATTCCAAACCTTATTCATCATTTTTTTTTTTTTCTTATTGGAGCGACACGTTTATGAAATGAAAAGTTTCGCATAACTGTATAGTTATATATTATTTGGAATAAGACTTCGATTTTCAATCTCCTGACTAAACTTGACTGTGTATTTTTCAATTGTCAAATTCGACCCGAACTTTCGTCGTCTCCGTTGCGCAATCTTCGAATCAATGCTGCGATCCTGGATTTAACCTTCTAGTTATATACATATTTAAAAATATCCTTTTTCTCTTTTATCTGCGCGTAATTGACTCGTAAATTTATCAGATTCCCATCTACTCTATGTTTTCTTGTAATGTTTACGAAGTACTGAGAATTCTGATATTATTTACTACGGCTGATGAAAATCAGTGGAAAGTATTCGTTGCCCTTGATTGTGCAGCGAGAAATTGTACGCATGCGTCGAAACCACGAAGTTGGATGAAAAGACGAAAAGATTATTATTGATAAGTAAATTCTTATACACGTATAATGCCAAATGTTGAAACAACATCCGCTACGTTGGAAAAAATGTCGAGTTTCTTTTGAGCCGTTGTTCAATGGGGGATGATGGCCGAACGGTGTGAAGAAGGAATAATACCCACCCCGACAGGGGATCGGAAGGAGTTGAATATGGTTATTGCCTGAGATATTTCCTGAATTGCAAACTGGAGTCGTCGTCATAGTCGATGGTAGATGCCGTAAGATAAAGCGTGGGACATTGCCATGGTTGGTTCTCGACTCGTTTATTCTTAAATTATTCATGGAATGCAGAAGGTCCTTTTCCCCCCTCCACATCCACCTCCGCCTCCTCTTCATCCCACTTCTTCTCCTTCCAGAATCGAGCCGATAAAACGAATAAAGTGGATAAAGAGAAACGACGAGGAACGGAAAACTGGGACCGCGAGGGAAGAAACGACGATGGTATTGGTAAAAAGAGACGGAGGGATTTCATTTCGCTTTGTTATTCGGCTTCTCGAGATCCGAGTCAACCAATCCGACTCTTGTCTCTCGGCGGTAAAAAAAATTCTTCCCCCCCACCCCCATCGGCACTCGATCGTTGCGAAATACATATTTATGACACATTCAACAATCGCCGTTCTCGTCCTCACCGTCGCATCACAATCGTTGTCCTCCTCATCTTCTACGCGTGAAATATGGAGAGGGTGAGAAAATTGGGGGGGGGGAGGGATGCATTATTCAAGCTTATACGATCTCGACGCCTTATCTCGTTGCTTATTTCACGAAAACAGGGGTCTTCCACGAAAGAAATAAAAAACGAGGAAACAAAGGAATTCAAATTTGGGCAAATTTTTGCTGCATCCTGATTTTGATCTCTGGGAAGATTTATGGGACGTTAAGTCAGGGTAAAAATATATCGAAACAAAATTTTAATGTTGAAAAAATTGTTTTCCCAACCATCAATTTCAACATCCAGCACTTTTTCCTTTTTCTTTTTTTTCTTTAAATAACGACGTCAGAGAAATCGCATTATTCTGTTATTTATTTCACCGAATATTCAGCTACATCTAGTTTATCATTACAATTGAATTAATGCGTTTATGTGACTAGATCATTGTTTCAAGGAGATTTGTCAGACCTTTCGTTTTGTTACATTTTGTTAAACTTATTATTTGATCAACATTGTTCTTCTCGATTCATATCCGCAATTCGCGTCTCTTTCCCTTCGTTCTCGTCTTACAAGTTACCCACATCAGACTATCTCCGCAAAGATTTTGCGAGTGGTCGACTTACGCTTGGATTCACTATGTGAATGAAGATGAAGATATATACGGGTCGGTTTTAATTCAGAACGAGGAAGGATCAGAGAGAATTGACGATCAGGACAATGGGGGATCTCGCTTTGCAATTCTGTTTGTACGTTGCAAAAATTACGACAGCCAACTCGAGAAGAACTGCTTTTATCTCTCTCTTTCTCACTTTGAAGAAGAACTTCAAAGGATCTTTGGCGAGCTTCTTCGAATAAATATCTTTACGTTGGGTTCGCGTGTATAAATACCTGCCTCGGAGCGCGGTTGGTTATTTGAAACTCGTGGACCGTGTTATAAGTGGTAGTAAAAAGAGTCAAAGATTCCTCGATGGAAAAGTATTATTATAGTATAGCGTATAGGTAAGAGGTTCTTTCATCTGCGTGAAAGGATAAGAATTGAATTTCTCATATGTACGTCCCGCGACGAAATTTCAGGCCTCGTTTGAACCTCAAAGAATTTCAAGGTTTTCTAGACATTTATGAGTGTTTCTTATTGTTAGCTAGGGGAATCCTGAATAAAAAAACACCTCATTTGAACCTCGGAAAGGCACGTGAATCCCGACTCCGATGTTTGAGGTTCTAATAAGAACCTAAATTGAGACTCGTTTGACCCTCGGAAGCCTCAGCTGCAATATTTCTCAATTAATCCTCGAGGTTTACGTTTTCTTTTCTTGGGGTCCGTAGAATCGAGATTGTATTGACAAAGTTCAACCCAATTGAGAGGATCTGGAGGGTCTGAATGAGATCCATATCCCAGTTGGCAAATCTGAACTACAAAAGAATATAGGGTTGAGAGGTTTAAACGAGTTAAAAAATTCCTACTCGGGACGTTACACGCGGAACAGCAACTGGAATGAAAGCCTCGATAATTGGACCACTGTAAAATAGTCCTCGAGCTTCTCAACAGTGCACTTACTCATATACTCTCGCTAAAAATTTTTGCTCACCGACGAAAGGAATTGGCCAATCACTCCCATACAGCCACCATCCCGCTTAACGCGTCGCGGCAGGTTGTAGAAAAAAAGTCTTCTCTCGTTCCCTCGTGGTTCTCTTTCGCCGCCGGGCAGTCCTCCGATCGTAAGTAATAGATTTGAGCGGGGCGACCGGAGTCAAGTGGACTCCCGGTGGTCAATTGGCCTCACTTGATCCCAGATCCCAGAGAAGCTCAGCAGCACTCGGAAGGCGTTAGTGAGACCGTGTAATGCCACGCCACGCCACGACACGACATGCAATGGCATGCAGGACAACCAGTCGCCGTAATGTACAGAACACTTTGCTGCCCTGCAGAGTAATTGCTTTGACGCGAATGAGACACGGTCCTCTAACCCCTCGACGAATCATTATAACCGAGCTGCATACCGTTCCCTTTATCATCATCGTCGCATCACGCAATGTAAATTTATGCCTTGGAATGTATCGAGACGGTCCAATCGCACCGCCCTGATGTCTGTGTCGTCAATTGCGTCCTCGAGGATATACCTACTTCTAGTTTTATTACAATTTGTGATACGAACCCTTCACCAGAGCGGCTGGATGGAGGAATCGAGTTCCAATCTCGTACGGATGAGGGAACACTGGATAGTGTGCTACACTGCTGGAGTTACTGGTTTAGACAAGGAGTGAGAGCAGAGTCAACTGGTAGATAAGTTGATGACTGGGAGTCATGACAACGCGCACGGTTAGGGTCAACGAGTGCCAATTGGGGTCAACCGTGTCATCGGTGTCGAACGCGTCAAGTGAACGGAATAGACTGTTGGAAAACAAACAGGCTATAGACTACGTAACGCTCGTCTTTCATCCCGCATGACATAGCGTATGTGTGTGCAAGTCCAACGTCGATCGGTTGTACCGCGATACGTGTGAGAATGTGTGAAACCCTTTTGTTGCCAGACAAATTGTTTATCTCCAAATATGTTCAGACTGTAATAAGATGGACAGTGAAGATTTTGTAGTAATTACCATACGGCATCGGCAGGTTAAAAATCGCAAAACTGTCCTTGGTTCTCATTAACGAGCTGATTATTCGAATGTCAATGGTGGAAAGATCAGAAGTACACTTTTGCCCAAACATTGTCAGTGCCTGGTTGAAGATTTTTGGTAACCATCACCGTGGTTGTCAGATCGAACAGAGTTCGAGGGTATTTTATGTACTTCGAAATTAGAGAGTGTTTGATTGATGGTGAGGTACTTTGTGAAGGAGTTCTCGGAATCGCGGAGATCGTAACGAGGAGATGTTGATTGGTTGAACGGCGACGCGTGATCCTTATCGCAAATGTGCTCGTCGTTTCCAAGGCATGTCTGTAAAAGCAAGGATAAAATTTTCTTCCACTTCGATACGCCAAAAGCTCGGTGCTCGAAGGTTCTCTCTACCAAGTTTATTGCGACAGCTTAATGAAATTGTTGGCTAGAGAACCGGCGCGCCGTTTTGTAACGCCCGAACGACTCTTTTGATCCCATCTTCAATTCCTCCCTTATTTCTCAAACCTTGGATGTAACGTCAATGCGACTAGAAAATGATTAGCCGGGACTGAATTTGCGACGACGAGGACGATGATAGATGGAATTATGATAATAACAAGTAGAGAAATCGTTGGCAAGAATCGTGATATTATTAATCGTTGGATCCTGAAAGTAATTATCTTCTCACGAATGCTACTGACAGCGTGAAGCCTTCTGCTGCTGCCCGTCTCCAACACCCGTGTTTCACGATAATTGATTGTCCATCGTCTATTTATATTCCTGTTATATCGCCCACGCGTGGTTAAACCGCGTTCACATCACACACCGTCGCATCGAATAGAGCAGAGAGAAGAAAAATGGATAGAAAAAGTAACCTCGGCACGTTGCTGTTGCTGCTGCTGCTGCTGCTGCTGCTGCTGCTTGCCTTTGCGCCCCGTTGTGGTTCGATCAGAAATTCAGTCGGCGAAGCACTACAACTTTTGTCGCTGATTGCCTCATATCTTATTCCATCGGGGAATAAAAAAAGTCGAGCTCACCGATCTCCAGCGGTGCATTGAATTCATAATTCTCACTCGTCCCGTCACGTATATCCTCCACCAGACCAAAACTTCTGCCCCGCGACCTTGTGCTCTTGTAATATTCGAAAGCCCTCGGTGTAGACGCCAGATTTTACGCTTCATGTGTACGTTGGTGACAATGGTAGTGGGGATCACTTCTTGCACCATCGGATCGTAAAAGTTAATACTCAACTCCGACGCGAAGAATAGCGGACTTCGAACCGTTGTACTTGGAAGTGATTCGGGACATCGGTTTTAGGAGCGATGATCAACTTATCCGTAAAACGATTTCATACCTCGGATCTATCAATTGTTGCGGTAAAACGTCCTGCAGCAAGTACGATAGTACGAGATGTCTAACACCAAATTTAATGTCCCTGACTTAATTCTCTTTAACTGTCGCAACTTCGCGTGCAGAGTAACTGCGGAATACGTATTCCGCGCTATAACAAACCTTGGAAAACTTTTAATTTGATGCAGATACGCGTTATACGACAAATGCCTTACACACCGTTGTAGAGGAATTGAAATTTCGATTCGGTTCGTTGGTCGTTGAGGATTGGTAATCAGGCCAAGCACCGAATAATGCGCCGCGAAGGAAGTAAGGTGGGGCTGAATGATCGGCCTTCGTCGATCAATCATATATAAAAACGCAACGTGAAAACAAGAAGCGTCAGTACTGTTCCTAATATCGGAAATGAAATCACCTCGTCTCCCCGTTAGATAATGAAAGGCAAAATGTAACGAGTTTAAAAAAAAAACACAGTCACCGTTATCAAATCAACTCCGGCAAATGAGTAAACGAACGTAATATTGCCCGTTTATCAAAGTAGTTAACTAATTACCGTCGTCTGCTGTCGATTAGTTGTTATCAGTGGACGTATTCAACGTTCGTATGTACAATATTGACAAATTGCCACCAGGGTGTGTACCTCCAATCGCGAACTGTCACGTTCGCAAAACCATCGATTTTCAAGCCCCGAGTGCTTCGTACGCCGATGAAAAGGGGAACGACGACGATGTACGGGAAATATATTACCGTTTTATTCGTTTTAAAATTTGCTCTAAAAGTTAATTAGACCGATGATGTTGGAGTTTAGTTCACTGATCGTTGACTCAGGTACCGCAGTTGCTTGATCGTAGGGTGAGTCGCGACGTTGCGTTTTAATTAAATTACTCTTCTCCCCATCACCTAACATCTGTATAGCTTTTCGAGATCGAGACTATGATGAGATTAAATGGAACCGAATAGTCGCGCACGGTCCTGGTCCCTTTTATTTCATCTATGTAATTGAATGAAATTCCAATGTTAAAGGGCCGCAGATAAGACCTCGTCGTCTGCTGGCAAAGCAGAAACGAGAGTGCAGTGTTATAGCGTGGCTGATCCTAGTATCTCACGGCAGTTTCTCTCTCATGGTTCTTTCCGTATAACCGTCTTTCCGACTAACCCAACCAACGGAACGAAGAGATTGTCCTCCCTCTTTCTGCACCGACCTTCCACGTCTTCTTCTCCTCTTTATTTCTATCTTATACCAGCTCCTCCTCCTCCTCCTTCTCTGCATGGATCCATCCGGAGGTCGCAAGACCATTCGAGTGGAAGCGAGCGAGTTCCGCTATATGTATGTATGCTTTTGCACGAGAAATAAGACGGCAAAACGCGAGCGTTTCCTTACACCCACTCGCACCAATCTCTTCTTCCTTTATTCCCTTCCCTCCGGGTTGCCACGGATACCAGAATGCGCTAACTGTGAAATTCCTCCTTGTCTCTTTGCCCCTCGTATCTACTGCCAATTGGACCATGTTACCGCACCCCATGCTGAAAAGTTGTCGAATACTTGGACCTGTACCCAACGATATTATCATCATCGGGATAGGCGCTGTTTTCAATTAATCACATCGAGAGGATTGAACGGATGAAAAAGTGAAGGTTCAATTTTGAATTTCAACGAATTCCACTGGGTGTCGTACAAACATCTCTCCACCATCCTCGTCTCGACAATCGCATTCGGCCCAAGGTGTGAAATATAACCCAAGTAGGTACCTACTGCAGGTGTAATACCTCACAGAGGAAGACTACGGTTTTCGAAGCGAACGTGAGAAAATAAGGGGAGAGGAGAGACACCGGCGAGAGTTTCCTCAGCGTTTTCTCGTCTCTCTGATGTGCTCACCGATACCTTATGTATGGGTACTACTTGCCTGGCTGCCTGCCTGCCGTACTCATACTATCTCAATGGCGTACGTCAAAGGGGACACGTAAATCAATTATCTGGCAACAAAGCGCAAAGCCCGGATACCTTTGCGCAGCGATACCTGAGCGCTTGCTTGCCTGCTGCTGGCTCTGCATCCAGAAGAGTAGACTCTAGGTATGCCTATGTATACATGTACCTACCTGTGGTGACATATCGAGGGGGATGAGCGGAAGCGTACGGAAACTTGATTACATCAGAAATACAGTTGGCTGGTGGGCTGCTGCTAACTCTACCTATCTACCCTACCTATCTTCCACCTCCGTCTCGTCTTTCTCATTCTCTCTTCTCACCGCAGTCGAGTGACAATCGATCTCGATGTCCGTCCGTCTCTTTCCGTCCCGATCGACTAATTGTCCCACAGACTAATTTGATCCTCGAAACCCTGTCGTTCTCAAACTGCAAATTCGCTGCGGGTCAACCTTAACAACGATAGGACGAACGAAAGAAGGAAATAAAGTTCATGCGACAACGTGTTTCTTTTTCCTTGGAATAAAAAATAATCACCCGGGGTGTAATAACGCGCAAAGCTCTCTGGTTCCGGTGTTTATGTTACGTATACGCGGTATGTATGCATACATACGCACGGTATTACACGCAGTGCAGGGAGAGAGCAGGGCTGTTCCACTGAGAGAAAAAGAGAAAAGGGAAAAGGAAATGGGGAGGAAGTAAAGAAGTGAGAAAGTAAGGAGGCGAGAAACTCTGCCGTCTTCTCCAATCGAGCAGCAAACATTTGGGGACTCGGGTGGGTGGGTTTGTAATACATGCACCAAAAATACGACCATACCCGCGTTACTTTCCCAATTGCCACGGAGTTCCTTGGCTGTAAATGTGGCTATGCCTATGTATGTATTCATGTACTATGTATGTCGGTCGGAGTGGTGTTGGGGTTAGAGAAAGATGGATTGTTGGTACCGTAGGGAGAGGAACGATTAGGCCAAGATTAGACGAAGATTACTTTGTGACGGCGATGAATACGCCCTGCTTAAGACGGCTTACACCGTTCCTCGCCCTTCTCCTCCTCTCCTCTTCTCCTCTTCCTCTTGGCATATATCTGCGGCTTTTGCTTGCCTACTGCTTCTTGGCTTTACCTACCCTTCATTTCCCACCCTATCGCTCTTCTCTTTGTGCGTGTTGTGTACTAATTGTAAGCTGCGAACCGAGTTTCCTGCTTGCTGTGTTCAACGCGCGTTGCTTCCGCGTTAGACTGCCGCATTGTTATCCGATACTTGGATACGGTCATTAATTAATACTTGAATTTCGGACCCGTGCTTTTAATGTCGAAAATCGGTGTGGAGTGAGCCGATTTTTATTTTTCTAAATATCTTAGTGTTGATAAACTATCTTGATAGTAATTTGTTGGTAATATTCCGATTCCGAGAACTTATCTCCCCTTCAGAACCGGAAACGGGATTTTAACGAGAAGCTATTTACATTCGAGTCAAGAATGCTTTTGGGCATGACAGCATTGCTTGTCGTACGGTAAAATATTATCATTTGTTTCATCGAGGGAATTCGGTCATATCTCAATGAATAAAACGAAACGAAAAAAAAAAAAACACAAATAACAACAGTTTACGGATAATTTTCTGTGATGAAAAAAGTTGTTGAAAAAGAAGAAAAAAACGTAAACAATAAGAAGTGTAAATTAAAAGTATCGACCAGCGTTGATTGAAACTAATGGAAGGTAAAGAAACTCTGAAGTTAGTTCGCCCGGTGTGCAACGTATCCCTGTGTATACATAATGCATGAACGGTTTACACAGAGGCGAGCACACGTCGAGGGATATGCCACGTCTAAACAGAGTTAAACCAATAAGCCAATAAAGCAAAAGATGGCGGCGGCATTCGTCGTATAAATATAGAAAAGTTTAAGCTCGCAACACTGTTCGGTAGTTGGATTTTTGTTTTATTTTTTTTTTTTTTCACATTTAGCTGTGTATGCAATATATTCTCACACGTAGGTGTACAACTGTCCCAATTTATACTCGCGTGGTTGGGACTATAATCTGTAGATGTCGGTATACAGTCGACCAAAGCGAGAAGTAAAACCAGTGTTTTGACAGATGCGTTTGCGCCGCGTACATTTCGTTGCGTTGCGTTGCGTTTCGTTGCGGTTTGGTTGCGTCGATGCTCGGAAAACATCGCCGGACACACGGCCGGTGGTAACAAAATCTATATTTGGATTATTTACGCATGACGCCGCCCGGCACTCGAGTCGACGCGTGTCGTGTAAATATCCCACTTCCGGTTGGGACGGCCCAGGGCGAAGAGGGGGCGAGACTCAACCCGTCGATTTTTACTCGTCACCTAAAATCCTTTTTCTTGTGTACCTGTTGTGTGTACAAAACCTGGGTTAAAAAGGAACGAATCTCAGTCCTTTTTTCTTTTATCGTTGATTCGTGTCGATTTTTTACGCCTTTGATTGACAATTTGATTGAAAGTTGGAGTCAATCGATAATACTTTTGACAAAATCGTGAGTCGATCGTCTTTGAAATTGATGCGCATCGTTATGTTTTTTTTTTTATTTATTTATTTTTTTTTCTCTTCTCTCTTGCGAACCGGCGGACAAATTTACTCATCATTTGTCTCCGTGTGTTACGTTATCGTACGCGAAGGACTAATGATCGGAAAAAAAGAATTCCTTTGTACTGCAAATTATGCATTAGCTACAGTGATTGCAATGGTGTAAAAAATTGAAAACGTGTTGGCGGGGAAAAAATTCGAAATATTAAAACGTTTCATTTTTACTTGATGTTAACGAAAAAACGTTCTCTTTCTGTTTCAGGTATGTGATGATACGCCACGTCGTACTTGCCTCAACGTAAGTTTTAAAAGTAAAAAACAAAAACACAAAAAAAAAAAACAAACACTTTCAAAGTAAGTGAATAAACCATTAACATAACTGGGGAGCGGAAAAAAGAGAAGAGAAATTTTCTCTTCAAATTTCCACGCTCAATTACGTGAACGAACGTATTAACGAATAATTAATTAATTATCTCCATCGCGCGACATAAATATGTGCGTACATATAATCGCTGATTACGAACGAAAGATGGATGGATTAATTAATTAATTTGGTTCATTAGCTGATTGATCAGATAAATGACGCAATAAATGCCGTATTATAAATAATTATAATCGACATTCGTTCGTTCGCGGTCGTGTTTGCTGGAATGAAATTTTATCGACAGGTGTAGCGGCGGCACGTCAGAGCGATTATTCTCTCGGCTGGGGAATTTTCGATTTATCGCATTCCCGTAATTAGCTAATTAATAACAATCCTCGGTTTGCCGCGGCGAGAGAAAGAGAGAAAGTGAGAAGCGTGACGCACGTAAGAAGCGCGTTAACTAGCCTCTTTCTATTGTCGATAATGGCAGTCCTCTTTGTGCCGTCTCAGGATTCTATCCTCCTTCCGTCTTTCTCCAAGTCCCCCTCCTCTCCCTCTCGCTCTTTCCGTGATTCTCGTCCGGCTTTGTCTTCCGGTTCCGGGCATGGCAGCGGCAGGCATTGCGCTGTTCATTTGTCATTCTTTTCCACGCTTGTTCCTTGGCTCTCTCTCTCTTTCTCTCTCTCTCTTCGCCCGTCTCTCCCTCTAAAAGAGAAACAATTGAAAGAGCAGCTGTGACTACCCCCCCCGATTCTATGCCCCTCACCTTCTCTTTTCCCTCGAAGCATTTTTTGTTTTTTATTTTTTTTTATTTTACTTTCAAACTCTTTCGGTGTTACCAAAATTTATACCCTGAGGGAAACGGACCAATCGAGATTCTTTATTAAAGAAAAAAGAAAATAGAACGAAAGAAAGAGGAGAAAAATATATCCCAAGAATTGGTGTAAAGAGGAAGGTTTCCAACTCACCCACCGGAAATATTCACAGTGCGAAAAGAAGTTTTCTCCTTTCTATTCGTATACCTTCGGATTTTCAATTTTTTTTTATCATTCACCTTTTTTTTTCAACGTATACTTCGTTTGTCACTTTTTATAAGCCAGATTTTTCTACGTTGAACTTGAAGCTTTATTCCGCTTTAACTGTTCAATACAGCTCGAATGAATTCTATTCCCCTCCAGCCTCCACAAACCGTTTTATAACCACAGACGATCGTATCTAGGTACGATGAACGTGTAATTTTCTGTTCTAACCTTCATTAGCACGATATAAAAAAAAGGATCCAATTCGTGCGGAAAATTATAAAATAAATCGGGTATATGCGTGACGTGTCTGTAATTCGTAATTGAAGTTTTCGAATTCTAACTCTGTGCCGTGTCGGCGGTTCAGACCTAAAATCTCTCCTCGTCAACCTTATGCGAATGGATTTTCATCGATGCAGGGAATTCAGGATTTTTCTTTTCTTCTTCTCCTTGTTTTACCCCCACTTCCGGCTTCAAATGCAGGTAGAGAAAGCACTGTATAATTCTTTGAAATGCACGTATGTTATGTGTACATATACGAGTATGTAGGTGTGTGCACACATGCAGACTCGCGCTTCAAACACCAACGTCACGCGTCAAGGATCTCGTAATATACAGGCAAGCGCTATCGATCCCCTTTTCACAACAACAGTCCTCCTCTCCCTAACCCTGTTAGTAAAAAACTTCGGGGGGCGAATTATTTGTCACGAGCTAAAAAGGTCTCGAACGCCAGCCAACAAGCCCATTCACTTGTGTATATATATACGAGTATATGTGTGTGTGTGTGTATGCGTCGATGAATTTTCTTTCTTTCGTTTTCCTTCTTTTTCCTCTCTTTGCTACCCGTTCGATGTAAGCGAACGCGTCGAAAAGTCACGATCATTCTATTATAACACACGTGCGGGTCGGTCTGGTGAACGCGAATCGTGAAGAATTAGCGATTTTTTGTGCTCCCCTTTTTTCAACAATCGTCCACTCGAGTCAAGCAGCAACAGCAGCAGCAGCAACGGCTTGTTGATTAAAAATCGTTCCAACCGGTGTACGAGCATTAAGATTTTCTTATAAAAGAATGGAGGACAAATTTCTCTCCCAAACCTGCGAGTCACATCGCACCGGAAATTGGAGTGGGCGAATATTGCCGAAATTAGGGAAGGAGGGCGATAATACGTCAGGCATGATATGCGAAAGAAGGTATCGATTACCATTCGACGTGGTGGACTAGCTGGTTTCCAGGTTTTGGCGCGAGCAATGGCGTTGGTGGTGGTTGGCGGTGGTGGTGGTGGTGTTAGTGGGATCCTGCAGCTGCGCGATATATTCGTTCCTGCCTCTGCGGTTCGGGTTTCCTTTTGGGTCCCTGCAAAACCACCCCAGGAAGTCACGACAGGGGTCGATCTCCTCGTATGCACGAGCATACTCCTATACTGCGAACGCAGGCCTTGTCTCATTAATATTAATCACGCGCCGTGTGTGACATGAACCCTCTTTAAATATCTGATCGTTTTATACTCCTTTTATTATACTCTTATACTATACGTCATCTTTGTAAAAAAAAAAAAAAAAAAACAAAAAAACAACAATCAATTTACTTGTGACGAGAATTCGACACGCGATAGTCGGCTTATCGTCCTTCGATTTTGGAAATTCTGAAACATCGATCACGTGACTTTGAAGGGTGAATTACGTGGTATCAAATTGTGATGCATGTCAATTTTTGCGACTACTCCCTTGTTTTGTATAGTTTTTGTAAAATTCAACGTTGTGGTAGCGAGTCTCGGACAGTTTCTATTGTAAATTGACTCCTCGATTTGTGGAAGTTATGATCAGTCGATACGGTGTAACGTTGAGACTGTAACCGAATATTAATGAATTATTAAAACTTGAGGCCATATGAATCTCTCTGCATGTTTAAAAACATGCACCACCGTGACGTTTACGACTTTGTGTCGATCACTGCTGCACAGCAGCGTATTATAATCCAACGAGCCAAGAATAAATTATACCTACCTATACTGCACGTAGCCAAAGAGTGACGATGTTGAAGGAAGGAGGACAAGGAAGAAAAAAAAATGCAAGAGTAAAGAGAAGAGAGAAGAAAAAAAAAAGAAAAACATAACTCGCACCGAAATTTCATTAGGATGACTGAATAAGACAGAAACTTCTCTTGTCGAATGAAAATTATTGACTTCACTTGGAAATACGCGATCACCTTTGATTCGAACTTTCATTCGCAGTATGCAGACTTTGTACTTAATGTGTATTATATCACGTAGTTACGTAACTCGACTAACGGCAAATTCATAAAGGTATAAATAGTAGACCCAAGGATACGATACGAACTTGAGGTATTGTGCATTATACGTGGACTTATCGGCAAGGTGTGAGAAAAAGCACGTCTAGCTCTGTCAGGTAGTGAGAGAGAAAGGCAAAGACGTGTTAGCTGGAAGCGAGTTACCGAGGAGCGATCGACCGTGCGGCGGAAATGAAACCTTCTTCTTCGTCTTCTTCTTCTTGAGAAGCTAAACTTTCCTCTAAAACTCGGAGGTGGCGCCGGCAACAGGTATTTGCTTCTTGGCTTATTTGCCAAGAGACTTGGTACAGACGCAATGATTCGATGTCGACTACAGAGCTTACCGATACCTCGACTAAAGGCTGCATCCAGCCAACTTCATTTAGAAGAGAACATCGTAGCTATGACTCGTATCGGTATAACTGGAACTACGAGTTTGGACTGGTGTATTCGAAACTTGACGTGAATCGATAATTTTCTATTCACTCGAAGTCGTGAATGAATGAATGTATGAATGGATGGACGAATGAGTTGGGACAGTGCAAACAGTTTTGGTACTCTGCACCCATAGCTCGATTTACTGTACCTAACTATATTGCTCAGAATAAATTCAAAGTCCGTACTCTTTAAACATTGCCTACCTAGTTTAAAATCTCTTCTCGTACACTCGCGGATGTCGTTCTGGTAATTATGTATAATTTAAAAAAATATCACAGCCTTCGCTACTCCGTCACGATCTTATCAACATCCTGTGACTTGGGATTCAAATAACCTGCACCAGTCTCTTTCTTATTGTTAGTAGCATATGACGTGTGATTAAGCACCGGAAATCGAACAACTGTGTGAGGCGGTGGATTGTTGAAACATATTATAAAAAAGTAACAACGTGGTTCTTTCTATCTTTCTTTCTTTCTTTCTTCTTGACCGGTTCAATTTTAGTACCTATACGTGCAACACCGACTTGAGTCTTGACCCTAAAATCAGTAGTTAAAGTCTTGTAAGAGAATGCTAATAAAACCAGTCAACCAGTTGTTTTAATGGACGTTTATCTTCGGGAATACAGACAGTAATATCATTCATCCATCTAACTCAGGCTTTGTTTTTGTTGGCAAGTGAGACAAACAACTGTGACTTGGTCAAATCGCAGCGTAAAGATAAAAAGTTTTCGCAATTAATCGATTTGGCGCTCTTGGACTCCCTCGTGAACTTCAATTGGTCCAGCAAGAAGTATAGAAATGAGGAATGAACCGTCATGTAGATGCTACAACAAATGGTGCTTCGATTCACGAAGAACCCATGAAGGTGAAGCTAGCAGCCAGAGTTAGAAGTCGTATTGGATTTTTTGAAAATAGAAAAATTCTGTTTAGTTTTACCCTCATAATTCTATATTATATAAGTATTGAGGGTTCAAGGTATTTCACAAAATTTTGATTTTCGGTGATCACTACTTTATTCGAATAAACATTAGAACGTTCGGCTGCCAATTCCGGCTGCTAGCTTCAGCCCCGTGAATAACCCTGTCAAAATTTTTCCCTCAACTCGTCAAATCACATCTACCCTCAGTCTGCAACGTTGTTTACGCTCCTTTCATTAGACTCGACAATGAAAGCGTCGAGACCGTAAAGAGCTGACTGCACGAAATCGCCGGAAGGCGAGCCATGCAGCCCAGAAGCTAGCACGGTGCACACAGCAGACGATGTCTTGTAATAACTAACAGTCAGTCAGTCAGCCAGCCAGCGAGCCACCCGCCTATACCATGTGCACACACACGAGCGTATACATGGATAGACAAGTACTCACGAGGATGACGAGGAGGAGGAGGAGGAGGAGGAGGTGAAGAGACTTTGGTCGGTATTTCGTAATAATACGAGAATCCCAACGGAATACGGGTATATATTACCCAACGCTTGATGCTCGAGGATCGGGGATGCTGATGCAGGATCCAACACCGTCGTCTCGTCTCATTTCATCTCGTTTCCGCTTTTCTCTCCCCTCGTTGCTTCCCCACTTATTGTCTAGACGAAATGGCTTGCACCTTGATGCTCTCCTGCTGGACAAGACCTTCTTCACCACCACCACCACCACCACCACCACCACCACCACCACCACCACCACCACCACTACCTGCGGCGTAAACCGGGAACAGAATATTACCTCTTCCATGGAAACACTGTTTCATACCATGTTCAAGTTGCCTGCATCACCACGTTCTATACACACGATGTTCCTATTCGTTCCTCCAGCGTTACGTTCCATATATGGGTGTGTATTTGTATGACATGCACTGCACTCTACACGCCATCTTTCGATGTACCAAATTACACGTACACACCTGCAGTACCTACCTATCTCACACGTTACTCCGCATCTCGCTGCAGTCAACCAGACGATGCTACAGCAGCATTCTTAAGGTACCAGTCGTGCTTGCGCTGAGCGTGTTGGCCGCGTTATTTATTCAGTTCCTTGTTTTACAGTGCGATCTTCTTTGCGAGAAGTGGCTACGTAGCTTACGGCGATTTACAACAAACGCGTGGAATTTCTTTCCGTTGAATGTGGTGTTGGGTAGGTGTACGGGTCTTACTTGCCTTGGTACTAGTTTTGTGGTCATTGTTTCATCCAGTGATCGATGTATAATGTTCACAAGTGGTACAAAGCAGCTCGATTCTCGTGAACACTAATTTCTGAAAGTACAAAGTGTGCCAAGTATTAAAACTTTCGTCAAAAACTTGCTCGAAGATGACTTTTAATCACGAATCACGCAATTGTAGAGATTCAACGTCAAACTGAGAAAAAAAAGGGATTCCATATAGATAGCCACTAATGGTTACAGTGAACACGAATTGCGAATCTACCCTACTCGATTGAACGTTGCCGAGTTTGAAAACGATGAAAATCGCGAGTCCGTTCATCGAAGATTTAGCTGGTCTGTTAAAGAACTGAAACTCTGTTGGAAAATAGTAAACCTACCTGTCTTTGGAATGCAGAAAAGAATGTTGTTTCATGGAAATATACGTAACTAGTTCTCGCCTCGCGGTATGTAATACAGGTTCACAGAGAGGCGAGATTATTTGTCGAGCCAGTTCGTCGATATGTCGAGAGGGTTTATGGGTATGAAAATTACCGCGTGTAGAACGCGTTGCGTGTCTACCGTTAGTATAACCTGCACTCGTCGGATTATTTTTATTTTTCATTTATTCTTTTTCTCCGCCCCTTTTCATTTCAGTCCACGGTCTCGTAACGTAGAGCGATTAAGAATTAATTATACAGTGGCGTTTTATCGGTGTTGCTGTTGCCAATTACCATCGCAGCTTAAGCAAATTGAGTACCTGCAACGTGTTCCGATCTTAATAACCGATTTCCAAACCGGTCGAATTATTATTTCCCTTTAACGCGACAAGTGTTTCGAATTCATAAATTAAATATTATAATTCGACCTAGTTGTCCGTTTATAGGTATATACAAGTTTATCAATTAGCGATAATCAGGTGTGTTGACGAAATATTTTATGCATTTCACCGATCATTGAAATAGAAAATACTGTCTAAAATGAAGGAGGAAAAGTGTCCTGACGCTCTGCGTATAAATCTTATACTGTCCAGCTATTTGCATAATTGATTAATTAGTCAAAGTAGTCCTCGATCTTAAGGAAAACCAGCTCGTGGATATTTTTAGAACGTTTCAACTCTATTTTTGTCAATCGAGACTCGTAGTTATTTCGACGAGAACTCAGAGCCTCACTTTTGACTTTTATAAGGTACACTGAACTCGCAACGAAATCGTACGGTGATTATAGATTACTTTTTGCTCTGTATATACGGATAGCTTGACAGAAACGCCCCGTGCCATGCAACGGTGCATGCAATCGGCTGTCTTGAACGGGGTTTATAACTTCCAACCATCGTTATTACGTTCACCACGCCCAGACCAGCTACTCGAGTCCACGTCTTCGTGTTTCGATGCCTTTACAATCGTCTGCTGCAATATTTCTTCGTATCTATACGCATATATTTACAAGTATGTATTTCCGATATCCGTCACGTACAACTTGATTGCGCCTCCTTTACACCATGACAATGGTACAGTGCTCGATGATTCTATACAATGTTGTATAATTCTCTACTAGATGTATGTATATGTATATATGATGAATATTATAGGGTTAGGAATATACTTCGACTCGCGGATCATTGGGCTTAATTGGTGGTTTTTTATTGTTTATTTAATTTTGGTTCGTTAGCTTGAAAGAGATATTTCGACACGTTGATTCGACCCATCGTGTTTGGTACCTCTTCTTCTCTTTTTTTTTTTTTTTTCCTCGGCGTTTTGAAGAACGGCGTAACGAGAGAAGTGGCTAAATTTATACAGCCCAGTCAATGAGCACTGATTTTTTAACAACAAATATCAATCTTGAAATTCTACAACCTGTTGTATAGAATAATATTGTGCGGCGATGAAAATGATTTTACTGTAACATTCTTCGTTGCATAAATACTGGTTTTTTACAATTGCTAGTTCTCGTTTCATACCATTTTCAATTCCCCGCGCGTGAAATTTTAACGAACGCCGTTATTGCGTTGATATTTTAATATCCGCGAATCGTTACCGCATTCGCTGTTCCGCTTTGGATTTATTCGATTTGCAAAATCCTAATGCTAGCTATAAAACTTGTTCGAAACTTGACCAATTTCCCGCACGTTGTATTTATAATCAAAACTGTCACACTATCCAGGTTCATTTACCGTGTGCGGTTGCTTTAATCAAACTCATTGTTAATTCTCTTCCATCAGTCTATACATATTATACACATATACTCATACAGGTTTTAAAAAAGGAACAAGCTTTTTCCTCTTCTGAAATTCAACCAACCAGCGTGCATAGTGAATAAATTAAAAAAAAAAAAACAAATAAAGGTTAATAAATAAACACCGTAATACATAGTGTGGAAACCGCGCACGTGCCTTTTGGACAACAGGTCCTCCTCTTTCATCGGTCCCGAGGGAACGATGCGCGGGATCGTAGTTGATTGGTGGCAACGGGGAACTGAAAAGGGGACGAGGCGAGTGCCGGGTAACGATTTTCTCATCCCACGGGACGCGTGTCGAGCCCTCCCTCTTTCCTCTCTCTCTCTCTCTCTCTCTCTCTCTCTCTCTCTCTCTCTCTCTCTCTCTCTCTCTCTCTCTCTCTCTCTCTCTCTCTCTCTCTCTCTCTCTCTCTCTCTCTCTCTCTCTCTCTCTCTCTCTCTCTCTCTCTCTCTCTCTCTCTCTCTCTCTCTCGCCTTCTCCGTACCTTCCGCAGCTTGTGCACGCATACATTGCGCGTTGTTTCGTGTACGTAGAGGATGCGTTTATTATACGCGTGTGCAAACCTAACACTAAAGTACGAGGCACCCTCTGGGGACAATTAGCGAAACCCGCCACCGCCGCCTCTCCCCCCCGCCGATTCCTCATGCAAATCAACCCCTAATCCAGAGCTTATTTCTATTGTTCGAGGTACCACCTCCCGGTGGCAACCAACCCATGGTTATCGCCAGCTATATACCTCTCCAATTCTCTTTACCCTACCATCCCGTCCAAAGAGCCCCGAGGTACAGACAACGACGACCTGTTTATCGATTTGCCTGGTAATAATTTTCGACGTTCTTTCGTTTCACGATTTGTAGACCTAATAATATACACGTTATACGGATCCTGCAATGGGCTTCGTTGCGTTGCGTGAATCGTGTGTGAGATTAGGGAAAAACACAAACGAGAATGAGAAAAAAAAAAAAACGTAAAACTTGAGAAAATTTTTATTTTATCGAATTCCGATCAGTGTATAGATTATATATTTATTTATAATTGTTGTATTGTAATTCATAGAAAGGTGATTATTCAATTACAGTTAGCATGTGAAGTTGGGCAGACATTTTCCTCTCTCTCTCTCTCTCTCTACTGATTTTTTCTTTTTATAAATAATCTGTCGACTTTAATATCGTATAAGTGAAAACAGAATGATGTACCGCGTTTTGACGGCGTTTATTGAACGCGACTTTTGATTCACTAAATAAATGGTTCTCATGCCTGCGTGTCGAGTCGTTGTTATTCATTCACAGAGAATGACAGGTATGCTCGATGGTGGGAAACGAGCTACTCGCATCCATTACCAAACCGCGATATCCGTTTAACTGATCCCCGTCAGAGTTGTAATATTTAATAGCACATGTATGCAATTACATATATATGTATAGACGCGAATTCACGTTTAACGCGTCAGACAGAGTAAATTTTTACGATTTTAGAATTAAGATTTTTTTTTCAGTGAGGTCGATATTCTTGGGGGGAAAAAATCGTACCGAGTCGTTCATTGGAACAAGCAACGCGAAGAGTGTTTTTCACGTGTATTTATAAACGATAAATGTAAATCGTAAAAATTTGTTGTCGAACGGAAAAAGAAAAGACATCTAGAGAGAAAAAAAAAAAATTAAACTTTTGCACGGAGAACTGGTGCGGGATAATAAGATCAGTTTAAAGCGCTCACGCATCCTACTCGGATATAATGTAAAGAGCTTTTGATGTATCGCTGAAAGATCCTTCCTATGGATCGACAAAATCGCGATACGCTGTAACCGTCGGTAACGATGGCAAAGAACGGCTTTGGCTTTGCCATCGGTATCGCTGTATTTTCTTTATACCTATATTCGTATGCATGGTGTATAATATATATATACATGTATATATATACATACAACGTTGTGCGAAGGAAAGATGCGAAGCGTGCATATGTGTTTTGCCATTCCGTCGAACGATCGGCTTCACATATGTTTTATACGTTCTATCCCGGAAACTAGTTTTTTTCTTTTTTCCCTCCAGAATTCCGAGTTATGTTTGCGAGGTGGCTTATAAAGCGTATACATAACACAAACGCACACAGATACACGCGCGTAAATCCGGAGTGCGTAAATGTGATGAGGGGAGGAAAACACAAGGCTGGACAAACCCCTTGGTCGCCCTTATTTAGTCGAGCCGTTTCGCCCGCAACGCGGGGCATACCCTTGATATTTTAGCCAAAAACCCCACATCGAATCACCATATAAACGACTCTGAGCCCCTACTGCGAGACTCGCGAGGAGCCAACCCTCACCTTAAATATACGTTTCATTTTAGTACCCCAGCGGCGGCGGCTTCTCATACCCAAAAACCTCGAGTCCTCGCCCTGATACCATTTCAGATTCTCCCTCCCTCCGCTTATTCGATTCCACTTCCTGTCCTTCTTCCCGGCGGCAGCCTCCTTCGAGAAACATAGGCGTAGGTACAAATAGTTGTCTCGCAGAAATTATTGTAACGAAACGTTGAGAAAAATTTATTATTTTCTTTATTTTTACATTGACTTTGAAGGAAGTAAGATTTCGAAATATATGAATATGTCTTGTTTTATTACGGTTTACGGAATTTCAAACAATATCAATGTAGCGAAATAAATATTTTTCATTAGCGTAAATCGTTACAATAACGTTAGTTAGCTTCGCATATTTTTGCAAGTAAGTGCTTGAATTGTATTCAACGTTTGTCGTCCGATTTCATCAAAGTAATGGATCTGAATTAATAGAATCGTTGCGGTTTTTTTTTTTTTTTTGGGGGGGGGGGGGGGGGGATTCGATTCTTTAACATTTGTGATTACACTTGCGAATGTGATGCGAGATTATTATATTTTTTCACTCTCTATCGAGGAGGCAATTATACAGCGCAGATTTATATCGAGTAAGGGAACTTACGCGGCGGACTTGTATCGCTTTGAGTTTATTGCAGTATCTAAACCTGCATGTACATTTAATCAAATATTCGTGTAAACGCAAATCTTCAAGTTTTAAAGATTACTAGTTTGTTGCTTGTTAAAAGTCATATATTATTTACCAATTTCGTAAAAGCTGTGAATAAATTTATAAAAAAAAAACTGTTAACTTTTTTTTTTTCTTGTAATTATACACAACATTTTCAGATACATATTCAATTTTCTGGTTTTCAAGTGAGCGCAAAAACACGAAAGAGTGTATAAGGCAAGAGTGAGATATATAAAAGTACAGAAAACAGAGACCAGAAAAAGGCGAGGATAATGGGAACAGGTAACCGGGATAAAATAAAATGAGACAAGATAAAGTAAATTCTGGTATCTGGCCGCCTATGCAGGCAGGGGGAAGAATGGAGGGTAAGACCCCAACCCCACTGAATGGCTGCTTCCCTCAGGATACCCTCCCTTATACCAAACTCCTCGGTCAAAGTCCGAAGGATCTTGTAGGGGGACAGAATCTCTCCTCTCGACTCGTTCCTTCGTTGCTGCGCTTTGTCGATTTTCTCTGCTTCCGCGAAAATTTTCATATTAATTCGCCAGATCGTGTTATAAATAAAATCTAACCGGAATCCGCTATTTAATAACGTTGCCTCACCACCGCCGGCAGTCTCATTTCTGTATTCTATAACCTCAATTTGATTAAAGTTAATGACGATTTATGTAATATTAGTCATAATTCAAGTCATTGGATTTTTAACTTGTTATTGTTATTATTATTATTATCGTTACTTGTTTTTTTCTTGTGGTCGAAAAAAAACTCAAGTTCTACAAGTTCAGGAACAAGTTGGATAATAGAGAAAAAAGGAATCTGACATACCATTGTGACACTCAACTTAATTGTCTATGATTGTTTTTATATCTATAGCAAACTATTTGAGTTTTTACTAGTATGATTTGAGAAGAAAAAGAAGTTTTTTTTTTAATGCTCAGAAGGACAAAATTGAACATACCGAAAGTAAACGTATGTGAGATGGGATAAATTTACGCTAAATTTCTATGCACGTAAGACATGAAGGATCGGTATGAAAGAAAGGGGGGACGGGGGGGGGGTTAAAGTAATTCAAACCTGAGCTATCGTAAATCAGTCACTGACCAAACCTTGGCTATGTATCTAATGTATAGTAAACTTGTATTTATGTATACCAATACAACTACATATATATATATATATATATATATATATATAAGTATACGTACATATGAACGAACTCAAACCCATTGAAAGTGGCAAATTTCCCGGCTGCGATGCGGTGGCAGACAAACGGGCGGATGTAGAGAGAGAAAGAGAGGAGAGGAGAAGAGAGGAGGAGAGACGGCAGTCCCGATGGTACTGTAGGGGATGCTGATGCTGCGACGCAGGGTGTAGAAAGCGAAAAGGTTGAAGGAGGGGGGGGGGGGGTTGGCGTTTTATACACGAGGATAAAGTAAAGAAGGCAGAGAAAAGCTACGGGCGCAGCAGACACACCGACGGAGAAGGGAAAAATCCAACAAGCTTTGACTCTGTACTCTGCGATTTCGCATCTTTCACCACTTTTTCTTCTTTTTTTGCCTTTTATTTTTACCCTGTGATTCCGGTACCTACATCTGACACGTGAAAAGTTTTCGAGCAGGCTTGGAAGACTCTTCATCCCCTGTATAATATATGGATAATCATAATAATAGAAATATTCGGTTAAATCGAAAGCTCTGTCAAAATTTTTCAAAATCACTCTTTTTCAACGTAACACCCTTTCTTTCTCTTATTCATTTCGATTAATAATTGTCTGTGAAAAATTTCGAAAAATGACCAGTCGTTGACTTGCGGCGTTATTATTTGTCTCCTTTATGTGTTTGAATTCAAAAACCATCCCGGCGATATATTTGAAGATTGAATCTTCTTTAAGATAAAAAAAGAAAAAAAAAAGAAGAGGAAGAAATTTGTCATGAGTTTACGTGGTTTATTCAATTTTCGAAACATTATCATCGGGATTTTCTATCAAACTCAATCGATAATAATTTCCGATACATCGACATTCAAATCTTTGAAATATACGATTAATTGAAATGCAAGAACGATCGGTAATCGAAATGGCTCGCGGTGTTCAATAATTTCGGTCGCAAGATGGCCGTTAGTGAATAAAATGAAATTCCGATAGAGGGAGAGAAAAAACTGTCGAAATTCATTTTTGATTATCTACCTGCGCATTTATGCACCACTTCACTTAATTAACTCGATTAACAATTCTTTCCTCCGGAAGCTGGAAAAATAATGTCGTTTCTTCACCGAAGATTTCTGTAAGCAGGAACTCGATACCTGTCCAAAAAAAGTCTTCCCCTCAAGCCAGCAACGTCACCCTGTACATTTTTCGCGTATGCAGGGTGTGCGTTACATACGTATATCCTTCCATCTCTTTATACTCCGCTGCTGCTGCTACTGCTGCAGTATCATCACTGATTCCTCCTCTTCCTCTCCTCTCCTCTTCTCTCCTCTCCTCTCCTCTCCTCTCCTCTCCTCTCCTCCCTGACGGCTGGCGCGGTTCTTCGTCGCCGCTCTTTGCTCATTGATTTTTCAGCGAGAGGCAGAGGTAGAAGCAGTCGGGTTTATACATTTTCGAGGTGAGGTGAGGTGAGGTGAGCTCTAAGCTTACTCGTGTAACTATCCCTGACGCTACCCCCTCTTCCTCCTCCCCCCCCCCCCAACCCCCGTCCCGCCGACACCCGCGATACAGGGTGATTACATAACCTCACCTCGCTAATAATTCCCTACGCCACACGCTCGAGTTAACGAGTTTTTAATTTCACCATACTACGGAGATCACCAACCAACCAAACAATCCGTTATAACTTTTTAATTTGATTTCTGACGCTCGGTTTATTTCTGTTTGTCAATCAATTATTCAACTCGGCAACGGGCGTTACACAAGTTTAAACGCTCAGCGATCCATCGTAATAAATTTTTTATCTCACGTTACCGTTACTAGGCCGTTTCTTAGTTTTTTAATTTTTTTCATTTTTTTTCTTCCAAACTTATAAATTCTTTTTTTAAATTTATACCGAATACAACGAATTTTCAGATGTAGATTTTGTGAACAATTGAGTGACTGATATTAATGGACAACAATATTATTGGGAAGAAACTATTTTTCTAATTTGTTTTTTTTTTTTTTTATATATATGTTTTGTTCTCATTTCAGCTATAAAATCGTACTAATATCTATATTTCGCACTTAAATTGACAGCAAATGGTTGAGGTGGTATCAAATTAATCGAGTCATGTATAACGTAATTCTCGGGTTAAACACGGTAAATCTTGATGAATCATACACGGTCGTAGCTTTTCCGGATGCAAAACGAAACCCGTCATCAGCAGCTTGCCCCCTTCCTCTTTAATGTTATTCGTTGATAAACGAAGTTTTAGTCTGCTGGAAAATTACAATCTTGCCGTGCTCACCCGATTTCAGAATTCATTGTACGTAAATTAATTTCCTTTTAAAACAGAGTATTGATTGAGTTTTCGAAACATCGTTATATAAATATGCAATTTGTGTACACGCGTTCGTTATCGCTTGTTACGAATTCAAAGAACTTGTTAAAATTTAATAAACTCATATTCCTGTATTTTTTATATAATGTAATAATAATATTGAATGCAGCCTCATTTTTCCATCGCGAATCTCCATATTTTCCATTAATAAATTTTGTTATTCTTAACAATAGAAATGCGTTGTAAAATATACAATAGCAATGGCAACAACTATGATGATACTGGAAGTAAAATCTGAATTAGATATCGAGTAAATTTATACACTTATTGATACGTTGATAAAAAGTGTGATAGTTAACAACGGAATCAGTTATATTAAGGCAACCGCGTCTCGCAAAGGTTAGGTGGAAAGAGACTTTAGTATAAAAGCGGAGCTTGTGGTATATAATCCTCCATGGATGAGGGAACATCGGCTAGGGATGAGATTGAGGTACTGTCTTAGTGGCATGGTGTTACCATGGTAACAGACTGTAAGCCGCTTAACACCCCAACAACACCGAGTCAACTCCAGGCGTCCCTCAGCCTGGTTTATCTTTGAGGGTTTGCTGCTGTCGTTGCCAGCTAACAGAAAAATAGTTTACTGTATAACCTTATAATGAATTTAGCACGAGCCAATTAATTTCATGAGGTGTCACAGCCCTTTTCTTTCCTGCAACTGACAATTTTCTTGAACTTTGCAAACTGCGTTGAAATTTCTAGTAACCATCTTCTTTTCCACATCGTTATCCTGCCACAGAATATAATTTGCATACTTTGCTAATTGTGAATCGTCCTTCTAAAGCACGATACGGTCTGAGTTTGAAATCTGCATTCGAAAGGACATGGTGGAGGAAAAAGTAGAAGGAGAAAATGATTAAGCTCAATTAACGAAAATTGTATTCTTGCCAATCCTCTTCTATAAAGATCATTCATTCCAATTACTGGAGAGTCAAGTTGAAATGAGATTTTAATTGCCTAAAATGCACTCAGCTGTTGGAGTCTATAGCTGTAATGCACACTTTCTACCATCAAATTTACAATGAGTAAAACACTCTGAAGTCTGCCAGAAGTTCAGCCCCAAGAGAAGTGATAGAAAAGAAGTAGTCTTATTCTCGAATAGTCTGTAAAAGCACTATGAGGCCCAGGGTAGGAAGAGATCTGTTGCTAAAGTTCGGAAGCACACTCTCTCGATGAGAGATTAAATGGGGGGATTAAAACCTCTTCCCAAAAGAACGGGAGGGTTTGATAGTTGCTTTTTCTTCTGTTTCTTCTCTTCATTATTTTCTTATTTTAACCAAATGCGGCTGCTGCAATATTACACAAACCTAGATTTGAGGTGGAAATAGTAACGTGCGTTGTATGTGCTCAATAAATCATACGATGATTCAATTTCAATAGAAGTACCATAATCAATAACATATTCTTGTAACATTGACGAAAATAGATCTTACAAATGGCGGATCACTCGTGAATTATTTTTTTAATTATAGCAGTTGTGATTACTTTTTGACAATGCTCCTCTCATTCTTGCCACTGTTTTAGTAACACATCATTTCTGTTTGAATTGTGTTGCAGGACTTCAACCAGCCAGTAACAAGGGACAGCCACCAGCTCCAATTGGTAAATCACACAGGCCGAGCCCTGGTGTATTACCACAGGGTCATACACCAGGACCTGGACCCGGGAACCAACAGAGCAGTAGAAGTTTCGCAGCGGCGCTTCGAAACTTGGCGAAGCAGGCAGGACCAGCTCCGCAAGAAGAGGAACCGAGGGCTAGTCCAAAAAATCGAGCTCCACCACCACTGGTGAGAGGACCATCGCCTGCTAAGGTACGGAATTCGATTTTGTCCAACGGAAATTCTCTCGTTAAGTACAATTAACTTACTAACGAACCAGAATGAAAACATGTTGCAAAAATTTCATCCACATATAAACCTCGGACGTTAATTTCACTTACTTTTTGTTTCAGGAACGTTCGACGCATGAGCGAAGGCCAGAGGAGATTCCCTCGCTGTATACAACTCCTCGACAAGCTGAAACTAGCAAACACAGCGTAACGGCTTCGACCTCTGAACTTCTGGCTAGGTCTGGTTTCCAACCGTATCGGCCTGAGCATCATCCGGCTCATGCACCGCCAGCATTTGCTCTGGATCAGACCTACAGCCCTTATCATCACGGTCTTTACCCGCCGCCACACCTGCAACACGCTTATAGGTACGCGTCTAAATGTTATTCAGACTTTGATCCTTCGAGTTCCTGGGACAATTTTTCAATAAAACAAAACATGGTTGTTACGAAGAAAGGGTACCAAGGCTAATAACACCGTCTTATAATTTCAGGTTAGAAGATCAAATGTACTTGGAAAGGTGTGGGATGCTTAGACCGCCACTATTTCCTGGGCTCCCTTCGTATCCCTTTTATGGACTGCGATACAGCCCAGAAATGTTGCCACCTGCATCCCTAGGTCTGATGTCGCCTGTAATGCACGAGCGGTAAGCACTCTTTGAATTTTATTTTCATGTTGTGGAAATGAACATCTTTAACGCAACGATTAGAGTAGATTATTCTCTTCTCGACGTTAAATGAATGACAAAGATCCAAACGATACTGAATCACTATAAGGAATTTTCAAAATCTTTATAATGAAATGAATCATTGGTTTTTGCAGCTTGAAGTTGGAAGAAGAGCATAGAATTCGACAAGTGAGAGAACAAGCGGCGCTGCGCGATGAGGAGGAGAGGAGACGGGTCGCTCGAAGTTCGGCCCCTGCTGCTCCCGTTCCCGTCCCTGCCCCTGCCTCAGCCGACACTGCAGGTGAGCGAGTCGCTCCACCCCCCACTGCCTCCCATTGATCGAACCCAATTGTTCAGAGTGCGATCGGCATACCATCGTTGCAAGGTTTACCAGATGTTTCACATACTTCAAAATAAATAGAACTGTTCGATGTCAATAGACGTCTTAGAATTCACTGAATATATATAAAATGGTCGTATCTAAAACTACAAAGCTGTATTGGGTTTATACTTTTTTCTCTCAACCTCTTCATATATTTTACCCCAAAAGTTCGTGAAAAATTCTTTTGCCAACAAATTACATTATTGTATGTTATACGGCTATCAATTCATAGATACCATTGCGGTTATTTAGCCAACTGTTGTTTCGAATGCAAGTAACGAATAATAAACTGTGTAAAATCAACGTTCAGTAATAATAACCGTATGTAACTGTAGATGTTGTTATTGTTTGGTCTGGTAAACCTTGATTTAGTAATTATTTATTATTTTTTTCCCGGTATTAACAAATTTTAGTTGGCACGATATAATGAAAATTGATTCTCATTCAGATGATTTTTAAGTGACGTTGTAGTGTTTTTGCAAAAAACTAAAAAAAAAAAGTTAATTATTGTTAGTAGTTATATCAGTACTCTTATTGAGTTTTTTTTTTTTAAAATGACTGTGTTCATTTGATAGATATATTTTATCTAACTATATCAATATTTAAAAAATATGTCATCGATAGACCTTTTGTTTTGAAAGGGAGATTTTTACCAAGGAGTGCCCAAAAAGTTCACTTTCCTATATCATGTCGTAACGAAATGTTTTTCGTTTATTTTGATTAAGTATAAATAATAATAATAGGAAGCTCAGGTGAACTTTCGATCAATGACATTGGGTTTTCGATCATTTTAGGTCATAGGCCGTTTTTCCCCACCACACCCTACCCTTCCACCATTTTCTCTAGGTACCTAGACCACACCCAGACTGAGTAAAAATGAAAACGTTTAGAAATATTTGACTGTGAAACGAATAAATAATTTTTTTTCTTGACTCACGATGTCAAAAAACGATGAAAATTCAAAGAAACGTATAGGAAAAAAACAAACTACGCTTTTAATATTAATCTAGAGATAATAAAAAATAAAATGAAAAAAAAAACAACAACTTATAGTCATAATTAAACTGCTTCTAATGAAAGTTATAGATATAATTTTTAGATAGTAAACATATATTTGTTGATAGTGAACTGTTTGGTAGCTCCTTTTAGTTTAAAAAAAAAAAAAATACATTTTTAGCTCTAACGCCGGTACTGTCTAAGATTCATAGATACATTTGTTTTATTTTTTTTATTTTTTTTTTTCTATCAAGGTATCATTTTTATTGTGGCATCTTTGTCGGGATTACATAAATGCCTATGTATCTATGTGGTAAATCCAATATGCTGACAAAATATAGAATACAAGGAATTGAACCGACGTTCTCTGCCAGAGAATTCAATACTTAAACTTTCGGGATTTAAATGTTCCATAAAACGATTTTCATAGTATTGGATGTAATATAGTACAACAATTTTGATTATGCAATAATTGATGATGTGGACTCGATTTTTAATTAATTTCTACGATTGCCATTTTATAAAACATGAAAAGACAAAAAAAAAAAAAAATTATGAAATGATTATCGGCTTAAGAGTGTGTGACATCAAAGTGGAAAGATAGCATCACTTTAAAATTCGTTTTCATAAAACCTCTAGCACTTTGTAAAATCTATGTAATTGGATTAAAAAAAAAATAATAATCGATTTCTGGATAAATCGTTCAAAAAATTCATGATAATAAAATTCCATTCTTTCATATGGGATGTGCCTTGTTATTGTCTAAGAAAATAGCGATGCTATTTAAAAAAGCGTAATAGATCAAAATACTTCTTTCACCGTACAGCATATAGACTGTCCTAACGATGCATATTTCATAAGTTTTTTCGTAATATTCTGTGAAACCTCGTGGATGTAATGATGTGATAACTAGAACTTTTTTTTTTTTTATTCAATAGACTGTTTTGTGCCTTTGTGGTTTGAAAGTTATTTTTCGATGGATCGATCTCTTGAATGATTCGCGCAACGATACGTTCGAAATTAATCTTTCAACAACAAGCAGATCCTTTGTCATTATACTTATATACAATATACATGTGTAAGAAATATGAGATTATATCTGACGATTAGGAAATTTGGATCTTTCGTGTAAACTCTATGTATATTAGATTTTGAAGAAAAAGAAATATAAAGGGAAAAAGAAGTCCTGCTTTTGCTGCAATTTAAATCGACATCGTTGGGCAATCGTGGCCTTTTTCACAGTGAAAATCGATCTATCTTTTCGCCAGGTGAAATACACTCTTAGATTAGTTGTTCCCGCAACTGTTTTAGAAATTTCATTACTAATCACTGAGCAATGTGCATTGGTAATTTTGTTCTAATTGTAAACAAAACAGTACTGCCCCTAATACACACTGACTGAATGCACTGTTGTATATAAATTGTCACTGTTTATTATTTTTTTTTTCTTTAATTTTTGTATTTCTCGGTTTTGTTCGTGTTTTTTTTTTCTGTCAAAATTATACCATTTTTATATAATTTATTATGTAAACATGTATATTTGGTCTACAATTGAAAATAAATATTGCAAAAAATAAAAGTAATCAAAATTTTTGATTGACTTGAAATTCTTGTCCCTCGATACATTTTCTGAAACAGTTTTGGGGAAGATTTTGTATACGTATACTGTATTACATAATAGTTATATATACATATTTATTATCACAACTAGTAATTAGTGCATTATTCACATTTATTTAATTTTTTTTTTTCGTAGCTTGTTGTAGTGTTATATCACATTTATTGCTGAAAATCATCCCCAATACTCAGTAGCAAATCGTGTAAATTATATCCATTAGGAATTATTGGATAATCTCGCAGTCGTCGTGAAAAAAGAAATCTAATTGAAGTTTAATGTTGAAATAAGTTCTCTCGTAACTGATCGACTATCGCATACAAATTTTCAGAATTCACGGTAGAGAATTGATGAAATTTAATTCAATTCGTTGAAGCCTTTGAACCTAACATTTTGATACTATTTTCTAATTACATGGTAGATATAAGTTGACAAGTAAATTTGCAAATCTTATCCGGTAATAGACGGTAAACACAGTCAAATCAACTTACTTTGAATACTCAGGTGTTTTGGAATCGAACCTTCTGCAAATTGTAGAGATACGAAAGATTAAAATTTTTCTAGTTTCATGGAAATTCCAAAAAGTTGGTTGACTCACAGTTTTCTACTTGAAATAAATAAACTGTTACACATCATTCTGCACAACGAGCATATTACCGAAACAGTAAAGAATTGCAGTGCCAGAAATACATAATTCTTTGAAAATAGTGCATCATGTAATATGGAAAATTGGAAAAACTGGTGAATATAAATATAGATAAAATTTTGCCTACAGATATTACTGAAAAATAACACGAAGTATGCATAGCCCGTTTTTGATGCCTGATTTTGGAAAAACAAATTTGTAAATAAAATTTTGAATGTAGAGTAGTAGAGTGTTACCAAGCATTGTGTGGGAATTTGTTCCAGCTAGGAAGCCGACCATAGCGACTCAGTTGCACAGCGAGCGGGAGAGGGAACGTGAACGCGAACGGGACCGGGAAAGAGAACGAGAACGAGAACGAGAACGAGAACGAGAGCCAGATCGTGAACGAGAAAGGGAAAAAGAAAGAGAAAGAGAAAGAGAACGAGAGAGAGACAGGGACAGAGAACGTGACCGAGAAAGAGGAACCAATGTCAACAGTGGCCATCACGTTACGAGGAAAGAAGACCCGCCTCCCCATCCCACCGATTCTACGTCCCTTTATCACTCAAGACTCCCTTCTTTTCCCAGCCCCGCAGCACCACTTGGTCCCGCATCACTCAGCTCCGCATCCATCTGTTCAGTCAGTTCCACTCCCATGCCACCTCCACTGGGCTCGACATTACCTCCTCTAAATTTGGGACCTCCACCTATAAGTTCAGCGACTATAGGCCCACCCCCCCCAATCCCTTCGATATCATCGATGCCAACTATGCCCTCCATACCTTCCTTGGCCCCCAGCATTATTGGGCCCCCGCCACCTCTCAGTCTGCCTCTAGCGCCAATAATTTCCATACCTTCCATACATTTACCTTCCGCACCGTCAAGTACCATTCATTCTAGTCAGCACATAACTACGATAACGAGCGTTACTACAACCAAAACAATGCATCATCAACGTACAAATCCTATTGGCTGCACCACGACAAATTCGTCGTCTTTCGGCGGTACGACAACTACTCATGCAACGCATATATTAACAACGCCGAGTGCCGTTCCGCCAACGTTGAACAATTTGGCGAACCAATCGCCCAGTATTCACAAATCTTCTCCTCCTCCACCCCTTTCAAATAATCATAGTTCTAGAAATAAAGATGTCCTGTCACAGCCGACCACGCCTCAGCCGGCGTTTGTCAGGCCTTTTGAGGACTCATTTCGCGCTACTTCGAAACCACAATTGAGACCCGTACTCAATAGTCATAATCAAAATGTCCCGAACCAAATCAATCATCAAGAGTCAGTAGTGAAGTCGTCGTCGTCGTCATCCTCGTCGAGTTTGTGTTCAACGACCCAAGCGGTCACCACACAGTCAATCCAAGATGGTTTGCCGGAAAATGTCAGTAAATCATTGACGTCATCTACGAATCATCAGCTCCCCTCCCAATCTATTCCATACTCGACTCCGCAGTTTCATCATCCTCATCTTCCCGTTTCTCATGTCCCCAGCTTGTATAAGCCACCTCATTTCACCCCCCCTTCCACGCATCATCATCATCAACAACAACAACAACAGCAACAGCAACAACAACAACAACAACAACAACAACAACAACAACAACAACAACAACCACACCACCACCAGCAACAACAACAACAACAACATCCTTCTAATAAGTTAAATATTCCTAATGTAAGCATTAATCATAATACTACCACAAATATTAGTAATAATACGATTAGTACGAAACCGCCAACGCCGCACCATGTAAGCGAAGCACTGCCAACAGCAGGCAACCTTCAGCGAACCGATGTCCAAATAAATATTAATAATAACTGTATTACTAATGATAAAACTTCTGCGAATGCTAATTACTACAATAATCATATTATGAGCGGATCGAAAGCCATTAGTCGGAATTACAAATGTAATTTAGAAAACGTCCAGAGAGATGTACAGAAGAATTGTGCTGGAAATAATGAAAGAAACGAAAGCGATCTATCGCGACATACACTGTTGAACCAAAATCATTCGACTATCAATACATTGTTATCGGATAAATCTCCTGTACTGTCGCAGTCAAATTATGACCATAACAACAAAGGGCCTACTTTTCAACCCTTGAATTTAAATACAAATGATAAAGATTGTAAGTCTGATATCGATGTCAAACCCCAGATGGATCAAAGTACTATTATGTCCACATTACCGTATCAACCAGTTGTAAAGTTCAGTTTAAGTGATGTCGCGCAAAAACCAATTGGTACTACTCAATTGATGCAGAGTATTAAATCGGAGGAAGTTTTGCGCACCTGCCAGAATGTCTCAAATGTTCTTTTGCAAATACCAAAATATCAAGAAAAGTTATTGAATTTCTCAAATAATGAACTCAAATCTGCATTTTGCTTTACCGACAAGTGCAATAATGTGACTGAGATTTCCGTGAAGTGTGAATCGGCTGTGTTAAATGTGCCTGATCTCAGCAAGTCCTTAGTCAAGCACGAAACTGTGAACGATAAATCATTCCTGATGCCCGAGAAACCGAAAGAGTTAACATCGATGCTGGACCTTGCTGAAAAACGAAGGAAACGTAAACGGGAGAAAACCATCGGAGCCAGTGTAAGCTCTGAATCAGAGAGTGAAGAAGATGTCAAAGATTCGGATCTGTGGATAACCAAAGGGCCGCCTTCTAAGCTTCAATGTCCTGCCAAGAAACTTTCTTTCCTCGCCATGTTCGGACTGACCACTCTTAGCACTAGAAATGGTAAGATAGTATCTCAATGGAATAAAATAATCTGTAATAATTGGATTTCAAAGGCTAACTTTGCGTCTAAAAACTTGTTAAAAAATGAACGAATTTTAGAATTTTGTTTTGATACCTTGAACTTGAAACGTATCATTTGTCTGCAATCATTTCAATTACAAGACAACCGAAAAGTAATCAGAGAATAACAGAATGTGGATTTTCAAAATTTCTTTACAGAAATGGAACTTTCCAAGGTGGAAAAACGATATAAGCTAAATCCAGAGCCACCTGTTCCACCATTGGACTCTGAACCTATACTTGAATCTCTATTACCAATTCCACGGGAACATCCTGATGTGCTTCTTCAAACTCCCGATTTTGTAGGCAAAGCTGGGTTCCTCAATATTCTCGGGCTTGATGTTATGCCTCCAACCAAGAGAGACGGTAATATACTTGTCATCTTTTTTTTTTTTGTATTTACGGAAGAACATGTGATGATAGTTTATTATTCCCTTGAGCACTATCATCATACACATTAGCGTCATTGGTGAAGAGTAAGAAATTAAATACTTTCCTTTGAATGGAAAATCACAGTCGGATCTGCAACAAAGTAATAAAGAATATGATTAAGAATCTGGATTACTTTGTTTCTTTTGCATTAACAACAATGTGTAAAACATTACAGAAGCAGAAGTAAGCTGGCAATACATTCTCAAGGATCGGAAAAAACGGAAAAGTGTCAACACAGTGACAGCTTACTGTGAAAGAATTGCCAGAGTTTATTCAAGAAATCCACCATTGTTACCAAGACCACCGCAGAAAATGCGACTACTGGACAGAGTGAAATCAAAACATTTACCAGAGCGACCACCACCGTTACCACCTTTGGTTCCAAATATAGTACCAAGGTTCCACTCTGTCCTACCCACACCTGGAGAGAATGGCGTTAAGCAACATTGCAAAATACCAGAGATTTGTCAGGCTGACGATTCGATTGATGATAAAGATGACAAGGATAAATCGAGGTGGGATGGTATCGAAGATACCATGATCGCATACATGGAATATTCAAAAGGTCCGTAATTATTATCTATAACAATCAGCTTAAATTTTAGAATCATTGCGAATGTGAATAATTGAAATCCATTATGTGAAAAATGCATACGATATCGTCAACGTGGGCCAATATGTTTTTCTAATTGATTCTATTTTCTTTGTATTTTTTTTTTTATAGAAAAATCGTTGGAGAGAACAGTCTTAGCTGCGCAAACGGCGAAACTAGCAGCACGGACAAATAATCTGAGATCAGAGGCAATCCAACTAGAAAGAAGAAGATACGATTTATTGTCCAATTGCTCCGCCCTTGAGACAGAGAGGCGATGCCTCAGCGAGCAGATAGAAAGAATTAACGCTCTTCTGAGAACCCTGAGGTAGCAATACGCGACGCACAACACGGAAACTCATTCATCTGTGATATTATCGACGGGTTAAGAGAGCCGTTGGTATCTAAATAGTTGAAACGACAAACAATTTTTTAACAATTTTAGATAAGTAAATGTAAGATTACATTGACCAAGTGTACAGCATTTTTTTAGTCTTTTATCACAGTTTACTTTATTTGTAATGAATTAAAGCTATACTGGTAGTTTTTCTAAATCCAGAAATTTTAGTTATTCGATATTTAGGCATTCTTTTACATAGCGATTGTTACATGGAGTTTAAACGTGTCTTAACCATTTCTAAAACAACTCGTAAAAAGAGTCTGATTAGAATATGCTATTTGAAAGACATGTTGAATATTGTGTATGAAATCAGAGGGGACTAGTGTTTAAAGTGTTGTAAGTAATCATATCAATATGATACGAACGTGTAAAAATGAAGTGTAAAGAAAACGAATCAAAATACAAATTTCTCTTCAATTAATAAGGAAGTTTTAGTGTTTCATAATTTTTACTGACGGCTCTTTAACCCAAGGTATAAGATAAATAATTATAATTTGTATAATATTTTATTGAATATAGAGAGAACTCATGTAACTTATTTTATTCTCTGTAATGTGGACTTGTATTTAAATATTGAAAAGGATATTCTATCATATGATTCGCACGTTTACTGATTAGTAGCATGTGTATTGATAAGATAAACATAGAAGAGAAGGATCTCAATTTAATAACTGCAAAATCGAAGATAATTGATTTTTAAACAATGCGAATATCTTTTATATTGAAGTAAAATTGTTTATCGAACATTCGCCATTTGATGAACCTCTGAAAGATACTTCTAATTTGTTGTAAGTACACCAGTGTCTTCTCGAAACGGGCACTTTTTGTGGTTCAATATTTTCCGTATGTAATAATTGAAACGCTAATAATTATTTGGAATTCGCATAATTTTTCGAACACATGTATTGCAATTTGTATAAACTGTAGACTCAACCATTGAATAAGAATAATAAGAACCTCCTTCAATTCTATGTTGAATACTTACAATAATAATAATAATGTCTGCAATGGCCAGTGAATTTCAAAGAAGTGAAAAACGATGTTGAGGTACTTAACAAAAAACAAGGTTATAAAAAAAAATGACTTGACTTTTACCACAAAATTGCGTGAGTACATTCCATGAAAATGCTTGTTACCCGCTAAACCTTTAACATTCCATGTATTGAACGGACCTTGAAAAAATATGAGTAAACGTGAAATAACATTTTTATTTAATATCATCCATTTCTTGGCAGACCGTAATTATTATACTTCACCTGGGTCCTATTTAGTTCTTTCTTTCTTGTTTTCACATTTTCGAATAATTTGGCGTACTGATTCAAATCTCTCATTGTGCTCTCTAAATTGATTATCTCCTTGCTCCGTATAATGTAGCATCATATCTACCCGCCTTCCCTGTTATAACCCGCAAATCAATTTTGTCTGTGTTTTCAACGTTTTGTTCATTGAGTGCCTACATTTGTAAATATCATTATTTTTATGTATTGTGTAATATTAAGGCATCTGTAGAAATCTGCAGGTACCTTTCTGGCCAGAACAAGAGCCTAAAAGTAAACTGTTCGAAAACACTTTGTCTGCCTCCTTTATCTCCCTTTTATTAAAAGTTAATTGTAAAATATTAAAGTAGTCTTTGAAATTATCTTATAAATTCTTATGAAAAGAAATCAGTCGAGAAGGTAATTCACCGTACATAATATGTATATTTTCGGTCGACGCTTTATGTAGTCAGTTTTTTTGTTTTTAAATCTTCCAATTGCCATAATTGAAGCATAAATTATATGTATCCATAAATACAAGAAAGCTTTTTCAAATGGTGCGTTTTATTTGCGAGTCTCATAAAAATAGGAGAGGACAAGGACGACGTTCGATTGGTTTAATTCTAGATACTAACCAATGAGGTAACGCTTCTCATGCTTTTTTGTTTTCAAAGTATGGTGCTGCCATCTGTCGGAATGAAATAATACGAATTCCACAGCCTTCCGTGTCAAAAAATTTTCCCGCGCAAACGAGCGCTATCAAGACAGTGGGCGCCAAAATACGTGACATCCGACATCATTTGCTGTTCGGTAACGGTAGGAAGAGGTTGCAGTTGTGATTAGACTTTCTATCCGTGTAGAATCAATCTCGAAATATGTCCGGTCGTGGTAAAGGAGGTGAGTAGTATCAAAGCTTCCGAGAAATAATTAGCCAGATTCTCGAACAACAGGACGCATTAAAAGTTTCTTATTGATTTTTAAAGGCAAGACCAAGGGAAAGGCGAAGACTCGCAGCAGCAGGGCTGGGCTTCAATTTCCCGTAGGTCGTATTCACCGGCTCCTGAGGAAAGGAAACTATGCCGAACGTGTCGGAGCCGGTGCTCCGGTTTACCTAGCTGCGGTCATGGAATATTTGGCCGCCGAAGTTCTCGAGTTGGCTGGAAATGCTGCGAGAGACAACAAGAAGACGAGGTTAGTCCTATCAGCACCCTTATTTTCACAACCACAATACCATAGTTCAGAAGTATAGACAACCCACAGATTACTCCTTCATTTTCTCTTATTCACTACAATTTCTTCACTGTATAATATGATAAATCTCAACCAAAGTAGGTTTAACATTTCTTACGGAATCGAGCAGAATTTGCGTCGTTATTATCGCGTGCCGTGTTTTTCCTCTGTTTCGGTACAATCATTTGTCTCCTATGAAGATACATTGAACATACATTGTACACATGAAGAACTGCTTTGAAATTAATCCTAATAACAGTACAGTGTGTAATAATTCGTGTGATAAAATTGGTGTATGTATGAATGTATTTATACGTGAACATGGCCGAACACTTCCATTTCAACCTAATGCAAAGAAACTTGTTTTTGCACCAACCAAACTCTCCCCCTTCTCCTAAATCACTATGACAATCTACACGTTTTCTAAATGGAATTCTCGATTTGGGAAAACAGTACCCGATTTCATGTAACTGAACTATGCGTACACACAGATATTTGAAAAATCCTGCAGTCAGACGTACAACATTTACTTCAGGAAATTGGATTTATTGACCATATTTATGTTTTATTTTACAGAATAATCCCTCGTCACCTCCAACTAGCCATTCGTAATGATGAAGAATTGAACAAACTGCTTTCTGGAGTGACTATTGCACAGGGTGGTGTTCTGCCCAACATCCAGGCAGTTTTATTGCCTAAAAAGACTGGAAGTAGCAGTGGATCTGGCAAGGGAGACAAGGCCTCTCAAGAATACTAAATTAAGATATTACATTAGTGCGAGCACGAACTTACATTTGACCTTATAAAACCTGACAATTCAATGCAACACATTTATTTACATTCACTAAAAATTGGCAAGATCAGATGTTTAAAAGCACTGAACAAAATTGCAAGTTGAATTTATTTTGTTTCTTTTTTTTCAGTATTGAATAAATGAATCGCGTTATGTGTATGATTCATTGTATGATGCTTATGTTTGACGGCATCCTTCGTTTTTCAAACTGTTTTTTATATTTATGTATTAATTTTTGCCATTGTATTATTTCGCGAATTTTTTTGTTTCAATTTTGATAAGTGAGTAGATCAAAGGTGACAAACAATAAATGGCCTGCAGCGTTATCATAATAATACTAACTTTTATTGACCTGATAACTGATCCCACAGTATGACGAATTGGTGGGAACATTTCTTGAAAATTGTACCTATTTGTACATACATAAGCGATATCTTGACATGGAAAAATAACCCGAACGAAAAATGACAAGCGGTTTCAATAATTGTGTAGTGTTTTTGGTTTGTCTCGTCACTTTTTCATCTTACCGCAATTTCAGTAGCCCAATTATTTCTGATAATTTAGAGTGTAGACTATATTCAAGAAAGAGTGTTTTGATTATAACATCAACAAGCATGCAGCTTATACTCTCGTATTTATTATTTGACGTATGCAGCACACAATTTTTTAAGTCCAGGGATATCAGGTTTGATCATCATAAATTTTCAAAGAACCGAATAAAGAATTAATTTACAATCAGATTCAAGCTTCGAATCGACCATTCATTCAAATTGATCAAAACGTTTCTCTGTTGACTCAAGGCTCCAAAATTGTAACTTTTGGTCGGGACTGTAGAAACCGTTCACAATCGTGTAGTACGTGAAGTTTGTAATACCAGGAATAACTAATAACAGTCCGCAATATTCTTCAGACGAAAATATCGAAACCAAAGTACAATTCTTCATTGGTACAATCATGAGCACGCTTTATGCCTATAAGCTACTTCCGCCTCCGCTAGCAGACCATTTTAATAGTTCGTGGCTTGTAGCTGTATGTCAAAGTGTTCGTGCGACATGACATATGATTTTTAACTCAGCGTCCGTTAGTAATATTATATCTAGCCACTAATTGTACACTTAAAAATTCAGCGATGTCTTCGTCAGACGTTTCGATGCTCGTAGATATGGGTTTCAGCCAGGCAAAAGCGTGAGTATTGACAGAAAATAATCATCTTGTGATTCCTAACCTCTTCCGAAAAAGCCGGAATCATTTTTGCAGATTTTAAATACCCTACCACCCTCAGTTAAATAATCACTGTATTTTTCATTCGTGTGTTTTCTGTATTTGTTTTTCAGCGAGCGAGCCCTACAAATTACCGGAAACAAAGGTGTCGAGCCGGCTATGGAATGGTACGAATGAAAAACAATTTGTCTTCATCCTACTGATTAAATATTGCAAATTTTTTTAGGCTCCTTGCTCATTCCGATGAAGCTGAACCTTCCCCTGGGCTTATGGCCGAAAATCCTGTCAGTATACCCGTACCAGCAACTGAATCTCCACAGGAAAATATCGCTGATGCAAGTAACGAAGATGAATCAGCAGCAACTGCCAAATCCATTAAATGCGATGTGTGAGTATTAATGGTTGCATAAATTGTTATTTTCGTGCATTATAATGTCTGATTAGTTTTTATCTCCTCATCTTTTCAAGAATGCATGATACAAAAGATTAATTAGAAAAGAGTTCCTTCGATCAATGGCCCTTCAGGTCACTTTGTACGTAATGAACATGCAAAGGAATTTTTTCACAGATGTGGGAAACTATTCAAATCTAATTTAGAGGTGGAATTTCATGCCACAAAGTCCGGACATGACAGTTTCTCTGAAAGCACGGAAGAGAAGAAGCCACTGACGGAAGAGGAGAAGAAAGAGCAATTGAGGTTATTAGAAGAAAAAATGAGACAAAAGAGAAAAGAGCGAGAGGAACTGGAGAAAAAAGAAGCATTTGAAAAGGAGAAATTGAGGATACGCTCAGGCAAAGAGATGGTCGAAGCCAAGAAAAAGTAAGTATCTTCAGTTTATTTATTGTAGGTTAAAGA